>NC_133332.1:135866238-136482952 GCF_042186555.1 Aquarana catesbeiana | reverse complement strand
TTGACAATGGCTCGCCAGTCCTTTAAAGTAGGTGGATATGGAAATGCCCACTTCAATTAAATGATTTTTCCTTGTCAAAAGAAGTTTATTGAGTATACAATGTTATAAAGATACATAAAGTAAGTTTACAAGGGTCTATAAAGTAAGCTCATTGTTTTACAGTAGGGTTTATATAGGTAAATATCATGAAATTTCAAATATTAAACATTGGGTTCACGTAAACCTAAATTAAAGATATATATCATTTCCTTAGTTACTTTTGTAGGTATTTAAAGGATTTATACCTACTATACATATTGTTTACAAGTAGAGTGTATATAGGTCAAATAAATTCTGATAATGAGCTTTAATCGTAAGGTGGAGAAAAGGAAAGAGAAAGAAGAAAAAGGGTTGAAAGGTAGAGGTATGGTCCACAAGGTTGTCCCGCTCGTCAGTTTATTATTCTTTTTAGTTCTCTTTGAAGCCTTAGAATGGGTGTCTCTGTAAGTCATTTAATCTGTTACCATGGCAAAAGGACAGAGTCATTGAAGTTTGACAGGAACTGTTGTTTTATCCAAGGATGCCAAAGTTTTTCAAATTTTGGAATTTGATTTTGATCGATGGCTACCATCTTAGCATGGGACATTGTATTATTCATTCTGTGAATTGTTTCTGCTAGTACCAATGTAGGAGATTTCCATGCCTTGGCCACTGTTTGTTTTGCAGCCGTTATTAGTTGGATCATAAGTTTGAATTGAGAGAGTGTTAATCATTCCGGTTTTAGATTAAGTAAAGTTAAATATGGATCTGGTTGTATTATTTTTTTTAATATTTTAGATGCAATCACGAAGACTTCCTTCCAGAAGGTTTGGATTACTGGGCACGTCCACCATATGTGTAAATATGTGCCTATTTCTGGGCATCCTCGAAAACAAAGAGCTGAGGTATTAGGTGAATATTTTGCCACTCTAGCGGGTACAAGGTACCAGCGAGTTAGGACTTTATAATTTGTCTCCAGTGCTAAGATGTTGGGTGAAGATGACTTAGATGTGAGCCATATGTTAGACCAGTCCGTGTCTTCTAAAGTTCGTCCCAGGTCCTCCTCCCACCTCTGAACGTAAGAGGGTCTATTAAGATTTGCTACTCCATATAATTGATTATAAAGTGATGAAATTGTACCTTTAGCAAATGGATCTTTTGTACAGATTGATTCAAAAATGGATAATTGGGATAATGGTGTATCCCCCTTTAGGAATGGTGTATAGAATTTTTTGATTTGGAGATATCTAAATATCTCAGAGTTTGGTAGATCATATGGGAATGAAAGGAATGATTTAGATGCTATGAAGTCATTTAGTGTCTGAATGCCTGATGTTGTCCAAGCTTTAAAAGAATTTGGGTAGATCCATCCCGGATAAAAGGCCGGATTTCTGATAAAAGAAAGGAGAGGATTGTGTGGAGATTGTAACTGATATTTGGTTTTTAGTTTATCCCAGAGAGATAAGAAGTGTTTAGTTATGGGATTATGAATTTTAAAGCGATCTTTAGGATCAAGCCATAATAAATTTGATATTAATAGAGGGTCATTTTCTGAAGCCTCTATAAATACCCATAATGGGATTTCCTGTTTTGCATGGTATTTGGACAGACTGACCAAATGTGCTGCTCTGTAGTAGTTAGTAAAATTAGGGTATCCCAGGCCTCCTTTATTTTTGGGAAGATTTAGTGTGTGTATAGGTATACGTGGTTTAGAAGAGCCCCATATAAACGAAGTTGCTCTTTTTTGTACTATTCTCAAAAAATAGGAAGGAATTGGAATAGGGAGGACTCTGAATAGATAAAGCAATTTGGGTAGAATAGTCATTTTGATTGCATTAATCTTCCCTATCCAGGATAAAGGAAGTTGCAACCATTGTTTTATTAGATTTGTGATCTGTCTTAATACAGGAGGATAATTGGTTGAGAATAAGTCAGAATGAGATGCTGTTAAATGAATTCCAAGATATGGGATTGATTTTTCTGCCCATGTGAATGGGAGTGCAGCCCTAGCCGGGATCAATTCCATGTTTGTGAGTGAAATATTAAGCACTAGGCATTTCTTAGGATTAATCATAAGGCCGGATAGGGCTGCAAATCCATCAAGAGCTGGTATTAAGTTAGGACCAGAGACCTGTGGTGATGATAGAAAAAGTAATATATCGTCTGCAAATATACATAATTTGTGTGTAATACCTCCTACTTCAATGCCAGTTATAGTTTGGTTTGTTCTGATGTATTGGGCCATGGGTTGGAGTATAAGGGCAAATAATAAAGGAGATAATGGGCAACCCTGTCGGGTACCTCTTTCGATATTAAAAGCTTCAGATTTGTATCCAGCATATTTTATATAGGCTTTGGGTTTATTATATAATGCTTTGATGTTAAAAAGTGGGGTCCAAAACCCCATTTTTGTAATGAATATTGCATATATTGCCAGGATACTGTGTCAAATGCCCTCTTAATATCGAGAGATAGAAAACATAAAGGGATTTTCCGTTTTTTAGCAATATGTGCCAATAACACTGCCCTGCGTATATTATCGCCTGCCTGTCTATTTGGCATGAAGCCTACTTGATCTCTATGTATTAATTTTCCTATAATGCTATTGAGGCGTTTTGCTATTATTTTTGCTAATAATTTAATATCGAGGTTTAACAGAGAGATAGGCCGATAATTCACACAGGAAGTATCATCAGAAAGGGGTTTTGGGATCATACAAACAATTGCCATTAGTGTTTCTTGCCGAAAAGAATGTCCATCTAGAAGTTTGTTAAAAGTTTCAGTGAGAATGGGAGAGAGTATTTCTGAGAATGTTTTATAGTATAAAGCCGAGTAGCCATCTGGGCCTGGTCTTTTGTTAAGTTTTAGGTCTTTTATGGCGTTAGCAACTTCATCTATAGTTATAGGCTCATCCAAACTGCTTTTTTGATTCTGAGATAACTCAGGTAAGGTTATTTTTGAGAAGAAGGATTCAGCCTCTGTAGGATTAAATTCATTGTTTGTCTTGTATAAAGTTGCGAGATGTGAGTGAAATTTATGGACTATTTTAACTGGATTACAAGTGTAAACATTTTTTGATAATTTCAAACGTATTGGTTTGAAAGATTTGTTAGTTGAATTTAATGCCCGAGCCAAAAATGTACCTGGTTTGTTTGTATTCATGTAGAAATTGTGTTTGGAGCGTTTGAGGGATTTATCAACTGACTCAGTGAGAAATAGATCGTATTCCAATCTAGATTTTTCCAGATGAGATTTTGTACTCTGAGATGGATTATCTTGAAATGATATGTAGGCTGCATTAAAATTGAGTTCTAGTTTTTTTGCTAGATTTTTGCGTTCCCGTTTAAATAGTGCCATTTGTCTTTGTATTGTACCACGCAAGACAGGCTTATGAGCTTCCCACAGTGTTATTGGGGAGATGTCTGTTGTATTATTAATTGATATGTATTCCTTTAACCACTTGAGCCCCGGACCATTATGCTGCCTAAGGACCAGAGGTCTTTTTCCAATTTGGCACTGCGTCGCTTTAACTGCTAATTGCGCGGTCATGCAATGCTGTACCCAAACGAAATTTGCGTCCTTTTCTTCCCACAAATAGCGCTTTCTTTTGATGGTATTTGATCACCTCTGCAGTTTTTATTTTTTGCGCTATAAATGGAAAAAGACAGAAAATTTTGAAAAAAAATGATATTTTCTACTTTTTGTTATAAAAAAAATCCAATAAACTAAATTTTAGTCATACATTTAGGCCAAAATGTATTCGGGCACATGTCTTTGGTAAAAAAAATGTCAATAAGCATATATTTATTGGTTTGCGCAAAAGTTATAGCGTCTACAAACTAGGGTACATTTTCTGTAATTTACACAGCTTTTAGTTTATGACTGCCTATGTCATTTCTTGAGGTGCTAAAATGGCAGGGCAGTACAAAACCCCCCCAAATGACCCCATTTTGGAAAGTAGACACCCCAAGGAAATTGCTGAGAGGCATGTTGAACCCATTGAATATTTATTTTTTTTGTCCCAAGTGATTGAATAATGACAAAAAAAAAAAAAATATTTACAAAAAGTTGTCACTAAATGATATATTGCTCACACAGGCCATGGGCCTATGTGGAATTACACCCCAAAATACATTTAGCTGCTTCTCCTGAGTATGGGGATACCACATGTGTGGGACTTTTTGGGAGCTTAGCCGCGTACGGGGCCCCGAAAACCAAGCACCGCCTTCAGGATTTCTAAGGGTGTAAATTTTTGATTTCACTCTTCACTGCCTATCACAGTTTCGGAGGCCATGGAATGCCCAGGTGGCACAAAACCCCCCCAAATGACCCCATTTTGGAAAGTAGACACCCCAAGCTATTTGCTGAGAGGCATATTGAGTCCATGGAATATTTTATATTTTGACACAAGTTGCGGGAAAGTGACACTTTTTTTTTTTTTTGCACAAAGTTGTCACTAAATGATATATTGCTCACACAGGCCATGGGCATATGTGGAATTGCACCCCAAAATACATTTAGCTGCTTCTCCTGAGTATGGGGATACCACATGTGTGGGACTTTTTGGGAGCCTAGCCGCGTACGGGGCCCCGAAAACCAAGCACCGCCTTCAGGATTTCTAAGGGTGAAAATTTTTGATTTCACTCTTCACTGCCTATCACAGTTTCGGAGGCCATGGAATGCCCAGGTGGCACAAAACCCCCCCAAATGACCCCATTTTGGAAAGTAGACACCCCAAGCTATTTGCTGAGAGGCATGGTGAGTATTTTGCAGCTCTCATTTGTTTTTGAAAATGAAGAAAGACAAGAAAAACTTTTTTTTTTTTCTTTTTTCAATTTTCAAAACTTTGTGACAAAAAGTGAGGTCTGCAAAATACTCACTATACCTCTCAGCAAATAGCTTGGGGTGTCTACTTTCCAAAATGGGGTCATTTGGGGGGGTTTTGTGCCACCTGGGCTTTCCATGGCCTCCGAAACTGTGATAGGCAGTGAAGAGTGAAATAAAAAATTCACGCCCTTAGAAAGCCTGAAGGCGGTGCTTGGTTTTCAGGGTCCCGTACGCGGCTAGGCTCCCAAAAAGTCTCACACATGTGGTATCCCCGTACTCAGGAGAAGCAGCAGAATGTATTTTGGGGTGTAATTTCACATATTCCCATGGCATGTTTGAGCAATATATCATTTAGTGACAACTTTGTGCAAAAAAAAAAAAAAAAATTGTCTCTTTCCCGCAACTTGTGTCGCAATATAAAATTTTCCATGGACTCGACATGCCGCTCAGCAAATAGCTTGGGGTGTCTACTTTCCAAAATGGGGTCATTTGGGGGGGTTTTGAACTGTCCTGGCATTTTATGCACAACATTTAGAAGCTTATGTCACACATCACTCACTCTTCTAACCACTTGAAGCCCTTTCTGACACTTTTTGTTTACATGAAAAAGATATTTTTTTTTTCCAAAAAAATTACTTTGAACCCCCAAACATTATATATTTTTTTAAAGCAAATGCCCTACAGATTTAAATGGTGGGTGTTTCATTTTTTTTTTCACACAGTATTTGCGCAGCGATTTTTCAAACGCATTATTTGGGGAAAAAACACACTTTTTTCAATTTTAATGCACTAAAACACACTATATTGCCCAAATGTTTGATGAAATAAAAAAGATGATCTTAGGCCGAGTACATGGATACCAAACATGACATGCTTTAAAATTGCGCACAAACGTGCAGTGGCAACAAAATAAATACATTTTTAAAAGCCTTTAAAAGCCTTTACAGGTTACCACTTTAGATTTACAGAAGAGGTCTACTGCAAAAATTACTGGCCTCGATCTGACCTTCGCGGCGATACCTCACATGCATGGTGCAATTGCTGTTTACGTTTGACGACAGACCGCCGCTTGCGTTCGCCTTAGCGCGAGAGCAGGGGGCGACAGGGGTGCTTTTTTTTTTTTTTTTTTTTTCTTTATTATTTTTTTGCTTTTTTATCTTATTTTTAAACTGTTCCTTTCATTTTTTTTTTTTTTTAAATCATTTTTATTGTTATCTCGGGGAATGTAAATATCCCCTATGATAGCAATAGGTAGTGACAGGTACTCTTTTTTGAAAAAATTGGGGTCTATTAGACCCTAGATCTCTCCCCTGCCCTCAAAGCATCTGATGACACCAAGATCGGTGTGATAAAATGCTTCCCCAATTTCCCAATGGCGCTATTTACATCTGGCGAAATCTAAGTCATAAAATGCTCGTAGCTTCCGGTTTCTTAGGCCATAGAGATGTTTGGAGCCACTCTGGTCTCTGATCAGCTCTATGGTCAGCTGGCTGAATCACCGGCTGCATTCTCAGGTTCCCTGTTGAGACAGGAGAGCCAGAGAAAAACACGGAAGACGGTGGGGGGGGCATTCCCTCCCACGGCTTGTAAAAGCAGTCTAGAGGCTAATTAGCCACTAGGATTGCTTTTACATGAAAGCCGACCGCTGGCTGAAAAGAATGATACCAAGATGATACCTAAACCTGCAGGCATCATTCTGGTATAACCATTCAAAGTCGTGAATGGCGTACCTGAAGACAAAAAAAATGGTTAACAATAAAGCACAGTAAACGGTAAAGTATAAATAATTACATACCTGAAAAACAAACATGATAAAACATAATAACAATAAAACATTGCAGAATAGAATACAGTAAAAAAGAGCAGAACAAGAGAGAGAGAATAGAGAGAGAGAGAACAATAAAACGACAACTATTTTTTTTTATTTTATATATATATTTTTTTTTTTTACACTTTTTTTGTAACTAACTTTTATAACGGTAACCGGTTCCAGGTTCGGGTCTCTCAAAATGCGATGGCATCTTGGGAGACCCTGTGAAAGTGTGCCTAGTCTGTGCAATGCTGTACCCTACGCTAATACTCAACTAGTGAATGGTAGCGTTCAAAACATTCACCAATGCAAAGACCAGGATTGTCAGGACAGGAGGGACAATAATAGCGGGTGTCACGCCTATATCCGCGCTTGCTGCAGACACAACATCTTTTTTGGGGGGTGTTGGGTAGGGGTACTCGGGAGGACATAAAGAAAATGCCTCTCATGCAGCCGACTGCATTTGGTAGGGGATGTGAATGGGGGAAGTACGGGCGCTGCAGAAGTGGTGGGTTCCCAATTAGGATTGGCGAATGCAGCAGGAAGGGCACTATGGGCACGACGGGCCTGTGTTTGTCTTCTTGGTGGCAGCGCGACACTACTTGTGCTTGCCACCTCACCAGCTTGAACTGCACTTATGGGACTCGCCACGTCACCAAGTGTTACTGCAGTGCTGGTTTGACTACGACCGGGGTGTACTAGGCCGCTGGTGCTTGCCAGTTCACCAAAACGCTACCAAAAAAACTGTTAGCGATCGCAGGGATCAGGCCTGACTCTGCGAATGCTGCAGTTTAGTTTAGTGTTTTGTAAGTGACAGTGATCGATCGATACTGCACTTGGGTGGGCTGGGCCGGGCGGAGGGGCAAAATGCAGGTGCTAGCAGGTATCTGGGCTGATCCCGCTAACACTGCGTTTTTGGGAACCCTAAACTGCTGGGGACGCTAGTATAGATCTGATCGAATCAGATATTGATCCGTTCAGATACTATACCACTAAGGGAGGCGTATGCTGCATGCGTGGGTGTTAGCAGTACTGGCGCTAATCTGACGCTGCTTGGGGCTGGTGCTTGCCAGTTCACCAAAATACTACCAAAAAAACTGTTAGCGATCGCAGGGATCAGGCCTGACTCTGCGAACGCTGCAGTTATGCATTTAGTGTTTTGTAAGTGTCAGTGATCGATCGATACTGCACTTGGGTGGGCTGGGCTGGGCCGGGCGGAGGGGCAAAACGCAGGTGCTAGCAGGTATCTGGGCTGATCCCGCTAACACTGCGTTTTTGGGAACCCTAAACTGCTGGGGACGCTAGTATAGATCTGATCGGATCAGATATTGATCCGTTCAGATACTATACCACTAAGGGAGGCGTATGCTGCATGCGTGGGTGTTAGCGGTACTGGCGCTAATCTGACGCTGCTTGGGGCTGGTGCTTGCCAGTTCACCAAAATACTACCAAAAAAACTGTTAGCGATCGCAGGGATCAGGCCTGACTCTGCGAACGCTGCAGTTATGCGTTTAGTGTTTTGTAAGTGACAGTGATCGATCGATACTGCACTTGGGTGGGCTGAGCTGGGCCGGGCGGAGGGGCAAAACGCAGGTGCTAGCAGGTATCTGGGCTGATCCCGCTAACACTGTGTTTTTGGGAACCCTAAACTGCTGGGGACGCTAGTATAGATCTGATTAGATCAGATATTGATCCGATCAGATACTATACCACTAAGGGAGGCGTATGCTGCGTGCGTGGGTGTTAGCGGTACTGGCGCTAATCTGACGCTGCCTGGGGCGACGCATATCACCGCCGGGCGATCAGGGGGCTAAACCTTTATTCGGTAATAAACGGCGGGTGCCCTCACACTAAAAAAAATAAACAAACTAACCAGAGTCACCCGTAACAGTTATACGGTGATCAGTGGTGAAAGGGTTAACTAGGGGGCCATCAAGGGGTTAAAACATTTATTAGATAGTATATGGGGGTCCCTGTCGCTATAAAACGCTGACGGCGAACCTAAATATTTACCTCACTAACTAGCATCACCAGCGACACTAATACAGCGATCAGAAAAATGATCGCTTAGTGACACTGGTGACAGGGGGTGATCAAGGGGTTAAAACTTTATTAGGGGGGGTTAGGGGGGTATCCTAGACCTAAAGGGGGGTAATATTCACTGTCCCAACACTGTAACTGTCACAAACTGACACCAATGCAGTAATCAGAAAAAAAAAAAAAAAAAAACTGCTGGTGTCAGTTTGTGACAGGGAGGGGGGGGGTGATTGGGGGGGATCGGGGGGCGATCGGGGGGGATCGGGGTGTTTTGTGTGCCTGGCATGTTCTACTGTGTGTGTAGTGTTAGTGCACTCACAGTGATGTCTTCTCTCCTCGGCGCTGCAACGGAATACCGAGCCGAGGAGAGATGACATCATTTCCTTTGCTGCTGTTTAGCATACAGCAGCAAGGGAAGTTATCTGATTGGCCGGCAGCGATCGCGAGGGGGGGGCCACGAACGGATGGCCTCCCCCTCACCTCCGATCGCCGGGGGACCAAAGACGACCGCCTCGGGCACCGAGGGGGGATCTGATCGGACCCCCACCCGCGGAAGGCAAATCACGTATATATACGTGATTTTGCCTGTCCGTGCCACCTTGCCGACGTAAATCGGCGTGAGGCGGTCGTCAAGTGGTTAAAGCTTGTTCAATGGCCATCTGATGTAGTGGGTGTTTGAGCATTATGTCCGGTAAGTACCACGTTGGGTCATGCGCTTTTGGTATGGCTGAGGCTATAGTAGTGTATACTGCATTATGGTCAGATCACGGAATCGGAATTATATCTGATGCAATAATTTCTGGTATCATTCCTACTGTTAGAAAAATATGATCTATTCTGGTGAAGGTTTGATGAGGGTGCGAGAAATAAGTGAATTTCTTTTTCATTGGGTTACTTTCTCTCCACGAATCTACCAGATTGTATTTGGAAAGAAGTTGAGAAAAAAGTAATCTAGAGGTTATTTTGGATGGTGTAAAAGGTGATTTATCTAGAAATGGGAGGAGGACCTGGTTCGAATCCCCACACATTATCACTGTTCCTATTTTGTGTGTATTAATCACTTGTAATATATGTGAGAGGAATGGTGTAGGTTGTTTGTTAGGAGCGTAGTAGGAAATCACCGTGATTGCTGTATCCATTATATAACCCATGAGTATCAGGTATCTACCTTCTGGGTCTTTAATTTCTGATGATAAGGTGAATGGTGTGGATCGGTGAAATGCAATTAGAGTTCCCCTTTGCTTGGTACAGGCAGAAGCCGTGTAAATTTGTTGATAAAAAGGAGAAATATATTTTGGAGTAGAATCTTTGGTGAAGTGTGTTTCTTGGAGGCATACTATGTGAGCCTTCTTGTTATGGAAAGTACGGAAGGCTTTGGTCCTTTTTTGAGGGACATTTATTCCCTGAACATTCAGGGAAAGTATATTCAGTGGTGCCATGGCAACAGATCAAATAGTTTTGACTTACTTTTTGTTATGCAGAGCTGACTGCGCAGATCAACCTGTGTGGACTGAAGAGATGAATAGATAGAAAAGAAACCAGTGAATTCTGGAGTAAAGAGTAAACAAAAAACATATGAGATTAGATGATACATTGTATAAATTATTTTTTGCAAGTAATCACAATTTACCCGTGAAAGAGAATAAATATCTCTCTCAGGGGAATAAGTGCCTTCGTCACACTCCCACATAATATGGTTGGGAGAATGAGGAGGGCTAATGGGGGTACACGGATCTTCCGCTTACAGGAGAGAAGTGCTATGTCAAAAGACATCAAAATGATGTTTCATTAATTGGAGTGCAGAATATAGTTTTTGTTGAAATTATTTATTCCAGGGTGGTTGTATATGGTTAGTCTTGCCCTAGGCTAAATAATTCAGTTAGAAAGGTACTGTTAATAACTTTGGTATTGATGAAGATAGTTTGAATTATTTTGGGATTTTAACCCTTTTAGAGTAAACAATTACATATTTTATTCATATGCAACTGTTTAGATATGTTAACTCATAAAATTGAGGTTGTATTGCTTCAGATTAGAATAAACAAAAACATAATTCTAGGAACTAGTTAGGTAATAATATATTTGTTTTAAGAAAAGAAAGAAAAAGCTTCCATTACTTCTGGATTATTGAACATATTTGTCCTAAAAAGTAATAAATCTATTGTTATTACCTGATAATATATAACTGAACAAGAATTTCCTTATTTCACTTATATATTCTAAGGCTATATGAATCATAAGTAATAAGAAATATAACTGGAATGTAACATGATCCCACACAGTGTGTGACTATAAGAATGCAGTTACATTCAGTTATAAATACAGGTTTTTTATAGAGAACCATCTCTTAGTATAATAAATGAAGAGATATCAGGATTAGGATGTCAGTCCATTGAATCTTCTTGGTCCATGGATGATGTGGCATAACGGCCTCTTTTGTGAGAATGATGATTCCCATTTTGTTCTGAGATTTTCTGAGTGCTGCCTGAAGGTGAAGATGATGCCATTCTTCTGCGTGTGGGAGAGTTGCTGCTTGTGGGTTCTGTCAGATTTAATTTAATTTTAAAAGGGTTTGTTGTAGTTCATCTGCTGATCTGCTTCTGTAAATTGTACCTTGGTAGTTAAATCTGACTGAAAAAGGGAAGCCCCATTGATACATAATGTTGTGGCGTTGCAGTTCCATTAGTTGGGGTTTCATGGATCGTCTTTTAGTAATAGTAAGTTGGGATAGGTCAGCAAAAATTTGATAATTGTGTCCTTGAAAATTAAGTTCCTTTTTTTCTCTTGCAGCAATTAGTATTTGTTCTTTCGTTCTGTAATAATGAAATTTTGTGATTATATCACGTGGGGGTCCATCTTTCTTTTTGGCTGTGAGGGCTCTGTGTACTCTGTCCAGTTCTAAATGTTCAATAAGGATATCTGGCTTTAGTTCTTGTAATAGAGCAGTAATAGATTGCAGGTCTGTTACAGTTTCAGGTATTCCCCTTACGCGCAAGTTTGAACGTCTGGCTCTATTTTCGTAATCTTCGAGCTTAGTTTGAAGTATTAAATTCTCTTCTTTTAATTGTTCCAATTCTGTTATATTTACTTGGGTTGTAATTTCAATTTCATCCATTTTTATTTCTAAGGCTGCGGTGCGGTTTCCCAGCTCTCTTATTTCTTTGGTTAGGCTTTTTGTTATTTGGTCTGAGGTTTGTTTTAAAGCCTTATGAAGCATCTTTTCAAATTGTAATAATATTACTGGGGATGCTGAGGAGGCTTGTGGAGAAGTTTGTGAGAGGATTTGTTCTGTATCTGACTCAAATGGAGAGTCTTGCTGTGACATTTTCTGTCTGTGAGAGCGCCCTGATGCTGTATCTTGTGAGGTGACTGGAGCTGCTTTAGTTGCAGTGAGTGCCTGTGAGCTCTTTGTGAGGTGATTTTTATTTCTGCCACGGTTTCCTCCCAGTAACATATTTCCTGCCCAAACTTTCACAGTTTGTTCCCTGGGGCAAAAAGGTTCAAATGGATACCTTTTGAGCCTGCAGGCTCCGCTTTGTCCTTCTCTTCTCTCCTCAGCGGTGCGGAACTCTAACAATGCATGTCTGCTCCGCTAGGCTCCGCCCATCTCTCCTCCCAAGTAAATGATTTTTCAAGCAAGAAACAGAATCATGGATATTGGCACCCTTATTTCATTAGGATTCCTCATCTACTTTCCACAGAATAAACACCTGGGATCTAGAACAACTTCTGTTTGATAAGCTCTATTATTAGTACCTATAAAATCTGCCAGGACCCTTTGACATCTCATGCAAACAGGGCTTTTCTTCCAACCCCATTTAAATAATTTAAGTGAAGTATAATTTGCTCTACATATAATAAAAAAGCTGGCATAGTCTCTGTGTTGGAAATAAAGATATATTTTCAACCTGTTCAGGATATGCTGCCAAGACTCTCCCAGCAGCAGTCCCAGGTACTTTTCCCATCCTTTTCTACTAGGTTCACAGGCAGGTGGTACACAAGCCTCCTCTAACCAACACTCAGCTCCAGGGGTAACAAAGAGACTAGTGCCAGCCAATATCAGTCATGGATGGTTTAGGGTTACCCCCAAAATCCTTATTTTTGGGGTAACCCTTCCTTAAACACTCTCTCAGTCTACAATGGCCTATGGACCAATACCAGCATAATAGGGCGACAAACTCACAGATTCTTATTTTTTAAATATAAATAAATAAATACATACATAAATAAATAAAATACTTGTCTCTCTATTCAGAAGTAACCAGACAAGCACACCAGGCATGCGGGCTAGGGGTTTATACTATTTTTACAAAGTATAAAAAACAAGTACAATAAAAAAACATCTGCAAAAAAACAAAGTACATTATGTTTTTTTTTTTTCTTTATATACAGTGTATGCATAAAAAAGCACAGACATAGTACAATATCCAGAGTAGTAATTGTAGTAATTAGTGATGACCCGAACATACCTGGGTTTGGTTCAGTGAACATTACTAAAGTTCAGGTGTCAAACCTAAAACCCATGTAAGACAGTGGGTGCTGAATGTTAAAAAAAAACAGTAATGGACATTTTCTAGGCTAAAAGGCAAGGTATAATGGACACGAAAAAAGTATGTCTAAATTGCCAGGACCATTACAACTTCCAGCTGCTTCTCTCTATTTGTAAAAGGAGAGGCTGGGGATTCGCTATTACACTAGTCCCTTCTCCTAGTCGAGGGTCTGGTGTAAAGGTTATGTAGCACCCTCGTCTTAAACAGGGACTACTAGTAAATTTAGCTTTGCTAAGTTGTAGTAAACCTGGCTGATTTGTAGCCTTTGTGATCATATGGAAATGCATATCTCTTTCAGCCAATCAGTAGGAGTTTTAGGCCTCTGAGCATGCTGGGAGAGAGTACATATTTGGAGGAAGTTCTCCCACCCAGACCATGGTATGGAGTGGATGTGTGAGGAAACCTGTGTTGGGTAGGCCTGAAGCCTAAGGCCTAGCCATGTGCTCGAGTCTCTGCCAGAGAGAGACGGTTTGTTGCCCTGAGGCATGAAGGAAAGGATGGAGACTTGAGATGAAGCACAAGAAGTTATTCTGCCATTGACCGAGAACTGTGGAGAGCCTGGGAAACTGTCAAGACGGCCTCATCCAGGGAATTTCTGCACTTTCTTGTGAGTTCTTCTTCACTTGCTGTAGGAGACAGATGTTGCTACAAAAGTACAGATTGTTGGTTACGGCTTAAAGGCTCTTTTTCTGTACTGCTTTCTACCTTTCTACTTTTTGTCTAAGGAGTGTGCTGCTTTATTTCACTTAGGGTGTCCTGCGCACTTACCCCTCTCTCATTGAATTGTTTGTTGTTGAGAGCAATAAACTAATTTTTGTTCAGTATAGACTGGAGCCCATTTTTCTACATTATCCACCACCCACCTTGCTTAGCAACCTGCACCCTGAGCTGAAATATCAATCCACACTGTTTCTGGGGGTTGCAACCATGCCTCTGAAGGTCAGGGGGCTTACAGTTAGTTTAAGAACACCACAAAAATAATTTGTGGGGGTTCTCCTATAATTCATTTCAGGCCTTTCAGGTCTGGTATAAGTTTTAAGTGGAGCTCCACACAAAAATCAAGAAAAAAGCATGAAGGCCCCCAAAAATCCATACCAGATCCATATCTCATCATGCAGCCTGACTAGGCCTGACTATCTAGCCAGGGGGATGATTTTTTGCAAGGGGTTCCTCCTTTAAATTAATTCTGGACCTGAACGGTATTATCAACCTGCCACTTAACATCTGCCACTTCATTGTGACTTCACCCTATCTGCTGTACTCTGATCATGGTCTGCTACCTTGAACTTTGTTTTTCTGAATGTTGCTGCCTTCAGCTTATTTACTTGAGTCTGTTTTTGCTTCCTTAAATGATACCATGCTGCTCAGCATTTCGTGACCTTGGTTTGTGCTTTGGCTCAGCCTCCATCGCTTGATCTGGTATCCTGCTAACTAACTGTGTCTGCCCTTGGTGAGGGCCTCAACCTATTTCCTGTAACCTGCTTGAGTACCATAGTGTTCCTGTGCTTGGATCTCCCTGCTTGCATTTTACATCTCCACAATTTGTGCCACTTCATGCACTTACACTCTCTGTCATAACCTTTAAGAGACTTTTGCAGGAGGTGCAAGAGGAGCCCTCTCACATATTTTGGTTTCTGCCAGCATTGTGATAATACCAGACCCTTATCCTAGTTGAGGGTCTGATACAAATATTAATGGGGACTCCCACACAAAAAAATGCATGGGGGTATCCCCTTACTTTTTACCAAGCTCTTAAGGTCTGGTATGAACTTTTAAGTAGGACACCATCCAAAAAAATTAAAAAAAGTCTGAGGACCTTCCAAATTGTATACCTATGCACAGACCTATGGACAGAAGTATGCACATGTGTTTATGCCTGCACTGGGAATCCCAAAGGCACACAAAGGGTGCCTGGGATAGTTTAAAAAAAGCATGGGGGCTCCGTCATAATTCATATCAGCTCTTTAAGGCATGATACAGCATTTAAAGCAGCCAGGTACTGTCCATGAATAAATAAGATGTACATAGTCCTACTCATTCACAAAAAAAGTGAAAGTAAATAAACACAGAAACACTGTTTTTGACAAGACCTGTATTTAAAAGAAAAAGGCCAGTGATGTACTGCATATCCACTTCAATAACAATGCAAGGTGCTGTAATTATTTTATATAGTGGATTTTGGACTTCAGAAATGGGACCCAACATCAGGCCTGAATATATGATATTGCTAATCAGGACAAGTTTTGGAACCCAAAAGCCACTTTGACTGGAAATTCTAAATTGCAGATCAGAGCATTATGAGTTCATAGGTAATTTAAATGTGTTGTACACACACCACTAATCTGACTAACTCACTGGTTTGTATGAAGCCTTAATATATACTGTATAATATCTGTATGAAGCCTTAAAAACTGTGTGCAGCACATGCTGTAGTCAAGGCCATCTTTAAGGCAGGGAAAAAGGGGAAGCTGCTAAATGTTGCCCACTGGGGAGGTAAAGGGGCCTGCTTGAAAGTCCTTCCTACAACTGTGGTCATTTAGCCTAAAATCAGCCGGCTCTGCAAAGGTAAGCAAATTGGAGATGGAACCTTTTTTCATGGTGTCACAGCACCTTGAATTTTGGTGGATGAGAATATGCACATCTCAGCAGATGCGTGAGGGTGTCATTAACAATTAATGGCACTGCTGTGTATCTGCTAAAAGGCAGCATGTTTCTGTGGTGTCAGGAAAGTAATTTTGCATGCGTTCCCGACACACACAAATGTATACACAGTCTAAATGTCTCAGTTACATTGGTGGTCAATGTAAATCTTATTCACACTAGTGGCCACTGTGAAGGTTCCCCTTACATTGTTGGTCAGTGTAAACCCCTCCTTACATTGGTGGTAACTGAGAATGCTCCTATTATATTAAAGGTCAATGTAAATCCCCATTACATTGGTGGTCAGCGTAGAAACTCCTCTTCATATTGGTAAACTGTAAAAAAAAAAAACTGTAAAAAAAATCCAAACTTGCATTTGTGGTCAGTTTCAAATCCTCCCTTACATTGGTGGTCCATGTAGAAGCCCCCTTTAAATGGGTGGTGAGTGTAAATCCCCCTTATAAATCCCCCTTATATTGGTTGTCAGTGTAAATTCTTCATTACATTGGTGATCAGTGTACATTTCTCTTTACATTGGTGGTAAGAGCAGAATCCCCCTTTACATTGGTGGTCGGTGTAGAAGTGTCACCTTATATTGGTGGTTGGTACAAATCTCCTTGACAATGGTTTTAAATTCCCCCTTACACTGGTGGTTGGTGTAAATGCTCCTATTACATTGGTGTCTGTGTAGAAATCTTACTTGCCAAAGATTTACAGCTTTGCTCTAATTGATTCAGAATTTTACCACAGTGCACTGCCTCCTAACTAATCCCATCCTCCCCACCACTGCCACTGATCCCATCAACCCCCATTTTTGCCACTGATCAACCCCCCCAGTATTGCCACTGATTCCATAAGTCCTAGGGTCCCTAGGAGTTTTCTATCCATTGATGGGTCCCCTCACCTCCCCAGTCCATGGTGTGCAGGCAGAGATGAGATGATATGCAGTAACCTCTAGCAGCTAATCAGTGAGCAGTAATAATGTGCAGTAGCCCTAGCAACCAATTGGTGAGTGGTAAGGATGTCCAGTAACCTCTAGCAACCAATCAGTGAGCAGTATTGATGTACAATAGTCTCTAGAAACCAATCACAATCACTGCCTGATCTGATTTAAGAAACAGATTTTGAGTCTAGCTGCTATTTATTGTATGACTTCAGCAAATAATAAGTGAGCCATAATGTGTGCTGTAACCTCTATCAGCCCATCAGTGAGTGCTATTGATACACTGTAACCTCTGACAACCAATCGCAATTGCTGCCTGATCTGATTCAGTAAACTGATTTTGAGTCTAGCTGCTGTTTATTGTATGACTCAGAGCAGGTGAAGAGCACAATTGCATGGAGAGGTGGGGGGCAATCAATATTAACCACTTGCCACCCGCCATATAGCAGAATGACGGCGGCAAAGCGGTTTCAATATCCTGACTGGGCGTCATACGACGTCCGCAGGATATTGAGCCGCTGCGCACCCCCGGGGGCGCGCATCGCGGTGATCGTTGTTGCGGGGTGTCAGTCTGACACCCCACAACACTGATCTAGGTAAAGAGTCTCTGACGGAGACTCTTTACCACGTGATCAGCCGTGTCCAATCATGGCTGATCACCATGTAAATAGGAAGAGCTGGTGATCGGCTTTTCCTCACTCGCGTCTGACAGACGCGAGTAGAGGAGAGCCGATCGGCTGCTCTCCTGACAGGAGGGGTCTGTGCTGATTGATTATCAGCACAGCCCCCCCTCGGATCCCACCCAGGACCACCAGGGAAGCCGCCCAGGACCACCAGGGAAGCCGCCCAGGACCACAAGGGAAGACATTCACACTGGACCACCAGATATGCCCCCTAGACCCCCAGGGAAATACCAATCTGTGCCCAGGCAGCTGCCAATCAGTGCCCACTAACAATGCCTACCACTGCCAGTGCCACCAGGGATGCCTATCAGTGCCGCATATCAGTGCTGCGTATCAGTGCCCAGCAGTGCCACGTATCAGTGCCCATCAGTGCCCAGCAGTGCTGCCTATCAGTGCCTATCAGTGCCCATCAGTGCCACCCATAAGAACCCATCTTTGCAGCCTTTCAGTGCCCATCAGTGTCGCCTATCAGTGCCCACCAGTGCCACCCAGTGCCACCCATGAGTGACCATCAGTGCCGCCTATCAATGCCCATCAGTGCTGCATATCAGTGCCACCCATCAGTGCCGCCTACCAGTGTCCATCAGTGCCGAATATCAGTGACCATCGTCAGTGCCCACTCATTGGTGCCACCTCATCGGTGCCTCCTTATCAGTGCCTGTCAGTGCTGCCTTATCAGTGCCCATCAGTGAAAGAGAAAACTTACTTATTTACAAAATTTTTTAACAGAAACAAAAGCAAAACTTTTATTTTTCTCAAAATTTTCTGTCTTTTTTTATTTGTTTAGCAAAAAATAAAAACCGCAGAGGTGATCAAAAGAAAGCTCTATTTGTGAGAACAAAATTATAAAAATTTAGTTTGAGTACAGTGATGGATGACCGCGCAATTGTCATTCAAACTGCGACAGCGCTGAAAGCTGAAAATTGGTCTGGGCAGGAAGGTATATAAGTGCCCTGTATTGAAGTGGTTAAAGAAAGTACTGACTGTAGTGCAATAAAATAACAGAATTACAAAACATTTTCTTTATGAAAGATAGAACAAAAAAAAGTGATACTCAAGGCCTGCTCATGGCTATAGTAAGTTTTTGTAGGCATGCAAACATGTTAAACGACAAACTGTTCATTATCAATCACAGGAATCCCCATATTGTTATCTACAAATAATGTAAATATTGTAATTAAATCACAGAAAAACTTTTTGAAAGAAGTGAGGAACATTTTATGCATTTACATTTTAGGTAGATTAAATACCTTGCAAAAACGTGAATGATGAAAGAAAATAACTTTTGAAAAAGCAACTTACAGATGTAAGAGAAGACAGCACAGGACGTAACCATCACAAATGTAGTTACTTGTAAAACATTTGCATAAAAAAGTACAGATCTATGGAGAATATAATGGTTCAATGTCTTTTTCCATGGTCATCCAAACTCCTTGACAGGCACAAGCACTCTGCTGTATAGCATGCTTTAAAAGAACAGGATCCAATTTTATTTAGGGTAACAAATGCTTTAATAGATAATCTATTTCTAATCCAATACTTCTATTTTAACAGAGCTTTAACAAGAAAACTTTATTAAAAGATTATTAGTGTTACAATGTAACAAAAAAATGTTTTGTGGCTTTAAATTACCACTTCCTCAGTTCAAGGTGATAAAATTGGTGTCTGTGGGTAAAAAGTTGTCAAGGGTATAATAGGTATTTAGCACAACTCAAAAACACATTCTAAAAAACAGTGAACTTCTGAGTTGTGATAAATACCTATTGTGCCCTTGACACATTTTTACCCACAGACACCAATTTTTTCACCTTAAACTGAGGAAGTGGCAATTCAAAGCTACAAAATGCATTTTATTTAGTGAAATAAATTAATTGGACGCTTCACCAAAGCAGAGCATCAGATGCCTTTGCCAATCAAACTACCCAAGGGCCCTTTTTTGCACTGAATCTTTTCAATCTATCACAAATAATGTATATCATACAAAGAATATCATATAAAGAGACATATTGTCCGTAAAAGCCTAATGCCGTGTACACGCAATCGCACATTTCCGACAACAAAATCCATGTTTTTTTTCCGACGGATGTTGGCTCAAACTTGTCTTGCATACACACGGTCACACAAATCTTGTCGGAAATTCTGAACATTAAGAACGCGGTGACATACAAAACGTACGACGGTACTGTAAAAGGGAAGTTCAATAGCCAATGTGCCACCCTTTGGGCTCCTTCTGCTAACCTCATGTTAGTAGAAGTTTGGTGAGAGACGATTCACACTTTTCAACCTTGTGCTTTTCAGATCATTACTGCTCTTCGGTTTGTGCTTGTGGGTTCGTATCTGGTTTTCAGTGCGTGTAGTCAGTTTGCATTTGTTTTTCAGTGCTTGTTATTATAGTATGTATTTGATTATCAGTTTGTTCTTGTCCACTCGTTTCTGATTTTCAGCACACTCTTCTCAGGCCTTTCTGATTTTCAGTGCGTTCTGTTAGTTCGTTCTGACCAGCCGACCGTTTTGAAGCCATGTTGCTGGTACATACCCGTCGTAGAGTTCGTGCTGTGCAGGGGCTTGGTGTTGGGGTTCTTACTTTGACCCAAGCTCAGTCCATAAACAGGGCAGGGAGGAGTTCATGGACGAAGAATTGGTTACTCCAGCGTGACCAATTCTCTCATATGACTTTGTTGCGGGAGATCCATGAGAATAATCCTGATGATTTCAGGAATTATCTCCGGATGACGGACCCCGTTTTTCACCGTTTGTTTGCTGTCCCCTTATATTAGCAAGCAAGAGTAGAGGCTAGTCGCCACATTGTGGTACTTGGCGACAGGGAAAAGTCTGCAGGACATCAAGTTCTCGACAGGCATCTCCCCTCAGGCTCTGGGCATCATTATTCCAGAGACCTGTTTGGCCATCATTTAGGTCCTGCAGAAGGACTATATTAGGGTAAGTTTTCTCCTTTAACATCACATTCTATGTATTTAATGTTTGCTAATGTATTATATTTCTTTCATCATTACCTAATTACCATGACTGTAATATGCTGTGAATGTCCTCTTTGTTCTCATGCATGCTTGAAGTTTTGAAACTTCCTTTTTTGTTCTTCATGCATATTTGCCTTCACTAACCTCCCCAGCATGCTATCCTGGGCCCATACACACCTAGCCTAGTCACTTAACAATGTATTTTGTCAGCTCCATAGTAGTGCTTTACCCTAAACACCCCCTAAAATGTGTCCAAATGTTATTTGTGTCCTTAAATTCATGCAGAGTGCCAGAGGCTTTTTTTTAAACCCTCCCTCCCCCCCAACCGCTAAGTCAACCGATAAGTCAACCGATAGCAGTCCTCTATCTGCTGACTTTGCCAAACCCATACACACTATACTTACCTCTTTTGTGGTCATATTTCTATATGAATTCCCCAAAGCATGTAGTGAAAGGGCCTGCCAGAATACTTTTAAATGGTACTGTTTAAAGTTTTGTTCTCCTATTATCTTGATAGGTAATTGCAGAATGTAAAAATGTGCTTCAATTTGTACAGTGTGTATTTATATTTTTGTATTATGACACTTCTTACCTGTCCAGTGGGATTCCAATAGTGTAAGTAAGGAGTGGCTGGCCAAAGTAAAACACATTATTTATGCATTCAGCTCTCAATGAAGTGGAGAGGGTTACCTGTCCAAAACATCCCCCCCCTCAGTTTTTTTAAAATGGTCCATCAGAGAGGTTAGGAATCTGATAAGTGGACCTTATATTTTTGTCTTTAAATACTCCTTAAAATAAATGTTATACTGATGTTGGCCAAGAATGTTTGTGTCTAATCTGCTTGCAATGTTTATGTGCAAAATTACTAACTTTTTTTCTTTTTTGACTCCACAGTTTCCTTCAGTGCCACAGGAATGGCAGACTGTGGCTTCCCAATTTGCCCAGCGGTGGGACTTTCCCAACTGTGGAGGGTAAATTAATGGGAAACACGTCCACATAGTCCCACCCCCAACTCGGGGTCATACTATTACAACTATAAGGGGTTTAATAGTATTGTGATGTTGGCGGTGGTGTCGGCAACATATGAGTTTCTCTATGTGGACGTGGGGAAGAATGGCCGGATGTCGGATGGTGGAGTCATCACCCAGACAGAGTTCTACACACGACTCCAGAATGGTGGCTTGGGATTGCCCCCTGCTGAATAGAACATGGAAGGAATCCCGTTTGTCTTTGCCGCTTATGAAGCGTTTGGGCTGGGTGATCACCTGATGCGGCCTTTCCCGATGAGGACCCTCACCTTGGACCAGAGGGTTTTTAACTATCGGCTGGCCAGAGCCAGAAGAGTGGTGGAGAATGCTTTCGGGATAATGGCCTATTCCTTACGGCAATCAACATGGTGGAATATAAACTTAACTATATAATCCTTGCATGCTGCATTCTCTACAACTATTTAAGGAGAAATTCAATAAACTATGTTGCCTCAGTTGGGCCTGAGGCCGGGCTTAACAAACAAACCCTGATGGCGCTTGAAGCTGGCCATCCTGGCTTGCCCACCCAAAGGTCCGTATCAAATATATGGAGTACTTTGCGGGTAGGGGAGCCATTGATATGCCAGAAAATCTTTCATAAACATTTTAAAATTAAATTTTTTAGTTAAACTGAAATAAGATTTCCTTTGATTTACTGCTTGTGTTTCTTTTAGCTGTCTCCTAGGTTATCCAATGGGCTTTACTTTTTGGCCATTTTCTTCAACAGTGCAAACTTAATTTATTTAATACATGAGGTGACAATCTCTTCTTCAGTGAACTATTATGTTGTGTGTCTGCTACACACACACCTTGTTTTTGTTGTTAATGTATGTAATGCATTAATGATAAAAATATTCATCATTTTCACCCCCATAAATTAATTTTTGTGAGTCATGAAAATGGCCTGATTGTGGCAAATTTTAAAGCACTGTGGGAATTGTTTACTAAAGGCAAATCCACTTTGTACTACAAGTGCACTGCAAAAGTGCACTTGAAACTGCACTGAAAGTGCACTTGTAGTGCAAAGTGTATTTGCCTTTAGTAAATAACCCCTATTGACACTGTAAACACCAACTTACTAAAAAAATGATATTTAGCATTGAAAGAAGAAGCCACAAATTGTTGATTAGAAAAATGTTTACTTAATGTGCACATTCACATGTGCGTTAGAAAAGGGTTTTTGAACCCACAAAATATGTACATTGATATCCTGTGATGGCAGATAGCACATGTTGACACACTTTGTGCATCTTCAAAATTTGGCTTTCAATATACTTCCAAAAAGTTTAAAAAATCAAAATAACAACAAATTGAAGAATTTAGGTGTGTTTTAGATTCTGCCTAAAACATCAATGATGTTTTTGAGTCTTTTTTCCACATCATTGATGTCTTCCTTGATCTTCTGTAAGTCCTGATTGCACACCATGATCTCCCCGATGAGGATCTGTGCACTTGATGCAATGAGTTTCTTCTTCCACAACATCCACATCACCTAAAATTCAAAAACACAACATGTGTTAAAAATATGCAGGCATACATCTATTACCTGAAGCTGTGGTATAAGACACTCACCTGTTGTGGTCACTATTTCGCCCACTTCATAAACCTCTCCTTCCTCCAAATCCTCTGGTTGTGGTGTTGGTATTTTCCTTTCTTTAGGAGGTTGGGGGTCCCTGGTGTCCTCAGATGTCCCAAGTCTTTTCTCCTCAATGTGAATAAAAAAAAGGTATACTTAGCACACAGATATATGAGAGAAATAGTAATATGAAACATTGCTTGGAAGTGTCGTACAATTGTGTTTTTTGCCAAAGTTCCAGGCTGAAGACATTATTTATTTCCCTTTCTAAAGCTGGAATACTTACCTTTTTTGTACAATTTTCACACATGGAGACACCCCTAGTATCCACTGGAGCACCTGTGTGGGACACCCTAAAACCCTAAACCCTAAAAGTGCTCCTGCATCCAGATGTGTAAACAGTTGCTGAGTGTCCTCTCCTTACACTGAATAAAGTTTGCATTTTATTCTAGTACAAACCCATCTAGACAACAATGTACTAAACTTCTTTTAATACAAATAGGCCTGAACAAATGTAGTTAACCTGGATCTGCCAAAAACATCGTATTAGTGGGCGAACGAACAATGTTTACCACGAACGATTACTGTGCCCACGAACCTGAAAGTTGCCATTTTAACTGTACAACAGTAAATAAAAAGCACATGGAGCAGCATGCAAGTAATAATAATAATAGAAACACAGGACAACTACTTACTTTTTTGAAGAACTCTCTTGAGCTTTCTGTACTGATTGTGCTCCCTCAATTTCAGGTCTGACCAGTGTTTCCTCAATTGATCCTTGGATCGTCATACCCCAAAATTCCTGTGCAGACTTTTCACAACTTTAGTCATGATCTTGGCTTTTCTGACATTTGGCTTTGGGTAAGGTCCATGCTTCCCATCATAGTCGGCCCTCTTCAAGATGTCCACCATCTCCACCATCTCTATAAACGACATATTTGAGGCCTTAAATCTCCTCCGAGATCGGGACGTTCATGGCTCCGGCCTTTCATCATTGCTGCTGCTGCTGTCTGCATGCACTTGCTCTTTCTCTGCCATGTGCTCTCCCACTGCGCTGAAAAGAAAAGGGGCAGGGAATAGACTAGAAAGAACGTCTGGGGCGGGCAAAGTTTCATTTGTGAGCAGTGTATATAAAGCGTAACACGCATGCGTCATACGTACGATTTGTGAGTGGAGGAAGGAGTAGCGGAAGCGCGATCATTCTAACAAAGGTACAATTTTAACTTGGTGCATCAGTGGCCTATACTGCTTCTAGATTGAGGCCTATATTGGGACAAGATTAGGTGAGTTTAGCCTGACATTAGGGTTTGTCTTGTATTGTGTCTTGCAGAGAAAATGGATGGCTTCAATGATCACAATTTCCTCCCCCTATTCATAGACAAGTAAAGGGAGCTGCCCTGTCTGTGGCAGGTGAAACATCCACATTATAATCGTAAACAAAAGAGGCAGGCAGCACTGGAAAAACTGCTGGAGTTGGTGAAGCCGCAGATCCCCACGGCAACCATCCCCTATTTGAAGGCAAAAATTGGTGGGCTGAGGAGCACTTATAATAGGGAGCACAATAAGGTCCAGGATTCCATGAGATAGGGAGCAGCAGCAGATGCCATTTATGTCCCCAGGCTGTGGTAGTATGACAGACTGCATTTTCTGACAGACCAGACTGAAGTCAGGCAATCACTCTCAACCCTTCCTTCCACTCTTCCTTTCACCCCAGCTGAGGCTTCTGACATCCAACCTGGGCCTTCCAGCCAGGAAGAAGTGGAGGAGCCCAGCCTGAGCCATGTATAGCATTGTTCTACATATTTCTTGTCGTAAAATTAATGATGTTAACCAGATGTTATTATTGATCACTAATTGCTGATTTAATAAAGTGTTTTACATATCAATAGTAGTAGTGGCCAAAAATGTTTGGGACAAGAATTAAAAATGCTGGGGTCAGAATGATAGTCTTTTCTATTTGTTAACATTCAATTTGCAACAGTCATGAGCTGAAAATTGTGTGTGATTGATGAATAAAAAACGAAAACTGGAGGGGCGTGTCCGGCCGGCGGAGAAGATGGCCGCATAACTCAGAGCTCCGGCAGCCTCACGCTCTGAGCGACATTCAGCGACAATGGGGCGAGGTCTCCTCCGGCTCCACACACGCTCACTGAAGTGCCTGTCACCCGCAGGAGTGATGACTAAGTGGCGGAAGACAAATAGACAGCTGCAGCGCCTCACAGATTTCTATCCTCAGGGAGGTGGGCAAAATGGCACCGGCCCTAGCTCCACAGGAATGGCCCGATCCCAACATGGCCATCAAGCCGCAGGGAGGCATATTACCACCCAGCCCGAGGAGCTGGAAGAACTCTCTCCCCCATCTACTCCCTCCACAGTGAAAACTAAACAGCGCAGGGAGGAAGATGCGTTCTCCCCTGCACTGCAGAACATTCCCCCTCAGGTATTTCTGCAGAACATGCACCCAGGAATGTCAATTGAAATGTTCCCAGCCACAGAACAATCCATCTCTGAGAATACCATGAAAAACATGCTTCTCTCCCTCAGAAGCACTATGTTTAATGATTTTTCAGACATGTTTGCACCCTTAAATGAGACTGTCCAAACACATGCGGTCAAAATCCGACACTTAGAAACTAAAATGGCAGATCTGTACTCTGCATATAATGACCTCATTGATGCCTATGCGGATCAAGAATCTGAGATGGAACGCCTCCAATATAAGATGGCGGACCTTGAATATCGCTCACGGCGCAACAACATCAAATTTAGGGGAATACCCGAATCCATTCCGCCAAACGATTTAACAAATTATGTGCAACGCCTCATGAAGGCCCTCATTCCATCTCTGAGCAATATTGAGCTATGCGTGGACAGAGCCCACCGTATACCTAAACCTAAATTTCTACCTGACACTGCACCCAGAGACACCCTAGCACATATCCACTACTACCACGTCAAAGAACGTGTCATGGCAGCAGCCAAACGGAGCCCTGCAGTGCCAGAGGAATTCAATGGAATATCCCTATATGCGGACATATCGCAACAGACAGCGTTGAACAGAAAGAAGCTTGCCCCACTCACTAAAATCCTCCACAATAACAGTATAATTTATCGATGGGGCTTCCCTACAAAGCTTCTGGTCACCTGGAACAGCAAAATCTACCCCATATACAGTGTGGATAAAGGCATCCAGCTCTTCAAACAGTGACAACTACTCCCTGCAGATGTGTGACCCCCTGCCTTGCCTATCCCGGAACAACCAAAAACAGAATGGCCCTGATTTGAATCTTCTGTTTACAACTAGACCTCTCCCCACCAGCATGACCTTTGTATTAGCGTGAGGCTGGGAGCTAAATCACCTGGTTTACTCTTCTTTCTTTTTGTGGTTCGTTGGCTCAGTGCATAGCACTGGCAGTATGATTTCCCCCCCACGACACCACAGCAGCTCCGGCTGCCCATTGTGCCTGCATTTTGACAGGCGTTTCTTATGTATGTTGTATTTGTTTCTCCTTTGTTTGACCCCTCTTTCTCTAGTTTCTACCATCCAGCCAGTCACCATCTACACCGCTATGTCTACCAGAACTCAATCTGGACTATTGCATTTGTTTCCACTGCTGCTCATCACAACAAAAGACCCTCCAATCAACCCACCAACTGACTCTACTCAAATTGTCAATCCTCGGTGGCCGAAATCTCCACATACCAGTTACTCTTTCCCTGACTCTCCTCTCTACAATGTTGTTTTCTGCAACAATACCTTAGTAAGTACACATTCTTCACTATGCCTCTAAAATTCATGTCACTGAATTCTAAGGGCCTCAACAGCCCCTTTAAACGTGCAGCGCTAATTTAAACGTGCAGCGCTAATGAAAGAAGCACACTCTCCCAAAGCTGACATAATCTTTGCTCAGGAAACCCATTTCGCTGCCCACAAGTGCCCTTGAGTGTCCTTTCGACATTTTCCTCATTTGTACATGGCCAACAGCCCAAAAAAGACTTGTGGGGTCTTTATTGCTGTCAAGGACTCTGTGGCATTTCGTCATATACGCACTATCCAGGATCCCCAAGGTCGGTACATCATCCTCATTTGCGAGCTTAATCAAGTAGTGTTTACTCTAGTTAACCTATACGCTCCGAGCGTTCAACAGAGAAAATTCCTCACTCCTCTATTCACCAAGGCTATGGAAGTGACGCAGGGTATCCTTATTATTGGCAGAGACTTTAATACTATCCTGAACCCCACCATGGACTCCACCACCCTCGCTAGAAGACCTGGCCACTCAACTGTCCCCTTACTTCATAAATGCGAGCTGTATGATACCTGGCGTTGCTTCCATGGATCGGAGAAGGATTTTACTTTTTTGTCTGCAGCTCACTCTTCCTACTCCTGCATTGACTTTTTCTTTACTGATAAAAGGTCTCTACAAAATGTTCTGTGAGCAGACATTGGTACGATCTCTTAGTCAGATCACGCTCCAATCACACTAGAGTTTGATGACACATTTCGCAACTCCCCTCCTCCAATATGGAGACTAAACACCTCCCTATTGGAGGACAAGGAACTGTACCAACAGATCGTACAAGAACACCATGACTTTTTTAGGTATAATGACACTCCTGATATCAATAGATATCAATAGATTTACACTGTGGAATACTTATAAGGTCTATATGAGGGGGGTACTGATTAAAATGGCTTCATTTGTCAAAAAAAAAAGAGAAGGAGGCAGATCGAAGATGTGCTGAATTCTATAACCTTAAAAGAACGTGAGAATAAGTTGAACCCAAATCCCTGTCTCACACAAGATATCTTGCAAGACAGGCAAAAATTAAGGTCCCTGCGCCTTTACAAATATGAAACCCATCTCAAATACCTTAAATCCAATTACTATGGCCTCCATAACAAAGCAGGATCCTGGCTGGCCAAAAAAGTAAAAGCAAAACAGACTAAAGAAAAAATTATTTCTATTGTTCACCCTCAATCTAAGAATAGTTTATCTAACCCAAAGGATATAGCCAACGCCTTTGCGGATTATTACCAGTCCATATAAGACCTCCGTAATGATGACTCTACTCCCCAACCCTCTCCTGTACTCATTAGTAACTTTTTAAACAAAATCAAACTACCTAACCTTGATGGCGATCAACTCCAGTCCATCTCCCAACCTTTTACTACCCAAGAGATTTGCTCACTTATCATAAAATTACCCAATCACAAATCCCCAGGTGACGATGGCTTTTCGAATGAAACAGCTCCTTATCTACAATCTGTATTCGACCTTGCCTCCTCCTCTGGTACTTTCCCACCTGAAATGTTAAGAGCCGTGATCGTGACTATCCCTAAACCCAACAAAGACCCCACCTCCCCTGCAAATTACAAGCCTATATCTCTTCTAAACGCTGATGTTAAAATATTTGCCAAACTTATAGCAATCAGATTACAAAAAATCTTACCATTTCTTATCCATCTTGACCAGGTGGGCTTCGTTCCGGGTCGCCAGGCCCCTGATGGGACTAGACGTCTCATTAATTTAATCTCCCATGCTGGTCCCTCTCGGGCGCCTTCTCTGCTTCTCTTCTTGGATGCGGAGAAGGCGTTTGACAGGGTCCACTGGCGATATCTCAAAACAGTGCTTGATAATTTCGGGATTACGGGATGGATACAGACAGCCATTCTATCCCTTTATTCCACTCCATCGGCCACTGTACTCACCTCAGGACTTACCTCCAAACCAATACGAATAACTAACGGAACTAGACAAGGATGTCCCCCTTCGCCCATTATTTTTACGCTCCTTATGGAACCTTTGACGGAAAGTTTCCGATCTCATCCCAACATTACAGGCATCACTATTGGCGATACTGAACATAAAATTAGCCTATTTGCGGATGATGTCCTGCTCATGCTCTCTAACCCCAAAACATCACTACATGAGACACAGAAATTGCTGGAAGAATTTAGTGCCGTATCCTACTATAAATTAAATGCCACAAAGTCCCAAATTTTAGGTTTTAATGTTCCACCCTTCATGCAAATTTACCTAACTAATAGGTTCCCCTTTGAGTGGTCCCCCCACTTTTTGACATTCTTAGGAAGTCAACTAACTGCACACACCTCACAGCTATATGAACATAACTTTAAGCCCTTCTTGGAATCACGGCCTCGACAACTATCCCTTCTGAGGACTCAAGAACTTTCAACGGCTGGAAGAATAGCGACCTTAAAAATGCTGCTCTTACCAAAACTCCTTTATCCCTTTCGCACCTTAATAATCCCCTTACCACAAACCTTCCTTTCCGCCACCCAAAAGCTCTTCACTCAATTTATTTGGAACCACAAACCCCCAAGATGCTCCCTCAATATTATGTTAAGGCATAGAAGGAATGGTGGAATGGGAGTACCCAATATTATGGCATATTATAAAGCATGCGTATTAGATTAACTTAGATATTAGTGGAACCCCCCTAAACATAAAACGTGGGCATTTATGGAATCCAACGCACTTCCACATAAAAATTACCAATCGACTCTTATCGCTAGTAGAATGGGAGCTCCACCACTCATCTCTAATACCCCAACTGTACAAATCTCCATCAAATTATGATCAGAAATTCCCCTCTTATCTTCACCCAAGGGATCACTTTTTAAAATCCCTACCCCGCTGTCAGTACTCCAACACTTTATACCCTGCATTGACCTTAAATTATGGAAAAATAAAGGCCTTCTTCTCTTGAGAGACCTATACCAGGATGCATCTCTCCACACATATGAAACCCTATCTACCTGCTTTGACCTTCCGCCGCCCGCACAATTTACCTATTTACAAGTACGCTTCTTCCTCCATAAACATCATCTACCTCTACATTTAGAAATTCCAGTCTCCATGTATACCTTCTTCTTTGAACCAACATTCCCTCTAAGAGGTATTTCTCTGTTTTATAATATCTACAACACCCAAGATCCCTTCTCAAAGACCACTACCATGCTAAAATGGGAAGAGGCTTTGGGAAGAACCTTCACAGACACCTATTGGGTGAAAGCTTTATCTACCACTTATACCTCATCCAAGTGCATTAACCACTGGGAACATTACCAAAAGGTAATACATTCTTGGTACCTTACTCCGTACAAACTTTCCAAATTCTACCCATCCCACCTTGTGCTGGAGAAAATGTGGAGAATCTGGCATTCTATACCATATATTATGGTCTTGTATATCACTACGGTCATTCTGGAACAAGATTTTTTACATAATGTCTGATATTTGTAGCCGACACATTGCACCTCATCCGGAACTAGCCATCTTGCACCTGAACATTCACAAATTTTTTCCCAAGTTCTGAGTAGTGATCATACAATTTTTATTAGCAGCAAAAATAACTATTACAAGGAAGTGGAATACTATTGATCCACCTAATCCTAGTGATGCCATTCTCACCCTCAACCGCCAATGCGAGATGGAGAAATTACTGGCAATCACAAACCTCAGTCTCAAAGTATTTAGAGATAAATGGGAACCCTGGTTATCAAACCCTAGCTGCACTGTCAAAATTTGAAAGTCCTTCTGTTATGGTGACTGGCTCGCCCTATCCCTAACCCCCTTCCCCCCTTTTCATTCCCCTTTCCTTTATCATCTTGGCAAGCTTACCTTGCCTAATCATATCAAATTATAAGTCCTTCACCCTCTGTACAGGAAAAATGATGCCTCCCATTACAGATTACACCAGTATGTGGATTGTGTACCAACCAATGTATCTAACTACCCTGTTTCCAGTCTTGATCCTGTACCACCTCAAGTTACTTCAATATCGATGTGACACTGATCATAGTTGACTGTGCTTCCACTCTAACCTGGACACAGTTTGTTCCCAGGATAGGTGGTAGTACTTCAACCATAAAATAAGTATTGTTGTTACCTCCAAAGTTCAAGTTTATGTTACTTTATTTGGCATGGTATACTATGTGTGATCTTTTCACAAAAGATGTACTGTACAGAGTGTATCACATTTTTATCTGTTTGTACCCTTCTCTATAAAAACTCAATAAAAACTATTGAAATAAATCTAAAACTATGTCTCTTTTTCATACACAGGAAAGCCTCAGCCAGGAGGAGGGCATGGAATGTGGCATCCAGGAGGAGGCTGTGGAATGTGGCAGCCAGGACGTGGTGGAAAAAGTGGCAGCCAGGAGATGATGGGGGTAAGTGGCAGCCAGGAGGTGGCCCAGCCCAGTAGCCTGACCGAATCCCAGGTTCCTCCCTTCCGCCTTCCAACCAAAAGGCCCAGGAAGGGGAGTAACGTGGAGGAGGCAGAGCTTGGGCTGATTTGGGAGGCTAATGCTGCCCTCAGAACCATCCCCACTCTTCAAGAAGCCTTTGCCTCCATGAGTGCATGCAAAATGCAGGAAACGGAGGAGGGCCAATGCCTCATCTGTGAGGAAATGATGTATCTGACCATAAATATGGGGTTGAGGGGCCAACTCACAACCAAAACCCACCTATGTGAGTTTGACCATCTTCCTCCTCCTCCTCCTCCTCCTTCACCTCCTGCCACAACTACAAAACCACAGCCTGGAAGCAAGCCTGGAAGTAAAAGTGAAAGGAAGACAAGAGTGTGATGGCCTGGGTTCAGTCTGGTCTGACAAAAGACGCAGGCTGTTGTATGACCACAGCCTGGGTACATATATGTCATCTGCTGCTGTTCCTGATCTCTTGTAGTCCGGGACCGGATTGTGCTCACTATTATATGGACTCCTCAGGCTACCAATTTTGGCTGTAAAATAGTTGATGTGTGCCCTGGGGTATAAAGGCTTCGCCACTTTCACCAGTTTCTCCAGCGTTGCCTTCCTCTTTATTTTATTATGACCCATAATAAATGGCTATTTTGGATTCACAAATATTGGCCTATGTGTTTTACTTAAAAAAGGGACAGTTTATTTGTGAGTAGGCATGTACATTTCCTAAATACAATGTCAAATTAACAAGGGTCACCATCACCAAGCAACCTCCTTGAGGTTAAAAAAATACAAGATAATAATGGTGTTGTGGTAACTTGACACACAAAACGAAAAACAATATTATGCAGAGCACTAGAACATTTTTTTTTAAAAGCAGGAGATCTTGATAGAAAAAATCACTATAAACAAACATTAAAAACATTATTATGGAGATCTGACGAAAAAAAAAATATTCAGGAGATCACGAGAATTAATAAAGAAATCATTTTTTCAGAACTCTGTGTGAATATCAGCAGAAAAACAACTTCATTATTCTAGCATTATAAAGAAGAAGAGAATGTGCTGCATTAAAAGATTTAAAAATTTGCAGCGTGACAAATGTGCTATCTCCATTACGAATGTCAGTTTTATCAGACCGAGCTCTTCCGTCTCGTAATTGATTCAGAGCATGCGTGGAACTTTGTGTACAAACGATTGGAATTTATGAGAACGGATTTTGTTGTCGGAAAATTTGAGATCTAGATTATCCTAGATTATTCCTAGATCTAGGAAATTCCAACGGAAAATGTCCGATGGAGCCTACACACGGTAAGAATTTCTGACAGCAAGCTCCCATCGAACATTTCCCGTCAGAAAATCCGACCGGGTGTACACGGCATAACAGAGACTAAATTGTAACAGATCATTCGGGTTAAAGGTATTTTAGTAAACAACATCAATGCAGACATGTCAATCCACAAAAAGGAGAGAAGAGGGAAGGTTTGGGTGTGGGGGGGGTGTCTTGTGGAATCTATGCATGTGGACCAGATAATAGGGAAGCCTCTACACATATATCAACTGGTACATAGGAAGTGTGGAGTTAATCACAAAGCACCAATCATTATAGAATGGCGGGGAGGAGGGCTTTCACTTAAGGAGAATTTCTCTTCTAGTGTAGTAAGATCCATTAAGAATATAAATTTATCATGTTTTTGAATAGGAAGAGCATCATAAATACCTTTAAATAGAACAAGGGGGTTTGAGTGATTCAGGTAGGTGAAGCGCTTTGGACGGTATAGCCATGATTTGACCACCAATAAGCAAGAATTTGAAGACAAATCCATATTATATGATAAAGGGTGCCAGTGGCACTCTAGCATTTGCTACAAAGTGAGTTGATGTGATGTAACTGCTGAGGTGTATAATATATTCTATGTAGAAATTGAATGTGGACAAAATGTGTCCTTTGAAGAAACCATACGTTTAGTGTACTGGGTTGCTACATCTTCCCATTCCCCATAAAGATTAGGTATATAATTCTTTCACTTCTGGAACAAGGAAAAAAGGAAGAGGTCTTAGGTCCATGATACGTTATAAGATGAGTGTAAACTGAGGAGAGAGGGTTAAGTGAGGTCAACAGCTCTCATCAGAGACTCTGAATGATACTGCTGAAGTTTAGGTGCCTGGGGTTGGACCCTAATAACATGCCTAAGTTGGTGATATCTGAAGAAATACCAATTGGGAAGGTTGCATTCCTCTTTCCGTAAATCAAAGGTGCAGAACTCACCTGCCAGAAAAAGGTGATTGAGCATCTGAATGCCCACTCTGCTCCAGACAATGGGATCAGGAACATTATATAGATGAGGGAGCATTGGGTTGTCCCGGGGAGGGAGGTTAACAGCTTAGTAGCATGTGACCATTGACCACATTGTCATCTAAGCTCTTTTCTCATGTCATTCTCATTGGTTTAGTTATGAATAAAGAGAATCGAGGTCCAAAGGCCAAAGACTGGAGCAATTGAGGGGACCCGACTATGGTGGCTTAAAGGTCTAGAGCAGGTTTCCCACTAGAAAGGGTAAACCATCATTGTATGGTGACTTACATTAAGAGTTGGGTGAACGGTTCAGCCCAATCAGTTCAGACTGAACATTGGCTGTTCACCCCGTTTGGGGAACAGCCGAAATAAAAACGCTCCCACCGACATGAGGGATGGTAGCCTACTGCAGGCTAAGCCATTTGACAGTTCTTATATAGGTAAGGAGCAGGGCCACCTGAATATGTCACCCGATGGCCAATCCCCCTTCTGACATATCTGACCGATGCATGTTGGGTCAGTGATGTCAGAAGGGGGCGGTGCCATCAGGTGACATAACCTGGTGACCCGCCCCTTACCTATATAAAAACTGTCAAATGGCTTAGCCTGCAGTAGGCGGCCAGCCTTAATGTCGGCTAGAGCATTTTTTCCGGGTGCGGTGGTGATTAATGATGGATTTCCATTGGGGACACAGTTTTTTTATTTTTTACTTTTTAATAAAGAAATTGAAAAAAATTGAGTTTTTATTACTTTTTACACTTTTTAGTGAATGGGTAGGGATACTATGCACCCCATACTTATTCACATAGGGCGGGCAGAATCTATGAGGGGCTTCCTTGTTAAAGGGGCTTTCAGATTCTGATAAGCCCCCTGCTACAGACCCCCACAACCACCAGTCATCAACATGGGGACAAGGTGCTTTGGGGTGGGGGCAGAACCCCCCATGCCCAAAAGCACCCAACCCCCATGTTAAGGGCATGTGGCCTGGTATGGTTCAGGAGGGGGGCGCTCTCTCTTCCCCACCCTTTCCTGACCTGCTAGGCTGTTTGCTCGGCTAAGGGTCTGGTATGGACTGGGGTGGACTCCATGCCATTTATTTATTTTTTTAATAGCCGGATACCAGTAATTGCAACCATGAGTCATTTTAACCATTTACGGACCAACACACACCAATATACGCCCTAATTTTGAAGAGGAATATTGTTGTTATGGCAACAGCTAGCTGCCATAACCCCAGTATCCCCTTCCTTGGCCGGCGGTCCACTTTCTGATAAGGGTGGTCTTTGTGGCAGATTCGCTGCAAGATTACTTTTATCTGTGGAGGGAGAGGGCCCCTCCTCCTGCCCCACTCCAGTGCTCTCTGCCGCTTACCGGATCCTTCGGCAGCGGCGGAGGCGATCGGATGTTGCCCCTTGCTGGGTATGGAGACGAGTGAGGGGTAGATGGCCCCCACCCGTCTCCATAACATTGCAGGGGGAAAGTGACGTCAAAACGTCACTTCGACCCATAGCTCTTAAAGGGCCATTTTTTTAAATTATTTTTTTAAAGGACAATTTTTTTTAATTGCATTTTAGTGTAAATATGAGATTTGGGGTCTTTTTGACCCCAGATCTCATATTTAAGAGGTCCTGTCATGCTTTTTTCTATTACAAGGGATGTTTACATTCCTTGTAATAGGAAAAAAAGTGACACTTTTTTTTTAAAAGAACAGTGTAAAAAAAAAAAAAAAGGTAAAATAAAGAAGAAAACATTTTTTTAAATGCGCCCCGTACCGCGGAGTTCACGTGCAGAAGAAAGCACATACGTGAGTAGCGCCCGCATATGAAAGCGGTGTTCAAACCACACATGTGAGGTACTGCCGTATTCGGGAGAGCGAGAGCAATAATTCTAGCCCTAGACCTCTGTAACTCAAAACATGCAACCTGTAGAATTTTTTTAATTCGTCTATGGAGATTTTTAAGGGTAAAAATTTGTCGCCATTCCACAAGCGGGCGCAACTTTGAAGCGTGACATGTGGGGTATCAATTTAGTCGGCATAACATTATCTTTCACAATATAAAAAAAATTGGGCTAACTTTACTGTTGTCTTACTTTTTAATTCAAAAAAGTGTATTTTTTCCAAAAAAGTGTGCTTGTAAGACCGCTGCGCAACAACTGCCATTTTATTCTCTAGGGTGTTAGAAAAAAATGTATAATGTTTGGGGGTTCTAAGTAATTTTCTAGCAAAAAAACCTGTTTTAAACTTGTAAACAACAAATCTCAAAAAGAGACTCAGTCTGTAAGTGGTTAAATGTGATTTGACTTTTTTTTTTTTCTTTAGAAATGGCATTTTTGCTGCAGCATGTTATAGACACAGTTCAGATGTGCCAATTTACAGGCAGACTAAGGGGTCCCCCCAGACACTATATTTAAAGGAATTTTTCATTTTTATTGTTGCACTTTAAGCATCAATAAAATCACTGTTCCTGAAAAAACTATTGTTTAAAAAAAATACATCAGGACAGTACCCACATCCCCTCACCCTTTTTTATGGCCAATTGCTTGCATATAAGCCTTTAAAATAGGCACTTTTGATTTTTCCTGTTCTTCGCCCATAGAGTTCAAAGGGGTTTTCCCCTGTTCAGTTCTGCTGCAAACTGAACATGGGGGTGTTTGGCCCATCTCAACTAACAAACAGGTTAGAAATCAAAAATATAAGTTGGACAGGGCCAACCCAGCTGCATCTATTGGGAGTTTTTGCAGTGTGGCAAGAGCTAATCTGGAAGATTTACCTGCACATAGGAAAGATGTGAAAATCCTTAATTTTGAACTTAACTTTGAGTTGAACAATCATTAGGGTCCAGAAAGGACTTAAATCCCATACAAACAGTATTGAACTATTGAACTCATTGCAAAGAAATATTAGTTGCCACCTAAAGTGCAAGTTTGTCTGTGAAAAAAAAGGGTAGACTCGGACCAGTTTATTCTTACACCCGAAAAATATCCTAAATCATTAAATGTCTACAGGGTGGTGGGGACAGCAACATTGAGGTACAGCAATGCATCATCAACGTATAGTGATATCTTTCCCTTCAGAGCCCCCACCCAAAGACCACAAATATATAAATTAGCACTAATCAGAGTTGCCAGGGGCTCCATGGCCAAATTAAAGAGGCCTGGAGGCAGAGGGCAGCCCTGGCTCATGCTCCTGTGAAGAGCAAAGGAAGTAGACAGCACATTTTTGGCAAATACCCTCAAAAGAGGTGATAATTCTGGTGCCAATATTTTCATGCTCAACAGATAGATGGGTGAATAAGCGTTGTAGGTTAATAATACCAGTGCCTTCACCTGGGATGAACCCCGACTGATCTTTTTGAACCAGGGTAGTGATAACATATAATAAACAATAAAGTGCAGCGCTAGTATGATATGTGAAAAAACAATTGAATTCTACCAAGTGACATATAAAACAAATAATAACAAAAACATATTACAAATATAAATAAGAAGCAAAACTGAAATCGCAAGTGTATGTGAGAAAAATCAAAAAGTTCTTAATAAGTCCACAAATATATAAATAAAGAACACCCATCCAAGAGAGGTTGTGACGAAAGGTGCCTAGGTATGATCCACCAAAACGTGTATGAGTAGAGTCTGCTTACCAGACGGCGACGACTGCTATTATGGCAGTCTTGCCCAGCATAGGGATTATGGTCTCCCAAAACCCAAGGTACAATGCAGGATCAGTAGTTCTAATACTCCATCAAACCGGAAATACAAAAGAGAACACCTCCATAGTGCAACATTGTATGATATAAAATTTAATGGTATATAAAGAATCGCACTTACAATGTTGTAGAAAGTATGCAGCATATAAAAAATCAAACGGAGCGGCGGCGTCTCTGTGTGCCGCGATTCACTTCCTGTGTTCAAGCCCTTCCGAGAACGTGATGACGTCACCGTCGTAGGCTCCTCCCCACGCGTTTCGTCACGATAGGACGTCGTCTGGGGATCGGCCAATCCCCAGACGACGTCCTATCGTGACGAAACGCGTGGGGAGGAGCCTACGACGGTGACGTCATCACGTTCTCGGAAGGGCTTGAACACAGGAAGTGAATCGCGGCACACAGAGACGCCGCCGCTCCGTTTGATTTTTTATATGCTGCATACTTTCTACAACATTGTAAGTGCGATTCTTTATATACCATTAAATTTTATATCATACAATGTTGCACTATGGAGGTGTTCTCTTTTGTATTTCCGGTTTGATGGAGTATTAGAACTACTGATCCTGCATTGTACCTTGGGTTTTGGGAGACCATAATCCCTATGCTGGGCAAGACTGCCATAATAGCAGTCGTCGCCGTCTGGTAAGCAGACTCTACTCATACACGTTTTGGTGGATCATACCTAGGCACCTTTCGTCACAACCTCTCTTGGATGGGTGTTCTTTATTTATATATTTGTGGACTTATTAAGAACTTTTTGATTTTTCTCACATACACTTGCGATTTCAGTTTTGCTTCTTATTTATATTTGTAATATGTTTTTGTTATTATTTGTTTTATATGTCACTTGGTAGAATTCAATTGTTTTTTCACATATCATACTAGCGCTGCACTTTATTGTTTATTATACTTTTGGAAATCAGATACAGGATTTTTTCAGGGTGCTGGCAGCTTTTTTCTTTTTTCTTTTTATTAATCTAAGCGCAGCTTTTACCCAATTTGGGTTTCTTTTTTTACACAGTGATAACATATAGTCTTTCAGCCAGGACCTTAGCTTGTGGGATACAGTCTTTAAAGTACCACATACAGTACATTCGTTAGTAGGTACCACCAGCAGATACCAGTTTTCACACTTCCTCAATCTCTTGTTGAAAACCCCAGTGTGACCATAGGTAGATCTGACAATACAGTGTGGAGAGAATGAGAAAGTGGTAATGAGTCAAAACAAGATTAAGTTTGCCTGTCTGTGCTAGCCAGTCATGGAAAATGACATATTTGACAACACACTGTTCAAGCTAGAGGGAATGCCAAGATATTATAGATGTCAACAAGTCAGGGTCTTCAAAGAACTTTTGATGAGGCCCTGTTATAAATGGTAAATTCGTAAATTGTCTGGCTGGAGTTTAGGGAATATACATCTTTGAGACTGGGTTATTGACCTATACCTGAATTCTACATATTTAAGCTGAACTCCAGGATAACTAAAAGTCCACCCTTTCAATGGTGGTGCCCCTGCACTGAAAGGGTTAACTGCACAATTATTCTAGGGGATGGTGAGAACACTTTTACTTACTTGATCCCCCTTTCCCCCTACAAATTAAGTTCTCCTTCTCTCCAGCAGTATACTGTTCCTCAGTAATCCCTCCTCCAATGCAGGGCTATGTTTACTGCATCAGTCTTGATGACTTTAGAAGAGCTTAGATCACCATTAGGGATGAGCTTTGAGTTTGAGTCAGACTTATGTTCGACTCGAACATCGGCTGTTCGCCAGTTCGCCGAACAGCGAACAATTTGGGGTGTTCGCGGCAAATTCGAAAGCCGCAGAACACCCTTTAAAAGTCTATGGGAGAAATCAAAAGTGCTAATTTTAAAGGCTTATATGCATGGCATTGTCATAAAAAGTCTTTGGGGACCTGGGTCCTGCCCCAGGGGACATGGATCAATGCAAAAAAAAAGTTTTAAAAACGACCGTTTTTTCGGGAGCAGTGATTTTAAAAATGCTTAAAGTGAAACAATAAAAGTGTAATATTCCTTTAAATTTCATACCTGGGGGGTATTTATATTATGCCTGTAAGGGGGCACATGTTTCCTGTGTTTAGAACAGTCTGACAGCAAAATGACATTTCAAAGGAAAAAAAGTAATTTAAAACTACTCGCGGCTATTAATGAATTGCTGGTCTGACAATACACATAAAAGTTCATTGATAAAAACGGCATGGGAATTCCCCACAGGGGAACCCTGAACCAAAATTTAAAAAAAAAAATGACGCGGGGTTCCCCCTAAATTCCATGCCAGGCCCTTCAGGTCTGTTATGGATATTAAGGGGAACCCCAGCCAAAATAAAAAAAAAATGGCGTGGGGTCCCTCCCAAAATCTATACCAGACCCTTAAGGTCTGGTATGGGTTTTAAGGGGAACCCAGCGCCAAAATTTAAAAAAAATTGGCGTGGGGCCCCCCAAAAATCCATACCAGACCCTTATCCGAGCACGCAACCTGGCAGGCCACAGGAAAAGAGGGGGGGACGAGAGAGTGTCGCCCCCTCCTGAACCATACCAGGCCACATGCCCTTAACATTGGGAGGGTGCTTTGGGGTAGCCCCCCAAAACACCTTGTCCCCATGTTGATGGGGACAAGGGCCTCATCCCCACAACCCTTGCCCTGTGGTTGTGGGGGTCTGCGGGCAGGGAGCTTATCAGAATCTGGAAGCCCCCTTTAACAAGGGGACCCCCAGATCCCGGCCCTCCCCCCTGTGTGAAATGGTAAGGGCCTACCATTTCAAAAAAACTGTCAAAAATGTTAAAAATGACAAGAGACCGTTTTTGACAATTCCTTTATTTAAATGCTTCTTCTTTCTTCTATCTTCTATCTTCCTTCGGTTTCTTCCTCCATCTTCTTCTTCTTCTGGTTCTTCCTCCAGTGTTCTCACCCGGCATCTCCTCCGCGGCGTCTTCTTCTCTTCATCTTCTTCTCCGGGCCGCTTTCGCATCCATGATGGCATGGAAGGAGGGTCCCGCTTTGTGACGCTTCTCCTCTTCTGACGGTTCTTAAATAACGGAGGGCAGGGCCACCCAGTGACCCCGCCCCCCTCTAACGTCACGGGGAATGCCACAGGGAAGTCCCCGTCAAGTACCCGTGCGTCACTGCTCCCGAAAAAATGTCCGTTTTTAAAACTTTTTTTTGCATTGATCCATGTCCCCTGGGGCAGAATCCAGGTCTCCAAATACTTTTTATGACAATAACTTGCATATAAGCATTTAAAATGAGCACTTTTAATTATTCATGTTCTTGTCCCATAGACTTTAAAGGTGTTTGCGTGTTCAAGCAAATTTTTTGCCTGTTCGCAAGTTCTGGTGCGAACCGAACAGGGGGGTGTTCAGCTCATCCCTAATCACCATAATGCAGGGAAGAAAAGGCTGCAGGGACCAATCTAACACTATAAAGCAGCCTGCACGACCAGAGGATCGGGGAAGTTCCCGGGCCCTCTGACATAAATGAGCAGGCACGGCCCCATTGCAAGTAAGGAGTTTTATTCATCCCTGGGTTTCACTTTTCAGTCATAGTCATACCTACTACAGTAATTAAGTTACATTCCTAAAAAGTGGTCACATGTGTAATGTAAGAGAAGGTACTACTACTACAAAAAATTACTGGGCCAGCGACTCCCGAAATCTCAGACTGGAATAATACTTAGGTGATTCAAGTTTTGCACTGTGCTAAGACCAGGTAGACTTTACTTAAATATTTTTCACTTTTAAAACTTTCATATTGGGGGGGGCGTGGCTTGCACCTGCTGTGGATGGCCGCTTGATAAAAGATCTTCGGAGCAGCGAGGGGGATAACAGCTTCCGAGACCAGAGTATAGCGGCTATTCCAGCCTCAGTCCACGAGCTACATACTGCCCTTCCACCCAAAGGATGACAAGGAAATGAAAAAAAGAGCGACGCCCACAGGAATTAATGGAGTTCTTTCCCCAGCCTTCACGTGGCGGTAGTAAAGATGACACTGGCTCCTCATCCCCTGCCACCACTAGCAGAAGCTCTGGTCACTACACTGACCTCCTGGATGAGCTGACACCCACTGAGATGACCCCTGGGGCTACATAGCTCCATCTGACCTCTCCTCCAGCAAGCCCTCCTTGTGCCAGTCCTGCTAAAGCATGGATGAGCCTGGACTCCAACACGCACAGCGGCCTGGTAAGTCATGGGGAAACCTCCTCCATCCCACATAATACTCTGAGCAACTCCATTGACTCCTTCCCTACCAGCAACCAGCCTGTCATGGACACTCTGCTCAAAGATATGCTTGTGTCCCTGCAGCAATCCCTGCATGCTGACTTCACCTCTCTCACCCAAAAATTCTCTGCAGAGGTTTCTTCCCTAGTAGAGCAAGTAAATTCAGCTGAAAATGCTGTTAGTGATATAACTACTATGGTTAATTGACCTAGTAGACGCCAATGAAGACGGTATTGAGGAAAGACAATGGCTGAGGGCAAAAATCGCAGACCTGGAGGATTGCTCTATAACTTAAAACTAAGAGGAATTCCCGAAACAGTGCAATCTTCAGTGCTAAATCAGTATGCCACTGACCTGTTTCGTGCCCTTCTCCCTGACACCCAGGCTATTGAACTATCCATTGACCGCATTCATCGTATGCCAAAATCCCCGTTCCTGTCTGACATGGTCCAGAGGGATGTGCTCATGAGAGTGCATTTTTATTTGACCAAAGATCAAATATTGAGGAAGTCCAGAACCCTGGGGAAACTTACAGATCCCTAAGAAAATATCCAAATATATGCAGATCCGTTCAAGTTCACCATGGACCTCAGGCACCAACTTAATACCATAACCAAGTCCTTACGAAATCATAACATCAGGTACAAATGGAGTCATCCTACTAAGCTATCGACAGGAATGGTAGATCATTGAGTCTGGCCTTGCCTTACCGGAAGGTCCAGGGTCCAGTCCCTCCCCTCTGGCATAAAGCAAACTGAAACTTTCATCCCAAATTCTAACGGGTCTCCTATCTCCTACAAAATCAGCAACATTCCTCCCCCTCTGGATTCTCTGCAGTTGCAGTGCTAAAGCTGCTAGAACTCTTTCCCCCAATTCATGATATGCAGTTTCATTCTCACAACCTTAGCTGCTCAGTTTTTCTTTTGTTTATTTTCTTTGCATTCTGTTCACCTGCTCTCTTTTTTCCTAGCCTGCATTCTACCATACAGTCAATGTGCAATTTTACCTCCCGGAAGATGATGAACAACACTCCTAGCAACCTTCCTGGGCTCCTTCTTCATAAGGTCAAAATCAGTCTACTAACCATGAGTACGACTACCACACAGCTTACCCACAATACACAATGGGTATCACAATAGTTTCTATAAACTCTAAAGGCCTCAACCATCTGACCAAATTAGTCCCCCTTTGGCAAACCGCCCTAAACCTAGGCTGCGACATAGTCTGCTCCCAAGAGACACAATTATTTAAATAAGTCTGCAACTTTTATGTTTCAACATAAACTTTTGCCTCACATTTTCATGGCTTGTAGCAGAGAAAAAACATGTAGTCTTGATTGTGTTAAAAATTCAGTGAACTTTCAATTTCTGTAACTAATCACTGACCCTGAAGGCCGATACCTGATCTTGATATGTACACTAGACTCTGCTCTGTTAAGTCTGTTCAGTCTGGTCTGTCTTTATGCCCCAAATTCCCGGCAAATCTCATTCTTAAACAAACTGCTGAAGAAAGTTAGGAAAGGCCAGAAAGGCTCACTACTTCTCTGCGTAGACTTCAACATTGCTCCTGACAAGCAGAAGCCCAAGGCACACTTCACCAATGTATCGTTTTATCCAAGTAAACGATTTATACAATGTGTGGAGATGCCATCACACTTCCGAGAAAGACTTCACTTTCCACTCCGCAGCACACAACTCATACTCACAGATCGACTTCTTTCTGACTGATAAGTGGCTACTCCAATGAATCTCAAGCGCAACCATAAAACAAATAACTTGCCGGATCATGCCCCAGTTTGCCTAATGATTGACTCAAAGACACTGCCCTCAACCACCAAATTGTGGAGGGCTAACTCACCTCTCACGAAAACCCCTTTTTATGCAAAAGACATCCAACTCCAAATTGACTACTAATACTTTTTTTGAACAATGCTGGCTCAGTGGACAGAACCACAACTTTGTGGATGGCATTCATCAGGGATGTATTAAGATGGGATCCCATGCAAAAAAGAGGAGGACGCAGTGGATAGATGAGGTCGTATCACAGATAAAATTCACTGAATCCCTTAACAAGTTAACATCTTCTTACTCCCTCAATTTAAAACTCCTTGCCCTAAGACAAGAACTTTTTTTTTTTTCAATACTCTTTATTACAAATTTTGTACAAATTAATCCACATAATTTAACATTTTGTATCCTTATACAATTCTTCATATATTTCCATTCACATTCTCTCTTGTCAATCACTCCATTCTCTCTCCTTCACGCTCTCCATGGTCACTTTATACTTCATTTTCAGGTATTCCTACATCCAATGTTAAACATGATCTATTCCACTTTGCCCATATATTCTCAAATATCTGCAGATTACCCCTTTGCTCATACATTATTCTTTCATATGGTAAAACCTGTTTTACTGCTCTCACCCACTGGTTCAGTCGGTGGGATCGGCTGAATCCATTTCTCTACTATTTGTTTTCTTGCGAGAAATAATACTTCTTGCAGGAACATCCTATTATATCTACTACTACCTCTCTTCTCCCTTCGTATTCCCAACAAACAGAGCTCAAGTGTGGCCATAATTGGTTCATTTAACACTTTTCCTATTTTCCTGATCACCTGTTGCCAATATCTTTCTACACTGCCACAGTACCACATTACATGGAAGAAGTCCGCCCCTTCTTGCCCGCATCTTGTGCAATTTTGTTCAGTCATTCTCCCCATTTTATACAACCTATTTGGGGCCAGGTAAGTCTGATAGACAATATTTAACTGAATTATCCTGTTATTCATTGCTGGGGATACTTTCAAATGGGAGGAGCAGACCTCATCCCATTCCTGATCACTCATGTCTGGGATAGCTACTTGCCATTTATTCCTTATTTCCATTGGTTCCCCTCCTATTTTACTCTGTAGCAAATGTGAATAAAGTTTGGCTACTAGTCCTTTTGGTCCCTGCAATCTCAAAATACCTATAAGAGGATATTTAGATATTTTTAATTCCTTTCCTCTAAACTGTGTCTGTAGCACTTGTCTGAGCTGAAGATATCTATAAAACTGTTTACTTGATAAATTATATCGTTTACATAAATTTTCATAGGGTACTATTATATTTCTATCGTACACCTGACCAATACTTATCACCTCATTCTGTTTCCAGAATTTGCTATCCTCAAATTTTTCCAGTTGCTCAAATGCTGGATTATTCCACAAAGCAGTTTCTGGTGGGATATCAGAAAATCCCGTTAGTTTTTTTGCTTCCTTCCAGACTGCTCTGGCTAGCTTTAACAGGGGAATTCTTACTCCCACCCTCCTCAGGTCCTTTATTTCTAGTCCTACAAAGAAATCTTCTACTTGCATCTTGCTTAATAAATACTCCTCAATTCTTGTTTTTTGCTCCTGTCCTACCCAGGATCTTAAATGCTTCAGTTGCCCAGCCAGATAATATAATATAGATATAAATATAGATCCGGCAGGGCCAACCCTGCTGCAGCTTTAGGTCTTTGTAGCTTATTAAGTTATAATTTGCTTCTACCATATGCCCAAATAAACCTAGTTATCTGTGAATTCAGGTCTTTATATACCCTAAGACAAGAACTTAGATCTCTCTTACTTGATACCTTTGAAAAAACACGACATAGACCTAAAACCATATCTTATTCCACCAGCAACAAAGCAAGCAAATGCGTGGCGCTACTTCTACACGGTCTCCGCACTAAAACTAAGATACCATTTATCTATCATCCCATCTCTAAAGACCAAAATCATTTTCCCAAGAGATAGCCAGTGCATTTAGCACTTACTACGAGTCCCTATACAACCTCAAAAATTATCCTACAACCCCTCAACCATCCTCTAATAGCATCCAAGATTTTCTGGCCCAGATCAACCTCAAGACCCTCTCCATTAACCAACTAAGTAAACTTAACTCCCCCTTCACGATCCAGAAATAACCCAACACATCAATTCTCTCCCAAATGGTAAATCACCCGGACCTGACAGGCTTCTTGGGGAATACTATATAAACAGTTTAGAGATACACTAGCTCCCTTCATATGCGACCTCTTCAATGAAGCTGCCTCTTCCTCTTCATTCCCCCAGGAAATGTTGAAGGCTCTGATAGTTGCCCTACCTAAAACTGGAAAAGATCCAACAAAGCCACAAAACTTTAGATCAATTTCCCTGCTCAATGCAAACCTAAAACTGAAAGCGAAAATTCTAGCCTCCAGAGTAATGACCACCATCCCTTCTCTTATAGGCCATGACCAGGCAGGGTTGGTTAGGGGTCGTCAGTCCTCTGACGCCACCAGGCGACTGATTAACATGGCTAAAACCTCTGGGACGCCTTCTCTGCTCCTCTCCCTGTATGCAGAGAAGAGTCCATTAGGGCTATCTCCAGGTTGTACTTACCAAATTTGGCTTCACAGACAGGATCCTATCAGCTATTATGGCCCTCTACTCGGCCCCCTCAGCAAACGTCTTTGTGGCAGAAATGCTATCATCTTTTTTCATTTAACCTCCTTGACGGTATTCCCAAGTATGGCTCGGGGTGAGATTTCAGTACCATTAGCGGTAACCCCGAGCCACGGGATTGCTTCGCTGGATCCTGGAAGAGGTTACTTGCCTTGTCCCCGGGATCCCGCGATGTGCTCCCACTGTGTACGGTGGCCGGATCCTCTGCTCAATCCTCTGTGTGTTCCAGCTTCCATCCCTGCGAGTGTCACGACGCAGGGGGGTGGAACCGGCGGCAGATTCAAAAAGTATAAACCACAACACACACCATACATTGTAATCTTATTGGATTACATTACTGTAGCTAATAAACTGACCTCAGTTTGCCCCCCCCCCCCCAGTGCTTTATCCAGTGCCCTTGCCTGCAGTTTGCAGTTGTACATTCTGCCTGGAAACTGCAAAATGACCATGGCATCAAAAAAGCGTGCCTCTACCTCAAAAGAGGTTTATGACATGCTGGAAAACAGTGATAGCAATACAGAATCACTTTCAGAATTGAGTGATAGTGATTCGTGGAGAAGTTCGTCATCAGACACAGAAAGTGATTTCTGCGATGATCCTGTGACTGACATCAGTGATGTGCAGACTTGGTGCTCTATCGACTGCAGTACGGATCACGTAGCGCCCCCAAGATTCCCATTTATTGGAGCACCTGATATCAAAGTGGATGTTGAAGATGACAACCCCTTGGCATACCTCCAACTATTTTTGACCGATGAGGTTATTGAAAAACTAGTTACGGAGACAAACCGGTACCAGGAGCAACAAGCTGCTACACCTCGGAGGTTTTCAAGGAGCAGAAAGTGGGAATCAGTGACCAAAGAGGACATCTGGAAATTTCTGGGCCTAATAATTCTTCAGGGAGTGGTGGGGAAACCCCTGCAGAAGTGGTATTGGACAACCAATAAATTACTAGCCACTCCATTCTTTGGCAAGGTCATGTCAAAGTACAAATTTTTCCTGATAATGAAATATTTGCACTTTGAAAATAATGAAGCATTTGACGAAACTACTCATCCAGCCCCCAAACAAGGGAAGGCTCAGCTGAATACAATATATAGCATCAAAGAGGGCATAATTTGGCGTAAAATCTTTCATGCTATGTGAATCGAGCACTGGTTATATTTGGAATTCTGTCCTATACACCGGTGAAGAAACCAAATTCAACCAAAAATACAGTCATTATGGAATGGCAACCTCTTCAGTTCTTTCATTGATTGAGCCATTGCTGAATCAGGGCTATTGTGTAACCACAGACATTTTTACACATCTCATGAACTCTATGAGTTCCTTCTACAGAACAAAACGGATGCCTATGGAAGCCTTAGGGCTAACCGGCGTGACATGCCGCCAACCTTTGGTAATAAGAAGCTCAAGACAGGAGAAATGGTTGCCTGGCAGAAAGGCAAAACGTTGGCACTGCGATGGTGTGACAAAAAAGATGTGTGCCCTAATGAGTACAATTTATAACACATCCACTGTCATGGTACACATAAAAGGTGGGAAAGACATCGTGAAACAACGAGTGGTTATAGACTTCAACAACACCGTGGAAGGTGTTGACAGAGCCAACCAGACAATGACATTTTCTTTTTTTTATATTTTTATTCAGATTTAAACAATACATAAATGTTCAGAAATAAAAATACCATATCAGGCTGACATGTATGCAGACCAATTAGAATAAAGTACAAACTTAAGGTGATAGGGGTATCTTTATCTAGAATCCCTGCACCTTAGTGCTAAACATATGAGTATATTCTTATACGGACTCATAAGTAGTAGAAACAGTTCCAGAGTTTCAGAAAGAGAGAGTAGGGGGTGTAGGTAGCCCCTTAGACGGTGGATGTAGGCATGTCTCTGCTAGGGTGAGGGGGTTCACTGCCTATGTTGGGGTTAGAGTCAGGTAACTTTAGTTTGCCCAAGGAGTTGGTAAGATTTGCCTTGGCATACCATGTGGCGTGTTGGAATGTGGCCATGAGTTCTTGTATTTCCGGCAATGTGAAAGAGTATTCTATGAAGACCTTCCATCGGGTGAAAAAACGCTTGGTGGTTCCAAGGTTTTGCAGCATAGCATCTAGTTTTTCAAGGTACAGGAGAGATTTCAGATCTTTTTTTACCATGGATAGCGATGGACTGTGTGTAGAGGTCCAGGCCCGCAGGAGGGCCCTCCTGGCTGTTAAAAGGCATAGATGTATCCATGGGGTCAGGGGTATTGGTTTCCCATCGTTCGGGGTGTTAGAAACCGTAGGGGGGGGTAACCGAAAAGACAAATCAGCGGATCTTTAGGCAATTTTGTAGATGTGATGCCGTGAATGTATTGGATTATTTGGTCCCAGAAAACTTGAATTGAGGTGCATGACCAAAAGCGGTGTAAAAGTGTCGATCTGCTAGCCTTGCACCAAAGACAGACCGCAAGGAGTGGGTTAGTACAATCCATCAGGGCTGGTATAAATGCCCTATGCATAATTTTAAATTGAGGCTCCCACCATTGCTCATTGATTATGATCTTGCGCACTGTCTTGTATCCTTCCAGGATGTGTGTGGTGTCCTCCAAGTCCGGAAGATCTTTGGACCAAGCTTTCCCAAAGGATTGCCCTGTGGAGGACATAGTGTATTGCAGGATTTGCGAGTACAGTATCAAGAAAGAGTAATCTTTTTGTTGTACCGCTTTATCAACCACTGGATGAAATAGGTTAGTACTTGTCTGGCCCAGTTGGGATTTAACAAAGACCACCAGTTGGGAGTAGTAGAAGGAATGGTGTGAGGGTAGGTTATATTGTTTTGAAACCTCCTGGAAGGTTTGGATGTTGCAGGTGCCTGGGTAGAGCAATGAGGCTGCATGGGTTAGGCCCAGGGTAGACCATGTTAGGAATGCTTCATGTGTCACTCCTGCAGGGAACAACGGATTACCTTGTATTGGGAGATGATTTGAGATAGTATAACGTACCTTCATAAGCTTACGTACCTCTCTCCATGCCACCACAGTGTCTCTTATCAAGGAGTTGCTTCTCAAATGAGATGGCAAGACCTTGAGGGGAGAGTGGAGCACTGCTGATAGATAGAGGGGAGTGTTGGAGTAGTTGGCTCTATGTAATAACCAGTCCATGCCCTGCCTAAGAAGGCAGGAAAGGTTGTATAGGCGGAGGTCAGGTAGACCCACTCCCCCTTGTGTTTCGGAAGATGCAGTTTGTGTCTAGCAATGCGTGATCTCTTGGATCTCTACAGAAAGGTTGTCAAAGCCTTGTTGAGATTTTGAATGTCTTTGTGCTTAAGTAGTAGGGAAAGTGTTTGTAGGGGATATAGCAGTCTGGCAAATGAGACCATTTTGTATAAATGGCAACTTCCAAAAAATGATATTGGGAGAGTCATCCAAGCTTCCAGCTCCCTCTTAATCCTGTAAAAAATGGGTGGGTAGTTAAGGTGGTATAGAGAAGAGGGATCCCGGCCTATTCTAATACCCAGGTACATTATGGAATGTTTCGCTACTTGTAAAGGGGAGGATTGAGTCCAATGTTGGGAATGGGTCGGGTGTAGTGGGAGTACCTCGCTCTTACTGAAATTAATGCGTAGTCCCGAGCAGTGTCGAAAGTTGGAGAAAACATCTTGAATGATAGTCAGTGGGCATAGCCGAGGAGAAAATTAAAATATCATCCACAAAGAACACCGTTTTCATCTTGACGTCGCCGATTTGGATTCCTGAAAGGAGTGGGTGGTCATTAAGTAATCGGGACAGTGGTTCTATGGCTAGATTGAACAATAAGGGGGAAAGAGGACACCCCTGGCGTGTTCCCTTTGTCAAATGGATTGGGGCTGATATGTTGCCGGACATCACTAGACAAGCTGTGGGAGCGGAATACAATGTTTGTATGAAATCTGCTACTGGGCCCAGGATCCCAAACTTCCTCAGTACCAGAAACAACCATTGAAAACTGATGTTATCAAAGGCTTTTTCAGTGTCAAGAGAAAGAATGGCCATGTCTTTATCAGGGTGACGTTTAGCATGTCCCAGGGCAAGTATGACTTTGCGAATATTGAGTCAACATTAATTAAGGAGATGGGGCGATATGACCCCGGAAGAGTCGGTCTTTTTCCTTTTTTGCCAGTAGCTTTATGAATGCCATTGAACCCATAGGGAGATATGGCCCACCCTCCCAAATACCTGTAAAGACTTGTTGTAGCGTGTGTGGTATATATTCCCTGGTCAGCTTGTAAAACTCTGCTAAATACCCATCCGGGCCAGGTGCTTTGTTGTTTGATAGATGTTGTATGGTGGAGAGAATTTCAATCAAGGAGATAGGAGCATTTATGGAGTCTAGTTGGGCTTCTGATAATGTAGGCAATTTAACGTAAGTGAGGAGAGATTGTGCTTTGTCAATTGGGTCCTCAGCATATAGTTGTTGATAAAATTCAGTCAGTAGAGAAGTTATTTCTGGTTGGGAGGACATAAGGGTCCCTTTGCTGTCCCTCAGCGCTGCAATGTGATTGGGTGTATGAGCCTCTCGACAGAGATTGGCAAGGACTTTGCCTGCCTTGTTACCATACTTATATAGGTGGAGGGAACGGTAAGAGGTCTTAATCTGTTCCTTTTGATCTGCCCAGAGATCGAAACCTCGTTTAGCAGCTAGCCACTCCTGTCTGTTTTCTGGAGAGTGACTTAGGGTCAGATTCGCTTGGGCTTTCCTTAGAGCAGCACTTGCCTGGCAGTATTGCTCTAGAGAATGCTTCTTAAATTGGGTAGTGTAGGAGATGATCACACCTCGCAAAACGGCCTTGCCTGCCTCCCAGAATAGATTGGGATTAGATACATGCTCAGTGTTAGTGAGCACATAATCATTCCATACTTTGTATATTGTGTGCCGGAAATCCTCATTGTCTGATAAATACAATGCAGCCACAGAGAGGGCTTATCATGGGGTTTAAAGTCATCCAAAACTACCACTACAGGGCTATGATCAGAAATTGCTATCTCTGAAACCTCTGAGTCCTGAACCTTTGGGATTAGGGCAGACGAGCAAAATAAATAATCTATGAGAAAGTGTCATGGGGTGGAGAATAGTAAGTGAATTCCCTATCGGTAGGGTGGTAAGACGCCAAATATCCGACATATGTAAGAGAGACATGGTGGTGGCCAGTAATGTAGTGGGCTGTTGAATAGATGATAGGGGGGCGCCTAGTGATGAACGTGGAGATGATTTATCATCACATTTGTTCATAACACTGTTGAAATCCCCTCCCATCAAGTGGAGTGTCTGAGGAGCGAAGTACCCATGCGCAAAGGTCTTGGAAAAATGCAGTACCTGGGGAGTTGACCGCGTAGATGTAGGATATGGCTAGATCCTTTGAGGCAATTGTCAAATGGATCGTTAGCTTGCGACCTTCTTGGTCTCTGTCAACCGATCGAATAGTGTATGGCAGTTTTTTATGTAAAAGGATGATCACTTCTGCTTTGCGCCCTAATGCTGGGGAACCAATGACCTCCCCCACTCATAGTTTCTTGAGGCGTTGAAAATCTTGTTCCCTTGTTCGGCGAACGGAGCCCCTTGACATTCCATGACTCTATCAGCATGATGGATACTGAGTCAGTATAAGAGCTCTTCAGGGGGTACCGCCACCCAACAAGTGGGTAAAAAAGGGAGAGCACATGAACCTACCCTCAAGTTTTAGTTAATTCTTGTCCAATAGGGATAGGTTATAGGTAGGGAGTAGATACGTCACCTTAGCTCACCTAGTTTGGGGATAGCTGAAACTGGGGATTGTACTGTGTTGAAAGGAGAGATTGGTCAATTTAGGTCTAACCAGGGGTAAACAGTAAAACAACAACCGAATGTAACTATTGACTTCACTTTTTTCCGTGCAAGAAAAAGAAATCAAAAATCGTACACAGGAGAATCTAGCTTCCATGCCCCCGTCAGATGGGTTTTGTTGTCACGCCAATATAGGCCTTGTTCTTGAATCAGGCAAAGTAAAATAGAGGGAGAACAAGGTATAGTGGCAAATTTTTGCCCTCGTCCCAAGAATCTCAACCAATCTGTATCTTGGCAGAGAAGCTGACATTTCCTGGGTATTAACCACTTGAGCCCCGGACCATTATGCTGCCTAAGGACCAGAGGTCTTTTTCCAATTTGGCACTGCGTCGCTTTAACTGCTAATTGCGCGGTTATGCAATGCTGTACCCAAACGAAATTTGCGTCCTTTTCTTCCCACAAATAGAGCTTTCTTTTGATGGTATTTGATCACTTCTGCAGTTTTTATTTTTTGCGCTATAAACGGAAAAAGACCGAAAATTTTGAAAAAAAATGATATTTTCTACTTTTTGTTATAAAAAAAATCCAATAAACTCAATTTTAGTCATACATTTAGGCCAAAATGTATTCGGCCACATGTCTTTGGTAAAAAAAATGTCAATAAGCGTATATTTATTGGTTTGCGCAAAAGTTATAGCGTCTACAAACTAGGGTACATTTTCTGGAATTTACACAGCTTTTAGTTTATGACTGCCTATGTCATTTCTTGAGGTGCTAAAATGGCAGGGCAGTACAAAACCCCCCCAAATGACCCCATTTTGGAAAGTAGACACCCCAAGGAAATTGCTGATAGGCATGTTGAACCCATTGAATATTTATTTTTTTTGTCCCAAGTGATTGAATAATGACAAAAAAAAAAAAAAAAAAAATATTTACAAAAAGTTGTCACTAAATGATATATTGCTCACACAGGCCATGGGCCTATGTGGAATTGCACCCCAAAATACATTCAGCTGCTTCTCCTGAGTATGGGGATACCACATGTGTGGGACTTTTTGGGAGCCTAGCCGCGTATGGGACCCCGAAAACCAATCACCGCCTTCAGGATTTCTAAGGGTGTAACTTTTTGATTTCACTCTTCACTGCCTATCACAGTTTCGGAGGCCATGGAATGCCCAGGTGGCACACCCCCCCCCCAAATGACCCCATTTTGGAAAGTAGACACCCCAAGCTATTTGCTAAGAGGCATATTGAGTCCATGGAATATTTTATATTTTGACACAAGTTGCGGGAAAGTGACACTTTTTTTTTTTTTTTTTTTTTTTTTTTGCACAAAGTTGTCACTAAATGATATATTGCTCACACAGGCCATGGGCCTATGTGGAATTGCACCCCAAAATACATTTAGCTGCTTCTCCTGAGTATGGGGATACCACATGTGTGGGACTTTTTGGGAGCCTAGCCGCGTACGGGGCCCCGAAAACCAATCACCGCCTTCAGCGTTTTTAAGGGCGTGAATTTTTGATTTTACTCTTCACTGCCTAACACCGTTTCGGAGGCCATGGAATGCCCAGGTGGCACAAACCCCCCCCAAATGACCCCATTTTGGAAAGTAGACACCCCAAGCTATTTGCTGAGAGGCATGGTGAGTATTTTGCAGCTCTCATTTGTTTTTGAAAATGAAGAAAGACAAGAAAAAACTTTTTTTTTTTTTCTTTTTTCAAATTTCAAAACTTTGTGACAAAAAGTGAGGTCTGCAAAATACTCACTATACCTCTCAGCAAATAGCTTGGGGTGTCTACTTTCCAAAATGGGGTCATTTGGGGGGGTTTTGTGCCACCTGGGCATTCCATGGCCTCCGAAACTGTGATAGGCAGTGAAGAGTGAAATCAAAAATTCACGCCCCTTAGAAAGCCTGAAGGCGGTGCTTGGTTTTCGGGGTCCCGTACACGGCTAGGCTCCCAAAAAGTCTCACACATATGGTATCCCCGTACTCAGGAGAAGCAGCAGAATGTATTTTGGGGTGTAATTTCACATATTCCCATGGCATGTTTGAGCAATATATCATTTAGTGACAACTTTGTGCAAAAAAAAAAAAAAAAAAAAAAAAATTTGTCTCTTTCCCGCAACTTGTGTCGCAATATAAAATATTCCATGGACTCGACATGCCTCTCAGCAAATAGCTTGGGGTGTCTACTTTCCAAAATGGGGTCATTTGGGGGGGTTTTGAACTGTCCTGGCATTTTATGCACAACATTTAGAAGCTTATGTCACACATCACCCACTCTTCTAACCACTTGAAGTCAAAGCCCTTTCTGACACTTATTTTTTACATGAAAAAGTTTTTTTTTTTTTGCAAGAAAATTACTTTGAACCCCCAAACATTATATATTTTTTTAAAGCAAATGCCCTACAGATTAAAATGGTGGGTGTTTCATTTTTTTTTTTCACACAGTATTTGCGCAGCGATTTTTCAAACGCATTTTTTGGGGAAAAAACACACTTTTTTAAATTTTAATGCACTAAAACACACTATATTGCCCAAATGTTTGATGAAATAAAAAAGATGATCTTAGACCGAGTACATGGATACCAAACATGACATGCTTTACAATTGCGCACAAACGTGCAGTGGCAACAAAATAAATACATTTTTAAAAGCCTTTAAAAGCCTTTACAGGTTACCACTTTAGATCTACAGAGGAGGTCTACTGCAAAAATTACTGCCCTCGATCTGACCTTCGCGGCGATACCTCACATGCATGGTGCAATTGCTGTTTACGTTTGACGACAGACCGCCGCTTGTGTTCGCCTTAGCGCAAGAGCAGGGGGCGACAGGGGTGCTTTTTTTTTTTTTTTTTTTTTCTTTATTATTTTTTTGCTTTTTTATCTTATTTTTAAACTGTTCCTTTCATTTTTTTTTTTTTTAATCATTTTTATTGTTATCTCGGGGAATGTAAATATCCCCTATGATAGCAATAGGTAGTGACAGGTACTCTTTTTTGAAAAAATTGGGGTCTATTAGACCCTAGATCTCTCCTCTGCCCTCAAAGCATCTGACCACACCAAGATCGGTGTGATAAAATGCTTCCCCAATTTCCCAATGGCGCTATTTACATCCGGCGAAATCTAAGTCATAAAATGCTCGTAGCTTCCGGTTTCTTAGGCCATAGAGATGTTTGGAGCCACTCTTGTCTCTGATCAGCTCTATGGTCAGCTGGCTGAATCACCGGCTGCATTCTCAGGTTCCCTGTTGAGACAGGAGAGCCAGAGAAAAACACGGAAGACGGTGGGGGGGGGGGGCATTCCCTCCCACGGCTTGTAAAGGCAGTCTAGAGGCTAATTAGCCGCTAGGATTGCTTTTACATGAAAGCCGACCGCTGGCTGAAAAGAATGATACCAAGATGATACCTAAACCTGCAGGCATCATTCTGGTATAACCACTCAAAGTTGTGAATGGCGTACCTGAAGACAAAAAAATGGTTAACAATAAAGCACAGTAAACAATAAAGTATAAATAATTACATACCTGAAAAACAAACATGATAAAACATAATAACAATAACAATAACAATAAAACACTGCAGAATAGAATACAGTAAAAAAAGAGCAGAACAATAGAGAGAGAGAATAGAGAGAGAGAACAATAAAACGACAACTATTTTTTTTTATTTTATATATATATTTTTTTTTTTTACACTTTTTTTGTAACTAACTTTTATAACTGTAACCGGTTCCAGGTTCGGGTCTCTCAAAATGCGATGGCATCTTGGGAGACCCTGTGAAAGTGTGCCTAGTCTGTGCAATGCTGTACCCTACGCTAATACTCAACTAGTGTATGGTAGCGTTCAAAACATTCACCAATGCAAAGACCAGGATTGTCAGGACAGAAGGGACAATAATAGCGGGTGTCACGCCTATATCCGCGTTTGCTGCAGACACAACATCTTTTTGGGGGGGGTTCGTTGGGTAGGGGTACTCGGGAGCACATAAAAATGCCTCTCATGCAGCCGACTGCATTTCGTTGGGGGATGTGAATGGGGGAAGTACGGGCGCTGCAGAAGTGGTGGGTTCCCAATTAGGATTGGCGAATGCAGCAGGAAGGGCACTATGGGCACGACGGGCCTGTGTTTGTCTTTTTGGTGGCAGCGGGACACTACTTGTGCTTGTCACCTCACCAGCTTGAACTGCACTTATGGGACTCGCCACGTCACCAAGTGTTACTGCAGTGCTGGTTTGACTACGACCGTGGTGTACTAGGCCGCTGGTGCTTGCCAGTTCAATAAAAAGCTTCCAAAAAAACTGTTAGCGATCGCAGGGATCAGGCCTGACTCTGCGAACGCTGCAGTTATGCGTTTAGTGTTTTGTAAGTGACAGTGATCGATCGATACTGCACTTGGGTGGGCTGGACTGGGCCGGGCGGAGGGGCAAAACGCAGGTGCTAGCAGGTATCTGGGTTGATCCCGCTAACACTGCGTTTTTGGGAACCCTAAACTGCTGGGGACGCTAGTATAGATCTGATCTGATCGGATCAGATATTGATCCGTTCAGATACTATACCACTAAAGGAGGCGTATGCTGCGTGCGTGGGTGTTAGTGGTACTGGCGCTAACCTGACGCTGCCTGGGGCAGGTGCTTGCTAGTTCACCAAAATGCTACCAAAAAAACTGTTAGCGATCGCAGGGATCAGGCCTGACTCTGCGAACGCTGCAGTTATGCGTTTAGTGCCTTGTAAGTGTCAGTGATCGATCGATACTGCACTTGGGTGGGCTGGGCTGGGCCGGGCGGAGGGGCACAACGCAGGTGCTAGCAGGTATCTGGGCTGATCCCGCTAACACTGCGTTTTTGGGAACCCTAAACTGCTGGGGACGCTAGTATAGATCTGATCGGATCAGATATTGATCCGATCAGATACTATACCACTAAGGGAGGTGTACGGTGCGTGCGTGGGTGTTAGCGGTACTGGCGCTAACCTGACGCTGCCTGGTGCTTGCTTGCCAGTTCACCAAAATGCTACCAAAAAAACTGTTAGCGATCGCAGGGATCAGGCCTGACTCTGTGAACGCTGCAGTTATGCGTTTAGTGTTTTGTAAGTGACAGTGATCGATCGATACTGCACTTGGGTGGGCTGGGCGGAGGGGCAAAACGCAGGTGCTAGCGGGTATCTGGGCTGATCCCGCTAACACTGTGTTTTTGGGAACCCTAAACTGCTGGGGACGCTAGTATAGATCTGATTAGATCAGATATTGATCCGATCAGATACTATACCACTAAGGGAGGCGCATGCTGCGTGCGTGGGTGTTAGCGGTACTGGCGCTAATCTGACGCTGCCTGGGGCGACGCATATCACCGCCGGGCGATCAGGGGGCTAAACCTTTATTAGGTAATAAATGGCGGGTGCCCTGACACTATAAAAAATAAACGAACTAACCTGCGTCACCCGTAACGGTTATACGGTGATCAGTGGTGAAAGGGTTAACTAGGGGGCAATCAAGGGGTTAAAACATTTATTAGGTAGTATATGGGGGTCCCTGTCACTATAAAACGCTGACGGCGAACCTAAATATTTACCTCACTAACTAGCGTCACCAGCGACACTAATACAGCGATCAGAAAATGATCGCTTAGCAACACTGGTGACAGGGGGTGATCAAGGGGTTAAAACTTTATTAGGGGGGGTTAGGGGGGTACCCTAGACCTAAAGGGGGGTAATACTAACTGTCCCAACACTGTAACTGTCACAAACTGACACTATGCAGTAATCAGAAAAAAAAAAAAAAAAAAAAAAAAAACCTGCTGGTGTCAGTTTGTGACAGGGGGGGGGGTGATTGGGGGGGGGGGGTCGGGGGGCGATCGGGGGGGGGATCGGGGTGTTTTGTATGCCTGGCATGTTCTACTGTGTGTGTGTGTGTTGTGCACTCACATTGATGTCTTCTCCCCTCGGCGCTGGAACGGAAAATACCGAGCCGAGGGGAGATGACATCATTTCCTTTGCTGCTGTTTAGCATACAGCAGCAAAGGAGTGTTCCCATTGGCCGGCGGCGATCGCGAGGGGGGGGGCCACGAACGGATGGCCTCCCCCTCATCTCGGATCGCCGGGGAACAGAACGGGACCGCTTCGGGCACCGGGGGGGGGTCCGATCGGACCCCCCACCCGCGAGAGGCAAATCACGTACATGTACGTGATTTTGCCTGCCCGTGCCGCCTTGCCGACGTAAATCGGCGTTAGGCGGTCCTTAAGTGGTTAATACAAACATGGTACAGAATTTCAAACATAGCCCTCCAACTTGTAAACCTACGGGGAGGAGAGAGTATCAAATAAACAGGTATATTACCACCATGAAAGTAGCGGGCACAGGCATGTCCCATGCGGCACATATTGGTGCAAGTCAGAGGTCAGCGTATACCTGACCGTTGAGGAAGAGGGGCATAGCGGCCATGCTTGGATGGATATTTCACTGGGCTGCTTTGGTGCTTGGATGAGCTCGGAGCTGGAGAGGAAGGAGCAGGGGGAGTGTCGTCCATAATACTGATGGAGGTCATGTCCCCCACCAGCAAGGATTCAATATATTGCTGGGCGTCTGCTGGGGCCGTGAAGGACATCTGGTCGCCTTAAGGGGATTGCAGCGCAGAATGGCAGGGTATGCCAGGGAGAATTTCAGATTGTGCTGGTAGAGCTGAGAGCATACAGAAGCAAAGGATTTCCGCTGTTTGGAGACCTCCATTGAGTAGTCAGCGAATAGTAATAACTTGTGGCCGTCTATAGAAAGGCCCTTCGCTTTACGGTAGTGCTGTAGAAGGGTGTGTTTTTCTGCATAGTTTAAGTAACACACAATTACCGATCGCGGCTTGGGTTGCTGATCTTGCTGAGGGCCTATGCATTGGGCTCGTTACGACCACCACTCAGGGGTAGTGGAGATCCAAAGCCTCAGGTATGCGGTAGCTGCAAAGCTCCATTAGGCTGGTCATCTTGTAGGACTCAGGGAGACCTATGATACGCAGGTTGCTCCTGTGGGGCCTATTCTCGAGGTCCTCGAGCTTATCCATCAGGAATTGGGGTACTCCTGCCTACGTGGATATAGAAGCTGTCACCTGGTGCAATCGTTCCTCCACTGAGGCTATACGTTGCTCTGCCTCATGCAGCCTATGTGTCTGGCTGTCAATATCCAGTCTTAGTTGCTCCATGCCATGCCGAACAGCCCTGTCCACTGCCTCTGTAATCATGGGGGTGAGGAGTTGGGCCACCGCCAGGGCTATCTTGGCATGTGTTGCCTCAGTGTCCTCAGGGAGATGCAGAGCCTGAGAGGGGGGAGGTGGAGTGGCTGTAACCTTGGTAGTGATAGCGGCCGCCATCTTAGCTGCTGTAGCTGCTTCTGGCTCAGACAGGCTGCAGGGAGCCTGTGTGAGGCGTGGAGCGTGTCGCTCCACATAACAATCCATCCACCCCTCCGGATCGTGGCGGTATCTGCTGATTGTTGGGGCTGTAGCTGTGGTGTGGGCTATGTGTGCTGATGAGTCAGGGGGAGCGGGAGCTAAGGCAAGCAACTCCATGCTCGCACAGCGCAGGAACCAGAAGTCGGCAATGACATTTTATCCAGCCATGAGAAAACAACAAAAAAAATATTATAAGAAGATCTTCAGGCATCTTCTTGAACAATGCTTATGGAATGCCTTCATTCTACTAAAAAAAAGAGTGACAAGCCTGTGGTTCATGCTGAATTTGTTTAGAAAGTTACAGAACGTATCTTTCTGGACCACCAAACACCAACGGCTGCAAACAGAGCTGGACGTCATGCTGCTGGTGTTGTCAACCCGGAACGCCTGACTGGTCATCACTTTATGGACCACATCCCACCAACTGAAAAAAAGGCAGGACCCACAAGGACGTGCGTAGTTTGTTGCTCAAAGCGTGATGACACTGGAAGGAAATTCCAAAAAGAAACCAGGTTCTATTGTCCTGATTGTGACGTTGGACTTTGTGCAGTACCATGTTTCAAAATTTACCATACTCAGGATGTTTACTGAAGCAATATGACTAGTAATATTGCACCCTTGTTTGGCCAAAAAAAATTTCAGTGTTTTTGATTTGATTATGTTATTGGCTAAAATTTATTGAATAAAATGTATTATTATTTCTTATTATTTATAGTTATTTATTATATTATCATTTATGATTTTGTGTTTCAAACTTTATCATACCTGGAATGTCTGCTAGACTCTGGTTTGGACATATTTAAATGAGTTATTCCTAAGGATTACAGGCCTACAATAAAAAAAGCCAAATTTCCATGCAAAATAATTGTACCGCTTTCAGCCTCAAAATCCGACATAATCATACTGGCAGGAAGAATAAGATATCAACTTAACCAAAGGGTAACTATATTACAGTTATTACTGTTTTTTTGTGTGCAAGTATTTTTTGCTAGTTGATTTGCTACTCCACTCGATATCCTAACATCAGAAAATGTGGTCATTTTAATTGGCCGTATTGGCATAACAAAAAGTTAGGACATCTGGAATTGGGGGACATAAACATAGTTTGAACAGATTCACCTAGGCTTTAGCAATTCATTATACATTATAATGTCCATGTCCACCTATTAATCAAATTGTTAGTGATGTTTTCAAGTGACCTATTATAATAAATATTCATTTATTTTTGATAATCTGCAGTCTATACTTACATCAATCATGTTGTGTTCTTTTTAAAGAATTCTGCTTGGCAAAATTAACTCAAAATAATTAAGTCAGTTAATTTTTTTTATTAATTTTTTTTTGTATTTGAGGCACTGTGGTTCATTGATCAATTAAAATAATCAATTTAGCTCACTTGGATGCAGAAAAATCCATGCTTCAATATATACTTCAATAAAGCATGTTTTTTTTTGTTTTACCTAAAAACAGGCTGTATTACTCTACCATGCTTTGTCCAGACAAGAATGTAACATATTTTACACCATGGTAGTTTCTCCAGAGATTCCTTAATTTCTACCTAGAGCATTCAGAAATTTAGCTTAACAAATTTTAAATATTGCTCTTTTAAAAAGAACAGGAAAACGGTGCAATAAACATAAGATAGCGAGATACCCTTTATGGAAATATTGTTTGGTGACTGTGTGCCAGGCCTTCTCATCCACATCAGTGCCTGACCTTGTACGCTTCTGGAAGAATGGTCAAACATTCTCAAAGACACACTACTAAACCTTGTGGACAGCCTTACCAGAAGAGTTGAAGCTGTTACAGCTGCAAAGGGTGGGCCAACTCAATAATGAACCCTACAGACTAAGACTGGGATGCCATTAAAGTTCATGTGCGTGTAAAAGCAGGCATCGTAATACTTTTGGTAATATAGCGTATATAAAAGTGTGCAAACTTTTTGAAGACTCCTGGTATGAATTTATTTTCCTTTTTTTTCCTCGAGTTCAAACTGGTGTTCAAAATTTCTCACCTGTTGACTTATTGGTCAACAGCTGCTCACAGAATTTCCTTCAATCTTTGGAATCCTTGATGGGGAATTCAAGATTGTTTTTCCCTCCACCTGGACAAAAATGCAAAGTGTCTCCACAATACTCATTTATGAGACCTGGTAATCCGTGTAAACATTGGTCAGTTTATTTCTGGTTGGTTGGGAATACCAGAAACCCATTGTCCAGAGACTATAAGGGCCTTGAATTTAATTAACTGCCCATAACTTTGTTAGTAGACCAATATTGTATCTGTGGGTAGTCAAACTAAAATGAAGACATTTGTCTCTACTTACTTGTTTTATACAGTCCAGTAATTAAAAATGATAAAATATATATCGTTTTCCCCTAACAGTTTTTGCACATCTTATCTCATGCCACACTATATTGTATTTTAGTGGGCTGGTGGCATTATTTGTATAGCAGTGCATTCCAGTGTTTCAGTCTCCTAGAGCATTGTATAAGAAAAGCAAATACATTTTTTTGAAGAAAAACTCACCTTCCCTAAAGTAAAAGGTGCTGAAATGAAAGCCTCAGACTGAGGGCCAACAATTCCTCCTGGGAGGTGAGTGGGAGTCAACAGTTCCATATACAAGATGATATACAGTTTCTTTTATAGTCATTCATTTTTTATTGGTTTACATCCCAAGTAAAAGTCACAAAAGGTTATCATTTACCTTTAAATGTGTAGCATCCATTATTCTGTGATGGTAACTTTCCAATAAAACAGAGGTTACAAATGCAAACTTTCCACAATATTTATTGAGCAATAACTTCACAATGTAAGTAAGAGGGATTGTGTGCCAATATATAAAGAAGGATTTCAAGTAAAATTTATTGGCAGGTGGATAAAGGAGAATTAAAGCTCCTGACATGTCAACGCAGTTATTGATTGGTTAATTATTAACAGATCTTCCTGATGTCATCAAGATCTTTAGTCAGCAGCTTCTAGCAAACAGCATGCACACTGCCTTTTAAAAGCTATTTAAGATGATAAGCGGATGTGATATATAAAATGAATTTCCCTTGTGTAACTGAAGAATAAGCAGGAAATTGTAAACAAGGGGCAGTTAAAGTATTATATTGTTCTGGCCAAAAGTTAAAAAAGGTGAAATAGTTCCCTTCAAGCAATTTGATTTTAGCTTAGCCATAATAACTTTCATTGGACTAAGAAATCATAACATTTCTATTTGATATTTCTAAAGTAAATGGTTTGAATAGTTTCTGTAATGGTAAGGAGGCATTTTTTTATGCCAGAGCCTCTATGTGGAAGTGTGGAGTGTGTGTATATACAGTATATGTATATATATTTTTTTGTATATGTAAAAGCAACATGACAGGGTAGCGCAATGGTAAATATCAGTGGCAGTTGACAATGTAGTTAATTGAACCTGTTAGTTTACACTAAATGGGTGATACTGAACTGATATGAACTGATATACAGAGAGCGAGAGATAAATGTAATCTCCCTGGAATCCTTTGATGGAAATATTCGTGCAAAATCTCCAGCTGATCTTATAGAATTTTTTGAATATGACTACTTTAACCCCCAGCCCTAAAGTGGGTGTTAGCATATCAATGCAAAAAAAAATAATAAGAATAATTCAAAACATCTCTGGAATATTTGGAATATATTCACATTTCCCAACATAACAAAACTGCATTCCTAAACACGTGGTGTCTGATATAACAAAAACAATGTTTTGGTATATTTAACAGACTAAAAAAAGAGAATAAATAAGAGAACAGGAAAACAAATAAGTTCATTGTTGGGGTTTACATACTCCATTGATTCTCAACCCAGTCCTCAATTACCCCCAACAGGCCAGGTTTGCAGGTTTTCCTTTATCTTGCACAGGTGCTTTAAATAAGAGTCAATGGCTTGGTATTTTGGACAACTATTTTATCTAAGAGAAATTCCCAAAACATGGCCTGTTGGAGGTACTTGAGGATAGGGTTGACAACCACTGAAATACTGCTTTAAAATGCAAGCTCTCAAAAGTAGAACCCTCCTATTTTTTTTTTTTATTTATGGGATTGTATTGTGATTGTACGAAGAGGATAAGTTCTGGCACACAGAGTTTACTATAATGTCCAGCTAGCTAAATTAAAAATTTAATGAGATACCTGGGTTTAATCAGGTAAAATAAAAGTCCATATATAGTCAAATCCATAAAGGATTGTCTGGGAGTAAATAGTGAGACACCTGCGGCTGCTGTCCTCAGAGTTGTGACAAGCTCTGTAAGAATCAAATAGGGACAAAAGAAAGGAAGGAAGCGCCAGCTAAGTGTATCCCAAATGACAGGGTTTATTAAAATAATTAAAAACACTCACAAGAGTAGTAATAATTTGTGCTCATCTATACAGTACATGACAAGGGGAATCCATCCATCACCCATCCCGCAGGATCGTTGAAAACTGTTTATGTAGCTGGAGATGGTGAGGGTCCAGCTCCAGGGCCTTCACGAGTCCCAGGAAGCCACACTAACCAGCATGGAATGCACAGCGGTATTGCTGTCACCGGAAGGAATTGAGGTCCAGAGAATTGTAAGGCAAGGCTACGCGCTCAGAGCTTCTAGCTCATTCTAAACGTCTCCTTCCGGTGACATCATTACCTATGTGCGTTCCACACTGGTTAGCATGGCTTCCCAGGACTTGTGCAGGCCCCGGAGTCGGGCCCTCACCATCTCCAGCTACAGAACCCGTTTTCAGATGATGGATGAATTCCCCTTGTCATGTACTGTATAGATCAGGGGTCTCAAACTGGCGGCCCTCCAGCTGTTGCAAAACTACAAGTCCCATGAGGCATTGCAAGGCTCACAGTTACAAGCACGACTCCCACAGGCAGAGGCATGGTGGGACTTGTAGTTTCGCAACAGCTGGAGGGCTGCCAGTTTGAGACCCCTGGTATAGATGAGCGTGATTTATTACTACTCTTATGAATGTTTTAATCCTTTTAATAAATCCTGTCACTTGGGATACTAACTGGCACTTCCTTCCTTTCTCTTATCCCTATTGTGGTTGTAAGATTTCCTTTTTTTAAAGCACTGCACAAACTGTTGGTGCTATAGAAATGCTGCAAAATCATAATAATAATACTCTGCACTGTTCTACTTTAACTGGCAATTGCTCGGTCATCCAACACTGTAGCCAAATGAAACTCATAATATTTTTTTTCACACAAATAGAGCTTTCTACTGTTGGTATTTGATCACCACTGGGTTTTTTATTTTTTTATTTTATAAATAAAAAAGACAGTAAAATTTGAAAAAAAACCCCAATATTTTCTACTTCCTGTTATAAAACATATCCGATAAAATCAAATGTCTTAATTATTTAGACCAAAATGTATTCTACATGTCTTTGATAAAAAAATCCCAATAAGTGCATATTCTTTTGTTTGTGTGAAAGTTATAGTGTCTACAAACTCATAGCTTTTAGGCAGCTCTGACTTTCTGACTACCTATCACATTTCTTGAGGTGTTAAAAAGCTAGGACAGTACAAACACCCCCCCCAAATGACTCCTTTTGGAAAGAAGACAACCCAAGGTATTTCTAAAAAGGGGGTCATTTGGTGGGTGTTTATACTGGCCTAGCATCTTATTCAAAAATGTTATAGGTACAGGCAGTCCCTGAGTTACAAACACCAGAGTTACGAGCGACTCCTACTTACAAACGGACCTCAATGCTAGCCGTTTGTGCTCCATGATGGTCCCGGATTCCTCTTCACATGTGGTATCCCCATACTCAGAAAAAGTAGTAAAATGTGTTTTTGGGGTGTAATTCCATGTATACCCATGGCATGTGTGAGAAATATCTCATTAAAATGACAACTTCATGTAAAAAAAAAATCTATTTTTTTTTTGTCATTTTACAAAAACTTGTAACGAAAAATTATTATTATTATACAGGATTTATATAGCGCCGACAATTTACACAGTGCTTTACAACATTAGGGAAGACAGTACAATTACAATACAATTCAATACAGGAGGAATCAGAGAAAAATTTAATCTTCCATGGACTCACCACGCCTCTCATCAAATATATTTGGTTGTCTTTCTAAAAAGGAGTCATTTGTGGGCTGTTTGAATTGTCTGGACATTTTAGGGCCCCTAAAAACATTACATGTATGGCAAACATTTAAAGTTTCTGCCACACCCCTAATGTTGGGCATACATGTAATGTTCTTTTTTTTGTTCAGTCTGAATGAAAAAAGAACCTGGGGGTTGATAGATGTGGATGAAGAAATCTCTGCCTTAAAAAGTGTATGCCCAACATTAAAAGCTTTCACCACACATCCATCCCATGCTTCTATTGTTGTGCATACATGTAATGTTCTTTTTTTTTTCATTCCTCCATTTACATCGATTGTCTGGCAGAGATTTCTTTATCCACATCGAAGTATAAAAAGTATATGCAGAGCATAAAAACTACTGCCTCCTGACCACCCTGAGCACCCAATGCAGGGCATACACGTTCTTTCTTTTAACTGCAGGTAGAGAAATCTCCCTTTGCAGCGCTGTTGGCACTGACTTATATACTCTGAGAGCAGCACCCTGCTGCTGTCAGTATACACAAATTAGTGTTGCAGCTGATTAGCATTCCTGCAATGCATCAGATCGACTGGACCTTTAAGTTGCAAATACTTCATAGGCTTGGTCTGGGCAACAAGATGAAGTCCTGGATAAGCAGATTTATATACTAGCCCTATGGCTCAAGTCAAAGTCAATCAGGTCTTGTCCAGATCACAAATATGACTAGACAGGGTTACCCCTTGTCACCGTTGTTGTTTTTTCTTGTCATGGAGGTCATCTTATGCCAGGTCAGACTGAATCCTAATGTGTCTGGAGTTAAGGTGGGCTCTACTAAACATAAATTGGCTGCTTTTGCGGATGATGTGCTCTTCTTCCTCAGCAATCCTCGTACGACACTGTCTAATCTTTTGAGCGAAATGCAGTGTTTTCGTGACCTTCCAAACATTAAAATTACCCTTGGAAAATCGGTTATCATGCCTCTGACAAATTGGCGTTGAATCGACTACTTTTGGAAAACTCCTTACCTTTTAAATGGCAGGGCTCTCCTCTTACCTACCTAGGTCTTAAACTACCCTTAGATTCTAGAGATCTTTATCAATTCAATCCAATCCGAGCTTAGGGTGTGGGAAAAAGTTCAGGCCACTTGGTTAGGTAGGGTCAACATCTTGAAGATGATGATCCTCTCAAAATGTTTATTCTTAAGGCTCAATGCAAACTTACCAAGTTTGTGTGGCATGGGAAACCCCCGCATCTTTCCTATGACCTTATGCATCATACAAAGGTACGTGGAGGTCCGGGACCACCCGGATCGCTATATTATCAAGCTACCACATTACTTTGCATAGTAAACTGGAATTTGCAAACCCATGATAAACTCTGGATGCCTCTGGAAAAAACTATGGCTGGACAGAATCTAGCTCATGCCCCTTGTCTCCCTTGCACCTTCAGGGGGCTTTCGGATTTGGTCTCCCCACTCTCTGCAGCAACCTTGAATATATGGGACGGCATTAACAAACAGCTTTCCCTAGCACACTTACCTTCACCACTTTGCCCATTGGGAGGTTATCCATGGATTACCCCGGGGGAAAATGTGGCCTTCTTCAGGCACTGAAGAGGGCCCCAAGAGACCTTTTGCTGTCCTTTCAAGATAGGTACACATTTGAAGTCATTAGCTGACTTGCATCGTGAATGGGTAGCGTCGCGGTGATAAAATCATTAGTAGAGTGTTGAATAGTGTGAATCTCAGATATAGATGTCACTAGTATTTTTACAAAATGACTTTTTAGATTTCAAATGACACTTAGAGCAGTGCAGCATCAACGTTGCATGGGCTATATTTTTGCCCAATATCCACTATATCACTACTTAACACAATGGTGGCCTAGTAGCCAGCAGGTGGAACCACAGAGTGCAGGGAGGGACCAATATGTGACGCAGCGGGGGTGTACTGGATGCTGAAGATTCTCTGTTGGCCATGGCTGTTGAAGATAATGAAGATAAAATTCACCATCTAATGGACTGGGAAGTATTAGTCATTTTCTTTTGCAAAGAGCTTTTTTATTAATGTATTTTGGATGGCGATAGAGTTGCTCTAAGAGACCTGATCAACCATAAATTAAATCTGTTATGTATCATCTGTTGGATAAAATGGTTTATTTCTTGAAGAAAGAAGATATTGAACCTAAATTGTTACTTTCAACAACTTCTAAATTAAGCATGTATTTTTTAGAAGATAAACCATCTCAAGTGTTCTTTTACCAGGTGCTTGATATACATAATCTCTGCTCACATATCCTTTCTAAACCACTCTTACATCCACACATGTTTAAAAAGTTTCAAAAATAATTTAGAATTTACACCCAAAGCCTTCCTAGTCTAGGTGACATGCATTAAGGATACAATAAAGCAGACATAGCAGATATTTAAGAGCCTCCTCACAACGGCTGCATACTACTATGTATTTTGTGCAGTGGATGTTAGGAGTTTTGCCTGCTTTCCTGTAAATGATGTATGTTATCCTGGTTGGGCTTACAGCTTCTAATTCATTTTTATTTAAAAGCCTCATTTAATTTGACTTCCTCAATTGTCGTGATGATCTGTCGTTGCCTTGGTTACTGTGATGAAAGAGTAAGTACAGCTCATCCTTCACCATCGTGAGGAGAGAGATATTATAATAAGTAAAATTCCAAATGAATGGAATGTGGAGGATATTTCAACCATTAACATAATTTCATTTTCAGTTGAAACTGCATGAAAATTGAATATCTTTGCAGCGTATCAGTATTTCAAACACCTTTAAGGGACATCATCTGCTTCTATACAAAGTCTATAATTTTATCAATGAACCTCTTCAATGTAGTATGTAATGACCTAGAAACCCCCCTATTGTCTAGTTATATTTTAGTGTGTAATCTCATGCAAAAATATACCTTACAGTCACCTAGTCAGATAGTGTATTGCCATGAATGATTTAACTGCTTTCTATTAGCTGTAAGGTGGCCTGTAGCACTGAATGCTTCTGAACATCTTTGTTTTAAATAAAATATACCTTTTAAAGGTGCATATGAATGCCTTCTGAAAGGTCAATAAAATATGCACTCTCTCTGTTTAAAATATTGAGTTTCTTTCTTTGAATATAGTGCTATCAGGATTGTCACAGTGTCACATAATAAAAAAATATTGAACACATAACATTCTATATACCAGGTGCTATAACCTGGAATAGGAAGAAATAGCAGGTGCAGTTGGAAACCAGAATGCAGTTAAAGTGATTATTTTTCTGTAAAAAAAGAAATGGAAAAACATTAATACTTACCTATGCCTCTGACCTTCACTGTGTTTAAAATCCAAAGCTGACGTGTTTTGTGGTTCCTTCTGCCAGCCCCTTAGGTCCATACAGGACACAGCAGTGTTATGAGGCCATTTCAAGGTATTACAGTGTGGGCTGTGGGCATAAATGATAGGGCACATAACTATTAGACTTTTCTTTGCAGGGACACTTTTAAAAAGTTATTTTAGTCCATTAAAGCAGACTTCTCTCCCTTTCACTGACAATCACATCAGCACCCAACTCTGAATGCTGATATGAAATCATCTTACATTTATTAGTTAAAAAAAAAAAAAAATATATATATATATATATATATATATATATCCACCTCAGATGATGTGCATCGTCTCATATTCCAGAAGACAGACTCAAAGTTCCAGACAGAGTTCCAGGAAGTAAAGGAAGCTAAAGTAATCTACCTGTAGTGAAATTGGCCACTGTAAAAAGAATGGGGAGGAAAATAAAAAAAAGGTATGCAAAGAGTAAATTGCCTGCATTTATCTATAAGTATCAGTTTGCATATTGCCATTACTAAATTTTTCTAAATGCTCTTTTGTTGTAATTTTTAACATAAGGGTCAATTTCACTTTTAGTATAGTCAATTTAAATCTTGGTGGCCTTCACAATGTTAATTTTCCCAACTGGTGCTCCAACTGACATCTCCATACCCCATCTCAAAAATCCTGGTGCATTTTAACCAGAATCATTTGAACAAAAAACACAACATAAAATGGAAGAACTTATTTGCAACTTCAGTGCAATTTAAATTGCTGCAGATTGGAGCTATAAAATCTCTCCTCTGATAGTTTCATCAAGATAAACATAATAACATTGTCAAAATCATGTACAGAGTATGAGCCTGCAAGTGTTTAATTGAAATGCTATCTGATGAAGAAAACATGCAAAAATAGAGCACAATAAAGGTCAGCAAATGACTTTGGCTGGGGCATCAGATTTAATATATAGACAAATAAATAAACTTGTTTACGTAGATTTGGCTGCCACAAACTTTTTTTATCCAGTGGCAATAGGTCTTAAACAAAAACTGTGAAAGTAGCAGCCACAACAGATCCAAAAGCAAGATCCCTCTATTATGGAAATAATGTGTCATATTTAAAATTCATATTTAACCACTCTGTGGTTTCACCCTTCTTTTTTACCTATGTCCTTCACAGTGGCTCTTTCCGTCTGACCTTTGGATGCATTCTGCTTCTGCACGCATGAGACGGTTCTTGTCCACCTTTCTTGTCTCCCTCATTTCTTCTATTCCTTTTCTTTCACTGTACCTAACCTCTTTTTCTCCCCCCTCCCTCTTCCCCTTCCCCTCCCTCCCTCCTGAGCAGGTCTTGGGGCACACACGGGTCATTAGAGATCTAGCAGGAGAATTTGAGCTTCCTTCCACCCCACCACTTCCATGTCTTCATTAGCCCATATAACTTTAGCTTCCTTTAACTGCAGGGGCGTTAATACCCCAGAGAAAAGGAGCCAAGTATTATATCATTTTCATAAAGCTAAATCCCAAATCTTACTCCTACAAGAGACACATTTTAAGGGCTCGGCCATTCCAACCCTGAACAACCCCCATTTCCACCAGTGGTTCCATAGTACCAACCCACTTAATAAATCCAAAGGGGTGTCAATAGCTTTCCATAAATCCTTTCATCCAGAAGTTCTAGACTCGTTGATAGACCCTGCAAACCACTTTATTTTTCTTAAACTAAAATCTAATTCTTCTATTTTCACAGTTGCTAATGTATATGGACCAAACCAGGACCAAGGGAGTTTTTTCTCTATGCTCATAGACAAATTAATCTCGTTTGGGGGCCCCTGTTTTATTCTAGGTGGAGACCTAAACGTGACCCTCTCACCAGCCGTGGACACCTCCTCCGGTAAGTCCTCTATCCCACAGTCCACCCTTACACACATAAAATCACTCTTACACTCTGCCCAATTAGTGGATGTTTGGCGGGTGCAACACCCATTCGAGAGAGACTACAGCTGCTATTCAGTTGCTCATAATTCCTATAGTCGTATTGACTATTTTCTCATGTCCCAATCCCTACTTGACATCCCTTTACAGGCGTCCCTTGGTAATATTCTCTGGTCGGACCACGCCCCCGTACACTTAAGCTTAGCTCATCCACCTAAATCACACATGACATTTTCATGGCGTTTAAATGACAACTTATTAAAAGATACCCTCTGTGTGACAGATATTGAGCAGGCGATCTGGAACTTTGTTCAGGATCACCGCTCAGACGACACCAATCCACTCACCAAATGGGAAGCCCTGAAATGTGTGTTACGGGGAACTTTCATCCAACATGGCGCTCGATTAAAGAAAGCTAGATCGGCGGATATCACCAAACTGTTATCTTCTATCCATTCCTTAGAAATCGCACATAAGAAAGACCTCGCCCATAGTACCTTCGTAGATCTTTCCAACGCTCGCAGAGAGTTGCTCCGTATCTTAGATGCAAACACCCTTATAGCTAGAGATAAAGGACGGAATCGTCATTACATGCTGGCCAATAAGTGCGGGCAACACCTAGCTAAGGTCTTGCATCCTCCCCCTCCACGACGCCCCATACATTTGCAATCCCGGCCAACAAAAGATTAGAACTCCTAGGGGCATTGCGGATGCTTTTCAACACTATTATTCTCAACTGTACAATCTCCCCACACAACCTCAACAGTCTCCAAAACACAATACACGACTCCCTGATATGGAAAATTACATTTTGAAAATGGCCCTCCCATGAAAAGACCCTTATACTTCTACAGCCCTAGATGTTAACTTGACGACTTCGGATTTTTTGTTAGCTATTAAGAGATTAAAACCTGAAAAATGCCCGGGACCTGATGGCTTCTCACCCAGATTTTACAAATCATTCGCCCATTCCTTAGCCCCTCTTCTTACTGCGGCGTTCAACTACCTAGATGATGATCATCTCCTCTCTAAATCCCTTCTTTCTGCCACTATCTCAGTCATACCTAAACCCGGAAAAAAACCCTCTCAATGTACTTGTTATAGGCCCATTTCCCTTCTTAATGTGGACGTTAAATTCTTTACAAAGATCCTTGCCAATCGCCTTTCACCCCTCCTACCCTCTATCATACATAGAGACCAAGCGGGCTTTGTCCCTGGTAGAGAGGCCAGGGACAATACCACAAAAACGATCCACCTCATTTCTTATATCCGCAAACACAACCTAAAGGCCCGTATCCTCTCTTTTGACGCCAAGAAGGCATTTGACCTGGCAGTTTCTACGCCTCTCTTCGGAACAGATTGGACTCGGCCCCTCATTTCTATCCAAGGTTTATTCTCACCCCACAGCCTCTGTTCTGGTCAATGGCTCCTCATCCACCTCATTTCCAATCTCCAACGGAACTAGGCAGGGATGTCCTTTGTCCCCCCTACTTTTCATTTTGGTGATGGAACACCTGGCGACAGCTATTAGACAGCATAGCAACATCAGGGAAATATCGACGCCATCATCTGAATATAAACTTTCCCTTTATGCTGACGATCTCCTCGTCTACATTTAACAACTTCATACTTCACTACTCTCTTTAATGCAAGAGTTTCTTATATTTGGAGATCTGAGTAATTTTAAGCTTAATATGTCTAAGACAGAAGCCCCCAACATATCCTTAACACCCCCTACCCTCACACAAATACAGGCCAACTTTCCATTTCAATGGGGATCTAAGGGCATCTTCTACCTGGGTATTATAATCCCATCCATCTTTATAACCTTAACTACCTCCCTCTCCTATCCCGTATATGGAAAGAATTGGATTCGTGGAACCAGACTCCACTACCCTGGTTTGGTCGCATCAACACACTTAAAATGGACACACTTCCTAAACTACTTTACATATTCCAGATGATACCTATAATTATCCCCAAGCAATTCTTTACCTCTCTGAGATCTCTGTCCATCCGTTTCATTAGGCAACAAGGAATGTCCCGTATCTGTCATACTTTGTTAACATACCCTAAAATATGAGGTGGGGTTGGCTTCCCAGACTTTGAAATGTACCACAGGGCTGCCGTCCTCTCTAGGATCCTTAAGTGGTTCCCTCGTCCATTCCCCAAGACATCCACTGCCATAGAACAAGATCTCTCCATTTCTGACCTTCGGGCTTTGCTCTGGGGATATGGTCAAAAACTGTCCATCCTAGCTAACTCCTCTCCACTAACGACGGCAGCACTACACCTGTGGTACAAAAAGGGACTATTAACATTACTATCTACAGATCCCTCACCACTTACTTCGCTTTTTGATCACCCTGATCTCCCCCAAGGCATGGGCTCCAACACAGTGGGCCCATATTCACGAGACACCTGGCCTACGGCTAACTCATTCATACATCCAACTGAGGGCACACCTGCTTTACCAGAAGACCGCGGTAACTGGCTTACAGCCCTACGCATATCCTCCTTTTGCTCTGACCTGTTTTCCTCCACCCATACACATAGACCTCTGACTGCCTATGAACAGCTGTGCTCTCTCTCGGAAACACCTAAGCATCTACTATCCACCATTTACAAGCTATTACACTCACTGACCCATGATCAGCTTCCACCTTACACGAGGAGGTGGGCCACTGACCTGGGTAGGGATCTTTCGCTGGTTGACTGGCAAAAGTCATTCCACTTCACACATAAATCCTCCATCTCTTGCTACACACAAGAGAAGAATTTTAAACTCCTGGCTAGATGGTACAGGGACCCCCAATCACTCCACCAAATTTTTCCATCCACCCTTACATCTTGTTGGAGATGTGGAGAAACGGATAGAAGTTATCTCCATATATGGTGGGACTGCAATGCTATCCAGCCCTTATGGTCCCAGGTCTTTGCCATATACAGTAGCCTTTACAATAGGCCTACGGTACCCACGCCCGAAATAGCGCTGCTGTCCATGCTACTGGGCTCCATACCCTAACAGAAACGAACCCTACTTCGCTTTTTTCTTTCAGCAACTAGGCAACTCATACCCCTCTTCTCGAAAACCACTACTATGCCGCCTCTGTCCTCTTGGGTCTCTATTGTCAACAATATTATGCAAATGGAGGAGATGATAGCCCTAGACAATGATACCTTTGACAAATTCAGAACCCTATGGCTAATTTGGATTGATTACTCCACCTCAGATGCCCTAAAAACCTTGCTAACCTCACCTAACCCAACAAACCCTGCCCAGAATTCCCAGTGTGCTGCCCTAGGGCCTGCTCCCTTGCCTTGACCCCCCCATCCTTACCTATTCTCTCTCCTTTCCTTATTCTCTCTCTTTTCCTCTCTATCCTCTTCTTCTCCTCCCTTCTATGATTCATGTAGCAGGTTCTTAAAACCAATGACTTTTGGTTGTTTCATAACATGGATGTTTTATAATTTAATATCTTGAAATCAAGCCGAACTAACATTTACCTACATCTCTATGTTATACCGACTCATATGTATAGTTTGTTAACCACTTCAGCCCCGGACCATTTGGCTGCCTAAAGACCAGAGGACTTTTTCCAATTTGGCACCCAACGAAATTTGCGTCCTTTTCTTCCCACAAATAGAGCTTTCTTTTGATGGTATTTGATCACCTCTGCGGTTTTTATTTTTTGCGCTATAAACGGAAAAAGACCGAAAATTAAAAAAACTACTTTTTGTTATAAAAAAAATCCAACAAACTCAATTTTAGTCATACATTTAGGCCAAAATGTATTCGGCCACATGTCTTTGGTAAAAAAAAATGTTAATAAGCGTATATTTATTGGTTTGCGCAAAAGTTATAGCGTTTACAAGCTAGGGTACATTTTCTGGAATTTACACAGCTTTTAGTTTATGACTGTCTATGTCATTTCTTGAGGTGCTAAAATGGCAGGGCAGTACAACCCCCCTCCAAATGACCCCATTTTGGAAAGTAGACACCCCAAGGAAATTGCTGAAAGGCATGTTGAGCCCATTGAATATTATTTTTTTTGTCCCAAGTGATTGAATAATGACAAAAAAAAAAAAATTACAAAAAGTTGTCACTAAATGATATATTGCTCACACAGGCCATGGGCATATGTGGAATTGCACCCCAAAATACATTCAGCTGTTTCTCCTGAGTACAGGGATACCACATGTGTGGGACTTTTTGGGAGCCACCCGCGTACAGGGCCCCAAAAACCAATCACCGCCTTCAGCATTTCTAAGGGCGTAAATTTTTGATTTCACTCCTCACTACCTATCACAGTTTTGAAGGCCATAAAATGCCCAGATGGCACAAAACCCCCCCAAATGACCCCATTTTGGAAAGTAGACACCCCAAGCTATTTGCTGAGAGGCATGGTGAGTATTTTGCACCTCTCATTTGTTTTTGAAAATGAAGAAAGACAAGAAAAAACATTTTTTTTTTTCTTTTTTCAATTTTCAAAACTTTGTGACAAAAAGTGAGGTCTGCAAAATACTCACTATACCTCTCAGCAAATAGCTTGGGGTGTCTACTTTCCAACATGGGGTCATTTGGGGGGGGGGTTGTGCCACCTGGGCATTCCATGGCCTCCGAAACTGTGATAGGCAGTGAAGAGTGAAATCAAAAATTTACGCCCTTAGAAAGCCTGAAGGCAGTGCTTGGTTTTCGGGATCCCGTACGCGGCTAGGCTCCCAAAAAGTCTCACACATGTGGTATCCCCGTACTCAGGAGAAGCAACAGAATGTATTTTGGGGTGTAATTTCACATATTCCCATGGCATGTTTGAGCAATATATCATTTAGTGATAACTTTGTGCAAAAAAAAAAAAAAAATTTGTCTCTTTCCCGCAACTTGTGTCACAATATAAAATATTCCATGGACTCGACATGACTCTCAGCAAATAGCTTGGGGTGTCTACTTTCCAAAATGGGGTCATTTGGGGGGGTTTGAACTGTCCTGGCATTTTATGCACAACATTTAGTAGCTTATGTCACACATCACCCACTCTTCTAACCACTTGAAGACAAAGCCCTTTCTGACACTTTTTGTTTACATGAAAAAATTATTTTTTTTGCAAGAAAATTACTTTGAACCCCCAAACATTATATATTTTTTTAAAGCAAATGCCTTACAGATTAAAATGGTGGGTGTTTCATTTTTTTTTTCACACAGTATTTGCGCAGCAATTTTTCGAATGCATTTTTTGGGGAAAAAACACACTTTTTAAAATTTTAATGCACTAAAACACACTATATTGCCCAAATGTTTGATGGAATAAAAAAGATGATCTTAGGCCGAGTACATGGATACCAAACATGACATGCTTTACAATTGCGCACAAACGTGCAGTGGCAACAAAATAAATACATTTTTAAAAGCCTTTAAAAGCTTTTACAGGTTACCACTTTAGATTTACAGAGGAGGTCTACTGCTAAAATTACTGCCCTCGATCTGACCTTCGTGGTGATACCTCACATGCATGGTGCAATTGCTATTTACATTTGACGCCAGACCGCCGCTTGTGTTCGCCTTAGCGCGAGAGCAGGGGTGCTTTTTTTTTTTTTGCTTTTTTTTTTTTTTTTGCTTTTTTATATTATTTTTAAACTGTTCCTTTCATTTTTTTTTTTTATCATTTTTATTGTTATCTCAGGGAATGTAAATATCCCCTATGATAGCAATAGGTAGTGACAGGTACTCTTTTTTGAAAAAATTAGGGTCTATTAGACCCTAGATCTCTCCTCTGCCCTCAAAGCATCTGACCACACCAAGATCGGTGTGATAAAATGCTTTCCCAATTTCCCAATGGCGCTGTTTACATCTGGCAAAATCTAAGTCATGAAATGCTTGTAGCTTCCGGTTTCTTAGGCCATAGAGATGTTTGGAGCCACTCTGGTCTCTGATCAGCTCTATGGTCAGCTGGCTGAATCACCAGCTGCATTCTCAGGTTCCCTGTTGAGACAGGAGAGCCAGAGAAAAACACGGAAGACGGTGGGGGGGCATTCCCTCCCACTTCTTGTAAAAGCAGTCTAGAGGCTAATTAGCCGCTAGGATTGCTTTTACATGAAATTCGACCACTGGCTGAAAAGAATGATACCAAGATGATACCTAAACCTGCAGGCATCATTCTGGTATAACCACTCAAAGTCATGAATGACGTACCTGAAGACAAAAAAATGGTTAACAATAAAACACAGTAAACGGTAAAGTATAAAAAATTGCATACCTGAAAAGCAAACATGATAAAACATAATAACAATAAAACATTGCAGAATAGAATACAGTAAAAAAGATCAGAACAATAGAGAGAGAATAGAGAGAGAGAGAACAATAAAACGACAACTATTTTTTTTTATTTTATATATATATATATATTTTTTTTTTTTTTACACTTTTTTTTGTAACTAACTTTTATAACTGTAACTGGTTCCAGGTTCAGGTCTCTCAAAATGCGATGGCATCTTGGGAGACCCTGTGAAAGTGTGTCCTAGTCTGTGCAATGCTGTACCCTACGCTAATACTCAACTAGTGTATGGTAGCGTTCAAAACATTCACCAATGCAAAGACCAGGATTGTCAGGACAGGAGGGACAATAATAGCGGGTGTCACGCCTATATCCGCGCTTGCTGCAGACACAACATCTTTTTTGGGGGGTTCCTTGGGTAGGGATACACGGGAGGATATAAAGAAAATGCCTCTCATGCAGCCGACTGCATTTGGTTGGGGATGTGAATGGGGGAAGTACGGGTGCTGCAGAAGTGGTGGGTTCCCAATTTGGATTGGCGAATGCAGCAGGAAGGGCATTATGGGCACAAAAGGCCTGTTTGTCTTCTTCTTGGTGGCAGCGGGACAGTACTTGTGCTTGCCACTTCACCAGCTTGAACTGCACTTATGGGACTCGCCACGTCACCAAGTGTTACTGCAGTGCTGGTTTGACTACGACCGGGGTGTACTGGGCCACTGGTGCTTGCCAGTTCACCAAAATGCTAGTGATCAATCGACAGTGATCGATCGATACTGCACTTGGGTGGGCTGGGCTGGGACGGGTGAAGGGGCAAAACGCAGGTGCTAGCAGGTATCTGGGTTGATCCCGCTAACACTGTGTTTTTGGGAACCCTAAACTGCTGGGAACGCTAGTATAGATCTGATCGGATCAGATATTGATCCGTTCAGATACTATACCACTAAGGGAGGCGTATGCTGCGTGTGTGGGTGTTAGCGGTACTGGCGCTAACCTGAGGCTGCCTGGGGCTGGTGCTTGCCAGTTCACCAAAACGCTACCAAAAAAACTGTTAGCGATCGCAGGGATCAGGCCTGACTCTGCGAATGCTACAGTTATGTGTTTAGTGTTTTGTAAGTGACAGTGATCGATCGATACTGCACTTGGGTGAGCTGGGCTGGGCCGGGCGAAGGGGCAAAACGCAGGTGCTAGCAGGTATCTGGGCTGATTCCGCTAACACTGCATTTTTGGGAACCCTAAACTGCTGGGGACGCTAGTATAGATCTGATCGGATCAGATATTGATCCGATCAGATACTATACCACTAAGGGAGGTGTACGGTGCGTGCGTGGGTGTTAGCGGTACTGGCGCTAATCCGACGCTGCCTGGGGGACGCATATCACCGCTGGGCGATCAGGGGGCTAAACCTTTATTCGTTAATAAACGGCGGGTGCCCTGACACTATAAAAAATAAATGAACTAACCAGCATCACCCGTAACACTTATACGGTGATCACTGGTGAAAGGGTTAACTAGGGGGCAATCAAGGGGTTAAAACCTTTATTCGGTAGTATATGGGGGTCCCTGTCACTATAAAACGCTGACGGCGAACCTATATATTTACCTCCCTAACTAGCATCACCAGTGACACTAATACATCGATCAGAAAAATGATCGCTTAGCGACACTGGCGACGGGGGGTGATCAAGGGGTTAAAACTTTATTAGGGGGGTACCCTAGACCTAAAGGGGGCTAACACTAACTGCCCTACCACACTAACTGTCACAAACTGACACCATGCAGTAATCAGAAAAAAAAAAAATGCTTGGTGTCAGTGTGACAGGGGGGGTGATCGTGGGTAAAGGGGGGTGTAATGTGTGCCTGGCATGTTCTACTGTGATGTGTTGTGTTGGTGCACTCACATTGCAGCCTTCTCTCCTCGGCGCCGGAACGGAAAATGCCGAGCCGAGGAGAGATGACATAATTTCCTCTGCCTCTGTGTACTACACAGAGGCAGGGGAAGATTCTCATTGGCTGGGAGCGATCGCGAGGGGGGGGCCACGAATGGATGGCCTCCCCCTAATCTCTGAACGCTCCCAGACCAAAGCTGACCGCCTCGGGCACCGGGGGGGTCCGATCGGAGGTACCAGGTACGTGATTTTGCCTGCCCGTGCCATTCTGCTGACGTATATCAGCGTGAGGCGGTCGTCAAGTGGTTAACCAGGCAGACTGACCTTTACAATGTTTTTTTTGCTGTATTGAACGTATTGCCATATATTGTCTGGCATTGTATTACTTTGTAAACTTAATAAAAATATATTTGACTCTAAAATTCATATTTAGCCATTACATTCTCTGCCCCCCCCCCAATTGCACATTAGCAGGATCTGGTAGACTTTTAATCAGCTAGTTTTCTAATATTAATACCATTATACAAGCAATTATAGAAGCTGGGAAAACAGACATTTATTTACAGTCCTGTCATAAAAATCATCAATACAGGGCCTGGAAAAGCATATCCCTCTTACTTGCTATCGTAGACCATTACAGCTTTCAAGGCTTAAAGCAGCCATACATGGATCAGAAATTGACCGGTTCAGCAGGGACAGGCCAAATTTCAATTCTTTTGAAATTTGCTTTTGCTAATCTAATGTCAGAGGAGTTCTCCGAATAGATTGGCTATTGGGCGCTCCAGTGTGCGCCAGTTCACGCCGGTCCGCGCCGCGGGCGCGGGCACGGCTCTTGGCGCCAGCCGCCCTATTTAGTCTGCTGGAATCTTCAGCTCGGTGCTGTCCGTTCTGCAGCTCCCAGTTCCTGACTTCCTGTTTCCTGTTTGCTTCCTGCCTGTTTGATCGCCTAAGTGACCCCGGCCTGCCTTTGGACTCCTCTTGTTATCCACCTGCACCTGACCACGGCTTTCCTTGACTACGACTCTGCCTACTCCTTTGTACCATACTGCCCGCCTGCGGCCAACCCTGCCTGTGACCCGGACTTTGAGCCTGCCTGCTCCTCTGTACCTCGCTTACCGTTTGTTGCCAACTCTGCCTGTGACCGGACCAGCCCACTTTGCTCCTGCTCTGCACCAGCTGCCGGGACCCTCACTTTCTAGGACTTCCAGACCATACGCATCAGGATCCTGGGCTTTACCTCCGCAAGTCACCTGCCAGGCTCTCTTACCACTCTGCGCTCCTGTGCCTTCTGTTTACACTACCAGGGGCCGGGAACCAGATACGTACGGGAGGCCTCCCCTGCGATACCGGGTTCATCAGTCAGGTACGTGTAAGTCTGACAGTATCAGACAGTCATGTCCGAGCCTGAACAGGGATCCTCTCCCATGGAGGAGCTATGCAGACACCTGGCAGGTCTCACTCAGTCTCCCTGGCACTTCCCTCTCTATCCTTCCCGACTGTCACCCATCTACTCTTTTCTGGTGCCTGGACCTCTTTGTCTCCACCAGCCTCTGTGCTGGCCCCTGCCGGCACCTGCCGGGTATGTTCCCGGCTCTTCTTTAGTATGGAGGGTCTTCTCAGTGCTGACAGTTGCTCCCTTAGATTCAGAACCTGGGCTTCCAGGGCAACAATGTGCTTACATTTTGCACAGCAGTATTCGCCCTTGATCAGATAATCAAGGAACGCATACATGCCGCAAGGTGCACACCGAGTCGCATCTCCAAACCCGCCGGGCATCGTACCTACCAATTTAGCGAGGATTGGGATTATACCCTGTCCAAATGACCTAACAACTAGCTTCCTGACACTACTACTCAGCAATACAATACATCGGTACTCAACAAGACAATACACGTGCACTCGCAGACCCACGTGCACTCACAGCCTATGTGCACTCGCAAACCACTTGCACTCGCAGCCTACATGCACTCGCAGCCCACGTGGACTGCCTGCACTGCACTAGACTGCCTGCACTGTATATATAGTCTACACTGAATGCAAAGTTATATACACACACTACACTGACATATATATTTATTAATACACTGCTTACACTGTATATATAGTCTACACTACACTGTATATAGTGTGTGTGTGTGTGTGTATATATATTTTACTCCTTCAGATCCGCACTGTAGCCGCCATTCGGAGTATATGTATATATGTGTGTGTGTATATATTTTATTTATATATATATATATATATATATATGTATATATATATATATATATATATATATATATATATATATATATATATATATACATATAAATATAGATCTGCTTTGCAGGCTCGCCACACCCCCCTGAAGGCGTGAGACTCGGGTGATCACAGATCTGAGTAAGGGGCCGATCCCGGCCCCTTACCATGTGATCAGCTGTCAGCCAACGACAGCTGATCACATGATGTAAACAGAGGAACCGTAATCTTTTTTCTTTTTCTTCTCACGCTTACAGCGTGAGGAGAAAAAAAGCTGATCACCGGCTTCTGTTTGCAGGGACATCAGTCCCGAAGAAGAAGAGCCTCATGTGCCCACCAATACCGCCTGCCAGTGCCACAAATCTGTGCCCACAGTTCCCATCAATCAGTGCCACCTATCAATGCCCACCAGTGGTGCCAATCAGTGCCACCTAGCAGTGCCACCTATTAGTGCCGTTCAGTGCCACCCATCAGTGCCACCTCTCAGTGCCCATCAGTGCAGCCTATTAGTGCCTATCAGTGTCGCCTTATTAGTGCCCATCAGTGTAGCCTCATCAGCGTACATCAATGAAGGAGAAAAACTACCTGTTTGCAAAATTTATTAACAAAATATAAAACGACTTTGTATTTTTAAAAAAAAGAAAAAAAACGGTCTTTTTTTTAACAAAAAATAAAAAAACCCAGAGGTGATCAAATACCACCAAAAGAAAGATCTATTTGTGGGGAAAAAAATGATAAAAAATTTCATTTGGGTGCAGTGTTGTATGACCGTGCAATTGTCATTCAAAGAGTGACAGCGCTAAAAGCTGAAAATTGGTCTGGGCAGGAAGGGGGTTTAGGTGCTCAGTAAGCAAGTGGTTAAACTGCTCGCATGCTATTAACTAACCTGCCTCTAACTATCATTCTCTAAATTATAACAATATATACGACCACCGTGTAAGCAGCCTTATATAGTGTGGGGCTTGGACTTAGCCCCCTGAGCCATGATTGGCTAAAGGCACCTTGCCTTTGGCCAGTTATGGCTCTCTTAGCTGAGGAAGCTGTGATTGGCCAAAGCATGCAGGTCAGGTGCATGCTTTGGGCAATCATCAGATGTCAATGCACTGCGATCTTTGCTGCAAACGCCCCATTATATTCGGTATTCGGCAAATGGGTGAAAACCCGATGTTTGAATCAAACTTGCGTTCAACTCGAACATCAAGCCCATCCCTAGTTTAATTTTAGTATGGCTACCTTAGCAAGAAGCTGGAAGTCTAAACCAGCCAATCAATTAACTTGGCATGCTTGATTGGTTTATCTGCCGTAGTAAAAACCTTCTGGCCTCTCAAATGGGTCCAAAATGCAGCACCCCATTTCTAGATCTCTACTATCTATATAAATGTATATTCTTTTGATTGCTTACAGGCTTTTTCTAAAGCTGACAATGACTCACTGACAATATCGCACCCCAATTCCAATTACACAGATATTTCCTTAACCGCTTGCTGGCGGCGCAGAATGGCTCCCCTGTGCGAATCACCGTAGCTGTACGGTGGCCACTTTATAGGGGGCACACATGCCCACCACGGTACTGAGGAGCTGATGTGTGTGGCCGCAATGTCCGCCGGGCACCCGCGATTGCTCCTGACAGAGCCAGAATGAGGATCTGTATGTGTAAACACACAAATCCACATTCTGGCAGGGGAGAGGAGACAGATTGTGTGTTCCTAGTATATAGGAACAATGATCTGTCTCCTTCCCCAGGCAGTCTCACCGCCCCTACAGTTAGAACACGCTGAGGGAACACATATGATCCCTTGATTGCCCCTAGTGTTAACCCCTTCCCAGAAACACCGTTACCGGGTAAGTATACCTGGTCATTTTCTCAAGTCGTCTTCCAGGACGGCACCCTGAGAGAAGAGCAAGTAGCCCAGGCCTACCTTAGGGCGGGACAACAGCCTGTAGGACTTTTTCTACCAAAAGCCAGATCCTGAGGTGACAGCAGCTCCACCCTGTGATGCCTCAGGAACGTGTTCTGGCCTGCCCACGTTGCTGCTCTGCAGATCTGCTCTACCAACGCTGTGACCCTTTCTACCCAAGAGGTCGCCAGAGACCATGTAGAATGTGCTTTAAGATTAGCAGGGACTGTTCTACCTGCTTGTTCATAGGCTATGGTAATGGTTTGTCTAATCCATCTTGCTATAGTTGTTATTGATGCCTGTTCACCTCTCTTTGGGCCACAAAAACTGACTAACAGATGATTGGATTTTCTGAATTCCTTTAGTCTGTTTAAATAAAAGAGCAGACACAGTCTGACATCTAATAAATGAAAAGAGCGTACCTTCTCGTTCTCGAGGATTAACACAAAAGGAAGGAAGGACAATCTCCTGTGACCTATTAACACGTGAGGCCACTTTATGAAGGTATAGGGGATCCTGCCTGAAAATGATCCTGTCCTCAAATAGAAAAAATGGCTCTTTCATTGACAGAGCCTGTAAATCGCCTACTCTCATGGCTGTAGTGAAGGCCGTCTTAAGAGAAAGCAACTTAAATGAAACTTGAGCCAATGGCTCGAAAGGTGCCCTGGTTAGGGCCTCCAAGACTAGGGATAGGTCCCATGGCGGAAATGTACTCATTTTGAACCAGGTACATCCTCTCCCTAGCTGTCAAAAACCTTTTAATCAAGGGGTCCAGAACAAGTCTCCTGTCTAAAAAGCTGGACAGGGCTTCCACCTGGACCCTAAGGGTCTTGTTTGCCAGGCCTTGATCCACGCCCTCCTGTAGGAAGTCCAGGATTAGGGATGAGCTGAACACCCACCGGTTCAGTTCTCACCAGAACCTGCAAACGGACCGAAAATTCACACGAACGTTAGAACCCCATTGAAGTCTATGGGACTTGAACGTTCAAAATCAAAAGTGCTAATTTTAAAGGCTAATTTGCATGGCATTGTCCTAAAAAGGGTTTGGGGACCCGGGTCCTGCCCCAGGAGACATGTATCAATGCAAAAAAAGTTTTAAAAACGGCTGTTTTTTCAGGAGCAGTGATTTTAATGATGCTTAAAGTGAAAAAAAAAGTGAAATATTCCTTTAAATATCGTACCTGGGGGGTGTCTATAGTATGCCTGTAAAGTGGCGCATGTTTCCTGTGCTTAGAACAGTCCCTGCACAAAATTACATTTTTAAAGTAATAAAAGTCATTTAAAACTGCTTACGGCTTTAATGTAATGTCTGGTCCCGGTAATATGGATGAAAATCAGTGAGACAAGCGGCATGGGTACCCCCCAGTCCATTACCAAGCCCTTTGGGTCTTGTATGGATATTAAGGGGAACCCCGCACCCAAATTAAACAAAGGAAAGGTGTGGGGCCCCAGGCCTTCTGAACAGCAGTATACAGGCGTGCAAACAAGACAGAGACTGTAGGTTTGTTGTTAAGTAGAATCTGTTTGTAATTTTTAACTGGTACATTTTTAAAGTGTAGCTCCAGCTTAAAAAATCTATTTTTAAGCTTTTTGGAAAACATAGGGAAGGGTTATCACCCCTGTGACATTTGTTTTGCTGTCTGTGCACCTCTTCAGAAGATTTTACCTCACTTTCTGTCCCAATGACAAATGTTTTTTGACAATTTGGGGTTTTTAGTGAAACAAGGATTGGTGATAAAGCATCAGTGGAGAGGAGACACGTTTTTTCCCATATTAACTCTTACAGGAGAGAATTTCCCTTCCTAGGGGTAGATTTCATCTCACTTTCTGTTGTTTCCTTTCGTTTGTAATTGGATGTTTGAAAGTAGGGGCCTGCCCTATATACTCTGCAGAAATTGGGGCCTTAGGTGTTGCTGTTGCCACAACACTGTAAGCCCTCACAGTTACTCTTGGTGGGCGCAGAAACGGGCCCTGCTGTGAAATATTAGATCAAGAAGGGTCTTAGGCACTGGTGCCAAAACACTGCAACCCCTCACAGATATTCAAGTTGGAGCACAGGAATGAGCCCTCCTGCTAAATATTGCATCAAAAATTGTAATTACACGCCCCTGTAACAGGGGCTGAAAAATTGGGCCTTAGCCACTGGTGGCAGCGCCCAGAACCAAAAATATTCTAACAAGCTATCAGCATGATCATTGAGGAGGAAGAGGATAGTCACTCAGCATAACAGGATAGTCACTCAGCATCAGCATAGGCAGTCTTGAAGGGATCTGACATTTAAAAAAAAATTATTCGGTTACATCAGCATCAGGTGCTTGGTAGCTGGTGGTGATCCAAGACTAATTCATTTTTATGAAGGTCAGTCGATCGACTGAGTCGGTGGACAGGCGCACCCTGTGATCGGTTACAAAACCTGCAGCAGTATTGAATGTGCTTTCCGAAAGAACGCTGGATGCAGGACAGGCCAGTAGCTCAATTGCATACTGTGTAAGCTCTGGCCAGTGATCCATCCTCAAGACCCAGTAACCCAGAGGATTTTCGGTGGGAAAGGTGTCCAAGTCAGATCTTGCCCCTAGGTATTCCTGTACCATGTAAAACAGACGCTGGCGATGGTTGCTGGAACCGATCATACCTTGGGGCTGCGGACTAAAAAATTGTCTGAACGCATCAGTCGGACGGCCACCTTCTCCACCGCTCCTTCTTTGACTGACCGAAGCCTCAGCAACATGTTGTCCAGGTGAAGAGAGACAAGGTGCGCCAATCTGAGTGCAGTATCAAAATGCAACTTTATTGAATAAATGTAATAAAGGAACGGCCAAATGGCTACTCACAAACAAACGATAGGAGTGGGGCATGTATACACAGGTAGATGGTCCATGAGCAAATCCACGGCTGCTCACAGTGAGTGTTCCCGAAATGGTGCTGTACACTGTCCGGAAGATGTTCAGATGCAATCTGTAGTCTACGATCTTTGGCCGGTGGAGACACTACCATAGGGGGGACAGGCCCAGATGTCCGGCTTCTGGTGTTCGACATGAACAGTGTACTACCTTGCAGACATCTGTGCCTGTCTGGGCCATTCCTTTTTTACATTTATTCAATAAAGTTGCATTTTGATACTGCACTCAGATTGGCTCACCTTGTCTCTCTTCACATTGTTTTCCAGAGTTCTTGCTTCTACTCTCAAGGGAGCTGCCGTTGGTGCATATCGCCATTTTTATTTTGAACTTTTATTACCATTTGGGACTCTCCATCCTCCTATGTGTATGTGTTCCCATATATACACATCATCCTCTTATTACCTCATATTATACATCACAGATACTGCTAACTCTGGACATTAATTTAACTGTTGTTCATGCTAGGTTGGTTCTTGCACCATTTCTCCTTTTTGTTTTATTAACACGTTGTCCAGGAACAGGAGTTTGTAACCTTCCAGTCTCTGGGAACGCGTTGCACAGACCTTTCTGCAAGGCCTCCCTAAGATATTTCATCCCCTGCTCCCTCTGCAATGGCAAGATAAGGTCCGTAACCTTACCCTTGTAACGTGGATCAAGGAGGGTTGCCAGCCAGTATTGATTCCTCTCCTTGATACCACGAATACGAGGATCCTTTTGCAGGATCAGGGAGGACATGCAGTGTAGGTTTGCTGACGTATTCGGTCCGGAGTCCTCTGGGTCACTAAGGACGACATGATCCGCAGCCACCTCCTCCCAGCCACGTACAAGTCCATGGGTTTCTTGGGACTGTAAATGATCCCTTGAAGACTGCTGCTGATGCTGAGTTCCAGGCTCCACCACCATGCTGACACAATCCTACTCTTCCTCCTCCTCCTCCTCCTCATCCTGTTCCTGTGTGATCGGCGGGCATAAATCTGGATAAAGGGGGCCTTGAGAGGTAAGGAAGTCCTCCTCTTCCTGCCTCTGTTCTGCCTCAAGTGCCCTGTCCATTATTCCATGCAGCGTGTGCTCCAACAGGTGGACAAGGGGGACAGTGTCACTGATGCATGCACTGTCACTGCTCACCATCCTCATGGCCTCCTCAAATGGTGACAGGACAGCGCATGCATCCCTGATCATGTCCCACTGGCGTGGGGAAAAAAACACAGGTACTCATATATGGCCCTCTGCTGTGCTGTGTGTGCAGCCACTGCAGCATGGCCAACGTTGAATTCCACCTGGTGGGCATGACTCAGATTAGGTGGTTCTTGGGCAGGTTAAATTCCTTTTGGAGGTCTGCCAGGCGGAAATGCACACAGACTTTACTGGCCTGCCTCAGGACATCCTGTAAGCCCGGGTACCTGCCCAAGAACCGCTGCACCACCAAGTTAAGGACGTGAGCCAAACAGGGCACATGGGTCAGTTGTCCCTGTCGGAGGGCGGACAGGAGGTTGGTGCCATTGTCGCAAACCACCATACCTGCCTTAAGCTGGCGTGGCATCAACCACCTCTGAACCTGCCCCTGCAGAGCTGACAGAATATCTGCCCCAGTGTGGCTCCTGTCCCCCAAGCACACCAGCTCAAGCACCGCATGGCATCTTTTGGCCTGCGTGCTTGCGTAGCCCCTTGAACGCCTACAGAGCACCGCTGGTTCCGAAGACAAATTCCTCTCAGTGCAGGTCTCAGAGAGGACTGAAGGTATAGTGGGGTTGGAGATCCCAGCTGATGAGGAGCAAGGAGAGGTCCTCTTTGGTATGGGTCTTTTAGGTACGTTTGCCAACGAACTACATGGCAGGTTAACATATGTCTGGTCAAGCATGTGGTGCCCAAGCGGCAGATGTTTTGGCCACGTGAAATACACTTGAGACAAATAGCAGCGGTGGGATCTGATGCACTCGTCTCAAAAAAGCCCACATCAAAGAACTTTTGGAATAACGCTCAGAGACAGCAGCGCCCTGCACATGCGGAGCTCTGTGGTGTGATGCAGTCGGTGTGCTGCCCTTAAGCTGGCCCCTGGAGGGCATCCTGCCTCATTGGTGATGTGCCTCCTCCTCCTCCTCTCTCCTATCAGTCACCCACGTGGAGTCAGTGATCTCATCATCCCCTACCTCCTCATCACTGGAGCCAAGCTGGCAGTATGCTGCAGCTGTGGGAACATGACTGCCAGATTGCTGTACTTCTTGGGCCCCCCCTCTCTCTGGGTTCACAATACTGCCTTTCTGTAGCTGGGTACCATCATCGGAGCCTTCAAAACACTGGGCATCCTCCTGGAGCATGTACCCAACACTGTGGTCAAACAGTTCGGGGGACTCCTCAGGAGGACATGGTGGGGCTAGGGAAGGAGTGACTGATGCCATTGAGCCGAGGGAAGAGGCCGCGTTGGCAGCTGCTTTGCCAGACAAAGTACCTTGAGCCTGGGTGAGAGAGGATGAGGAGGATGAGGATGGCTTGGTCATCCACTCTACCAAGTCTTCCGCATGTTGCGGTTCAACACGGCCAGCTGCCGAAAAAAAGGACAAGCGTGGCCCACGGCCATGTGCTGATGAGGATGCACTGTCTCATGACTAGCACTGTTGCCTCTAGACACAGAGCCTGCTTGCCCTCTTTTATTGGCTTGTGACTGTCTGCCTCTCCTTGTTGGCCTTCCAGACATACTAATGGCCTGCAGTGAGATGTAGCTGCACAAAGCTGGGATGTATATATATACTGATACTGCAGCTAGCAGAATCAACTGCCTGCCTGTAGTATTATTAGTATGAGAACACCAGCAATTGTCTTCAGGTAGCTTTAGGTGCACACTGTGCAGAGGACACAGTACACTAACTGTAAATACTGTAGCTGTCTGCCTGTGGTATTAATATAGGATCAGAAGAACACCACCAATTTTATTCAGGTAGCTTTAGGTGCATACTGTGCAGAGGACACAGTACACTAACTGTAAATACTGTAGCTGCCTAACTGTGGTATTAATAGGAGCAGAACAACAGCAATTGTCTCCAGGTAGTTTTAGGTGCACACTGTGCAGAGGACACACTATACTAACTGTAAATACTGTAGCTGCCTGCCTGTGGTATTAATAGGATCAGAAGAACACCACTAATTTTCTTCAGGTAGCTTTAGGTGCACACTGTGCAGAGGACGCGCCACACTAACTTGTAAATACTACAGCTGCCTGCAGTACTGTACTAATAGGATCAGAAGAACACCACTAATTTTCTTCAGGTAGCTTTAGGTGCACACTGTGCAGAGGACGCACTACACTAACTGTAAATACTGTAGCTAATAGGATCAGAAGAACACCAGCAATTTTCTTCAGGTAGCTGTAAAAACACCTGCCTGCCTGTCAGTAGTAGGAAGAGAATAACAGGAATGGATCTAGCTAAACTGAATACAGTGTGTGTGTGTGTGTGTGTGTATGTATATATATATATACACCTAGGGTGTGTGTGTATATGTGTGTATATATGTACATTGTGTGTATATATATATATATATATATATATATATATATATATATATATATATATATACATATATATACACAATACACTGCAAGTGCAGCTAACTGACTCGCCTGCCTACTCTATCTAACTTAAATCAAATGACACTGTCTCTCTGTCTATCTCTCTCTCAACTCCAGAACACACTACACAGGGCCGCCGTGCAGGCAGCCTTATATAGTGTGGGGCGTGTACTAAACCCCCTGAGCCATAATTGGCCAAAGCCACCCTTTCTGCCACAGGCTCTCCCTTTCAAGAGCCAAGCCGTCAGCTTGAAAAAGCTGGGGTTCAGGTGGTAAACTGGACCCTGAAGGAGAAGGTCCTGGCATTCTGGGAGACGCTGCAGGGGGGCCACCGACCAATTTCACAGGATAGATTACCAGGTCCTCTTGGGCCACCAGGGAGCAACCAAGATCAGAATGCCATTGGACCGACTCTGCTTCTTCACTATTCTCGGGATCAGGGCTAAGGGGGGGGGGAGCATAGGCCAGGTCGAACTCCCAATCTTGTGCCAATGTGTCCAGCCCCTCGACCCCTCCTGTCTGGACAGAGAAAAGAACCTTCTGACCCTTCTGTTCAATCTGTGGGCAAAGAGGTCTATCTCTGTTGTCCCGAAGTGCCGACACATGAGAGAGAAAACCTAGGGATTTAGTTCCCATTTCCCCTGGTAAATAGGCTGCCGACTGAGGTAGTCCGCTTCTATGTTGTAGACCCCCGTTATATGCACTGCCAAGATTGAGGGGATTCTCTGCTCTGCCCACTCCAAGATTCCCTGCATTAAGCCCATAAGCGTGCAAGACCTGGTATCTCCCTGGTGATTCAGGAAGGCCAACGTTGTTGCATTGTCGGAGAGGATCTGGATCTCTCTTCCCCTGATCCTCTCCTCGAATGATCTTAGAGCTTCTCTGACTGCCAGGAGTTCCCTGAAGTTGTAGGAAGAGGCCCTCTGAACCCGGTTCCAGATGCCCTGGGCCTGTAGTTCCTTTAGATGGGCCGCCCAACCCCAGGCGCTCGCATCAGTTGTCACCCTGAGAGGCTGAAGCTGGGTCCAAAGGTGCCCTCGCCCCAACTTCTGAGCCCCCAATGAAGAGACTTCTCTACCTCCCCTGGAATTAAAACCTTCCCATTTAATGCTTCTCTTTTTCCGTCCCAGGAGGAGAGTAGGAATTCCTGGAGTGGAGCAGGGCCCAAGGTACCACGGGAATACAGGATGTCATTGACCTCAGAATACTCATAATGTTCCTTCAGGAGGCCTCTCTGGTTTCTAGGATGGACGCTACTGCCCATATCAGACCTTCTACCTTCTCTTGGGGTAGTACCAGCTTCTGTGCCACTGAATTCACCAGGAAACCTAGGTAGACCTTGGTTTGTGATGGAAACAGTGAGGGCTTCTCCTGACTGTTCAACCACCCCAGGGGTTCCAAGGTGTTTATCACCTTATCCAGGTCGGAGAGCAGGAGATCCTGGGACTGGTTGTAGACCAATAGGTTGTCTAGATAGAGGATCAGCGCAATCCCCTAGAGATGAGGTGAGGGGGCAGAACTGCTAATGCTAGGTGCCCTGGTCTGTGCAAATTGCAAGCGTAGAAGAACCTGATGCTCTGTAAAAATGGGAACATGCAGGTATGCATCTTTTACGTCTGTGGTGACCATGAAGACCTCCTTCAAAAGATGCTTCCTAACAGTGTACACACTTTCTATACAGGACTCCTTGTACCATAGGAATTTGTTTAGTCTTCTTAGATTTATTATGAGGCAGTATTTCCCCAAAGGTTTTGGGACCACAAAAATCTGGGAATAAAACCCCTGCCCGCACTGTTCTGCTGGAACTGGCAAATATGACCCCCTGATCTTCCAACTGCCTGACGCTCTCTAGGAGACTTAACGCTTTCTGTTGGTCCCTGGGTATTTGGATTAGCAGGAAACTTGGGGGGGTCTGGAGACAAGCTCCAGCTTGTAGCCATCTCTTATCCATTGCAGGATGAGGGGACTCTAAGTGACACACTCCCACTGTATGATATACTGAGAGCCTCCCCCCTACCTGGCGCTAGCGTCACTTGGAATCTTTGTTGGCAGGAGGAGACCTCCTTTCTGATTGCCCCTGCCAACGCCCATTTTCTTGCCTTCCTTATGATTCCTGAAGCAGTTATTAACCTGGGGGCATCGAAAAAAAATTTCCCTTCTCTTTTTTCCTTTCTCTGTAGATCTGGATAGGGCCTGGTCCAAACAGACGCCAAAGGGTAGGGACCCTTCGAATGTCAAACCACACAAACATGTTTTTGATGTGTGGTGCCCAGCCCAGGTCTTTACCCACAAGACCCTCCTGGCCAAGTTTAGAAGGGCTGCTGATTTTGCGGGCGCACGCACAGTTTCAACTGCTGCATCCGCCAGGTAGGCTACTGCCCTTCCAATCACCTCCAAGGAGTCTAAGACCTGCTTGGACTTGGAAGTACGCGCTACATGATCCATTAACTTGGTCACCCACATATCTGCATTCCTGGCCACACAGTCCAACTCCAGGGCTGGACTCATGGTCGCTGCATTGGCCTCCCAGGCCATGCGCAGGAGGGTCTCGGACCAATGGTCCATTTGGTCCTGGATATTGCCTGCGTTCTCAAAAGGAGAGGTCTGACTGTTTGGATACCTGTGCTGGAGAGGTATCCAGTCTGGGTGTCTTAAAAAATCTCCCCTCCTTCTCCTCTTTGAAGGGGCACCTGCGTTTCCAGGTTTTAAATTTCAAGAGTTTCTTCTCCGGCTCTTTCCACTCTCTCAAAATTATATCCTTGAGGAACTGGTGGATTGGGCGGACCTTGGACTGGAGCCTGACCAGGCCTATATACATCCTGTCCTGGGCAGAAACCTGCGCTGAGGGCTCCTGTATCTCCTCTAAAGCATATACCGCCCCCAAGAGACCCTCCATATTATCCGCCGAGAATATGTGTCTGCCTGGTCTGGAGTGCTCCTTCTCCTCCTGACTATCCTCTACATCCTCCCCCTCCTCAAGGAGGCTCCAATTGAAGTCCTCTGCCTCCTCGTCCTCCTCCTCAGAATACTTAGAGGTTAGGGGTTCAGGAAGCGTGTACCTAGTGTTCCTATTTGTGGATGAACCTCCCTGCAAGGATAGGGCTCGGGTTCCTGCCTAGGTTTTAGGGTTGCCTGGAAAGCCTTGAGGGTTGTCAACATCTCCGTCTGTACGGAGAGGAAATCCCTCATGATCTGAGAGGTCTTCTTTCCAGATAACTTGTGGATACACTTATAGCAAAATGGTTTGGTGTGGTCTGGTGACAATTTATCATTGCAATATCCACATCTCTTGGACCGGGAAGGGGTCTTAGACCTAGGTCTACTGGCGACTCCCTGGGCAACAGCCTCTGTCTCTGTAAGAGATGAGCACAGTTAGTACTGGACAGAAAATCTGTTGTACCCCACTAGGGTAAGGGTTGGGAGTCCCTCCCCCCATTATCTCCGTCAGCTGGGTAGACTCACCCCCTGCGGTCTCCTCAATTGCTGTGGCTGTTACAGGCCCCTCCTCTCGCTCCATGACACTGGCAAGAGCCGGATGCTGACGCCTGCTCCCTGCAGATCGATCTCCCCTGGAGTGAGCACCAGCTCTCTTATGAGCATTCCGCCACCATTTTCCTGGAGACGACACTAGCGGGAACCCTGGAGCGGGGGCCCGCCTACACACAGCGTGCCCCCAGGGAGATTCATCCGACTGGCATCCACCTGTACCCTGACAACTCCATCAGGTAAAGAAGGGGAAGCAGGAGGGTATGGTCCCTGAAGTTCTGGGAACCTCCACTGTGCCCAGGGTCCTTCAGTTCTCAGGGGGGGCTCTTCCAGCTGCTGCCCCCCTGAGAAATGGGGGAAAAAACCCAGGAAGGGCAAGTCCTAATAGACCCAGAGGCTTCCCAAGCCTGTGGTCTGGATTATGTTTCCTGTCAGTTAGGACCAGTCATCTCTCAGGATGCCGTCCTGGAGGACGACTTGAGAAAGTCTCCGATCTAAAAACAGTCACTTCCAGCACTAATAGGTCTTCCAGGGTGTGGAGTAACAGATGTCAGATAAAATGGTGGTGTGAAAGGTGTATATAAGGTATCCAACACTGGGTGGATGCTGCCTTCCTCAGATGGGGTAATCTGAAAGGAACTACAAAAAAAACAGAAATGGAAGGCATGCATTACCAAAGATAATTTAATAATTTTTTTATATAAAAGTGGGTACTCACAAAATGCAACTGACAAAGGGCCATAAACACAGTGCATGGACATGCACAGAACACGGGGTACAGCTAACACGTTTTGGAGGCCCTCAGAGCTCACCTAGCTTTGAGGAAGGGGGTGCACCCCCGAATATATATCGGCCTAAACTGAGGAAGAATTTTTTATTTGGGGATATTTATTATAGCAAAATGTAAAATATTGTGTTTTTTTTTTTCAAAATTGTCACTTTTTTTGTTTATAGTGAAAAAAATAAACTGCAGAGGTGATCATATACCACCAAAAGAAAGCTCTATTTGTGGGGAAAAATGGATGTCAATTTTGTTTGGGTACCGCGTTGCAAGACCATGCAATTGTCAGTTAAATGGATGCAGTGCCGTATCGCAAAAAATGGCCCAGTCAGGAAGGGGGTAAATCCTTCCGGGGCTGAAGTGGTTAAAGGAGGATGTTTTACCTCTTTTCACTTTTTTAAATGCACTGTTTCCACTATCAAAGTATATTTTGATTTGTGTAATTTTATACTATGTACACGTTTAAATGTAACCTTCATTTTATCATGTTTGGAAAACAGATTAAAAATAATTGTGATCACATTGTTTATCATTAGATTAATTAACCCGGCATCTTTTGTTATTATAACTCATGGTCTTCTCATGACTTTGCCAGTTATCACTAATGTCTCATCCAGCACATTCTTTTATAAGAGAGAAAAGGGAGGGAGTCCATCTACACAGAGCTAACAGGACGCACAAAGATGGAGAAGTAAGAGTTCCAGCATTCACACACATATACGATTATCTCTCTAAAGTCGCTTACATTTTTCCCATTTTTACACAACACATGCATATCATTCTCTCACTTTCTTTTAACTCTCTTCAAAATTTCCCTGCTTAAATTAGTTTTATAAAAGAGAAAATGTACACTTATGCCGCGTACACACAATCAGAAATTCCGCCAGCAAAACTCGGATGAGAAATGTCGGAAAATGCGACCCTGTGTATGCTCCATCGGTCTTTTGCTGGCGGAATTCCAGCCAGCCAAAGATTGGGAGCATGTTCTTTATTTTTCAGTTGGGAAAAGTTTCTATCCGAAAATGCGATCATCTATACAAATTCCGATGTGCAAAATGTCTACGCATGCTCGGAAACAATTCGACGCATGCTCGGAAGCATTGCTCGGAAGCATTTTTTCCAACAGAAAATCCGCTCGTGGGCATATGTGTAAGTAAATGATGATTCCAAGTGAATAAAACAGCAGCACTCGCACATATGTACACATCATAACAAAAAATAAAAATAAAAATGTTGTGCTGTTACTTCATGATCAATATATATAGTGTCCCGGAGGTCAGGGCCCCCCACCCCCCCTCTATACCCTCACAGTATATAGGGCCCACTGTGGGGCAGTTGCTCCTTTTTAAAGCATAAACTATAAAATTTCTATATGTGTGGAAATTTAGAAGAGAAGTAGGAGAGGGAGGCATCATAATGCTTCAGAGAGAGCAGAAGAGAGAAAGGATAGGGAAGAAAGAAAGGAGAGCGTGGAGTCAAGGAGGGTCTAAGAGTCTGGTGAAATGCCAGAGTAGGTTGCCCAAGGTTCCCAGATGGCCTCCAACTTAGGTTTTTTGTCTAGAAGCCTTGCTACTATGTGTTCTTGTGACATGATCCAGGATATTTTCTTCTTTGCTGCCAGACATGAGATAGAGGGCTTTTTCCAGGCCCCCACCAGTGTAATCTTGGCACCCAAGAGGATAAAGTAGACCAAGGTTTGCATATGCTTGTGTAGCACGTCTACCCGTCTATGCCGATTCAGCAGAGCAATAGTCTTGAGGTATCCCCACTTCAGAAATTTTCCTTAGGAGATGGAATACCTTGTTCCAGTAGGATCTTACTCAAGGACATGACCACCAGACGTGGAACATGGATCCTACCAGGCTGCAGTTTCTAAAGCATAAGTGAGAAGCATCTTTGTACATTACTGCCCCCTAACCTGAAGGAGGAAGTGGAGACGGATCTCCTATCACAAATTGGATTAGCAGCAAGGATGGGAAGTGTTATCATAATGGGGGATTTTAATTATCCAGACATAGACTGGGCGGAGGGAACCGCGCATTCATTTAAGGCTCGCCAGTTCCTTAATGTCTTGCAGGACAATTTTATGGGTCAGATGGTAGACGCACCAACTAGAAATAAAACATTACTGGATCTACTGATTACCAACAATACAGACCTGATCACAGATGTGGAAATACGGGGCAATTTAGGTAACAGCGATCACAGGTCAATTAGTTTCAGTATAAATCACACAAATAGGAAACATAAAGGGAATACAAAGACACTGAATTATAAAAGAGCCAACTTCCCTAAACTACAAACCTTGCTAAAAGGCATAAATTGGGATAAAGTATTAGGAACAAAGAATACGGAGGAGAGATGGGTTTGCTTTAAGAGCATATTAAATAAGGGCATTAGCCAATGTATCCCATTGGGTAATAAATTTAAAAGAGCGAACAAAAATCCTGGATGGCTTAACTCCAATGTAAAAATGCATATAAAAGCAAAGGAGAAGGCCTTCAAAAAATACAAGGTTGAGGGATCATCCTTAGCATTCAGACTTTATAAAGAATGCAATAAGAAATGTAAGGGTGCAATTAGGACGGCTAAGATAGAACATGAAAGACACATAGCGGAGGAGAGCAAAAAAAATCCCAAGAAATTCTTTAAGTATGTAAACAGTAGAAAAGGGAGGACAGACCATATTGGCCCCATAAAGAATGAGGAAGGACATCTGGTTACAAAGGATGGGGAGATGGCAAAGGTATTGAATTTATTCTTCTCCTCAGTCTTCACGAGTGACTCGGGGGGCTTCAGTAACCAAAACTGCAGTGTTTATCCTCATGACACAACACAGGAAGCACCTCCATGGTTAACAGAGGACGGAATTAAAATTAGACTTGAGAAACTTAACATTAATAAATCACCGGGACCAGATGGCTTGCATCCGAGGGTACTTAGGGAACTCAGTCAGGTGATTGCCAGACCGTTGTTCCTAATTTTTACAGACAGTCTATTGACTGGAATGGTACCAGCTGATTGGAGAAAAGTCAATGTAGCACCAATATTTAAAAAGGGCCCAAAAAACATCCCTGGGAATTACAGACCAGTTAGCCTAACATCAATAGTATGTAAAATCTTGGAGGGGATGATAAGGGACTATATACAAGATTTTAGTAATAAGAATGATATCATTAGCAGTAATCAGCATGGGTTCATGAAGAATCGTTCTTGCCAAACCAATCTATTAACCTTCTATGAGGAGGTGAGTTGCCATCTAGATAAAGGAAGGCCCGTAGACGTGGTGTATCTGGATTTTGCAAAAGCATTTGACACAGTTCCCCATAAACGTTTACTGTACAAAATAGGGTCCGTTGGCATGGACCATAGGGTGAGTACATGGATTGAAAACTGGCTACAAGGGCGTGTTCAGAGGGGGGTGATAAATGGGGAGTACTCAGAATGGTCAGGGGTGGGTAGTGGAGTTCCCCAGGGTTCTGTGCTGGGACCAATCCTATTTAATTTGTTTATAAATGATCTGGAGGATGGGATAAACAGTTCAATCTCTGTATTTGCGGATGATACTAAGCTAAGCAGGGCAATAACTTCTCCGCAGGATGTGGAAACCTTGCAAAAAGACCTGAACAAATTAATGGGGTGGGCGACTACATGGCAAATGAGGTTCAATGTAGAAAAATGTAAAATAATGCATTTGGGTGGCAAAAATTTGAATGCAATCTATACACTGGGGGGAGAACCTCTGGGGGAATCTAGGATGGAAAAGGACCTGGGGGTCCTAGTAGATGATAGGCTCAGCAATGGCATACAATGCCAAGCTGCTGCTAATAAGGCAAACAGAATATTGGCATGTATTAAAAGGGGGATCAACTCCAGAGATAAAACGATAATTCTCCCGCTCTACAAGACTCTGGTCCGGCCGCACCTGGAGTATGCTGTCCAGTTCTGGGCACCAGTCCTCAGGAAGGATGTACTGGAAATGGAGCGAGTACAAAGAAGGGCAACAAAGCTAATAAAGGGTCTGGAGGATCTTAGTTATGAGGAAAGGTTGCTAGCGTTGAACTTATTCTCTCTGGAGAAGAGACGCTTGAGAGGGGATATGATTTCAATTTACAAATACTGTACTGGTGACCCCACAATAGGGATAAAACTTTTTCGCAGAAGAGAGTTTAATAAGACTCGGGCCACTCATTACAATTAGAAGAAAAGAGGTTTAACCTTAAACTACGTAGAGGGTTCTTTACTGTAAGAGCGGTAAGGATGTGGAATTCCCTTCCACAGGCGGTGGTCTCAGCGGGGAGCATTGATAGCTTCAAGAAACTATTAGATAATCACCTGAATGACCGCAACATACAGGGATATATAATGTAATACTGACACATAATCACACACATAGGTTGGACTTGATGGACTTGTGTCTTTTTTCAACCTCACCTACTATGTAACTATGTAACTATGTAACTGCCAATCTAGCAGGAACATAGTACCATCTGGTGAGGAGTTTGACATTGGCTTCAATTAGTAATACATTGAGGATACCTTTTGTACACGTGTTGTAGAGCCTGAAACCAGGTATTGCTGTCCCAAGAAATCTCCATGTCGTGCTCCCATGACCGGACGTATGAAGGCTTGTTATCTCTGTTTGCCAGCAAGGTGTATAAAATTGAGATGCCTCCCCTCTGATCTGTAAGGCTAGCACACCATTGATCATAGAGAGTAGACTTGGGGGGGTACCGTTTTATCTGGCCAGATCGAGGTTAGAAAGTGGCTAATTTGGGTGAGCCTGAACCTCTCCAAAGTGGGCTTCTCCAGTTGGCTCGTGCAGTAGCTCAGGGAGAGTGGGCCTGTAGAATTGAGAAAGTGTCCTATGCGGAATAAGCCTTTGTTCAGCCACCAACGAAAGGCCTGTATGTTCAAGTCGGGGGGGGGAGGCAGAGTTATTGAATAAATGAGCCAATGGGTGCATAGTGGAAGTCAGCTTGTGATGTTTGTGTATGGTGTCACATAGGGCTATCGAGTGAGAAAGAGTGGGCGATAGGATGGGGGGGCGTGCTTTCGGGTTACACCACAGTCGATTTTGTGTCGGGACTGCTACCCTTTCTATAGCTACCCAGTCAGGTTTGGGTCCTCTGGAGTATACCGCTGATATTTGTGCCAATTGTGCTGCCTGATGGTGCCACCAAATATTAGGGAGACCGAGAACCCCTTGCGTTTTCAGTCAGAAAAGTGTGTCTTTGGGGCATCTGTGACCTTTTTTACCCCATATAAAAGTTGTGATTCTGGATTGGACTTCAAGAAGGGCTTTTTTGTTGATATCAGGAATGATCAAAATAGGTAGAGTAAACGTGGCAATATGTCATTTTGACCGCAGTTATTCTGTCCAGCCAGGATATGCCCATCTTTGACCATGCCTTCAGGTATTCCCTGCACTTACGGAATATGGGAGGGTAATTGGCTCCATACAGTTTGTTTATATTCTGTGTTAGCTTAATCCACAAGTATGGTAAGGAGTCAGATGCCCAGGTGAATGGGGAATGCTGTTTCAATTGCTCTACCGATTGGGGTGGGACAGACACATTTAGGGCAACAGATTTGGTGACATTGACTTTGAATATGCTGCAGATGGAGGAGGGGGGTCCTCTTTATAGAGTCGCAAGTAAAACCGGTGAAACGATTCCATAATCCGAATCGGGTTATGGGTCAGGTCACCTGATGGGGTGCAAATTTTGAGGAAGGCTAGGGTTCGGTTTGGGGGTAAGCTTGGCTGCTAGTTTGGAGCAAGGTTTGTCATTTTGGAAGTAGGGTTTTGCTCCCGTCCATCGCAGATGTTTCTCAGCTTTGGTTGTTAAAGCTAGGTTAAGGTTAATTCGGGCTGTGTCCAAGCAGGACAGGGTGTCGTGCGTGGGGTTCCTTTTGTGAGTTTTGCTCAGTGAAAGGAAGTCCCCTGTGCGTTTTTGGATATCTGCTCCATGTTTACATTCCAGTTTGGACATTATCTGTATGAGTTTCCCTCTAATCACAGATTTGTGGGCTGCCCATAGGGTTTTGGGTTTAACTGTGTTATCATTGTTCTCATTGAAATAGTCTTTCAGCATCTTTTCCAGTATCGTGCACTGTACCGGATCACTCAGTAAGGCTTCATTAAGTTGCTATTTAAAAGGAGCAGATGTCCCTAAAGGAGGCTAAGACCACAATAGAGTGGTCTGAGAGGGAGGTGTCACTAATTTTGGCAAACAGGGCTAACGGGATTAAGGGAAAGATATGGTCAATCCTGGCATGGGTGTGGTGCAGAAAAATGTGTATAATCTTTTGCATGTGGGTTGAGTTACCTCCAGATATCCACCAAACCTGCAGAATATAGTAGTTGAGCAATTTTTAGACTTTGCCTGGATGGGCACTTGGATCTAGGTTTCCCATTCACTGTTTTGTCTAGGGAGAGGTCAAATGCTATATTCAAATCTCCTCCCATGAAAACTGTGCCCTAAAAGTGTTTCCATATTGTGTGCATTAGGGAGTCAAAAAATTTTGCCTGCCTTTTGTTAGGTGTATAGTAGGAGACAAAAGTGTCGGTCACTCCATCAATGGTGCCTGTTACTAGCACATGGCACCCTGCTGGGTCCTTAAGAACCTTGGTTGGTGAGAAATTTAGATGTTTTGAGAAGCAGGTTGCTACCCCATTAGTTTTGCTTTCCGCATTGACAAGAAAGAATTGGGGATACCGTTGGTGTAGAAAGGTGGGCTGGTAGGAAATGGGGGAAGGGGGTTTCTTGTAAAAAGTAATATGTCTGATTTCATAGAGGGGTACAGTTGGAGCAGTTTCCGCCTTTTGACCGGTGAGTTTAGCCCTTGTGTATTATGTGACATTATGCGCAAGGTCGAGTTGGCAGGGGTCGTGCTAGACATGGATCAGAGAGTGTGGTGCATCTCGGGATCGTACTGTACCTTACTCCATGTAGATGGATCAGTCAGCAGCCATGGGTGCAGGTGATAGTTGCTTCTATCCGGGCTGGGGAGCTAACGACATGTGATCCTCCAGGACTTCTACAGGAAAAGATAGGCAGGTAGAGAAAAAGGTGGGAAATAGAAAGCGGGAGGAAAAGAGAAAACATGAGAGACATACTGAATAAACTTGTTATAGAACATTCTGCATTTCCCATATCCCCCTCCGGGGCAGGAAAGGTCCAGCCTCTTTCTGACCCATAACCAAAAGGTCGGAGGTCCCCTGGGTAGGGATGTCTCTATCAGCCATTGAGAGAAAGTAAACACCTCACAAAGGCTGATGGAGGTGCACTGCATCCGCCACGGTCTCACCGCCATTTACACTAGTAATATTGATTACATATGAGCCGAGTCTCATTTCCTGTAAAGATAATTAGGTCAGACTGGGTGAGTGGCCCCCCAGACGGCCCAGGTTCCCCCACCAGGGGCACCTCAGGAACCTTGGTACCCCCCCGCGAGGGTCCTGTCCCACTGAACGGCCACCCCCCGTACCCTGTCCAAATTCGATAATAGGCTAAGTAGAATTATAATTTCAGGGACATGTAAGCTTCATAACCAGATCGTTTTTGAAGATGGGGGTGCCCAGTCCCGCAGACCTAGATCATCACTGTAACTGAAGTGCAACAAAACAGAAAAAAAAGAAAAGAGTCCTAGATAACAGAAGGGGACCATTAGGTGTGAACCGACCCGTCCGTAATGGAAGATAGGTGTAGTTCAATGTGGATGGGGCCAGCAACAACAGGGGAAACGAAATAGGGTGTTCAAATCATGTTAATTGAAGCTGCATCCATCCGACTGTCCTCAGGGTGGGAGAGAGTCCTTGAATCTTTTGGAGTGGTGCTTTTGCCATGCCGGTTTGAGAGGACTTACAGGGGGTGGGCGTTTTGCTGAGGGTTTTGCGCCTTTGCCGGCAGATGAGGGTTGCGGGTCTTGAGATAGTAAATCCAGGTGTAGTAGAATATGCTCTCCTTCGGTAAACGATGAAAAGCCATAACTTTTGTTGTGAAATGAGAAGTTCATGCGGAGTGGAAATGACCATCTGTAGGTAATTTTGTTTTGCATCAAGACTTGGAGAAGGGGTTTCAGGGCTCTCAGTTTCTGTATAGTGTAGGGTGAGAGGTCCGCAAAATTTGGATAGGTCGGCCCTGGAACGTCAGGTTTTCCGCTGCATGCAACCTTTTCATTATCTCTTCTTTCACTGTGTAAAAATGTGGTTTTACAATAAAGTCCCTCGGGAGGTTGTGTGAACAGTTGTAGGGCTCTGTGTGCCCTGTCTAATTCCAGGAGGTGGTCTGGGATGTCAGGGATTAAGTCCTTGATAAGCACCCGGATTGCCGGCTGAACCTCTTTTAGCATTTCAGGGAGACCCCGCACACTAAAATTGTAATGCCTGGACATGTTTTCCAAGTCATCGATTTTCTATAATGCAGTCTCTAATTAGTCCTGTACATCCTGAATTCTGGCAGAGTTTTGGTTAATTCTGACTACCGATTGATCTGCCTTTCTTTCAATGTGTTCCATCCACATGCCCAATTGTTGTAAATTTGCATGGATTGATGAGGTTATTTGAGCAGCATTTTGTGCAATTCCCCTGGATAGCATTTTGGAGAATGCTGACATCATGGAAGAGAAGTCAGTAGGTATAAGTGGAAGGCCCTGTAGTGTCTCCTCACAATCCTCTAATGGTACCATAGGGTCAGACATTGGGGTCAGGAGAAGGCCGTGAAGTGTCCTCCCTATCAGGGATTCAGTGGGTGAGGGTGTCATCCTGTGGGCAGTACTCACTGTGTCTTTTTGCAGCAAGTGAGCTGTGATTCCTGGGGCATCTTGGTCTGCAATGGAGACTTCCTCCTCTGTCCCTCTGCCCTGTGTACTCGCGGCCGCCATCTTGGAATGGCTTTGGTGCTCAGGGGCCGTGGCCAGTGAGCGGGGTAGGTCCCGTCTGGCCATGCACGCTGACATCAGGGTGATCCCGGGGTGTGCCCCTTGCTGTTACTCGTGGAGAGGGCCTGGAATGAGCTCTCGGTCGGCTGCGGCAGGTGTCGTTAGACCGGGGCGGTATGGAGCTCTAGATGATCGCAGCCATCTTGGCATCCTCCACGCATGCGCTTTCCACTCTTTTCTTTTCCCTACTTGTCCCTACTCTCCCCCCCCCCCCTTTTATCCACCTGACTGAATTAGGTTAAACTGAGTAAACTTAGAAGAAATTGGAATGTGATGTGAACCCTGGTTTGAATTGTGCAGGAAGCCTTCTGGGTATATATCGGTAGGAGGGGGTCCCACCATAATCTATTCCCTTTTTTTTTTTTTTTTATTGCATGAGCATTACAATGTACTCATATTCATGGGAGGGATGTGCTGATGTCGCTACGTTGCCCTATTGAGGAGGACGGGAGTTCTGTTTGTTGTTGGCCTACTTCTATCTACTTTTATCTTTTTTTATGCAGTCCGTTTGTAAGTGCTTTTCTTTATTCAATAAATTAGTATATATGTTATCATGCTATTGGCATTTACATTCTTTTTGGCAATTGATCCTATTTACATCATGTGAGTCATGGAGCCTTTGGTTTGAAGCTGCAAGGACGGATCAGCCATCCACATCTGTAGCCATCTAACTGGATTTCTATCCGGTCGTTTAGCCATCTGCCTGTTTGAGTCTGCCATCTGGTAAGCAGGCTCTCTGTATGGTTTTGGTGTACCTATTTGATCCCTTCACTGGTTGATGTTCCACAATCTTTAGGATTCACATTTGTTATCCTTATTAACCCTCTGGTAAGCAGGCCCTCAGTGTGGTGTTAGTGCACTTATTTGATCTCTTCACTGGTTGATATTCCACATATCTCTATGATTTGCACTTAATATTTGACATCTGATAAGGAGGCCCTCTGTGTGGTGTTGGTGGTGACTAATTTTTCAAACACTGGGTGTTCAATATATACATATCTTTACTGCACAATGTGAGTGTCACTCCTACATCTATATTCATATCATTTTTGTGTCAGTATTACGCTATGTTGGTATTTTATATTTTTTGGGATAAATAATTTTCGTGGATTCTACACACATCTATTGCAAGTGGACTATCGGTATACCCTACTGTGATTGGTTTTCATCAAGGCCCAGGCTGGGTTAAAGCCACCTGCTTGATTGGCTTACATTCTGGTAAACATGGCATCTATCAGCTGGGGATGAAGTCTGCTCTGTTTAATCACTGAGTGTCATTTAAAAGTTGGGACTATTAATTTGGACTTCAACTAGTTTTTAATCACTATCAATTTTTCACTGAGATCATTATTTATTCATGCAATATTGTTATTGATTTTTAAATGTTTTTTATATAATTTTAAGCACGGCTTTTCCACTTTTCTACTTCTATTCATATTTATCTGTAAAGTTGAGCTGTATTGAATGGGCTTTTATGCATACTGGCTGGAGTTGTTACTTAGCTGTGCCTGACTGGCTATATTGTGCAAAGGGTTTAATATACCCATTCAATTTTTTAAATATAAAATTATTATATAAGTATTTAGTAAATTAATTATTTTTTCAACAGACACTTATTTATTTTTTCTCTGCATTCACATGAGGACCAAGGTGTTCAACATAAGGGACATTTACAGTGTTGGACAAAAATGTATAACACTCCTAGGGGTGCTTACAATGGTCTGTATTTAGACACATTGTTTAATTAAACCTTTTGTTCAAAACAAATTAAAAAAAAACTGTTGCTGTTACTGCAAAAAATTATTAGCAAGAGTAGGGCTTTACTGCCAAGATGAAAAAAATAATAATGCTATATTATAGGAAATTCAGAAAACCAAAGACTGTTGTATTATTGCTAGTGAGAGATTGAATCATATATAAGCTTAATTTTGCTTATAAAATTTCACTTTATAGGAGTGCGCATGCGCGGGTCTCCCAATATGGCCGCGTAAGCCAGGAGCTCCGCTCTGCCCGAGCCAACAAGTCGCACTAGCGCAGGAGCCAGTCCCGAAGGAAGCCTGCTTCAGATGGGGATAGCACGGGGAGCAGTCCTAGCACACCGGGATGTCCAGCAGCTCAGTCCGCCGTGACCTGGGGCCACAATTTACGGCCGAAGGAACACAGGCCGCTTCCAAGATGGCGGCCGCGTCTCAGCCACGAGACTCACAAGCAGGAGGACACTCGGAGCTCAGGCAAGTGATTAGCCCAGCCACATTGTCATTCACCCCCCCAAGCAAATCTGGGAAGCCACAACATTACAACCCCCTCGCCTGCATCAACAGTTTCAATGCTTGAACGCACATTTGAAAACTACATGCTCTCTCCTATAAACAACACTCCAGGCCCAGGGAACGCTAACACTCCCTCATGTAACCAGAAGCAGGCCTTGGATCAGACACAAGACATCCCCCTAAACGCAGGGGATCTATTCATTAAATTTTCTGAACTGCTTGATCGAGGGCTTGCTATTACAGCCAGCAAGATCACCACAGATATAAGAGCAGACTTTCAGAATTTGGGCTGTAGAATGGAAGCCATAGAACATAAGCTAGACATAACGGTCTCCAGGGCTAATCAGAATACAGACCATATCCAAGTAATACAGGACTAATTGGAAGTAGCGTTAAACCGCATTGCTGACCTTGAGAATCGCTCCAGAAGAGACAATTTTAGGGTGAGAGGTATCCCTGAATCAGTAACTGATGCACCTAAAGTTATACAGGACCTCATACAATTCTTAATCCCTGCTATACCGCCACACAAGCTGGAACTGGACAGGGCACATAGGTCACTGGGTCCCCCTAGGAGAGACGGGAACCCCAGGGATATAGTAGTAAAATCTCACCTCAGTGTGAAGGAAGAGATTATGAGGATATCCAGGAAACAGTCATGCATCTCATTCCAAGGTCAAGATATTCAGATCTTTGCGGACATTTCCCCGATGACCATTCAAAGACGCAGAGCATTAAAACCATTACTACTCGTTCTCTCCCAGAAAGAAATAAAATATTGGTGGACCTTTCCTTTTGCCCTTAAGTTTACCTTCAACGGTAAAACGTACTCTTTCTCCACCTTTACAGAAGGAGAACAAGTCCTTTTGGCCCTGAAACTCATCGCTCTGGAGTCTGGAGATATGGACACATCTAACCTGCAGGCAAGTTCCTCCAAAAGATCATCACCAGCCAGCCCCCTCTCTCCACTATGGAAGGCGACCAAAACCAAGCGAGCGAAGGATCAAATGCCCACCTGAAGATTGACTTTGCCATCTCTCCATTTACTTTTATTTTTCCTCAGGGCACGACCCTGACGGGAAATACCTCAGAGACCCTCACATCATTTTTGGCTGTCCCGCTTATCTAATAGATAAGATTGCAGAGATCATCCCACAATAGGGGTCAGGAATTGATCCTATTGTTTTAAGCAAGACGGACTTCATTAAACCTGGGCATCATACATTCGGATACCCAAGGACTTTGTTACAGAAGACACACATCATTTCGGGATATTTTACTTGCATAATGAAGTCCCTTCTTTTTTGATGTTTTTTTTTTTTTTTTTTTTAATATCCCTCCTCTTCCACTTTTTGTTTATAATGTGAGATGTCCTGACGGTTTGGTTCCGTTTACAATTTTTATTTTATACCTATGGACTCTGATACAAGTTACATCTTTTTTATAAGCAAGGTTTTTAGAGTATCATAGCCCTTAGTCGACTGTGGCTCGGGCAGCAGTCATGCATGCCCTCCCATCCCCCCAATATAGCTTTTCTGTATTTGGGTGATGGGGTTTCAGCCCTCTCAGAGGGCTGCTCAATGATGTTACCCACTAACGTAGGAGGGGGCTTTCCCCCCTTTCTTCGTTATAGGCCTATGTTTGGCCTTCTTGTTTCTCTTCCTTTTTTTCCTTCCTATTCTTTAATTAACTTTTTCTTTTTGATTACCAGCACTCGGTGGATTCTCTTTTGTCCGGAGGCTCCAGGTCCCAGGTTTCACCACACTACTATGTCAAGGCTGATCACATCTAGGCTTTTTGGGGTAAGTGTTAAATACATGGATACATCTCTTCTCACACCAATTCATGCCTCCTAATACCGTAAACTCGCCATCGCTTAGAATTGTTTCACATAATGTGCAGGGACTAAACTCGGCGGTCAAGAGAAGGAAGGTACTGCAGGAATACCGCTCCCAGAAAATGGATGTGGTGTTCCTGCAGGAAACACATTTTCCAATACAGTATAACCCTTCCTTCCTGCATGCCCACTATCCCCTGTTCTACTTAGCAAACGCTCAGGACAAAACAAAAGGGGTGGCAATCCTGTTTGCTAAATCCTGCCAATTTAAGACTACTCAGGTTTACAAAGATACGGAGGGTAGATTTGTCATGGTGAAAGGAATGCTAAATAATCAAATGTACTCCCTGATCTCATACTATTCCCCCAACAGAGGTCAAGCTCAATTTTTTCACCTTATGTTCCAAACGATAGAACCAATGTTGGAGGGAATAATAATTTTGGGAGGGGACTCCAACATAGCATTTGACCTATCCCTAGATAAATCTAAGCCTCTTTCATCTCAACTGACGCGCCCCAAAAAAATTAGTACTAAAATCGCTAAAATGATCTTTAATCAAGGTCTTGCAGACATCTGGAGAGAAACCAATCCGACCTGCAGGGACTACACTCACTTTTCAAACCCCCACCAATCCTATTCTAGAATAGATCACATTTTCATTTCAACTCATCATATCCCTTTAGTTAAAAAATCTTTCATCAAAGACTCCTCCCTTTCGGATCACTCGATGGTTATCCTAGTGATACGAGGGCTTCAACTTAAACCCCCCCCCTCAATGGAGACTTAAAGAATCCATCCTTAAAGACCCTATCCAGGTCACTATTATTGAGAAAGCTCTGAAGGAGTTTTTTATTCTAAATGACGTGGAGGGAACCTCAGCTGAAACAGTTTGGGCAGCCCATAAGGCCACGATCAGGGGAAAGCTGATCCAAATGACATCACAAATCAAAAAAGAGAAAACCTCTGAGGTTGTCAAACTTGAAAATAACTTTGAAGCTTTATGTAAGCAACATAAAACAGACCCTTCTAAGGTCAATACAGCACAACTAGATGCTGCTAGGGTGGCATTAAACTTAGCCCTTACGGTTAAAGCTGAGGTCTCCCTGCGTTGGACAGGAGCAAAATTCTACCAGCATAGAGATAAAATAAATACAATTTTGGCCTCCAAACTATCCCCCAAAACACGTACTTTCGCCCTCCCTAAGATCAGGCAGCAAGACGGTTCGTTCTCTCTAAATCCTCAACATATTCTACAATCGTTTCAGGATTTTTATACAAATTTATAAAAAAGGGAAATCATGTAGGGGAGGCCAGATTTGATGCATTCATGGCGGATCTAAAAATTCCTCGCCTTCAGAAAAGTCATGTTGAACTGATGGACGCAGCTTTCTCTACAGAGGAAACCCTAGAAGTGATTAAGAATTTAAAAGTTAACTCCTCCCCAGGCCCAGATGGCTTTTCCAACATTTATTACAAAACATTTGCAGTCACCCTAGCTCCTCATCTCACCAAATTCTTTAATTCTAAAAGAATGGGCGAAGCCATTGAAACCCATGCAAACTCAGCCTTCATCTCAGTTATCCCTAAACCTGACAAGGACCCATCCCTAGTAGAAAACTATAGACCCATCTCCCTTATTAACAATGATTTGAAGATCCTAACCAAAATATTAGCCAAAAGACTAAGCTCGTTCATAGGACAATACATTCATAGGGACCAAGTAGGTTTCATCCCAGGGAGACAGGGCCCGGACCAAGTTAGGAGGGCGACGGATATTGTTTCAATCCTTCAATCTGCCTGGGATGGATCCCCTCAGCAGGAAGGCCTTCTGCTCTCATTAGATTTAAGGAAGGCTTTTGACTCGCTTTCATGGTCATACTTGTTCTCTACCCTTCGCAGATGGGGTTTTGGGGAACATTTTTTGGGGATCCTTCAATCTCTTTACTCGAGTCCGGTGGCCAGGGTCAAACTTCAGGGCTTTATCTCTAATCCCATTCCGATCCCGAGGGACCAGACAGGGGTGTCCTCTCTCCCCAATAATCTTCGCTATAGCGATTGAATCATTGGCCATTGCAATCAGAACAAATGTCAACATCCACGGGGTTAGGTGCGGAAATTCAGTCCATAAATGCACCCTTTTCGCAGACGATATTCTGGTCTTTGTCACGTCCCCAATCACATCAATACCCAATATTAATAAACTCTTAGACTCTTTTGGGGATATATCGGGGCTACAAGTGAACATAGCTAAATCACAATCACTGAATGTTTCTCTTCCCATAGCCCTAGTCGATCGACTGAAACAGTCCTTCAAATTTAAGTGGAGCGACAATTCAATTCGTTACTTAGGGATAAATCTTACCTCAAAATTTGAACTCTTGTATCAGGCAAATTTTCCCCCCATGTACCGTAAACTAGAGAAAGATCTTCTTATATTGTCCCAGCACAACATTTCATGGATTGGCAAAATCAACTCCATTAAAATGACCCTACTACCCAGATTACTCTACCTTTTCCGTTCCCTCCCAATACCTATTAGGAAAGATCATTTAAAATAATTTCAAGGCAAAATAATTAAATACATTTGGGGTAAGAGAGGTTATAGACTAGCTAGAAAAGTCCTTTACAGCCAAAAAACAAAAGGAGGACTGGGTCTTCCAGACCTTTTCAAATATTACCACGCAGTCAGATTAGCCCAACTCTCAACGATCTACTTTAAACACGAAATCCCAGACTGGATCAACACAGAGAGACAGGCGGTTCCTACATACACGTTAGACTTCCTTCTTTGGTCCCCTCGCAAAACTAGACCCCCTATCATGTCCCCCGCTCTATCACATTCCCTGAGATTATGGGATGATATAGAAAACTCACCCTCCTTGACGTCTGATTTTCAACCGCTGTCCCACATCTTCCATAATCCCCTCTTCAGACCGGGTATGGATATCAAAACATTTCAATGGTGGTTAGATAAGGGGATGTACAGGATTGGACACTATTTTACTCCTTCGGGCCCCATCTCCCTGAAATTCTGTATGGAAAAGCTTGAAATCCCGGTCTCAGAAAAATTTAGGTTTTATCAAATTTCCCATTTTCTCCATACAATATGGAAAAACAAACCCACCCCCCGACCTTCTCGAATTATGAACGCTGGTGTGGCCAGGGTACAGAGCAAAAAGGGGGCATATCCATAATATACTCTTCCTTATTAGAACCCACCACCAAATTCTCATATGTGGAAGCCTGGGAGAAGGACCTACAAGAGACCTGGGACCTGGAGACATGGCACAGAAGAGGAATCAGAGCTCACAAAGGTATAATGAACATTTCATTAATAGAAGCCAATTGGAAAGTGATGACCAGATGGTATTTGGTTCCGTTAAGATTGAACAAGATGTTCCCCTCCTCATCTCCTCTATGTTTTAGGGAATGCCAAGCCCAGGGTTCCACGCTTCATATTTGGTGGGAATGTCCAAGAATTAGAGGTTTTTGGAATAAGATTTTGAATCTTATCCGCAAAGTAACAAACCTACCGATACCTAAGACCCCACAAATTGCTCTATTGAATGAGCAAATCCCCAAGATTCCTAAATTTTCTCACCGTTTGATTTCTTTCATGCTTTTAGCAAAAGTTACGATCCCTAAAGCCTGGAAGACACCAAAAATTTCCTATGTAGCGGCTAAGAGAAAAATCTCTTGGATAATGTCCCAAGAGAGACTAGTAAGCAAAATTTTGGATAACATCAAAACCTTTGAAGCAATATGGGAACCCTGGGCAGGGCATATAGGTGTATCCCTGGTTCCTGGGATCTCCTAGTTTGGATATGAGCTGAGTGCTGGCTTTCTATCTCTCTCTTACTACTCTGTTACAAGAAGTAAGGGTTCACCCTTGGGGATCGGGGCAGTCTCTCCGCTGCGATACAGTGGCTCCGGGGGGGCGGCTCATGACCCCTAATGGGTAGGGCAATATTTATCTAAATCTTTACAAGGTCTAGACCAGGACACAGTGTGAACCCGTTAGGGGTGCCTGGTCAGTCCCTAGATTATAACGCCCTATGAAGCATTAAGATACAACATTGATGATAATGTTTATATGGCTCATTTCTATTTTTATATTATGTACCCTTTAAGTTTTTGATGTAAAGAGACATTGTTGTTTTTTGAGCTCTACCTTTTGATGGACATCTTTTGTTACTGTAAGTTATTTCAATAAACATGTTAAACTTCAAAAAAATTTCACTTTATATTGATTTCACCATAATTTGGTGCTTTAGAGTAAACCTGATGTAATTCCCTGAAGATTAGCAAGCCCAAAAGGCAGGTAACCATTCTGCTTAGAACAAAGAAGAGTCAAATCAAATGGTGTGCATTGGAAGCAATTAAAAAACATTTAGTTCCTTTTTAAAGGCTGTGTCACCTACACTATTTTCCTATATAATCATTTAAAAAACAGAGTAATAAGGTTCTACTGTTAACACTTCTGTGTAACACATATACGTATGATGTCACCTTAGCTGTATGTTGTGGGCCCTCTGAATTAGGTTGGCTGCATGTTTCACCATCATTTACTGTGTCTGCCTATAAATGTAATGAGATATAGCACCATTCAGTGAGGCTTCATTCTTATGCTGCTCAGCTAAAATGTATAGTCACTTACCTTTTAATTATGTGTGAAGTTTTTGCATTAAATTCTGATCAAGATCTTACTCTTTTTCAGGAAATGATCCAAGTAAGGTGTCTCAGAGGTGTTTTATCATTCCTCAAGTTAATACCAGAAGATGTTATCCTGACATAAAATCCCATTTGCATGGAAATGAGAGTTTGGACTAAAATCAAGATATTAGCCATGCGACGTTCCAAAAAGTGCCAAGAGCCACACGGACACTATTTTATATTTGTCTAGTCATATTTTAGAAAAGTGCTTATTGTATTCCAGGACATAGCTGTATGATAAAGATGAGCTGTTATATAGTTTTCAGCAAACTAAGTGATAATCCTGCTGAAATATAGTAACAGCAGGACATCTCTGCAATCACAATTATTTTACACAGATTATACACATACAGCGTGACCTTAAAAAAATGTCATCAATGCATCTTCCCCTCCCCCTCCCTTCTCTTTTAATTTGTCCTCTACCCCCCCTCTCTTCTTTCTTCACCCATGCTACTATTCTGTCACCACTCAGTCTGACGGTGTCCCTGGGCTGTCTTTTTGGACATCGGGTAAACCCAGATAGTCCAGCCTTCAAATTAGGTTGGCCCGGGGTTGCCGTGGTGGGGCAATGGGGGGGGGGGGCGTTTTTGTTACATTTGCATATTGAAAATAAAAACATATTGAAAGAAAAAAAATGTCATCATTTCACAAATCTTGCAGACTTTATTACAGATAGAGGTCAAAATGTTTAGTCTTGTTTACATTTTACACACCCCAATTGAAAAGAAAGAAAACCTGTACTGAGAAATGTATGAGAACTGATGTTGCTAGCCTCCTTTGGACAATTTCCTTGTTGTCTCTGGTCTCAGTGCATTCTGAAAAACTAACAGGGAACAATCAGAAAGTGAAGGTAAAGGTAAGTGACCCAAAGTATTGATGTGTTTGGATTACCACAACAGCCATGCAGCTAGCATTTTTTTTAAAAAGAGTGCTAAGAAATTACAAGCAGCCTATTTGCTCTTTACTTGTTTCCATTAAGGTTTCTGCTGAATGTCTCACAGTAGATGTACTGCAAGCGGGCGACACAGCCGGGCACTGCAATGTTCCCGTACATCGTTATGTACTTCCTGGTTTGTCGGTTTGCATATTTGCGCCCCCTGCTGGCCCGTACTGTGATTAGACACATGACACGTTTGTCAGCAGATTTCGTCCAATGCTTTATGGATTCAACTCTGATTTCAGGGAGAAAAAAAAGACAGATCTGTTAGTAAAAGCAGCATGCATTAAACTTGTTAAGCACACAGTTAACCCCTGATTGCCCCTTGATGTTAACCTCCTCCCAGGGAGTGCCATTAGTACAGTGTACAGTATACAATAGTAGCACAGATCACTATATTAGTGTCACTAGCAATGTCAGTATCATTAGCGTTTCTTCCAGCCAGTGTCAATTAGCGTTATATTGCCCTTTACACTATCACAATCACACTATAAGTCGCTGATCACCAGTTTGTGTTTTAACGAAGACATGTAGCAGAATACATTTTGGCCTAAATTTACAGTGAAAAGAAATTTTCTTTTGGATATATTTTTTAACAGAAAGTAAAAAATATAACTTATTTTCACATATTTTTTGGTATTTTATTGTTTATATAATAGAAAATCCCAGTGGTTACCAAATGCCACCAAAAAAAGCTCTGTTTGTATAAAAAAAAAAAAAAAAAAGATATAAAATTGAATTTGTGTACAGTGTTGCGTGACCGTGTAATTGCTAGTTAAATTAGCACAGTACTGAATAGAAAAAAATGCCCTGGTCATGAAGGGGATAAAACTTTCCAGTGGTTAATTAACCACTTCAATACAGGGCACTTATACACCTTCCTGCCCAGACGAATTTTCAGCTTTCAGTGCTGTTGCACTCTGAATGACAATTGCGCGGTCATGCTACACTGTACCCAAACTAAATTTTTTATCATTTTGTTCCCACAAATAGAGCTTTCTTTTGGTGGTATTTGATCACCTCTGGGATTTTTATTTTCTGCTAAACAAATAAAAAAAAAGACTGAAAAAAACGTTTTTTTTTTGTTTCAGGTACAGAACGTTGTAAATAAGTTTTCTCCTTCACTGATGGGCACTAATGGGGCTGCACTGAAAGGTGGCACTGATGATGGGCACTAATATGTGGCACTGATAGGTGGTATGGATAGGCGGCACTGATTTACTGTAATGTATGGTACTGATGGATGCCAATCAGTAATGCCTATTGTGGGCACTGATTGGCATCCCTGGTGTACTAGGGTGGCATACCTGGTGGTGACATCCCTGGTGGTCCTAGTGGCATCCCTGGTGGTCCAGTGTAGGAACCCTGGGGGGGCTGTGCTGATAATCGATCAACACAGACCCCCCCTGTCAGAGGAGCAGCCGATCGGCTCTCCTCTACTCGTGTCTGACAGACGCAAGTGAGGAAAAGCCAATCACCGGATGTTCCTGTTTACATCATGATCAGCCGTGATTGGACACGGCTGATCACGTGGTAAAGAGTCTCCGTCAGAGACTCTTTACCTAGATTGGAGTTGCGGTGTGTCAGACTGACACACCGCAACAACGATCGCCGCGATGCGTGCCCCCGGGGAGCGCAGCGTCTTAATATCCTGACGGTCAGGTTATTGAAACCACTTTGCCACCGTCATTTTGCTATATGGCAGGTGGCAAGTGGTTAATGAGCCAGTCTTGTGACTGAGCTGTAAGCTATGCAGCCTAATTCAGAACTAACCCCAGCCTGTGACTGGACCATGCAGCAGTAACACAATAACAAAGTGCTACAAAGATGTTCACAAAGTCCTGTGCAAAGCAATATGGTCTTGATTATCTGAATATTCCTCTCCCAGTCTGAGTGGAATAGACTCATATCCAAACAGATTCAGAACATTTACTGATCACTATATATATATATATATATATATATATATATATATATATATATATAACACATATATCAGGATTTCAGGTTTAAGTGTAAATGGCCAGTCTGTAAAATGGCATGCCTTTCATTTGTGCAGCTGTGCATTGCATCTGTACCCTCAGTACACTAAAACTTACAGCGCATAAAGGTTATTTGGCAAGAGTATCTTAAAAGTATCAGCAAATTAATGAATTATTTTAACCAATATGTTTTCCCACCTGGGAATTAGCAATACACTTTCTAGTTTAAGTTTAGTGGCTAGGTAATTTGTTTTTCTCATAGCTAGACAGGACTGGACAACACATTTTTTACCAGGCTATAAAAAAAATCTAAATAACATCACACCAATACAATATCTGAGCTAAAAAACATTCACCAAAGAGCCATACATTATTAAGTGTACATTCCCTGATATTTATTTCCTGGATTCATTACAACTTTTCCAGCCTTTATAAACTAGCATATTGCAGGTAAATACTGTACATATTCAACTCAATGATTGCTATTTATTAAGTGTGGTATAGTGACTAGTACGATGTGTACACTTAGGGGGTTGTTTTCTAAAGGCAAATTGAATTTGCACTAAAAGTGCACTTGGAAGTGCAGTCGCTGTAGATCTGAATGGGGACATGCAAGGAAAATAAACAGTATTTTAGCTTGCACATGATTGGATGATAAAATCAGCAGAGCTTCCCCTGATTTCAGATCTCCCCCTCAGATCTAGAGTGACTGCACTTCCAAGTGCATTTGCAGTGCACTTGTAATGCAAAGTGGGTTTGCCTTTAGTAAATAACCCCCTTAAACTCTTAATTTTATAGTGCTTTTTACATCTGATGCATTATGGTGCATTTTCCTTGTCAAAAGATTTTATTGAGTATATAAATAAGTAGATAACGAATACATGAGTAAACATATTGTGGTAAAGATAAGATGCTAAAATTATTAGTTAATAATAGATTATTACATAACATATAAATTGGGGTAATTGGGTATAACCTGGATAAGGTGTAGAATACCTAAGTAGGAGCTATTAAAGAGTAAGTAGATTCTCAAATGGTACCTGTGCCCACAACTTGAGCTATGTCAGAAATGTCTGAAGGAGACTACAATCTACTAGGAAAAGAGCTTCAGGATCGGAAAGTGGATAGGGAAGAAGAGAAAGGAGAGAAGGAGTAGAACATAGAAAGGAGAGGGTCCACAGGGTTGGATTAAGATCCATCATGAAGTCTGTGCGTTTTTTATATATCAGCTTAAATCATTGCAACTCAGCTACCATGGCAGTAGAACATTCTCATCAAAGTTAGATGGTAAATGATGTGTTATCCATGGGTGCCATTGTTTTTCAAATTTGGGAAGCAGAGCGTTGTCAATGGCTACCATTTTGGCATGAATCATGGCGTTAGTCATCCTATTCTTCGTCTCAGCCACTACCAATGTCGGGGACCGCCATGCCTTTGCCAAAGTTTGCTTAGCTACTGTTAGAAGTTGTACAAATAGTTTAAATTGAATCAAAGTTAACGATCCTGGTTTCAGATTAAGTAATGCGGTAGCAGGATCAGGCTGTAGGTGCAAACCAAACATTTTGGAGGCCATTTTAAAGATCTCTTTCCAAAAGGTTTGTGCTATTGGGCATGTCCACCAGATGTGTAGTTGTGTGCCTGGCTCTGAACAACCATGATAACATTGCGCGGAACAGGTTGGTACATATTTTGCAACCCTAGTTGGTACAAGGTACCATCTTGTCAATACTTTATAATTAGCCTCTATCTCAATAATATTTGGGGAGGCTGATTTGGTAGATGACCAGATTTGATCCCATTCTGTAGTGTCGAGCGTTCGACCCAGGTCCTCCTCCCATCTCTGGACATAAGAGGGTTTATCCAGTTCAGGTTGAACTATTAAATGTGAATAAAGTAAGGAAATCAAGCCTTTTGTGTGGGGATCTTTCCTGCAGATAGATTCAAATGCAGTAAAGTGTGTGAGAGGAGTGTCAGAGCTTATAAAAGGAGTGAAAAAGTTTTTAATTTGCAGGTATCGGAATAGTTCTGATTGAGGTATGCCGTAGTTTTCGCAAAGGGTTGGAAAAGGGATGAAAGATGTATTAGTGACAAATTTATGTATGTTCAAGATTTCCCTGGATGACCATTCTCGAAAGAATTTGGGAGCAGTCCAAGCAGGATAAAAAGCGGGGTTTTTTAAGAATGAGAGAAGGGGTTTATGTGTAGATTGTAATTTGTGTTTGGATTGAAGACTGTCCCATAGAGAAATGAAATGTTTGGTGATGGGGTTTCGTAAACCTTTACGATCTTTAGGATGCAGCCAAAGCAGGTTCGAGATCGATAAAGGATCACATTCAGTAGCTTCAATTGAAACCCATAATGGGATTCCCTGTCTTGCATGATATTTAGTTAGGCTAGCAATATGAGCTGCCTTGTAATATGTTGCAAAGTTTGGTACGCCTAAGCCTCCATTAACTTTGGGAAGATAAAGTGTGTGCAAAGGTATGCGTGGTTTGGATGCCCCCCATATGTATGAAATTGCTTTTTTCTGTATTAGTCGTAGATAATAAGTGGGAATTGAAATTGGTAAAACCCTAAACAGATATAGTAACTTAGGCAGGACTGTCATCTTTATTGCGTTAATTTTACCAAACCATGATAATGGAAGTAGAGACCAAGATTTCAGCAGGTTTGTTACATTTTTGAGAATCAGTGGATAATTTGCTGAGAAAAGATCTGATAAAGAAGCTGTAAGATGAATCCCTAGATATGGTATTGATTTTTCCGCCCAGGTAAACGGAAGTCCTACCTTTGCTGAATTTAATTCCAGATTAGATAGGGAAATATTTAATGCTAAGCATTTTTTAGGGTTAATTGATAAGCCTGAAAAAGCAGCAAACCTATTGAGGATGGGGAGGAGATTAGGTCCTGAGACCTGTGGAGATGATAGAAATAGGAGGATATCGTCTGCAAACAGACAAAGTTTATGTTGATATCCTCCTAGTTCTATTCCGGTTATTTTGGGATCTGACCGAATCGAAAGGGCAAGCGGTTCTATTAAGAGGGCAAATAAAAGGGGGGAGAGTGGACATCCTTGCCTTGTGCCTTTTTCTATATTAAAGGGGTCAGATTTGTAACCTGCATACTTAATGTATGCTTTTGGTTTATTATACAATGCAGTGATCCAAGTTATAAAGTTAGGGCCAAAACCCCATTTCTGAAGTGAGTAATGTAAGTAGGGCCAGGAGATGGAATCAAAGGCTTTTTTAAGATCCAGAGATATAAAGCATGAAGGAATACGGCGTGTTTTAGCAATGTGTGCCAAAAGAACCGCTCTACGTACATTATCGCCTGCTTGGCGTGTAGGCATGAAGCCTACTTGATCACAATGTATAAGATTACCTATAATTCCATTGAGGCGGGCCGCTAAAATCTTTGCTAATAGTTTGATATCCAAATTTAATAAGGAAATGGGACGGTAGTTATTACAGGATGTGTCGTCAGAATGAGGCTTAGGGATCATACAAATAGTTGCGGTCAATGATTCCTGTCTGAAGGATTTACCTTCTAGTAAGAAATTAAAAGCATCGGCCAAAATAGAGGAGAGGATGTCTGAAAAAGTACAATAGTATAATGCAGAATAGCCATCAGGACCTGGTCTTTTGTTTAGTTTTAATTCTTTGATTGCTTTGGTTACATCATTCACAGTGATGGGTGCTTCGAGTATAGTCTTTTGGGTGTTAGACATCTTGGGTATGGAGATATCTGAGAAGAAGGCATCGGCTTCAATGGTATTAAATTTATTTGTTTCTGAGTATAGGGAGGTTAGGTGGGAGCGAAATTTGTGAACAATTTTAGTGGGATTACTAGTGTATGTATCATTAAACAATTTAAGTCTAATTGGCTTAAAAGATTTGTTTAATGACTTAAGTGCGCGTGCCATAAAAGTACCAAACTTATTGGATTTCATGTAGAAGGCATGTCGAGAGCGTTTTAGATATTTATCCGTGGATTCTGTGAGGAACAAGTCATATTCCAGACGTGCTTTTTCTAGACGACTTTTGGTAAGCGGCGTTGGATTATCTTGGAAAGCTATAAAGGAAGAGTTAAATTCAGCTTCTAATTTTCTTGCAAGATTCCTGCGTTCCCGTTTGAATAATGCGAATTGCCTTTGTAAGGTGCCACGCAGCACAGGTTTATGTGCTTCCCACAATGTTATTGGGGAAATGTCAGGACTTTTGTTGTGTGTTAAATATTCTTTTAGTGCTTGTTCAATTATTAAACTATGCGACGAGTGTTTGAGTAATATATCTGGGAGGTACCAAGTAGGGTCATGATTTTTGGGTATAGTGGAAGTGATGGTAGTAAGGACTGCGTTATGATCAGACCATGGGATGGGGATTATATGTGATGTAAGTAACTCTGGGATCATACCTATTGTAATATATGGTCAATGCGAGTGAATGTTTGATGTGGGTATGAATAATAAGTGTATTTCCTTTTAGTCGGATTACATTCTCTCCAAGAATCTACCAATTTATGTTTAGAAAGAAGTTGGGAGAGAGATATCTTAGTTGGACTTCGAGGAGGAGTGTATGGTGATTTGTCCAGAAACGGGAGGAGGACCTGATTAGAATCTCCGCATACGACAAGTGTTCCCATCTTGTGTGTAGATACTACTTGTAAAAGATGGGTGAGAAAAGGTATAGGTTGTTTATTGGGTGCGTAATATGACACAACAGTTATTTCTGTATCCATTATATGTCCCAAAAGAATTAAATACCTCCCTTCAGGGTCTTTTATTTCAGAATGGAGTGTAAATGGAGTGGTGCGGTGGAAGGCTATGAGTGTTCCACGTTGTTTAGTAGTGGCTGAAGCTGAGAATACTTGCGGATAAAAGGAGCTTACAAATTTAGGTGTAGAAGTTGTCGTAAAGTGTGTTTCTTGTAGGCACACTATGGGGGTCATTTACTATAGCGCTATGGCGCTAATTCGCGCAAATTGCCGCGAATTAGCGCTAATTCGCGGCAATTTAGCGCGAATTAGCGCTAATAGCGCTAATTCGCGCCAATTCGCGCCAAAACGGTATTCACTATAGCGCTGGTGAGAAAATTCTCCCAAAATCGAATTTACTATAGCTCCCTGAAACTAAATAGAGCCCAAACCCTTACCAAAACCTAGAGAATTGCACATGGAAATAATGTTTAGAGCATGATATAATTGCCTAAATTGTACTGAAATATGCGGTATATTATTTAAAGATTATCTGCTTTTAAACTGTGTGAAAAAGTGATTTCTACACTGAAATATCTTTAAAAGTCTGAAAAGTGAAAAATTCCCCGTTTTGGACAACTAGGTGCCAACACAACTGAGCATGCTCAGACCTGAAAATAACTCTCATTTTAACTCAAGTGTCTTTTTTACCTGGAGCTATAGTAAATTCCAAAATGAGAGCTAATTAGAGAGCATTTTTTGGGAGTTAAAATCTGCTCTAATTTAGTCCAAATGAAGTTTCAGTCACTGATTCTAATGGAACAATTCTAACTTTCACAAAAAAAACCTTTTAATGTTGAGATGAAATGTATCTTTCTGTGAAATAAATTTTCCTTTGCAACATTGTTGCTTCTACTTAAAATATTTTGATTTTTATAATGCTACAATGTGGAATGTTTTGATGTTTTGGTAAAATATATTTTTCTCTGTCACTTTCACTTGTTACTCTTCATCTCACAACAATCTTTACCCCAAACTCACACAGGTGTCCTTACAATCCACAAACAATACCATTGCTGATGCAAATTTAAAATGAGTCACAATTTTTTGTGCTTTTTATTATTTCCAAATATTCATAATTTGAGCCCAAAAAATGTGATATGTGTACCAACATCAGAAATCAAAATGTAATTCCCAAAAATTTAAGAGTAATATTCTACTCTCACCCACAAAAAAAACACCAAATATCACAGAATAAATCAAGAAGAATAACTCTTGAGTAGTGTAATTCCATCACCTGTATGTCCATAGAAATGCAGTACTTATGTGTTTTTATGTGTAGTCATGTGTAGGAGGGTCTCACACATGGCAGCTCTGTGGCTTAGAGGTTAGAACTTCTGCTTAGTATCTCTGAGGCTCTGGGTTCAAATCCCAACCATGTTACTTCATGTAGAGAAGTTGTCTCATTTCCCAGGTCCTATAACTATGTCTAATTGTAGTAGTTATGTGTAGGAGGGTTCCACCACCATTGTAAGTCTTTTCCAGATACACTATATAGCCAAAAGTATTGGGACGCCTGCCTTTGCACACACATGAACTTTAATGGCAGCCCAGTCTTAGTCCGTAGGGTTAAAATTTGATTTGGCCCACCCTTTGCAGCTAGAACAGCTTCTGGGAAGGCTGTCCACAAGGTTTAGTCTGCCTATGGGAATGTTTGATCATTCTTCCAGAAGTGCATTTGTGAGGCCAGGCAATGATGTTGGATGAGAAGGCCTGGCTCGCAGTCTCTACTCTAATTCAGCCAAAGGGTGTTCTATCGGGTTGAGGCCAGGACTCTGTGCAGGCCAGTCAAGTTTCTCCACCCCAAACTTGCTCATCCATGTCTTTCTGGACCTTGCTTTGTGTACTGGTGTGCAGTCATGTTGGAACAGGAAGGGGCTTTCCCCAAACTGTCCCCACAAAGTTGGGAGCATGAAATTGTCCAAAATGTCTTGGTATGCTGATGCCTTAAGAGTTCCCTTATCTGAAACTAAGAGGCCAAGCCCAACCCCTGAAAAACAACCCCGCACCATAATCCCCCTCCACCAAATCATTTGGACCAGTGCACAAAGCAAGGTCCATAAAGACATGGATGAGTGATTTTGGGGTGGAGGAACTTGACTGGCCTGCACAGAGTCCTGACCTCAACACAACAGAACACCTTGGGGATAAATTAGAGAGGAGACTGTAGGTCAGGCCTTCTTGTCCAACATCAGTGCCTGGCCTCACAAATGCACTTGGAAGAATGGTCAAACATTCCCATAGACACACTCCTAAACCTTGTGGACAAGAAGAGTTGAAGCTGTTATAGCTGCAAAGGGTGGGCCAAATGAGTTTTGAACCCAATACTAATACTGGGATGCCATTACAGTTCATGTGTGTTTAAAGGCAGGCATCCCAATACTTACGCCAATATACTGTATATTGCTTGTGACACTGAGCATGGCTATGGACTTAGGGCTGGTTCACACCACAGAGATGCAGAGAACTTATGTGGGGCTGCCTGGTGGCTTAGTGGGTAGCAGTTCTGTCTAGCAGCACCTGGGATGTTGGTTCAATTCCCCAACATGCTAATGCTTGTGTTGAAGTTTATATGTTCTCCCTGTGTGGGTTTCTCACCACAATCCAAAGACATGCTGGCATTTTATTTGTCTCCTGTCGAAATAGGTTCTAATGTAAGAAAGTTAATTTTGGACTTTATATTGGAAGCTCATTGCATCCAGGGACTGATGTTAATGTTTATTAGCACTAATCATGCCCAGGGACTTGGACATTTCAAATTTTAGGGTTTACACTGCACAGGTACATATGCTTAGAAAACTGTTGCTTTGTTTATGTGGATGCAAATGGACTTTGATCTTTGTCCTGTAGTTGGAGATTTGATGCACATAGCCAAGGGCTAACACAGTTGCAAATACTATTATGTGTTCCTGCTCATCAGGTGCAATCACTTTAGACATACATGAAGAGACAGATTGAAAGATGCTGGTGGGCGTGTACTTCTATTGGGTGTGTCAGTGTGCTAACAATACAACCTCTCTTTATATAAAGGCCTGCAGTAGGGGGGGTTTGTTTGGCCTGAGAAGGTCAGGTTTTTTGTTGTGATGGAGAAGGAATGATATTGGGAGATTTGATGAAATTCTTGTGCATTTTTTCAATCAAAAGTGGGTTTATGTGGCCATGCTGTCAATGTTGTGTATGTATTGTTCCTGTCTGATCATGCAAACATCGTTTGGAAGCATCTGCTGACCTACTCTTTTTGATCTTGTTTAATCGTGTACACCGAAATGCAGCTTCCAGCAGAACATGGTCACCAATGTATGTATGTGTGGATTGTGGGCTGGTGGTGGGTGTTTTGAATAAGTCTTTTGCAATGCTTATGTTGGAATGCTTTGTAAGAATGACTGTTAAGTATGTTTCTATAATCTTTCAGATAAAAATGTGATGTGTTGCCCGTTATACACTGAAATTAAAGCTGTATCCACTCTAAGGTTTTGTCTAATTTTAGATTGTAAGCTCCTATGAGCAGGGCCCTTAAAATTCCGTTGCTAAATGTAGTACCATATATCCTGTCCAAATTTTTTTTGAAGCTAGTAAATGTAAATTTATTTTTTTTCTGCTGGTAAAATAAAAGTACATTAAGCTTTTGTTGTGGTGTGTGTGTGGGTTTTCTTTTTTTTTATTTTTTTTTCCCTACTTTTCTTTCTTTAGTTTTTGTGGGTGGTGGTTTTGGGAAAGTGCAATATCTTTTATATTTTATTTCAATATGTATTTGTGCACCAAAAAACTAATCTCTTTGCCCTGGTTCACATGCTACTTTGAAATTGCGCTACTTCACTTGAAGTAGCACGATTTCAAAGTAGCAAGGTCAGCGTGATTTCAGGTGGCTTCATACACAAATGTCTATTGAAGTCGCACCTGAAATCGGCAAAAGTAGTGCAGGAACTACTTTAGCAAATTGATGCGGTGCCACAAAAAAGTTGCATCAATTGTAACAGTGCCATTGCCAATAGTCATGCGATTTGATCTCTCAAATCGCATGACCAATCGCTCCAATGTAAACCTAGGCTTCTGCACAACTGCAAGTTATATATAAAGATTCCACCTTTATCATTAACAGCTGTGGAGAATTGCAGGTAATGAATTCAGCTGGTGGATAGGCAGTGTTTGAATTTGTCAGCTCTGGTTCACATTGGTGTGATTTGACATGTCAAATCTGTGGCAATTGCACTGTTCTAATTGGTGCGATTTGTATTGATAATGGAGCAGAAACCTGCACTGATGTTGCCCCCACAGTCGGGACTGACATGCAGGAATTAAATTGTGGGAGTTCAGCTGAACGCTTTCCTCCCACTGTCAGTGTGAACCAGGGCTCAAACTGGGCCTTTTGCCTTTGTAATTCACCTGCTGCTAACCCAGGGACACCATTTCTTAGCAAACTCCCTTAAGTTTACCTTCAAATATATGTAGAAATACAGATTTGCATATCTGAAAATAAAAAAATACTAATCATGGTTGAGATCAAATATTCGCAGCTGCAATCAAAAGCGTGGTTTCACCTTCTGACCCAGAAATTAGTCATTGTATGCACCCGGAAGTTCCTGTGCTGGTCAGGATCTCCATCTAGGTGGACATGGCGAGGTCTCTTTAGCAGAGAGGAGATGCTGCTTATTGGCCGGGTAAGTGTAGGATATGTACTTGTACTTAATCAATGCGGGGTGGATGTCATAGTTAGATTTGGTGTGGGTGGGGTTCATTGATTTGTTTGGCATCACCACACATTTGCTTCCGTCCCATGTGCACACATCACTTCCTGCATTTGTTCTGCTGATGTAAATCAGTAAGGACTATACAAGTATAAATGAGAGCTCCTTTTCTTAAAATATATATGACTTGTTTCACAGCTGGGCGAATTTTCCAGCAAATTTGGACCTCTGAGTTGCATGACAAGTTGTACCCCATGATTCTCAATGACAACCATTCATATCTGTGCTACTTTAAGTCACACCAACGTCAAAGTAGTCCCTGTACTACTTTGGTGTGACTTGAGGTATATCGGGTACAATATTACACAGGCATTCCCAGAAGTTGGGTCAAGTTGCAGCGGCAAAGAGGCAGCAAAATAGTGTGACTTTCAGGTCGCAGCAGTGTGAATGAGATTCAAGGATAACACCTTTGAATTTGGCCCTATTGTCACTTGTGCATCCTGAAGGTGTAGCAAATTCGTCCCTGCACTACCTTGGTTTGACTTTGATGCAATTTGAGGTCCATACACCACATGATTACACAGACATTGCTTCAAGTCATGACAAAGCTGTGCAATTTTAAGGTCGCACAAGTGCAAATGGGGCCTTATTCAAAGGTGTTATCAATTAATCGCATTAGGTTACTTTCACACTTGGGTGACTTTTCATGGAGCTTTGGACCTCAGAGTCACATGAAAAGTTGTCCCCCTTGATTTCCAAGCATATTTATTAAAGCTGCACGATTAATCGTCATTGTGATTTTTTTCCCCTTTACGATCTTGAAAAAAGAGTTTCACGATTCTTGCTATGCAAAGAACTCTCTCTGCTCTTCTGAAGCCACAGCCAAAAAACCAGGAAGTCTGCCAAGAATTAGAACATTCTTTATCAGTGAACTTAACTAGAAACCTTGTAACAATTTGTCAATTAAATAGAATTCTGTGTAAGTGAGGAAAGTTTAACTACTTAAACACTAAACATTTTTCTGACATTTGTTGGTTTCAGGTTAAAATCATTTTTTTTTTGCTAGAAAATTACTTAAAACCCCCCAACATTATATATATATTTTTTAGTAGAGACCCTAGTGAATAAAATGGTGGTTGTTACAATATTTTATGTCACACTGTATTTGCGCCTTTCAAATGCAATTTTTTTTGGAAAAAAGTACTTTAATTAATTAAAAAAAAAAAAAAGAAAAGTTAGCCCAATTTTTTGTGGGATAATGTGAAAGATTTTACATCGCGAGAATCGTGAACTTTTTATTCTAAGCAAAAAAATTGTGATTCTCATTTTGGCCAGAACCGTGCAGCTCTAATATCTATGCAACCCATGTTCACATAGGTCTGAATTGACATGTCAAATTGTAGGCCAAATCGGCGCCTATTGATGGCAATGGAACTGTCCGAATTGGTGCGACGCCACAACGATTCCCAAAAGTAGTTCCTGCACTACTTTGGGCGACTTCAGGGGGCGATTTCTTACCTCCCAACTTTTTGAGATGGGTATAAGGGACACCTATTAGCAAAAGTAGGTAGGCATAGGACACCTTCTTAAAGGAGAACAGTTGGGACCTATGTGATTTCACTAGACATCTGTGCAGGAAAGTGCACTGATGTCTCTGAAATCGCTAACAAAGTCGGGCTGAGTCACACTTGTGCAACTTTGGACATCAGAGTCGTATGACAAGTCATACCCCATGATTTTTAATGTGTACCATTCATATCTGTGCGACTTCAAGTAACACTGACTTCAACGTAGTCCCTGTACTACTTTGGTCTGACTTTGATGCGAGTTGAGGTCCATAGACCTCAAGTTTACACAGGCATTCCCTGGAATTGCGGCAAAATTGCTGATGCAAAATCATGGGAAAGTTGCGTGTCTTTCCCTGCGACTCCTGTGTCCATAGACCTCAAGATTACACAGGCATTGCTTAAAGTCGCATTAAAATCTCGCAACTTTCAGGTCGCACAAGTGTGAAAGGTGCCTAAGTCACTGTGCTGAGTACTATTTTATACCTAGAATATAAAGTAGTCCCACCATCAAACACTAGTAAACATATGTTCTCAATATAATTGTGCTCAAATGGCTGAAAATCACACAGATGGTATCACCTACTGAAAGCTTGCATTGTACTCAGCAGCATATGCTGAAAAGAGGCAAATGCCTATTAGCCAATGCCACATTGGCACGAGCATGGTTGTTACTATAATATTATATATAATAAAGCCCACTGACAGCATCACCTCCTAGAAGTGTGCATTGTACTCAGAAGCATAATTAGGCAAAGCACATCAGCTTGCTTTATTCCATATTTTAACTCTTCAAATGCATGCAATGGTATGTACTTATTCAATAATATGGTATGGAATTCCAAAATTCAAGGAAGAAAATGTCGTAGGGTCCCCCCAGTACATACCAGGCCCTTCGGTATGGACTTTAAGGGGAACCCCACACCAAAATGTAAAATAAATTTGATGTGGGGCCCCCAAAATCCATACCAGACCCTTACCTGAGCATGCAGCCTGGAGGTCAGGATAGGGGGGGACGAGTGAGCACCCTCCCCTTCTGAACCTTACCAGGCCACATGCCCCAAAGCACCTTTTCCCCATGTTGATGGGGACAAGGGCCTCTTCCCGACAACACTGGTCGGTGGTTGTCGGTCTGCAGGCAGGGGGTTTATCAGAATCTGGAAGCCCCCTTTAACAAGGGGTCTCCCAGATCCTACCCCCTATGTGAATAGGTATGGGGTACATTTTACCCCTACCCATTCACCAAAAAAAGCAGTGAAATGTAAAAAAATTAATAGCCGGTTTTTGACAAGTCCTTTATTGTAGAAAATCTCCGAGCTGTCTTCTTCCCTGAGCCATCTTCTCCAGACGCTGTCTCTCCCTCCTCCATCTTCTCCCCGAGCTGTATTCTCCCAGAGCCGTCTCTCCTGCCGCCACTATCTGCTGTGTTCTTCCGCACCGCTGGTTACCCACTAATAAAAAAAGCTGCTCTTCTTCCATGGTGGTCTTCCTCCGCTGTGTTGTCACCCGCTGTGTAGTGTCTCTTACATAGCCATGGAGCGGACTCTCCGGGTGACATTATCGGATGGCCACAGAAGACCGCCACAAGAAGAGCGGCTTTTTTTTTATTAGTGGGTAACTGGCTGCGCTGAAGAACACATCAGCGGGAGAAGATGGTGGCAGCAGGAGAGACAGCTCGGGGAGAAGAAACATCAAACACTAGTGAATGTATTTTCTATGTATGACTGTGCTACACCCAATAGGTCAACACTTCTACCTTGAAGAACTCATGGGTTCAAATCCCACAGAGAAATACTAAAAGATTGAATTGGTGAAAAAAAAGCAAATGACTATTAGCCAAAGCAGCATATGCTGAAAATAGGTGAATGCCAATTAGCCAATGCACTTTAAATATGGCTGATTCTATTATATTAACTCTTCAAATGCATGCAATGATATGTAAGTATTCAATACTATTATGGTGTGAAATTCCAAACACCACACACTAACTAATGGGCAGATTAAATTTTTTTGTTTGTTCATTTTAATTCACTTGTGCACTGAAAAAATAAACACAGCTGGGGGATGGTAGGTTGGCTGGTATTTGAACTTGTACCATGAGTGCTGTGGAGACATCTGAGCAGACTACTAAGCCATTGTGCTAAGTATGAGACCTGCATAACAGTGTAGTTAGTATGATTAAAGAATGAATATAAATAATTACCGCTTTATAGTCACCTAAATTAAAAAATTAAAAACAACATACAACAAATAGATAACCTAAATGTTTAATACATGTAACTTTACAGAATAGCAGACATTACTATGTAATAATCATTCATAACTGCATTAGTTAGCAAAAGAAGGAAAAAACTAGGAATACTAATTGCAACATACATCAATAGATGCACACGAGGTAGAGCACATCTCACATAAAAATGTTTCTTTCACATACATGGATCATAATTACAGTGCAGTACTATATAACAACTTGGTAGGAATTGGCATTTGCATATACGCGGAAGCGCTAATTAGCGCCAGGTTAGAATTTACTAACATGTGTTTCTCGCTAATAGCGCTAGTTTTTCATTCGCACATTCGCCTGTTGAAATTTTATTTGGCTAAAATGGGAGCTATTATTTGCCATAGTGCCCAGCTATAGTAAATGACCCCCATAGACTTTAACGGTGTTCGCATGCTCGAACAAACTTTTTTCCTGTTCACATGTTCTGGTGCGAACCGAACAGGGGGGGTCTGTTCATCCCTACCTAGCAGTAAAAAGGGTCGCTGGTTCGTATTCCCAACCACACCACAAGACTACCTGCCTGGAGTTTGCATGTTCTCCCTGTGCCTGTGTGGGTTTCCGCCGGGTACTCCGGTTTCCTCCCACACTCCAAAGACATGCTGGGAGGTTAATTGGCTTCTGTCTAAATTGGCCCTAGTATATGAATGTGAGTTAGGGACCTTAGATTGTAAGCTCCTTGAGGGTAGGGGCCCATATTAGTGTATAATGTATATGTAAAGCACTGCGTAAATTGACGGCACTATAGAAGTACCTTAAATAAAAATAAATAAGTCTTCACTAATATTATGGTGTGAATCTCCAAAACACCATACACTAGCTAACAAGCAGTTTACATTTGATAAACTTTATTGTATGGTATATAAACGATCAAACACTAGTAAAAGTATTTTGTATATATGATTGTGCTCAGCCCAATAGGCTAGCAGTTAGCACCTCTACCTTCAAACATTCAGGTATTGAAAGACTCATGGGTTCAAATCCCACAGAAGAATCCTAAAAGATTGCTATTGGTGGAGAAAAGGAGAATTACTGTTAGCCAATTAGCCAAAGCAGCATACAGTGAATGCCAAGTAGCCAATACACTTTAATGTGGTTGATATTATTGTATTAACTCTTCAAATGCTTGCAATGGTATGTAAGTATTCACTAATATTATGGTGTGAATCTCCAAACACCACACACTAGCTAACAAGCAGTTTACATTTGATAAACTTTATTGTATAGTATATAACACATCAAACACTAGTAAAAGTATTTTGTATGTACAATTGTGCTCAGCCCAATAGGCTAGCAGTTAGCACCTCTACCTTCAAACATTCAGGTATTGAAAGGCTCTTGGGTTCAAATCCCACAGAAAAATGCTAAAAGATTGCATTGGTGGGAAAAGGAGGAGAATGCCAGTTAGCCAATTAGCCAAAGCAGCACAAATATACATGTATATATATTTACTGAAAATAGGTGATTGACAAGTAGCCAATGCAGTTTAATGTGAAAGTTTTTATTGTATTAACTCTTTAAATGCATGCAATGGTATGTAAGTATTCAATTATATTATGATGTGACATTCCAAACACCACACACTAGCTAAAGGGCAGTTTACATTTCTTTGTTTGTTTATTTTAATTCACTTGTGCACTGAAAAAATAAACACAGCTGGTGGATGGTAGGTTGGCTGTTGTTTGAACTCATACCACGAGTGGTGTGGAGTTATCCAAGCAGACCACTAAGCCATTGTGCTAAGTACAAGACCTGCAGAATAGTGTAGTTATTAAAGAATGAACATAAATAATTACTGCTTTATAGTCAACTAAATTAATAAATAATAAATCAAAAACATGAAAAAAACAACATACAACAAATAGGTAACCTAAATGATTAATACATGTAACTTTACAGAATAGCAGACATTACTATGTAATAATCATTCAGAACTGCATTTCTTAGCAAAAGAAGGAAAAAAAAACTAGGAATACTAATTGCAATATAAATCAATAGATGCACGGGAACTAGAGCACATCTCTGATAAAAAATGTTTCTTTTACATACATGGATCATGGCTACAGTACAGTGCTATATAACAACTTGATAAGAATTGGCATTTGTATATACGCGGAAGCGCTAATTAGCGGCAATTTAGAATTTACAAACGTTTGTTCTCCGCTTATATCGCTGATTTTCATGCGCAAATTCGCCGTTTTGTTTTCATTTGGCTAAAATGGGCTCTATTATTTGCCATAGTGCCCAGTACTTCCTGGAGTTATAGTAAATGACCCCCTATGTGTGCTTTGTTTGCATGAAACGAACGGAAAGCTTTCGTTCTTTTCTGCGGTATATTGAGACCCTGAACATTCAGGGTTAATATGTTTAAAGGTGCCATGGCAGCTGAGCTAGGAAATGATACTCACAGACTCTTGATGTTCTTTGGCTGTATAGAATGACCTGTGTGGACCTGAAGGAAAGCAAGGAGGAAGGAAATCCAGGATAGACTAGAGTGAAAGAAAAGTAAAAACCGTAAGAAATAATACAATATATTTTTAAAATCTGATTGTAAATAGCGTCAAAAATTACCCGTGATTGGGGATACAACTCCCCATCAGGGGATAGAGGGCCTACGTCGACCACCCACATAATAAGAGTGGGGAGTCGAGGGAGGTAAGGTGGAGCACACGGAACATCCGCGTGTGGGAGAACCGCCTATAAAAAAAAAAAACATCATGAAGATGAATAATTATAACCTGCCGGGTATAATAAAATAGCTCCAAATGTCTTATATTTTCCTAAAGCAAAGGGGGAATATACATATAGTACGTACTAATGGACAGTCTAATCTAACAATTATATAAGTGGGAATGAGCCACGAGAGGGGTTAAGGTATAAACCAGGAAGACTGGAAGCTAGGAAGGGACATGTGAGCAATTGGAACTAAATCAAACCCAGTTCTGTATTAGTCAAACTAACTATTATAAATCAATTGAGAAAACATATAGTATGTAATTAGGGATATTACATCGACTAGCTGGGTTTTCGTGCCTAAATATGATGAATTCAACTTAAAAATAAATAAATAAATAAATATATATATATATATATATATATATATATATATATATACACATACACAATAGCATACATACACATATATATATACACACACACACACATACACATACATATATATATACATACACATACATACATACATATATATATATATATATATATATATATATATATATATATATATATATATATATATATATATATATACACATATATACACATACATACATACATACATACATACATACATACATATACACATACACATACATACACCTACATATACATACATACACTCATACATACACATACATACACACAGACATATACATATACAGACACATATACATACATACATACATACATGCGCATACACATAGTATACATACACATACATAACATACACATATATATATATATATATATATATATATATATATATATATATATATATATATATATATATATATATATATATATATATATATGAAATCTGGGTCCAGGTATTTAACCTGATCCCAAACTCCAAACCCGCAAATGAGAGCTTATATATTATAACAAATTAAACCAGATATAATAAAGTAAAATAAACTAAAATAAACTATGTTTCTATGCATATGTGATAGAAAACAGTCCAATAAATTGGTGTTCAGTTATGAAAAATAATATGGTAGCATAGATTGTTTATATAAAATAAATAAATAAATTAATTAATTAATTTAAAAAAAAAAAAAAAAAGAGAAAAAGTCAAACACAGCAGAGATTTTTCAAAAATCGCTGCTAAGTTGTGATTATGAAGAGGAGGATTATAGGATTAACTACCGTATTTATCGGCATATAACACGCACTTTTTTCCCCTTAAAATCAGGGGAAAGTCGTGGGTGCGTGTTATACGCCGATCCCCGCTATCGCTATGTGAATGTCGGCGATTGCCGCCGACATTTACATAGCGAGTAGTTTCAAATATGGCGCCGCGGACTTCGGAAGGACTCGGCGGTGCTGAACGAGCGCCGCCGAAATCACAGAGCCGAGATACACATAGTCGGGTGTATTCGGCTCTTTCCGGCGCCGCTCACTGTCACGCCCAGTCCCGCCATTGGACCTGTGTTATGTCCATCATAGGGCGGGACTGGGCGGGACTGTGAGCGGCGCCGGAAAGAGCCGAGAACCCTCGGCTATGTGTATCTCGGCGGCGTTCGTTTACTTCCGCCGGCGCCGAGTCTCTCCGAACTCCGCGGCGCCATATTTAAAACTACTTCTATGTGTATGGCGGCGGCAGCAGCGGCAGGAGGCATGGACACTAGGCTGCACTGGGGACAAGGCTGCAGGGACAAGGCTGCACTGGGGACAAGGCTGCATTGATAAGGCTGCACTGGGGACAAGGCTGCATTGATAAGGCTGCACTGGGGACAAGGCTGCATTAATAAGGCTGCACTGGGGACAAGGCTGCATTGACAAGGCTGCACTGGGGCAAAGCTGCACTGACAAGGCTGCACTGGGGCAAAGCTGCACTGACAAGGCTGCACTGACACTGAAAAGGCTGCAATGACACTGAAAAGGCTGCAGATGAACACTGATGAGGCTGCATTGATGGGCATTTTAATGTAAGTTTCTTTTCCTTAAACTTCCCTCCTAAAAGTTTTTTTCCTTAAAATTCTCTCCTAAACTTGGGGTGCGTGTTATACGCCGGCGCGTGTTATACGCCGATAAATACGGTAATCAGTCCATGGAATCTTCTTGTTCTTGAGGTGGAGAAGCGAAGCGCCCTCTCTTGTGGGATTGCTGCATTCCAGTTGTTTCTTGGGACTGAGATGAATTGCGTGGAGAGGAGGATGAAGTCACTCTTCTACGTGAGGCAGAAGTGGAGGGTAGGTCATCAATCAGGTGTAGGTCTTGAAGTGCCTTTTGAAGTTCTTTTGGTGAACTGCAGGTATGTCTTGAACCCTGGTAACTAAAGCGAATAGAGAATGGGAAACCCCATTGGTAGGTGATTTTATGTCGCTGCAATTCCATAAGCAGTGGTTTCATTGCACGTCTTTTTGATATGGTTAATCGGGAGAGGTCCGAAAAGAGCTGATAATTATGACCTTGAAATGTTAAGGCTTCTTTCTCTCTGGCTGCCGTCAGAAGCTGCTCTTTCGTTCGATAAAAATGAAACTTAGCGATAATATCGCGTGGGGGGCCATCTGTTTTTTTTTGGCATAAGGGCTCTGTGGACTCTGTCCATTTCCAAGCGTTCAAGGGGTATACCTGGTATTAGCTCTTGAAATAGTGCTGTTATTGTAGAATTCAGGTCAGTAATTGTTTCGGGTATGCCCCTGATGCGTAAATTAGATCTTCTGGCGCGATTCTCATAATCTTCTAACTTATTTTGCAGTGTTAGGTTTTCTTCTTTGAGGCATTTTATTTCTGACATAAATTCCTGGGCAGAGTTTTCAAATTCATCTGCTCTGTGTTCCAATTCTTCAGTGCGCTTCCCCAGTTCTCTTATCTCTCTGGTTAAGCTGTTAGTTATGTGTTCAGATGTTTGTTTTAATGCTTTCTGCAGCATTTTCTCAAATTGTTTTATAAGACCTGGAGAGGCAGAGGATTCCTGTGGAGATTTCTGTGACTGAAAAGTCTCAGTATCAGATTCCTCTGTGAACACAGGCTGTGAATGTGACAGCTTGTGAGAGCGCTCTGAGGTACCGGTGTCTGAGGAGACTGGCTTCATTTTACCTGCTGCTCGGGACCGTGTGCCGCCGTTAGGGAAGGTTTTTACCTTTGTGCGGGTCACTCCTAATACCATTACTAATACAAAACTTCCTCCAGGTATTCTGGAGCTTGTGTGAAAAGCCGTGTGTCTTAAATGCCGGCTGGCTGACAGAAAACGGCGGCTTTCTCCCCTCACGAAGCGGAGCTCTAACAGGGCATTACTTTCCTGTCAGACTCCGCGCATGCGCTCCCATTATGGTGCATTTTATCTCTTTTTCCATTACAATTAGGTTACTATGAACAAAAATAGCGTGATAGAAATACAACAAACATTTTCAGAAGGAGGGGTTAACATTAGCAGCCTATGTATTTCTGTTACTACAGTTTCACTTTAAAGGAGAAGTCCAGCCTGAGCTCGTTAGGCTGGGCTTCTCCTATGGGTTACAGGAGTGCAATTAGTTTTGCACTCCTGTGACCCATTTTCAGCAGAGAGCGGTCTGGGGTCCACTCTCTGCTGACATCACTGGAATCAGTCCAGGCACCGCGTCATCCCGACAATGAAGTCTGGATCCACCATGTGCCTGGACTGATGCCCTTCTCAGCGAGCCTCTTTTAAAATACATCCTTAACCATAGGCTTGCACAGCCTATTGTATTAGGGTGTGCACCCCAAAGCTCAAACACACGTGTGTGTGTGTGTATATATATTTACTGTATATACACATTCTATTGTTAAGAGAATTAGCATCCCAGTCTTAGTCCATAGGGTTCAATATTGAGTCGGCCCACCCTTTGCAACTATAACAGCTTCAACTCTTCTGAGAAGGCTGTCCACAAGGTTTAGGAGTGTGTCTATGGGAATGTTTGACCATTCTTCCAGAAGCACATTTGTGAGGTCAGGCACTGATGTTGGACGAGAAGGCCTGGCTTGCAGTCTCTACTCTAATTCATCCCAAAGGTGTTTTATCGAGTTGAGGTCAGGACTGTGCGGGCCAGTCAAGTTCCTCCATTCCAAATTCACTCATCCATGTCTTTATGAAGCTTGCTATGTGAACTGGTCCAAATCATTTGATGGAGGGGGGATTATGGTGTGGAGTTGTTTTTTAGGGGTTGGGCTTGGCCCCTTAGTTCTAGTAAAGGGAAATCTTAAGGTGTCAGCATAACAAAACATTTTGGACAATTTCATGTTCCAACTTTGTGGGAACAATTTGGGGATGGCCCCTTCCTGTTCCAACATGACTACGCACCAGTGCACAAAGCAAGGTCCGTAAAGACAGGCACTTAGCAGGGGTGGTGGAAAATTAAATTCAAGTTCAATAATTCACATTTTAATAGTAACAAAAACATATAAAACTAAGTGTAACAATCTAAAAAAATAAAAATTTGCAATGTGCTATAATGGTGCAAACCTCCCAACTAAAAAATGTTGCACTTGAAGTTAACTTGTTTTGCAATTATCTGTAGGGGGGTTTCCACCATCCCTGCTAAGTTACATTTTGTATGTCTTGTTTTCAGTTTCATGTGTATTATATGTGATGTTACATATCACAGAGACCGTTATTGTGGTAATATTGCAGTTTATTGAGATTTCCATACATTAGAGGGTTCCACAATTATTGTTAAGTTATTGAATAGTAAGTAAGGGCTGCACTTTTGGGAACATGTAACAATGCTTAGCAGCAAGCCTTTTACTGATATTTTTTTTATTTTACCTTCAGTAGTTTACTGTAAATAGTAGTGTGGCGATTACCTATTATACTAAAGATTGGCATTTGGCATTAATAAACATTAACGGATTTCAGTTGTGCCCCACCTGGCTCCCCCCCCAACCCCATGGACAATGTGCCTGGCTGCTGAGTTCATCTCTGCTGGACAGTGATTGGCAGCACTAATTGGCACTGATAGGCAGCACAGATTGTTAGCACTGATTGCCACTGATTTGCACCACTGATGGGCATTGCTTGTCAGCACCGATGGGCAGTGTTAGGCACCAATGATTGGCACTGATTGGCAGCACTGATAGCCACCAATGATTGGCACTGATTGGCGGCACTGGCCACACTGGTGGACCCTGATTGGTGGCACTGATTGGCAGCATTGGGCACTAATTGGCAGCACTGATGGGCAGTGATATGTGGCACTGATAGGCAGCACTAATTGGCATGAATAGGCAGCACCGATGGGCACTGATTGGCACTGATTGGCAGCACTGATAGGCCACACTGATGCACCCTGATTGGCAGCACTGATTGGGAGCACTGATTGGCAGCGTTGGTGGGCACTAATTGGCAGCACTGATGGGCAGTGATATGTGGCACTGATAGGCGACACTGATTGGCACAAATAAGCAGCACTGATGGGCACTGATTGCAAGCACTGATTGGCACTGATCAACAGCACTGATAGGCAGCACTTATAGGCACTGATGGACCCTGATTAGCACTGATAGGTGGCACTGATTGGCACTGATTGGCAGCACTGATGGGCACTGATTGGCAGCATTGATTGGCACTGATAGGTGGCACTGATAGGCACTGATAGGCAGCACTGATGGGCACTGATTGGCAGCATTGTTTGGCACTGATAGGTTGCATTGATGGGCCCTGATTGGCACTGACAGGTGGCACTGATTGGTATTGAAGGGCAGAACTGATGGACACTGATTGGCAGCACTGATTGGCATTGATAGGCTGCACTGATTGACTGCATCGATTGGCAGCACTGATGGGCACTGGCAGCACAGATTGGCCACACTGATGGGCCCTAATTGCCTCTGATAGGTGGCACTCATTGGCAGCACTGATTTGCAGCATTGATGGGCAGTAATTGTCAGCACTGATGAGAACTGATTGGTGGCACTAATAAGCAGCACTGACTGGCAGCACTGATAGGTAGCAGTGATGGGCACTGATAGGCAGCATTGATGGGCACTGATTGTCAGCACTGGTGGGCTGCACTGATGGGCTCTGATAGGTGGCACTGATTAGCATCGATAGGCAGCACTGATGGACACTGTCAGCATTGATTGGCACTGATAGGTGACACTGGCATTGATAGGCAGCACTGATAGGCACTGATTGGCAGCCATGATTGGCATTGATAGGTGGCACTGATGAGCCCTGATTGGCATTGACAGGTGGCACTAATTGGCATTGATAGGCAGCACTGATGGGCACTAATTGGCATTGCTAGACAGCACTGATGGCCTCCGATTGGCAGCACTCATGGACACTGACAGGGTAGAGGGGCAGTTTCACATCCAGCAGATCGTGAAGCTTGTAAGAATCACTCAGTGTGTGAAACTGTCATGTAATGTAACTGCTTGCAGGGAGAGAGACCAGCTGTCACAACTCAGCCGTGAGGTTGGGGGTGGATGGAACTGAGGGACCGAGCAGCTATCAAACATCAGCCAATGAGTGGGCTGCTTAAGAAAGGAGGTGGAGCCACATAAATGTAGCGGCCCGCCCATACCCCCATCCTATTGGCTGATGTTTGATCCCGTCCACCCCCGACATCTCGGCTGAGTTTTGACAGCTGGTCTCTCTCCCTGCAAGCAGTTACATTACATGACCTTTTCACACACTGAGCGGCTCTGGCAAGCTTCAAGATCTGCTTTATATGATACTGTTTCACAGGCAGTGTGGGCTATCCATATACACTCTCTTGGAAGCAACATTTCAGAGCAAATCTCAGGAGACAGAACAGGGTGATTAGGGTGTGCCCAGGCACACCCGGCACCCCCTTGCGCACGCCTATGCCTTAAATGCAGAGATAAATTCATCAATTTGCTGTCCCTGAGGTTTAGATCAGGCAAACTCTCAGGCATCAGATATCTGTAAACAATTCAATTTGTGTCCATTAAGGCTGGCCATAGACGGATTGGAATTTGGCTGGTTCCTCCATCAATCAATTGCAGTACGACCAGCGTGTTGGGTTTTTTTTTGTTTTTTTTTTATTTAATCACTGTCAGTGGCTATAATGCTGGCAGTGATCATTGTATTCTCATGACTGGGAAACCTCCCGCTGTCAGAATGCAATAGCTCCATGGCAGGATTGATTGTGTTGATGGGGAATTGAAAAGCTTTCTTTCCTTGAATGAAAATAAAATTGTATAATATATGGCTTGCTTAAGTTTCCAATAAAACCCCACAAAAAGTTGAATCCTGGGAGTGGTATATGGACAGGTGCCTATATCCAAAGTGAGAGGGGAGATTCTTTCAGGGATACAACATACAAAACCATTACAAAAGGAAAAAGCACCTGCTAAAGCAACCAATTCAAAAAATAATACGTTTATTGGACATTCACATATATAAAACAAGATAATGTGGCATAGGCAACCCCCCTCCCACATACCACTTGGGGTACTCCCCACCATCCCAGGCCACCCTAACACTCCCCCCCCTCCAGTTACCCGAGGAAACCCACCCCACTCCCAATGCCCGACTACCACCCCTCCCCTCATTTCTCCCTCCCCTCACCCTGCTAGAAAACCTGGCTCCCTCCTCGGTGTAATATAGTATAGTCCCATAGGGAGCTCTAAAAGAAGAAAAAAGTCGCTGCAAGCCGGTATTAGGCTAGAACATGTACTAAATATAAATGTATCTGCTCATTTGCCTGTCAGCACAGCCTGTTGTACCTGTTGTGTCCAGCCAGCTATGCAAGTGTGCTACACATAAGTGTTTAAAGCGGCTATGGACTACATTAAAAAGCGGTGGCGTTATGCAAGAAGACCTGTGCAGTGTTAATTACTGAGTGTAAACGTCAGTACCAATATATAAAGATGAACCAAATGAGTGGCATTGTTAAACACTAGAACAGTGAATGGGTAGCTCCAAGTATATTCTCTCTGAACAGGGGACATTATATCCCATACCAGCCATTGGCCAGGAAAACCTCCTGTCTCTTATCTCTGCTTCTACTCACACCTATTGGGTCCAGCCTGCCATGCAAATATAGCTTGTGCTACTAAAGCACTTAGCAGCTGATTGACCTCAACCAGGTGGTGGTGCTCAAGAGAGAGTTGGTCAGCTGGGAAACTGAGGGGAGGGAATGGTAATCGGGCATCTGGAGTGGGATGGGTTTCCAGGGGTGAGAGGAGGGGTGGAGATGTCATGGTGACCTGGGAGGTAGGGGAGTACACTGAGTGGTATGTGGGGGGGTTGCCTTTGCCACATTATCTTGTTTTTTATATGCGAATGTCCATTATACGTGCAAAGAAATAGTGACTGGGAACCTGCCATTGTGGTACAGCACATTCTGCAAATTCATGGAAGGGGGTAGAATCCACCAGGTGGAAAGACAGGAGTTGTAAAGCCAGCAGCTTGGAAGAGCTAGAATTTAGACGCTGGGCATGTGGGTGGCAGTGACTGTATCTTTTTTTTTTTGTTGCAGCAGCTGGGGCAGAGAAATTTGCCTGCTATACTCTGGTATAGCTGGTGGTGTACTGCTGGCAGACATACTGCAAGGACCTGTAACACCCTTCGCTATACCATCATCCCTGTCAGTGGAAGTTGCTGAGAGGTCATATATAGCGGGAGGTAGACCTGAAAGGTGAGGAGTGGGTAGGAGAAGACTTGCGCCCCTTTGTGTAGCTTTCAGGTGCTCTTGCCAATGAGCTGAGTGGTGGGAGGTTAAATGCCTTGTCAAGCATGTGGTACTGAAATGATTGGTGTTTTGCTACGTTTGATCTACTTGAGGCAAAGTTTGCCAATTGCAAGAGTGCGATCGGCTGCACATGTGCTAAAAAAGGCAGCTGAGCTGTGGGAAGTGGACTAGGTGATAACAGCTCCATAATGTGTTGGAATAGGGTGGCTGCTCTCTACTCTTCTATGATGGCTGCCTCTTGAGGACATCCTGCCTCGTTGGGGTTGTGCCCCACCTTCACTTTCCTCCTATGATCTATCTGGCACCCAAGTCGTATAAGTGACCTTATCATCATCATCCCCTCCATCCTCATTATCACTGGAGCCAACTTGGTAATACGCTGCGGCTGGGGGAGCATGACTGCCAATTTGTTGTTTATCAGTGTTCTCCCCTCTCTGTGGGCTCTGGTTCCTATCTTTCTCCACCTCAGAGTCAGAACCGACATCAGAATAAAGTAATTGTTAAGAAACATGTGACTGAGGCTGTTGTTTAAATAACACAGCTGACTCCTCCATGCGTTATTCTGGGGCTATGGCAGGAGTAGCTGTGGACAAGGAGGCAGACTAAGCCACTCTGGCAGCTGCAGTGGACTGCACACTAGTCTTTGCTTGGGTGATAAAGGATGAGGAGGATGAGGATGGTTTAGTAAGCCAGTCCTCTACCTCCTCTGAATGCTGTGGCTGGTAGGGATGAGCTTCGAGTCGAACTCATGTTCGACTCGAACATTGGCTGTTCGCAAGTTCGCCGAACAGCGAACAATTTGGGGTGTTTGCGGTAAATTCGAATACAGCGGAACACCCTTTAAAAGTCTATGGGAGAAATCAAAAGTGCTCATTTTAAAGGCTTATATGCATGGTATTGTCATAAAAAGTGTTTGGGGACCTGGGTCCTGCCCCAGGGGACATGGATCAATGCAAAAAAAGTTTTAAAAACGAACACTTTTTCGGGAGCAGTGATTTTAATAATGCTTAAAGTGAAACAATAAAAGTGTAATTTCCCTTTTTAATTTCGTAGCTGGGGGGTGTCTATAGTATGCCTGTAAAGGGGCACATGTTTCCCGTGTTTAGAACAGTCTGACAGCAAAATGACATTTCAAAGGAAAAAAATTCATTTAAAACTACTCGTGGCTATTAATGCATTGCCGGTCCGACAATACACATAGAAGTTCATTGATAAAAACGGCATGGGAATTCCCCACAGGGGAACCCTGAACCAAAATTTAAAAAAAAATGACGTGGGGGTCCCCCTAAATTCCATACCAGGCCCTTCAGGTCTGGTATGGATATTAAGGGGAACTCCAGGCAAATTTTTTTAAAAAAATGACGTGGGGGTTCCCCCTAAATTCCATACCAGACCCTTATCCGTGCACGTAACCTGGCAGGCCGCAGGAAAAGAGGGGGGGACGAGAGAGCACCCACCTTCTGAACCGTTCCAGGCCACATGCCCTCAACATTGGGAGGGTGCTTTGGGGTAGCCCCCCAAAACACCTTGTCCCCATGTTGATGAGGACAAGGGCCACATCCCCACAACCCTGGCCGATGGTTGTGGGGGTCTGCGGGCGGGGGGCTTATCGGAATCTGGAAGCCCCCTTTAACAAGGGGAATCCAGATCCCTGCCCTCCCCCCTGTGTGAAATGGTAAGGGGGTACAAAAGTACCCCTACCATTTCACTAAAAAACTGTGAAAAATGTTAAAAATGACAAGAGACAGTTTTTGACAATTCCTTTATTAAAATGCTTCTTCTTTCTTCGTTCTTCTATCTTCCTTCATCTTCTTCTGGTTCTTTTGGTTCTTCTGGTTCTTCTGGTTCTTCCTCCGGTGTTCTCGTCCAGCATCTCCTCCCCGGCGTCTTCTTCCCTTCTTCTCCTCGGGCCGCTCTGCATCCATGGCATGGAGGGAGGCTCCCACTGTGTGATGCTTCTCCTCTTCTGATGGTTCTTAAACAATGGGGGGGGGGGGCGGGGCCACCCAGTGACCCCGCCCCCCTCTGACGCATAGTGACTTGACGGGACTTCCCTGTGACGTCACGGGGAATGCCACAGGGAAGTCCCGTCATGTCCCGTGCGTCAGAGGGGGCGGGGTCACCAGGTGGCCCCGCCCCCCATTATTTAAGAACCGTCAGAAGAGGAGACGCATCACACAGCGTCCATGTGTCCATGCATGCGGAGCGGCCCGGAGAAGAAGATGAAGAAGAGAAGAAGATAAAGAAGAGAAGAAGATGAAGAGAAGAGCAGGAGCCTCCCTCCATGCCATGGATGCGGAACGGCCCGTGGAGAAGGGAAAAAGATGCCACGGAGGAGATGCTGGATGAAAACACCGGAGGAAGAACCAGAAGAACCAGAAGAAGATGAAGGAAGATAGAAGAAAGAAGAAAGAAGAAGCATTTAAATAAAGGAATTGTCAAAAACTGTCTCTTGTCATTTTTAACATTTTTGACAGTTTTTTAGTGAAATGGTAGGGGTACCCCCTTACCATTTCACACAGGGGGGGCCGGGATCTGGGGGTCCCCTTGTTAAAGGGGGCTTCCAGATTCCGATAAGCCCCCCGCCCGCAGACCTCCACAACCACCGGCCAGGGTTGTGGGGATGAGGCCCTTGTCCTCATCAACATGGGGACAAGGTGTTTTGGGGGGCTACCCCAAAGCACCCTCCCAATGTTGAGGGCATGTGGCCTGGTATGGTTCAGGAGGGGGGCCGCTCTCTCATCCCCCCTCTTTTCCTGTGGCCTGACAGGTTGCGTGCTCGGATAAGGGTCTGGTATGGATTTTTGGGGGGACCCACGCCTTTTTTTTTTAATTTTGGCGCGGGGTTCCCCTTAAAATCCATACCAGACCTGAAGGGTTTGGTATGGAATTTAGGGGGACCCCCACGTAATTTTTTTTATTTTGGCCGGGGTTCCCCTTAATATCCATACCAGACCTGAAGGGCTTGGTATGGAATTTAGGGGGATCCCCCACGTCATTTTTTTTTTAAATTTTGGTTTGGAGTTCCCCTGTGTGGGCAATCCCCATGCCATTTTTATCAATGAACTTCTATGTGTATTGTCGGACCGGCAATGCATTAATAGCCGCGAGTAGTTTTAAATGACTTTTTTCCTTTGAAATGTCCTTTTTCTGTCAGACTGTTCTAAACACGGGAAACATGCTCCCCTTTACAGGCATACTATAGACACCCCCCAGGTATGAAATTTAAAGGGATATTACACTTTTATTGTTTCACTTTAAGCATTATTAAAATCACTGCTCCCGAAAAAACGGCCGTTTTTAGAACTTTTTTTTGCATTGATCCATGTGCCCTGGGGCAGGACCCAGGTCCCCAAACACTTTTTATGACAATAACTTGCATATAAGCCTTTAAAATTAGCACTTTTGATTATTCATGTTTGTGTCCCATAGACTTTAACGGTGTTCGCGTGTTTGAACAAACTTTTTTCCTGTTCGCATGTTCTGGTGTGAACCGAACAGGGGGGTGTTCGGCTCATCCCTAGTGGCTGGATAGCATGGGCAACATCACTAAACAGAGAAAATTGTGCCCTGCCTGAAGATGGACCACATCCACCTTTGCCTGTGGACACAGATGCTGCTGGCCCCCTCATAATGGCATGAGAACATCTGCCTCTCCGTGCTGGCCTCCCAGACATGATGGGGGGGCTTATTACCCAAATGTAATAGAGACAGGGAAATATGTAATTGGATGCACGTTAATCAACGGAAAGTGGTAATATAGTGATGTGACCTGACACAACCTGGTTATAGCAGTGGCAAGCCTCCATTCCTGATGTATGTTGAACAACAGAAAAGAAAAAGCAATGGGACTTTCTGTGAGGCATGATACTGAATGAATATCTTGTTCATATCATTCATTGAATTGTTAATTGATTACAAATCATGTTATAAAAAGTGTCAATCTGTGATAAAGGACAGAATTGGGGTTATTTACAAAAGGCAAATCCACTTTGTACTACAAGTGCAAACTACAAGTGTAAAGTGTTCTTGAAATTGCACTGAAAGTGCACTTGGAAGTGCAGTCGCTGTAAATCTGAGGGGTAGATCTGAAATGAGGGGAAGTTCTGCTGGTTTTATTATCCAATCATGTGCAAGTTAAAATGCTGTTTTTTATTTTCCTTGCATGTTCCCCTCAGATCTACAGTGACTGCACTTCCAAGTGCACTTTGCACTTGTAGTTTGCACTTGTAGTGCAAAGTGGATTTTCCTTTAGTAAATAACCCCCAATATAATATGATACTCTTGTATGAATATACAGTTATTATACAAAAATAAAATGCAACATGATTGGCAGTACAGTTACATAAAAACACTCATCCAGGGGGCGTTGCCTGACGCTGACCTTGGATGCCTGAAGCCTGAGCTCCGTGCCACTGACGGAATCCAAAGCAACTACACGCCACAATCCGACCCCCATTCCGGCCACACGGAGGGGGAAGGATATCAGGACCACAGCGGGCATGTCTAGAAGGCGGAATAAGTCGCCAGCACCTCGCCGCCTCACAGATTACTATCCCCCTGCAGCCATGAATGTGGCCCAAGATGGCGCCGACGCCGGGAACAACACCTCCGGAGCGTCCCGCTCTGCACGATCTGATGCACAGATGGCAGCTCCCCCTCAGGACGATCTCCAGTTCCAGCCACCTGAACTGTCTCACAGGGAAAACATGGATACCCTCCCATCGCCAGACGTCTCATCCTCTCAGCACAACACAGATAGAGGTAAGAGACTGGCATCCTCCCCAGCCATCTCCCCCAGCAAGGAGCCACAATACAAAAGACATCAATGGGCTAACAGGGACCTTGACACAGCACATACCCCAGCTCTAGCGACCATCCCTGCATCTGACAGCCCTGTGACAGAGGCCATGCTGAAAGCTATGCTCCTTACCCTGCAAAGAGACCTGCACAGAGAACTGCAACTCTCTGTCTTTCAGATACATGGCAGGGTAGATCACCTTGAGGAGAGAAGGACTGTACTTGAGGAGAACATGCAGGATCACGTCAGGGCCCACAATGAACTACTAGATGCACATGACCATCATGCGTCTGAAATACACCATATAAAGCTGAAATTAGCAGATTTGGAAGACCGTTCCAGAAGGAACAATATTGAATTCAGAGGTGTTCCTGAATCTGTTAAGCCGAATGAAATCACGCCCTACCTACAACAGATGTTCTCCAGTTCACTACCTCGCTTAAACGCATGAGACATCGCGATTGATAGAGCACACAGAATCGCCAAACCAGCACACCTCCCCCCTGACACTCCCAGGGACATATTAGCGAGAGTGCACTACTTTCAGGTTAAGGAGCAGATACTGCAAATTGCCAAAACCACTAAACCGCTGCCAGCACCGTATACAGATGTCCTCATGTTTAGTGACCTCTCCAAGGCCACAATGGAGATGAGAAGAGCATTCACCCCCGTAACCTCTGTGTTACAGGAGAAGAATATTACATATAAGTGGGGTTTCCCTACCAAGCTACTGGTAACCTACCAGCAACAGATAATTCCCATCCTCACTCCCAAAGATGGGTACAAAAAGCTGACCAATTGGGGATTTCTCCCCGTATCTGCCAACCAAAACGAATACAGGGGCTTCTACTCGCGTCCTCCGCCAGAACGGAACGGGATACGTGATCCAGGCGATGTCATTAACAACAAGAAGGCCCTCAGTCCTCCGCACCACTAGGATCCCTGATGGGCACAGTTATAGAAACTAATCCACTCCCTAAGGTTATAGTGTGCCAAGCACACTGATATAATTGTTTTGTTGACTTTCTGTTCTTAACGAAATGTATATCTTTTTTTCTCTTTTTTTTTGGTTCTCCTAATATTGCTTACTCGTTCATACCGAACGTCTGATCTACTCACCGTTTGACCTACTTTTGCATTGTAATACCTCAACAGGTGTCTCTCGTACGATTTTTGTGTATAACAGTCATACTCTGTATACTTACCTACTCTATTGTTTGCTTCCCATATAGTCAGGGCGAACAGAAGAGGTGTGCAATTTCGCTCCTTTCATTATCACCTCGGGTCACTCCCCATTATCGCATTTCACATTTTGCTAAAGATAGCTCCCCAAAATGCTCACACAAGCGATACCCACACTGCTTCTTTGCCAGTGCCCCCCTCAAAAAAAGAGGAGTAATGATAGCGATTAGTTCCTTTGTCTCCTTCCAGTTGCACCACAGTGAGACTGACGAAGACGGTAGGTACCTGATTCTCTCTGCAACGATTGAAAACCAACATCTTACCCTGGTGAATCTATATGCCCCTAACACTGGCCAAAAGAAATTTTTCAACACACTGATCTCCAAACTGTCACCGTATAGATCTAACCCAGTGATACTGTGTAGAGACTTCAACAAAATTGTTGACATATCCCTAGACACCACTAACCCAACTAAACGTAGGACCTCCGCCTTGTCCTCTCTTCTACACAAAGAAGATCTTTATGACCCCTGGAGATGTACCCATGATACAGAGCGAGATTACACCTTCTCCAGCCCCCCGCAGTCTTACTCTTGGATCGATATGTTCCTCACAGATAAATTTCTCCTCCAATCGATCACTGAAGCATGCATAGGTACAATCACGTGGTCGGACCACGCGCCTATATCCAACACGCTGTTCAATTGCAAAAAGACTAAAAGTCATAACATTTGGAGACTAAACACGTCCCTCCTTACCAACCCATCCTTTGAGAATGAGCTTCGATCCAAGATTGAGACCTACTTTGATAATAATGTACACTCGCTTGCTGACCAATCTATTGTTTGGCATGTGCATAAAGCTTTCTCACGGGGCCTCCTTATTAAATACGGAGCACAAGCTAAAAAACAACAGACGGCCACCACGGAAAAACTACTACAACAGATCAGAGCATTAGAACATGCCAATAAACAAACACCATCTGCCAAACTATCCCTAGACCTCAAAAATCTAAGATACGACCTTAGCGAACACCTCCAACCTCCACAAGAAATTTGACTATTACGTTTAATGCCTTAAGCTACAATATTACTCCTCAGCCAACAAGTCAGGAGCGTTCCTGGCCAAGCAACTACAAAAACACCGAGCCAATAATAAGATACAATACTTATCTAACTCTCAAAGTAAAAAAGTACATAATCCTCTAGATATAGCGAACGAATTTGGTGCCTTTTACGCCAAACTTTACAATCTCAATGACCTAGACCAAGAAACCAAGCCAAACTTAGAAGATATAGATGCGTTTCTCTCCTCTATTCACCTTCCCTCAATATCCACTGAGCAACTAGACTCCATCTCTATGCCCTTCTCCTCCGAGGAAGTTCGCATGGCCATCAAACGATTACCCCTACACAAGGCCCCGGGACCTGATAGATTCCCAAACGAATACTACAAACATCTTTCTGACGTGATCACCCCGCACTTATGCACCACCTTTAACCAGTATACTCTTACAAGCAAAATCCCCACGGAAGCCCTAGAAGCCCTCATTGTCACCATACCCAAACTAGGCAAACCCCTGATAACCCAGCCAATTACCTCCCAATCTCACTCTTGAATACCGATACCAAACTATACGCAAAATTACTAGCCCAACGTTTATCCAAAATCACCCCCCTCATCATACACCCTGACCAAGTCGGATTTGTACCCGGCAGGCAGGCCTCCGATGGTACCAGACGCCTTATTGATTTGATCCAATGGGTGGAGCACAGTCAGACGCCTTCTCTCTTCCTCTCACTGGATGCAGAGAGGGCGTTTGACAGGGTGCACTGGAAATACATGGAAAAAGTTATGCTCAAGTTCGGACTGACAGGGAACATCCTCCAGGCTATACTCAACCTTTACTCCTCCCCCAGTGGCCGAATATGGACCTCAGGAATAATATCAGACCCCTTTCTCATCACTAATGGCACAAGGCAGGGGTGCCCACTTTCCCCCCTGATTTTTGCCATGGTGATGGAACCACTTGCACATGTCATTAGATCCACGCCAGCTATATTGGGCATCACTGTGGGGGATGTTGAACATAAAATTGGTCTTTACGCAGACGATGTTATTATTACCCTCACAAATCCCCGATCCTCCCTTCCCAATATCCAAAAAACTTTGGAACAGTTTAGCTCAGTCTCTCTATATAAAATAAATCACAGCAAATCCACCATGCTGAACATAAGGATAGACCCTCAAACTGCACGTCATATCTCTACAAACACACCTTTCACTTGGGCTAAAAACTCATCGCTCCCATACCTGGGAATTCAACTAACCTTCCCAAGTAAGTCTCTACTCCAACTAAACTATGCTGCCCTACAAGAAAAACTTCTGCGCATCTCCAAAGATATGTCTAACTATACTGTTTTTTTGGGCTGGTAGAATAGCTCAAACCAAAATGTATCTCCTGCCACATATTTTATATATGTTTCGCACACTCCCCTTACTGATGCTACCCCAACAACTGGCGCAGTTACAAGGTATACTCAATGCACACATTTGGCAACATAAACATCCCAGGCTCAAAAAAGACATTCTTTTATCTCCTGTACAAAATGGAGGAATGGGAGCCCCCAACGTCCACGCGTACTACAAGGCTGTTATATTGGATCAACTACGTGAATGGGGGTCGCCCACTTCGACCAAGACATGGACACAAATCGAAACTCTTAACGCAAATCCGCAACACACCCTAATGGCTGCGCTACTCATCTTGAAACCACATTGGCACTTTCTACATACGGTAACTACAGCCATGCGAGTCTGGGCGGCCACTGCGCAGAAATCCAAAGACATACCGAAATTTATCCTTTCTAAGCTCCATATCCAAGCACTAGAGTTGATCTCTCCTAACTTACCCCTTAAGACATGGATACAAAAAGGATTTACCAATCTGGGACAACTTATCTCCACATCAGGACCCCACCCATTCCACCATCTACAACAAACTTTTGACCTGCCTGCCAATACCTCTTTTTTATATATGCGGCTCTGATCTATACTCCATACATTTGATATCACAGTATGTGAATCCCAACTGGCTGACATGCTGAAATTTTACAATACCCCTAATCCAGCAGTTAAAGGCATTGCATGGATATACAAGCTGTTGACAACGCCCTCCAAAGATCACACCTCCTCGTCCATCAAATTCTGGTCCACCTTCACAGACTCTCCACCAAAACCCCCACTGTGGCACAAAGCCCTGACCATCCCTCTTCGAGCTCCAAAATGTATCTCTCATTCGGAATCGACTCAAAAATTATTTCACAAGTGGTACTTTACCCCAGCCAGATTGGCAAACATTTACCCAGCTACCTCCTCTCAATGCTGGAGAAACTGTACAGGAAAAGGCACCCTGAGAGACATGGTGGGATTGCCCTAACATCCACATTTACTGGAAAGGAGTCTCTGTACTCATCTCACAGCTCTGCAAAATCCCTCTGCCGTTATCCCCACTGGACCTGCTCTTGGGTCTTAACATCCCCAATTGGCCCAAAAATGTCAGAGTACTGGCGACTCATATCCTCATCGCAGCTCGTTTAGCTCTAACGAGAAAATGGAAAGCCTCACAACCTCCCTCTGGATCGGAACTCATCACTCTACTAAACAACCACTTCCAAATGGAATCCTCCTTTGCTAAGGCCAACATGTCTACCGCAACGTTTCGTCTCAACTGGGAACCATGGATGAATGACCCAAGGAGTACAGCAAAACACCTAGGTGCAAAATCCTTGACCACCCCACTCCAGAAAAGAACTGAACAACTCAAAATATGAACATGAGATAGCACAACTCATAGGCAGGCATCTGTCCACAAGATATTCTCCCCCCCAACAACACCCCAACAAATGCACACTATCCGGATGCACTGGCACTGAACGAAAAGCCGACTCAATGTCGGTCTTTGCCATCAGCGCTCCCCTACCAAACAGCTGAACCCACCACACCGCCTCATTGAAGGATGCATAGGATACCGTACAAAGGGCAGGATCAATCGCGTCGTTCACGACCCACCCTTTGGATGGGAAAGGTGATGAATAAGCCGGGAACTACCCCAACGGTGAAACTACCAATTCCCCCACTGGCGGCCCCGCGACCGGACCCACCATCCTACCCAAAGATACCTCCTTCTACAGTTTACAAAAACCACGTCTGGATGTTCATACACTGATCGCAGGTTGGCCGAGACAGGAGGGACGTCCGCCAACTTGCTGGGAATCGGGAACACCTCCTTAAAGCCCAACCACAGCGTACGTACCGTCCCTCTGTTCAGATACCTACTTAGGTACGGCGCCATTTTTTCCACTTTCACTGGTGTCATCCCTTTTTCCAGCATCACCCGGCTCTCTCCCCTTCTTGAAGCATTTGGACAAGGGATGGGCACCTCCACAGCCTGAACACTCGTGGCAAAAACAACAGGATCCCCCGAACTTGAAATTTCCTTCATTGAACTGCCAACAGAACCCCTTGCACTTTCCGGCTGATGGCGAAGAGGCCTGGGCACCCCCGGCCCCCCCATGAAAGGGCTGTGGCGCGACCCTGGCTTGTGTCATGATTTTCATCCACAAGCCAATGTCCTTGTGATCCCATCACAAGGATGGTCTCACCGCCTTCCATTGCTGGAACTGCTCATCGTAACGCAGCCACACCACCCCCCCACACACCCTCTGGGCCTCACTTATGGAATCCAGATAACAGAATAAAGCTGAACAATTCTCTGGCGCTTTTTTCCCCAATAATGCTCGCCAGTATGTTAAACGCCTGCATCAAATTTGCAAAAGTGCGCGGGATAAGGCGATAACGCCGCTTCTCCTCTTCCTCCTTTTTGCTCTCATCTGGCTTGACCTTATCCAGATTAAATTTCTCAAGCAGCAGCAAAAGATCTCCACATAGTCACCCTTCCAAATCTTCTCCCTCACCTCTGATTTTAAGTGAGCACCAAGGGGGCCCTCGTAGCAAACTTAGACCTCACATTGAGCCGCGTCTGCCAGATGAACCCGTCCACAGCCACACCCCCCAGAATGGAAGCCCCGTCCATACCCACCTGGGAAACTCCAGCCACAGCCGGGGTAGAGGCGCCCACCCCCTTACTTACCTGCGGAGCCCCCCACCACTGGGGGTGCAGCAACTGCCACAGGCACCACTGCTGGGACCTGCTGACTCCCCAGGATCACTAAGGGGGTAACTGGCGGGGAAGTAATGACAGAACCCCCACCTCCCCAACCACCAATGCCGCTACTAGCGAGATTGCGGCTGAAGGGGGCACGGCCGCGAGGCCCCTACTCACCATATCGCTACAGCCCGCTAACAGAAACACCATTAATTGCTGCAGAAATGCATCCCCGGAGCCCAAGATGCCTGAAGACCCAACCCCCACACCTGACACCAATACCAGTACCACCACTGGCCCACCCCTAACCATACTACCAGATAGGACAGCAGGGGAGGAGGAGACACAGACAACAAAGACACAGGAGAAGAAATAGACAAAGAAACAGAAAAGGACTTACCAGGCTGCCCAGGGGAAACCGACCAACCAGCTGCCATTCAGGATCCCCACAGAGGCTCTGACAGGCCGCCGCTGCACCAGGCACTTCTGCATCCGAGTCCATGAGTTTACCTTCTGAGCGTTGGTCCTCCTGGCCAGCAGGGGATGCTGTGGAAGCTGAAGGGGTTGGGCGCCCCTGGGCGACGTCATCAACCGGGGGCCCGGCGGTCCATGCGGCTCTCCATCAAACTCCTCCCACGTGGGGCCCTCTGCTTGCCAGCAGATTCTGCTCTGGTACCAACGCCGTCCCCTCCAGGACCTCTGCTTCTTCCAGTGATGGCCAAAGCCACCCTGGGGGAGGAGCCACGCCAGCTCCATTCTGTCTACCACTGCCTGGCTGCACCATGCAGGGCAGAAGGCCCCGCACGCACCGCCGACAACTCCAGTTCCACTGCTGCACTAAGCCACAAGAGGGAAAGAGATTTCACCCTCCTGGCCACCACACGCCTCTCTTGTGGATTCCTCCAAGCCCCCTGGCTGAAGCATGGGCATGCCACTTAGCCTGGGGCACTGGAGGGTCCGGGACCGGGCTCCCTATGTGGCGGCTTGCCCTGGGATGCTGCTCAGGACTAAAACATGTTGGAAGCCATGACCTCTGTGCTTGTAGCATGGGGGGCAGGGGAAGCCAACATACCTCCCCCTGCCCCAGGTAGCATCTCTGCCAGCCACTCCACAAACCATTGCGGCCCTTGCATTGCTGCTTCCAAGCGCAGCTACTTGATGAGCCTATCCAGATTCTCTATAAGAGGTAACAGCACAAACAACTGCTTGTGTGTTACCTCTTCTCCTGCACGTGCCTGAATGGCTGATTCTGCCCCCGCCCCCACTACTAGATACAGGATGTGCTGGCTAGCACTGCCCTGTGTCCACCTAACACTGGCATTTCCTGCACCTGATTTCCTGGTGCATCTATCCCCAGCGGAATAGTGTGAACCCAGACTGAAGCACTTCAATATACTTCAGTAAAACTGCCCTGACACACTACACTGACACACTTCAATATATTGCAGTAAAACTGCATGGACACACTACACTGACACTACAGTAAAACTGCCCTGACACACTCACTGACACTACAGTAAAACTGCATAGATGCACCACACTGACACTGCACGATCACTATAGTCCACTACGTTAAACCACAATAGAATCACAATAGTACACTATAGCACATGAACTCACTAGTAGCAATGAACAGAGACCTGTTCTATCTATCCCCTCTCCAATATCACACTGCAAATGGCTCCTCTGGGAGGGAACTTTTATAGTGTGGTGTGGGTCTATGAGCAATGAGCCATAATTGGGCTAAGTCATTATGACTTTCTCCAATCATGGCTCTGACAGTGCACTGTGCCCTGATTGGGCAAAGCCTTCATTGCTTTAGAAAACCAGGGCTTAGAATGCTCAGCCCGAACCATTAGCCCAACACTAGTGTTTAGTCAAAGAATCATATTAACCTCCAATTCCTCATTTAACCCTTTTGGGGATAAATGATCTAGAGTATACAGTATACAGAATATTGATCTAGAGATACAGAATTTTTCTGTATTACACAACCTCTGAAATTTTCTGATCCACATTTCAGAATTGACTCAATCACCCAGACTCTAAAGAAGCCCATAAATTACTCAGTTCCCCCATCCACCCCGCTGTCAGAACACTCTGATCAGCACTTCTGGCTATAACCTGCAGTGCTCATCAAGCAGCAAAAACCCGTCAAGGTGGTTCTACAGAAACAGGTCAATCGACTTTTGTGCAACCAATGTGCCCATATATGGATTGAAATTTGGCCAGCCCCGCTGAATCAGCTGAATTATCACATTTTAGTGCAAAATATCTCAATATGCTATGATCTACAATATATTTCCTTGTTCTATCAATAATTGATGTTAATCAAATCTGCACCTTATTGTTCTAATGGTATGACCAACATATAAAAGGGCACAGGGGCAAGAAAAGCCATAAATAACAAATGCAGATGAACAGTTGTGGAAGAAAGAGGAATACATTTGTTTCCATTATTGCTAACAAACTATTTTTGCCCATATTGTACAATATTGGACAAAAGGCACTGCCTCTTTTTACATAGAAACATTACAAAAAAAGGTCACTGCCCCCACCTATAACTGGTCTTCACGGCAAGGAGCACTGGAAGGGCAAACACATGTCAAATAAAACCAAAGAATTTCCAAGCTCAACTTACCAACCAGCCTGTGACCAACCAAATTAACCTGTCTAACAGTATGCGTTAAAAACAGGGATTTAGTTGCACACATTTGAAAATACATGCATAAGCTGCAGGCCATGGCAAGGCACCCTGTATCCTGCAGACCCTAACTCTAACTTTGAAGAGTCTGCACAGTGGGAGCACATGTATTTTAATGGATAGTTGACTGGAGGGAGCCCAACCCTCCTTAAAGGCACAGGAACACACTGGACACCCAGCACATTGCACAATGGCAGCAAAGGTGTCAGTGCGTTGCCTGACCAATATGTCAACAATACAAAAAAAGATCACTGCCCCCACCTATAACTGGTCTTCACGGCAAGGAGCACTGGAAGGGCAAACGCAGGTCAAATAAAACCAAATAATTTCCAAGCTCAACTTACCAACCAGCCTGCGACCAACCAAAGAATATGCGACCAATACATAGAAACATAACAAGATTACAAAAAGTGGTGAGGGAATAGTTGGTTGATTTTTTGGTATTAAAGCGAAATTCCACCCAAAAATGGAACTTCCGCTTTAAGCGAAGGTGACCCCCTGACAAGCCACATTTGGCATTTAATATTTTGGGGGGGCGGATACCCTCTTTTTAGGGGCATCCAACTTCCATTTCCTCCCGGGGCTCTGCGGGGCCGGAAGGAAGTATTGGTATTAAAGCGGAGTTCCACCCAAAAATGGAACTTCCGCTTTAAGCGAAGGTGACCCCCTGACAAGCCACATTTGGCATTTAATATTTTGGGGGGGCGGATACCCTCTTTTTAGAGGCATCCAACTTCCATTTCCTCCCGGGGCTCTGCGGAGCCGGAAGGAAGTTCACCTCTCCCCCCTCCCTTTGAGCAATCTTCTGGGACACGTCACAGGTCCCAGAAGATTGCCCAGCCAATCACAGTGCGCAGCACGGCTTGTGCTTGCGCAGTGCATGCCCAGCTGTGAAGCCACAGCTGTGCACCCACAGTCACAATGCTGGTGGCAAGGAGAGGAGGGGGAGAGGAGTGCTTTGTTTGCCCGCATCGCTGGACCATGGGATAGGTGAGTGTCTGATTTTTTAAAGTCAGCAACTACACTTTTTGTAGCTGCTGACTTTTATATGAGTGGAACTCCGCTTTAATGGTGGTTAACTTACTAGTAGCCATCTTATTTCTAATACTACAAGCCTTTCTGTAAACAAATGTTTTCTATCTGGTCTAATTTCGGGACCTGCATAAATATATTCCAGTGTTTTTTATATTTTCCATTTGTCGACACCTATTGTACTACTCTACTGGGTAATAAACTTTATGTCTGAAAAATGTCCCTTCATGCTGGTCAGTAAAAGCAGGTGCCATGCTTTCTTGATATGTTTCTTCCAGCTACTCCTGGGCTAAGTAGTCCTCTGTGGTACAAATTACCTGTATATGGTTTTAAATGTTTGTTAGAGATAAGTTTGCCATCTGGATGTCCTGATTCTAAATCCAAAAATATTAATATGGTGGAGTCACGTATGCTAGAGAAGTTGACCCCCATGTTGATTTAGTTACAATATTGGACAACTGGATCTATGGAAGAGGCAGGATCATCCCAAATCACAATAATATTGTTGATATATTGACTGAAAAAATACTATATGGGCAGAAAAAGGTTTAGTTAACTTTAATATTGAAATTAACATTCATGTGTGCAATTGTGTACGTTTACATATATACTAAGATTTAGGTGCACAAGCTCCACATCTGTGAGTGCTGCTGCATGTACTTTAATGATTTGCACTGGCTCAATAATTAAGGTATTAGCCACAGGTGCATATTTTCTTTAGTAAATCCGCCTCCCAGAGTTTCTCCCCATTGACATAGAAGACAGAAGCCCAGCCTCTGGATCTTTAACCTTTTGTTGGGACAAAAAATGCTCAAATCAATTTTACAACTGATAATTAGATCTGTCAGCATGATGCAGCTGGGGTAATTATGGTAAACATTAATTCCCCATCCACCTTTGCATAGTAGAAGAAAACTGCAGAAACAAGTCAAATGTTACGCTATGTGAAAAAAAAAGCAAAAGCAGTTTTTGATGACTGCCATGGTAATTTTTAAAAGTTTGATAATTCATTATATTACCAACCATCTCAAAGAATGAATGCCCTTCTGAGTCTCCTGTTTCACATGAGCAGTGTGAACAACAAGCTTTGTTAAGCATCTGCAAAGCTTTCAGTAAGCTTTATAAACTTGAAACCTTGCAAGCTACTACTAAAAATCCTAATATCTGTGCTTTTCAGCTGCAGACACTGATCACAAGCCCATGTTTGTTGTCATTATTTCAGCAAGCTTTGTTGAAGCTTTTAAAGTACCCTTCAGTTTGTAAATGCTGAACACAGATCCTCCTGGGAATGCCGATTATCATTTTAAACAAGCTGCTAGCAGGCTTCAGCAAATCTCGAAGTTTTTTTAAAGCCTGTTAAAGCCTGCTAGCAGCTTATTTAAAGTGGCATCAACACCCCCTTTAGGACCTGTGTTCAAGATTTACAAACTAGAGTTAAATGGTACTTTAAACACTTGCAAATGCTTTGTCAAAGCTTTCTGTTCACACTCCTGAAGCTCATGTGAAACAGGAATCTGTTGTGAGGAACAGACACTTCCCTCTTGTGGTTGTTTCTCTCTACTTTTCCAATTCTTTTCAAATATCTGCACACACCTGAATGTTCTCCAAAGTCTATTCTTACAGTATTTCTCCCCTATATTTTCTCTCTCTTTAGCACTTTCTCCAATGTATTTTTTTTTCTTCTGTCCTTTTCTATACTGTATATTATAAAGGTTGACATGAAATTGTCAATCTCCCGCCTAATTCATATAGAAGTTTCAGCTTCTGATGGATTGAAGTCTAAGCTAAACTTGGGTTGAACCAATTCCCATATGTTTCTTAAACCAATTTTTTCACTGGATTCATCAAAACTGGGCAACACAGCTCTTCTGGGCAACACAGGTGTTTTTAACCCCTTCATCGACTGCTAGCAGGGGTTAAAAGCGTCCCTCTAGCAGCAAAAAAGTGCTGCTTAAACAGCGGTTAAGCGCCGCTAAAATGAGCAACGCTTTACTGCTAACGCACGGGTGGCCCCAGTGTGAAAGGGCTCTTTCATTCTAAGTTTCCTCATATGCATACACATACTGAGACCAATTTATTCAATTAACCTTTGTCTTTGAAGTGTGGGAGCATACCCACACAAGCGCAGGTAGAGTCATGGCTAGGATTCAAACCAATGACTCTAGTGCTGCAAGGCAGAAGCGCTAATGACTAAGCCACTGTGCTGTATATAAAATGCATGCCCATGCTTCTGTATACTTCTTTTTTTTTTTTTTAAACAATAGATTTTTATTGAATTTCACTTTGTACAGTACAGAGCATTCAGTATAGGCATTTCTTTAGGTTATACAAGGTGATTATGTATATACAACACTTACTACTTAAGTAATCAAGAATATACAACATGTATTCAAGCTACCGATTGGATTATATGTTTGACCTCTATAAGAGGTACAGCCTGCCACCCCCTTTGGGTTCACACTGTGACCAGGCTTATTGCTGGTTAACCGCATAGTAGCTTGTCATGGGTCCTATGAGGAATCCATGGGAAGATAGGCTGTGAGCAGTAAGTGCTATTAATTCAGGGTATAAAACACAAACAAAGATATATAGTTGTCATAGATGCAGAGTGCAGAGTCATCCCCACACACCCAACACACCCCAGTTAGTTGCTCCTTGGTAAGTATCCAATCTATGCATGTTGAAAGATGCTGTTAGCATACTACCGCACCAGAGGCATTCCTTGTACTTTATTGTATCAGTAAAATGAGTTTATGAATGTGAGGAGGCGTATTTGGAGGACTTCCAAATTTCCCACTGTTTATGGAAATTCGGGGATCCTCCGTTGGCGTAGGCCAGAGCTCTTTCCATTGTATATTGGGCATTTACTCTAGAGATAACTTCCTCTATTTTTGGGGGTGCTAGTGATAGCCATTCTTTTGCTATTGAAATACGAGCCGCAAATAGGATATGGATTACTACTTTCCTCATTAGGGGGTGATATGCTTCAATGCCCAGGCTCAGGAGTGTTAGTGCTGGTTCAAGTTTGAGATGGGTATTGGTAACATTGTAGATGAGGGATTGGACCTCCTCCCAGAACGGTTGGATTTTTTTACAACCCCAAAATATGTGGAGAAGATTGCCTGTAGATAAGCATTCTCTCCAGCATAATGCTGATGTGGAGGGTTTCATCCTGTGCAGTCGGGAGGGGGTGAGGTACCACCTATGTAGTAATTTTTGTGCGTTATCCCAGTGGTCTATGCAAGAGGAAGATTTGCTATTGTATTTTATAGCTATGTGCCATTGGTGCAGAGGATATTCCCTTTGTAGGTCCCTCTCCCATTTATGCATGTTAGGTAATTTAGCTTGCAGATAGGTAGGGGAGGCGAATGTGTAAAACAAGGATATGCCTTTGCGAGTAGGCGGGGATTTATTGAGCAGGAATTCCATAGGATCTGCGGGATTATGATCGGACGGGTCGGGTTGGAATGTGAATAGTGGTTTAGTTGGAACTGTTTGTATCTATCAAGTTCATCCATTGTGTCCAAGTCAGTAGTGTTGAAGTGTACTCCCTGTTTCTTCCAGCTGTGGACTGAGAAGCTCGGTATTAGGTACTCATAAGCTGCTAGTGGTATTCTTAATGTGCGGGTTGGAATGTCATTGAACTTAGAATTCACTAAAGAGGACCATGCATTAACAGTAGCTTGTATGGTTGGGTACGGGGGAACCTTGGGCTTGTGATGAAGGCTAGCGGCTATAGCTAGTGCTGGTAGATCGTGGCCAGGGGTCACTGTACGTTCAATGTCTGACCATCTATTGTCCGTTTGACATGAGAACCAGTAGCGCATCTGGTCCAGTAGTGCTGCTTTATAGTATAGTTGAGCATTGGGGAGGCCAACGCCGCCTAGATGTTTAGGTTTATAAAGCTGTGCTAGTGCGATCCTCGGTTTTTTACCGCCCCATATGAATTTGTTAAGTAGTTTATCTATGTGTATAAAGAATTGTTGGGGGACAGGGATGGGTACGGTCCTGAAAACATAGAGAATTTTGGGCATAACTTGCATTTGATATGCAGCTATCCTCCCCAGCCACGTGAGCGGGAGCTTACTTATTTGATTTAGTTCCGCTTCCACTTTAAGCAGGAGTGGAGGGAAATTGCAAGAGTAGATGTTGGTGGAGGAGGAGGCCAGCTGCACACCCAGATATGTAATTGAGGGCGGGTCCCAGTTGCAAGGGAAAATTTCCTTTAGTCTCGACTTTGTTTTTTCAGGCATGTTAATGGTTAATGCAAAGCATTTGCTGGTGTTGACCTTATAGTAGGAAACATTTCCAAACTTATGTAAGAGGGAGTTAATAGCAGGTAAGGATGCAAGTGGATTAGTTATTGTTAATATAATGTCATCCGCGAAGAGCCCTATTTTATGGGATTCGTGACCGGTGTCGATACCCTCTATCACAGCATCGTCTCTTACATATGCCGCTAGTGGCTCTATAATCAAGGAGAAAATTATCGGCGAGAGTGGGCATCCCTGCCGGGTACCATTAGATAACCTGAAGGGGTCTGAGAGCATCGTGGAAGTGTAGATTTGTGCTGTGGGGTTCGTATATAAAGACATGATGGCTGAGTGGATCAGGCCCGAGATGCCAAACTTGTGCAAGGTCCTAGACAGGTAACCCCAGTGGACCCTATCGAAGGCCTTTTCCGCATCTAAGGCCAGGAATATGCTGGGTACTTTTTTGGTTTCAGCCATTCTCAGTAGATTTAACATACGTCTGGTTCCATCCGGCGCCTGCCTGCTTTTGACAAAACCGACCTGATCCAATCCTATAAGGGAAGGGGTGATGTCTTTTAATCTATTCGCTAGGATTTTAGTATATATTTTGAGGTCCGAATTCAAAAGGGATATGGGCCTGAAGTTTTGGGGGTTCGTTGTGTCCTTGCCATTTTTCGGTATTGTGACTATAACAGCTTGTAGCATCTCTCTGGGGAAGCTGCCTGAAGTGGCCGCTGTATTGAAGACCTTAACCAGTGCAGGGGTGAGAGTCTGGGTAATTGCCTTGTAGTACTCGGCAGAAAATCCGTCCGCACCAGGCGATTTATGCATGGGTAGGGATGCGATTACTGCTTCTACTTCTTGATGGGTAATAGGGGAGTTTAGTTTTTGGAGTGACGCTTTGTCCACCGAAGGTAGGCGAATTCCAGTAAGGAACTCGTCTATCTCCTTGGTTGTGGGCTGGTGTATTGTGGGGTCATTGTTAAGATTGTACAGGGATTCGTAGTATTCTTTAAATACATTAGCTATGTCTTTGGGGTTTTGAAATACAGTGTTGTTGAGGTGATGCTTAATGTGAGCGATGTTCGAGCGTGCCTTTTTTTTCTTGAGTTGGGCAGCTAATAATTTTCCCGAGCGGTTATTCTGGGAGTAGTAAGTAAGTTTTAGCTTTGTAAAGTACGTTTCGTAATCTGCTCTTAGTTCCTGTCTGAGTTCCTCCCGGCAGGTTGTAAGCCGGGAGAGGACCTCGTTGGTTCTGGTACTGGGATTTTTGTGTTTCAGCTCTAGGTCTGCTATAGTGTCATGGAGTTGTGACATACGTTTCATTTTTTTTTTCCTTTCTCTAGAAGCAATCTGAATGAGGACACCTCGAGCAAAGGCCTTATGAGCACACCATATCGTCATTGGGGAACATTCCTCAGTGTCGTTAAAGTTAAAATACTCAGCCACCTTTTCTGCTATTTCATCCCGAATTTTGGGTTGTGATAGGAGAAATGTGTTATTGCGCCACATCGGTTTTTGAGCGGTTTTGCTGCCATCCACAACCTCAATCGTCACAGGAGCGTGATCAGACCAGGTGATGTTGTGGATGTCAGCGGTCTGGACCTTCTGTAGCGTGCACATATCCGTAAGGAAAAAGTCTATTCTAGCATAGCTGTTGTGGACTGCAGAGAAGTGCGTATAGTCTCTTTCGGTGGACCTAAGGCAGCGCCAGGGATCAAAAAGCCTTTCCTCATGGCAGAGGGCTCCCAAAGAGGGCCTCTGCCTAAGAGCCACAGAAGAAGTGTCCCACTCTGCATTCATAACCATATTGAAATCGCCACAGATAATTAAACTACCTTTCTGCATTTTTTTAGCCATTGTGAATACTTTACGGATAAATTTGAGGGATCTCACATTAGGTGCATACAGATTTACCAGGGTATAGGTGACATGGTCCATTTCAGCTACTAAGATGAGAAAGCGACCACGCGGATCAGCATGTACCTGCAAAAGAGAAAAGGTTAATCTGTCCCTGATAGCTATTAGCACTCCATTCTTCTTGGTGTTGTTGTTGGCTGTATATACTTGCTGAAATTTGGGATGTGAGCATTTCGGTGGTTTCGTGCTGGAGAAGTGAGTCTCTTGCGCACACAGGATGTCGCAGTTCGCTTCTATTGCAGTTTTCCAAAGAGCTCTTCTTTTGTAGGGACTATTCAGGCCTCTCACATTGAAAGTCATTAGCTTAAGATTCATTCAGGTGGTAGAAGGTGCGGCTATGCCATCTGGTGGAGGAAATGGGCGTTGAAGGTGTCGTAGGTGGTGTGTCCAGTGTGTAGGGAGCCTCCCGCAGCCCCGCCCCATGCTGATCAGACAGACTTGTGGTGTTAGGAACCATAAAAACTTGAACTGATGAAATCTTATAACGTATAGATCGCATCAAACTTGGAGAACATGTTACGGACAACATCTCGTAACTTGAATTGGGGTACTAGAGTACGAGGTCAAAAAGAAGAGTAAAAAGAAAAAGAAAATAGCCGAACAACGGGCGGTAGATCCTTGAGCATTACACTCGCTATGTAGGGTGAAGGCACAAAGATTAGGGTATATTTGGTATACCGGGTGTATTAAGAGTAGGTTGGTGGCTTGGAGAGGTAGTACAAGCCCGGATGAGGTGGTTACTTGGTTCTTCGTTGCCGGTTGTGGGTGTTGTACCTTCCATGTAGAGGGTCAGGGTCTGCTAGCTCACCATTCTCAGGCAGCAGTTTCCATTTGCGGAGGAGCTCCAGGCCTTTATCAAGTGATGTGATGGCATGCGATTCGTTATGCATATCCACAATTAGCTTGGCTGGGAAGCCCCATTTATAGATGACTTTGTGGTTACGTAGGATTTTAGTAATTGGCACCAGATTGTGCCGTGCTGTAAGAGTCGCTTGGGACAGATCAGCATACAGTGCAATCCCGGTAAAAGGGTCAGGTAGAGCAGGGTGTTGTCTTGCGTACCTCATTAGTTGGTCTTTGATATGGTAGAAGTGGATGCGTGCGATAACATCCCTGGGGGTCTGGGCAGGTAGGAAGGATGGCTTCGGAAGTCTGTGGGCCCTGTCAATCCGCAGGTCCTAGTGCTGGGAGGGCCGTTATCATGAGTTTTTGAAGATAAGCCGTAAGTTCAGCCGGTTTGACCGACTCAGGGACACCTCTGAATTTGATGTTGTTCCTGCGGGCCCTGTCTTCGATGTCGGCCATTTTAAGTCGCATGGTTTTGATCTCTTCCTCAACATCAAAGTGTGCATCCACCAGCTCGTTATGAGCCAATGTGAATTCCTCCATTTTTTTCTCCACATGTGTCACTCTGGTAGATACTGCTGCTACTTCACGTTTGGTGGTCTGCATAAATGCTGCCATATCGCACTGGAGGGCCCCTCTTAGTGTTTGTAACATCTCCTTCATGGTGGTGTCTAAGATGGGTTGCCCTGAGGTGGGGAAGGCGTCTAGCTTCTGTGTGTAAGCAGAGGATTCCTCCATATCTTCCCCCTCCATTCCTGAGCTATCCCGGGTCTCATCCTCTTCCCCAATCCTCCTTTTCTGCTTGGCAGGGCTACTAAATGGGGAGGATGGTAACGGATGGTCACTGGCATTTGACTCACCCGAGGATGGCACTGGATGGCTGTGTGGCTGTGCTGTGGAGGCTGTGGAACGGCTCTCCGCGCCGGCGCCATCTTGGAAATCCCGGGCCGTGCTGAGGGGATAGAAATCTGTTAGTTTCCTTGGTCCCTCTCTCTCCTTTCGTTTGGCCATCGCTGCCGCTGTGTGCCCCACGTCCTAAGAAGACAGTAGATGTGCTTTTGAGGTTTTGTAATGCGCTGTGAGCCGCTTAATGTCGTCCGTTGTATCAGAGCTTAGGTGTCACACATCCATCAGCTCTGGCTGCCGGCTCCGCCCTCTCTGTTGTATACTTCTCATTGTGTGAGATTCCTTCCCCTATGTGGCAGTTTATGTATACTGTAACTTGTATGTTATTTTGCAATTTTATAATACAAATCTTGTAAAAATTTTAAAAGAATATGATTTACAAATACAGTCAACTTGGTAGAACAGAAGCTAACAAAGTAAACCAAAAAACAGTACAGGATACATTGTGGGAAGAACAGCTTTTTATTTGCTCATCATTACTTTTACTTCACCTTGGAAGTTCAGGCAAAAGGAAGGTCAGACAGTACTGTTCACAATGTAAGTCATTTTGCTTTTGACAAGTGAAATGCAAATAATGTTAGAATGTCATTTGACATGAAAGATTCATTGTTACTTAATGCAACTTTACTTTTTCTGTTGCATATGCATTCCAGACATTCATAAAACATATTCAAAAAGAAAAATGATATATTTAACCTACTAAAATGTTAGCAGTATGGTGATTTAAATTGCACGTCATAGCTATGTATAATGCTTTATATTGATATAATTTATTGCAAAAGCAGCTGCAGGTTTGCAGCAAGACTCTATTAATATAGAAACTATAGTTTAGACATCTTAGACATATTTATTGAACATGACGTTGAGCCTTGTGAGACACCAATTTGTGAAGCAGCAGTCAAGCTCTTGATTGCACTTATTTACAAATTATTGATAAGCGATTCATTTTCTTGTCTTGCAGTGCAAGAGTCTTCAATTCACTTTACTCCAGGAAGACTCTGCCTGTATGGTTTGATTACTGTATGTTCTTTTGAAATTTATGTAGGTTTTTGTAGCAGGTGTCCCAGGTTGTTTCTACCAAAGACTCGCCCGAAGATAATGGAAAATTGAATAGTTACCTGGCGGTAATTTTCATTTCCTGATGCATAAGCATGACAGCATATACATATGAGTAGGCTCTGCTCCATGCTCAATCCCAGGAGCATTTATACTATATAAATGATTCACCTCCCACTCTGGGGCATTCTCGTAACTATACTCAGTGCAAAGCTCTAGGGAGGGACCTATATACTGTTTTGTTTGTCCATTAGGAAAGGAAAATTACTGTCAGGTAAGTATACAATTTTCATTTTCCTGACACAAGCATGACAGCATATATGTATGGGATGTAGCACACCACAGACAACAAGGGAGGGCAATGCTGATTTTTTTAATCAACATGTCTATAGATGGTTAATTGAAGTGTAATAAGTTGTGCTCACAAATACTATGTATACCTGTTGTGATTGAAGGTATTAACAGCAAAGCCCAATGTGATAAACAAACGTATTAGCATTCCACCAGTTTAATGGGAATAGTGCAAAAATATAAATTTGCACAAATGTGCTTTATATTGTGCTATAAATACTGTAGTCCATTTATAAAAAAACAAGTCCAAATAAATCCAAATGAGAATGTGATGCTTATCCACAAAAGTGAGGAAATGTGTGTCCTAATCCTTTCCACCACCACACAGATGTACAGCACACTCACCGGAGCTTATTGACCCCTATTACAAGAAGTCAAAACCAGCAGTAGGGTACTCTTAGGTTCACAAGCTATTCATTAGACACCCAGATCCCAGAAAGTTGCTAGCATCCGACCAAAAATTCCACATATAGTAGAGTCCTCCAAATGGTCACATCGCAACCCTCCAGTGCCCTTAAACACTCAACATAAGGCTCACAAGTAAAGAAAGGGAAAAGAAGGGTCTTTCATAGTGTAGTGTTTAAAAGCTTTTTATTGCAAATCAATTGTATTGCACTTACATTTATGCAGAGACAATTCCAGCAATAAAATCAATGAAAGTGCTGGTTTGCATTCCACCTGCTTTCCAACTGACAGAAGTGATGTATCCCCGAAGTCCCGCTCAAAATGTTTCATTAGCAAACGTCTGATGTCATCAGGGGTCACATGTACGGATACGTCAGTTCCTTATATACAGGACCGCCTTAGTATCTGGGCCAATCCAATCAAATCCAAGGACAACTCAATACATCATCCAAATCCAATCACTGAAAACAACTTTATAAAGGTCTAACTCATATTATATATATATCACCATTGCCTGAAAATTTAACAAGGAACATCAATTAATAAAATTATAATGAAATCCCATAGATGCAACTTGTATAGTGACACCCAGTGTTACAGGGATTATCAACCAAATTTATGACACCTAATGGTGAATTAGAAAACTCCACAAGAAAATTCTTTCTTAAAAAGTATAAAATGTCTTGTACATCCAGTATGATGTGTATATATATACACACTAGTGTGTATAGGCCAATTAAAATGTTGTATTATACTTGGATTTGATGGAAGTAACCCAATATGTATAAACAAAGAGTATTAATAAAAATCTTAAAAATTCCTAAAACCTAATAATTTGAAATAAAACTATTTCAATCAATTTCCAAGTTCAGGCCAGCAGGACTCAAACTATTGAGTTCAAAAATCCATTTTGTTTTGTTATTCGAAAGAGCTTATATAATATTGCTTCCCCTCCAATGTTGTTTGACTTTATCAATCCTGCATAAAGACTGGGATCCCTGTTGTGATGCAATAAAAAGTGGTTCAACAGACTGTTTTGGGAACCCTTTTTTTATATTATTTATATGTTCATGAATTCTTACTTCTAGTTATCTTGTGGTGCGGCAGACATATTGTAACTCACATGGACAACTCAAAAGATAGGTTACGTGGGTAGTCTTACAAATAATACATCTTTACATCTTGTATTCCCTGCCCAGATTATGAGACTTAAAGGTGTTAATTTTTCCTTGTCAAAAGAAGTTTATTGAGTATACAATGTTATAAAGATACATAAAGTAAGTTTACAAGGATCTATAAAGTAAGCTCATTGTTTTACAGTAGGGTTTATATAGGTAAATATCATGAAATTTCAAATATTAAACATTGGGTTCACGTAAACCTAAATTAAAGATATATATCATTTCCTTAGTTACTTTTGTAGGTATTTAAATGATTTATACCTACTATACATATTGTTTACAAGTAGAGTGTATATAGGTCAAATAAATTCTGATAATGAGCTTTAATCGTAAGGTGGAGAAAAGGAAAGAGAAAGAAGAAAAAAGGTTGAAAGGTAGAGGTATGGTCCACAAGGTTGTCCCGCTTGTCAGTTTATTATTCTTTTTAGTTCTCTTTGAAGCCTTAGAATGGGTGTCTCTGTAAGTCATTTAATCTGTTACCATGGCAACAGGACAGAGTCATTGAAGTTTGACAGGAACTGTTGTTTTATCCAAGGATGCCAAAGTTTTTCAAATTTTGGAATTTGATTTTGATCGATGGCTACCATCTTAGCATGGGACATTGTATTATTCATTCTGTGAATTGTTTCTGCTAGTACCAATATAGGAGATTTCCATGCCTTGGCCACTGTTTGTTTTGCAGCCGTTATTAGTTGGATCATAAGTTTGAATTGAGAGAGTGTTAACCATTCCGGTTTTAGATTAAGTAAAGTTAAATATGGATCTGGTTGTATTATTTTTTTAAATATTTTAGATGCAATCACGAAGACTTCCTTCCAGAAGGTTTGGATTACTGGGCACGTCCACCATATGTGTAAATATGTGCCTATTTCTGGGCATCCTCGAAAACAAAGAGCTGAGGTATTAGGTGAATATTTTGCTAAAGGTGTTAATTTTCCTCTTCCTATTCTTTACTGTTTTGCAAGCCATGCACCTATAACTTTAGAAAAAGCCAGTTTGATCTAAAAATGTGACTAATTTCTTTGACTAATCTGGTACTAATTCAATAAACTAGGAGCTTTTCAGCAGACAAAACTGTTTTTTCTTTTTTTAAGGAGGAATTCAATAAGTGTTTTATCCCTCAACAGAATTGGCCAATGCTTTTTATAATGCCCTCAAATGATGTTTTTTCACAATTAAAATCTGTTAGAAATGCTATGTCATGCCTATTTTTTATAGTTCTTTGTTTACCCTCTAATAATAAATATTTGCTCATTGTTCCAACTTGGTTCTGGATGGATCTCAATGTATTACCATGGTTACCCTTTTCTCTGAATCTTCTCAATAAAATATCAGACTGCATAGATTCTATATTCTTGCGCATTGGAGAATATGTAGGTTATTTCCTGCAGCCACCAGTGAAGGAATACACCACTTACTTGAAAGACAGCAAACACCTAATGAATATTCTATAATATATTCCTGTAGGAGAAGACAATCTGCTAGTTACAATTGACATTGAGTCATTATATACTAGCTTAGGGCAGCATGATGTGCTATGAACCACCCAAAGGGCTTTGGAAAACAAATCCGACCTTAAAAAAGAACAAAGAGTTTTCATATCCCCATAGCTGTAATACATACCTTGCCAGGCGTCTACAGACCAAGTGGTGTTTGACTGACTCCTGCACACTTATAATTATAGAGGAATTCTTCTCTAATATCCATTGTTGAATATGATTACATTTATATGGTTAACTTTAATGGGGAAAGGACATGCATAGGTTACTATCCCTCTGCACCAATACCCTATATATCTTTATCTCCTGCTTAAAGAATACTCTTAGCTGCCACCCACCCCTTTAAGTTCAGCTGACCTCCCCAGCCGTTATTCCGCCCCTTACCCCCTTGTCACCTTGTCTTATCTTTTGACACATGCCTCGCATAGCAGTAGTAGAATGACCTTGACCTTTGCGCCTTCCACCTTGAGCCTCAATCTAGATGGGAGTTATAAGTTATATTAAGTGTCAATTACTCTAAATCACTGTCTTGTCTCGCAGGGAATTGTATGTAATGTTATTTCAAATAACATTTTTGTTTTATTAAGCTTATCAAGCAGCAGATGAACATATCCTGTGCACTGTAATGTACAAAAGTCAACATAAGAGCAACAGTTTAGCCTATGCATACATTGTGCCCATACATAGCACTGTGAGTGATGCGTAGTCATATCTGGCCTACTACCTAAAGCATCAATTCTCAAACTACATCTACTACAGGCTATTACAGAGAAAAACAAGGAGAAAAGGGTAAAGAAGAAACAAGAAAAACAGGTTAGAAAGTACAGAGAGGGGTGAGACTAAGGGAAGGGTAGAAAGAGAGGGTATGGGGGGTAGGAATGGAGGCTCGACCCTCGGCTCAAGGCGAATCCTCATGGCGGTGCCACTCCTCCCAGACCTTATTGTGCATTTCCAGCCTATCTTGTAGTCTAGCTGTCATCTTTTCCATAAGTTCTACATCTTTTATTCTAGGGTACAGGTCTTCGTGGGAGGGGGGGAGTGCCTTTTCCAGTGGAGGGCAACCAGGCATCGAGCAGCTGTTAGAATATGTCTTAGTAATTTTTTAGAGGATTTGGGAAGACTAGGAGACACCCCTAGTAAAAATAGTTTTGGAGTCAAGGCAACCTGCACTCCCAAAAGGCGGGATAGCAGGAGTTGTGTCTCTGTCCAAAAAGGGACAATCTTGGGGCAGCTCCAATATATGTGGTAGAGGGTGCCCCTGTCTCCCCTGCAGCACCAGCACCTATCCAAGCAGGAGGTATATATAGCATGAAGTACGTCCCGTGTCAGGTACCAAAAATAGAGAATTTTTTTATGAGTTTCTCTTTATAAAGGAGCTTTTTGCTGCCTGAGACCAGATCTTTCGCCATGTCGCCTCTGGAATTACTTCCCCCAGAACTTTTTTCCATCGAAGCATATATACATGCTTACCTTGGATGGTAATGGAGTGGGAGTTAAGCAGCCGGTAGATATCAGATATCAAGCCTCGGCGTGCCGTTCCTTCTAGAATTATGCTCACGAAAGGGGATGGCACTGAAAATTGGAGATTCGGGGCAATTGACTGTGCGTAGTGATGTATCTGCAAATATCCATAAAACACCTAGCGAGGCAAGTCATATTTTGTCTGTAATTGGGTAAACGATAGCATTCTACCTGACCTGGGGTCCACCAAGTGGCCCATATGAAAAAGGTTCCGTGTCGCCCAAGGCAGAGACATCTGGTGTGTAAGGCCAGCAGGCAGGTCAGGGGATATAAAGAAAAGATGTGAGCCGTGACCTCTCTGAGCTGAGTCCATGGGCCTGAGAAAGTCTATGCCAGAGCAATCTAAGTAGGGTCATTGACCCCAGGAGTCTCTCCGGGTCCACCCCCACGTTCACACTCCAGAGCAGGCTATTTGGGTGTATGGGAGCTAGCCATATCTTCTCAATTTCCATCCATTTATTATATGCCCTTTGGGGGAACCAGGAGGTGATGGCCCTCAGTTGAGACGCTTGATAATACTTCACCAAGTCATGAAATGCCAACCCCCATCAACTCGAGAAGCCACTAGCACTGAGCGGGGTATCCTGTGCCTCTTATAGTTCCAGACAAAGCACACCAGGTCCGCCTGAAGCTTCCACAATTGTCCATAGGGGTCTGGGATGGGCAATGTCTGGAACAAGTACAAAAGTTTGAGGAGAATGGTCATCTTTACAGAAGCCACCTTGCCCAAAAGGGAAATATGGTGGGTTTTCTATGTAATGTTATTTCAAGATCACTTCATTACTGTTTATTTTTCTATTTTTGGTTTTGAAACGGTTTACCACAGATAAGTCGGTTTCCTACTCTGTTTTGAGTCTTCCTAGTTCTTAATAAGAAACCTGGGCTGAATAAAATTGATATCCTACATGCCAATTTGTATGATCAGTTTATCTTTAATAGCATAGTCTCCCCTATTAGGCACCGACTAACCCTCTGTCTGGTGGGACTTATCACTGAACTCACACTTTTCACAAACCTCCTCCCACACAGTGGAAGTTCTGTTCTCTTATTAATTAGGCCCTTGACATTTCTTGACACCACTAACTCTATCTTTCATCTCTCCTTCTGATTCCATCTCCTCATCTTCTTACTTCCCCTCTTCCCTCTTGTCCTTCAGCATCCTCCTTCTCCCTCCACGCAGGGCTAACACCCATTCACTCTCTTAACCTAAGTGGGGGCGTCCCTACCCTCATTATCTTCTATCGCTAGCAAGAACAAACTTCTCCTCAAAATCATACCCCTTAAAGCATGTGGTCTCAATATCCCAGAAAAGCTTTCCCAACTACTTCTTACAATGCGCAAAAACAAAGCCAATATTGTCTTCCTACAAAAAACTGATTCTGTCCCTAAACTTGCCAATGTTAATTATCCTATGATATTTCATTCGGCCACTCATGTTTCCAAGTCCAAAGGGGTCTCTATACTCATCGCACCATGTTTTTATGTGGAGGCATCTTGGTTGAGACAGGGCTTTGTTTCCTCATGTCAGAGCTGTTCAATTGATGGTACACAAGAGGAAGAGCAGGAGTGGTCCAGAAAGCATATATCCACAAAATTAATGTAGCAGAATCAGGGAGATCTATGTATTGTTGGTCCTCTGAACTTTCTCTACTGCAAAAAGAACAATGAGCAGCACAGTAGTGACATCTTCAAATCTCACTCCAAAACTTATGAGACTAGCAATTACAGACACAGTGCTTGAAGATGATATCACCTTTCAGATTTACTGGTATGAGCCTGTAGGCACAGTGATGCCTAGGCTGAAACATGTAGTGGAGACAGAACAGTGAAACAATGGCTGCTAAAACAGGCGCTGTAAGTGAAACAACGGCTGCAAAAACATGACTGCCAGTAATACAGCAGCTACCCTAGTGGGATACACAGTGACTACACAGCGGCCTGCTATACTGTCAGCACATCCATTTACATATGGCAACACAGCAGTCTCTACAGAGTCAAGCACCTCCACAAGCAACATGTCACAGAGTCAGCACCCTTCACCTCAAGTAGTGCACACGCTATTGCTTGTGCAAAAGATGGAGCTGCAAAAACCACAGCAGCCTTCACTGAGCAAGAAATGCAGATAAAAAAAGAGAGAGCACAATTAGAGGCCAAGCAGAAACAGAGGGAGGCTGAGAAGGCACAACAAGAAGCATGATTAGAGGCTGAGAGACCATGATTATAGGCCAAGCAGAAACAGAGGGAGGTTGAGAGAGTGCAATATGAAGCATCTTTGGAAATGCAGAAAGCCCTACTAGAAGCAAACCTAGACAAGCTTGCTGTAGAGAAAAAAGGGGTGGTCACTATAGCTGAAGCAGAGGCATTAGAATTAACCGTATATCCTCATAGTGAACACAGTAGAAGCAACAGTGTTCTCGGTCCACAAGCTGAACCTCAAGTTCCTCTACAACGCACTTCAGGCTATGTCTATCAATACTACTGGTTGAGCAGCAACAAAGACTATGTCAAGGAGACAAACGAAGGATGCTACACAGCACCACAGCAAGTCAGCAACAAGTCTCAAATCTGCACACAATAGGACTGCAAGCAAAGTGAAACCTGTTACATCAGACATCTTACAATCAAAGCACCAAAATCCCCAAATCCTCCTCCAGGTCCTGCCTTCACTTCAGAATGGTATGCCAAGGACTCGGTTAAACCAGAAACTCTTGATCACATACCACCTTTCCACCATAGCAATACACAGCCAGCTAACCAAGCCACGGTAGACTTTGCCAAGTTCTTTGCAAAACGCAATATAGTCACAAAGGGACTTGAAAAGTTTAATGACCACCCTGAAAGCTACAGAGCCTGGTGATCTTCTTTTCAAAACATTATCAGAGGCTTAGACCTGTCATGTATTGAAGAGATAGACCTCCTGATCAAATGGCTTGGAAATTAGTCAGTGGAACATGCCAGGCCAGTCAGGACTATAAATGTAAACTATCCAGACACTTGCCATAAATGATCTAGGATAGACTTTATGAATGTTATGGCTCAGCAGAAGCTATAGAAAATGCACTATTTGGGGGGAGCCTGCCGCAGAGCAAGATGGCGGCTTAGGACCGGAGCTCCAGCTACACAGGGGACACAACGGCCAAAAACAACCTCCCAGGAGCTCAATAAACCCCATGTATATGGTGATCCAGGAGGCAACATTCCAGGGACCATGTCCAGAAAGTGGAATGATGATAGGAAACTCCAAAAACTAACTGATATTTTCACCCAGCAGCAGCAAGGCAGGAGGCAAGATGACACAGGTTCATCCTCCACATCTGCTTCCAGCTCCTCTCCAAGAGCCTCTCAGCAGGACACAGCCAGCAACTGTGGAGGATCCCCACACAACCCAGGCTCCTATTCTTCTACACCTCTGTCTGGCAGCCCTGAGAAAGCCAGGTTTAAAAATGGATGGCTACAGCATAAGACATGAGTTGAGCAACAATGTATACTCTGGGGAGGACACAAGGGAGCTTCCTGACTCCATTGAAGAGTTTCCAACTACAAACCAGCCAGTGCTACACACAGTGATGAAAGACATTCTCGGGTCACAAGGAAGCTCTCTTCAAGCTGATATGATGGCTTGCATGCACAAGTTCAATTCTGAATTAAGTGCGGTGGAATCTAGAGTAGATCGCATAGAGACCAAAATGGTGGAGTTTGCCACCACCATTAATGACCTTGTAGATTTCTCTGAGGGGAAAGATGTAGCAATGGAGTGGGTTAAAGCTAAACTTTCAGATATAGAGGACAGATCCAGGAGGAATAATCTTAAAATTACCAGAATCTGTCCAACAAATTGACCTACGGTCCTCTGCTTCTATTATGTTTTAAGCCATCCTGCCTGATCTCTCTGATCTGGATGTCATGACAGATAGAATCAACCATCTCCTTAAACCTGATCATCTCCCTGTCCTCATCCCTAGAGATGTGCTACTGTGACTTCATTTCTATCTTATTAAAGAGAGACTCATGACGGTTATCCACAAAAGAGAGCATATCCCACCTCAATACTCAGAGCTCCAAATGTATGCAGACCTATCCCAATTCACACTGCAAAAAAGGAAGAATCTTAATACCATTACAAAAGCCCTTTAGAAATCACAACGTCAGTTACAGGAGGGGATATCCCTCCAAAATCATTGTCACAAGGGATGGTTCCACATATGCAATCGACTCTATGGAAAAAGGCCTCTGTTTGCTGAAATCTTGGAAGATACTCTCTGAGCCATCTAATTTAACATCTCCATCTACCAGTGCCAAGCATGTTGAACCAGAATGGCAGTTGGTGACTGCAAAGAATTCTAGGAAACATACTGGATTCTGTCCAAGAATCATAACACACATCCATGTCCCCTGTGAAATGGAGGACAGCTCTCAGGCTTGAGTTTCACTAAGCTTTTATCAAGGGTCAGCTCCATAAGCATCAACACTATAACGTGGTCGGATCACGCTTCAGTCTTGATGATAATTGAGGACTCATCTACAGCCCAATTGAATCCTTGTTCAAACATTTTATTGAAAGGCATAAACCAATACACATTATTATTATTATTATTATTATTATTATTATTATTATTATTATTCAGGATTTACAATATAGCGCCAACAGTTTACGCAGCGCTTTACAATATAAAAGGGAGACAATACAGTTATAATACAATACAATACAATACAATAGGATTAAGAGGGCCCTGCTCAGAAGAGCTTACAATCTAATAGGGTGGGGCAGGTGGTACAAAAGGTTGTAACTGTGGGGAATGAGCTGGTGGAAGTGGTAGGAGATTAGTTGGAGACGTGATAGGCTTTCCTGAAGAGATGAGTTTTCAGGGATTGCCTGAAGGTAGCAAGAGTAGGGGATAGCCGGATAGATGGAGGTAGCGAGTTCCAGAGGATGGGAGAGGCTCTGGAGAAATCCTGGAGACGAGCATGGGAGGAGGAGATGAGAGAGCTTGAAAGCAGGAGCACATTGAAAACAGTGGTCCAAAAGTGGACAAGACATGAAATGGGAACATTATAGTAGCCAAAGTCAGTGAGCAGTTGGGAAATTATCAACTTTGGAGGGACCTAAGCCCTCGTCCTGCTTAGAAGGATAAATCCAGGAGTTCAATAAACTAACAAACATGTTACGTATCCAAATTGTGGTTAAACAGAAAAGCAGGTAAGATGTATTGAGATTGATAGTGATGAGAAACAGTATATTGACTATGATAGGGTGGTAGGTCTTGCAGAAAAAGAATAAAGAGAAGAGAGAGAAGAAGAGAGAGGGAGAAGACGGTCAGGAGGAAAATGGGGTTTGAGAGGGAGGAGAGAGGGAGCAGCAAGGGATGGGAGATTGGGAAAGAAGGATGGGAAAACGTGGAAGAAGTGAACCCCAGATGTTATCAGATCAAGTCAGTAAGCCTGACGGGGAGCATATCAAGGATGATGATGCCACTCAGGGGAGCAGGAGGAACTCGTTGAAATTGGAAAGGAGAAAGTGTGTCACCCGAAGGGGACCAAAGAGCTTCATATTTAGTAACTCTGTCAAAAATAATAGCCTAAATTTTCATGTGAATCATGGCTTGCGTGACCTTGTTTTTGACCGCCAGGACACAGAGTCTTCCATGATTTGGTGATGGTTTGTTTGGCTGCTGTTGTGAACGCAGGAGGAGTTTGAACTGACACAGAGATAGGGTAGGTGGCTTGAGATTCAGCAGAGCCACAGACGGGTCTGGCAGCAGTGTTGTGTAAAAAAGAGTAGAGAGCATAGTAAACAGGCTTGACCAAAAGGCTTGGGCTATTGGGCATGACCACCAAATATGGAGGAAGCTCCCTTGAGAAGCACAACCTCCTAAAGCAGGTATGGGGGTAGCTAGGTACATATTTGAAGATCCCAGCTGGGACCAAGTACCTACGAGTCAAGACTTTGTACTTGATATCAAGTGCCACAATATTTTGGGAGGAGGACTTTGTAGCTAACCATATGTGGTTCCAGTCTACGCCCTCCAGCGTAATATCCAGATCCTTTTCCCATTTAGAGGTGTAGGAAGGGGTAGGGGTAGATCCTGTGCTAAGTAGTTGAATGTAGAGAGCTGAGATTAGACCCCTCCTGTGTGGGTCATTTTTACATCCTTGCTTGAAGATAGACATGGAGTCCAATCTAATCCTCTATGGAGAGTCAAACTTTATCTTCTCCAAAAAACTGTCATCAAGGCCGAGCTGGAAAAACACCTGATAAACTTCTATAAAGACAATGAAGCTTTAGTTAATGATCCATTTGTTTTGTGGAATGCCCTCAAGGCATTCATGAGGGGAATGTTTATTAAAATTGGTGCAAGGGCAAAGATGCAGCGGCAGAAACAGGTTAACAACCTCACAAATTAAATTTTCTCTCTAGATACCCAAAACAAGCGTTAAACAATCATTAATAATCTCTCTAAATTTACCCGTTTGAGACATGATCTTCGCACCCTTCTCTTAGAAAACTTTGAGAGGGCATCCAGAAGATTAAAAATGGCATACTATTTATGAGGTAATAGGACGGGCAAAATTCTGGCTCACCTGTCAGGAACACCCGACAGGTGAGCCAGACGTGATCCTATAGATGCCCACCGAATGGGCAGTAGGTGCATGGATGCACACATGTGCATGAATATTCACGGCTTGCGTGCACAATAGCCATTATTGGCGCCTATGTGCTTATATAAGGTCAGCAGCTACACTAGTGCACTTCTGTCTGATCTGCAGCTTACCCTGTGTCCTGTTCCCTGTGCCTGTTTTTGATCTATTTTTGACCCGACTTCGTGACCACTCTGATTATCTCCAATTCTGACCTCGGGTTGCGTTTGACCTTGTTATTTCTGTTATCTGCCTGATTTCCTGCTGCCAACCACTGCCTGAACCTTGACCATTCTCTGCCTGCCGATTATTTCTATCTGATTCTCTGTGTATGACCTGGCTTGTCTGACCCTGATGCAGGAGACAAAATGATTGACCGCACTCCAAGGATAAGAAAATTGCTTTATTGCTATAAAAACATCCAACATGAAAAACCATTGAGGTTACAGCATCATGACAGCACAGAGGGGAGCATGATTGATGCTTTTCACAAATTTCTTCACTTATTAAGAATCCTTAGTCTGACCTTGCACCAGTCTCTTATCATCCATCTCTGTGTAGCTCCTGTGATGTTGTCCTGCATCCACAGCATACCTGCATCTGCTGTACCATCTGCTACTCAGTGATCCAGTTTGTTCCTGCAACTCATCAGCTACTCATCTCTGCTGTCAACTGAGAATCTTGCAGGCATTCCTACCTCGCTGCACTCTCACACATCGCTTCAAATATAATAGACCAGTATAATATTTCATTCCCCCTTTCTCTGTTTTTTGGACTTTGTAAGCCAGCAAGCTAGAACGTGAAATGATCCTAGTTTTGACTTCACATTGTCTTGTGCTGCTCCTATAGGACTGAACCCTCCCAAACCTCCAGTAGCAGTACATAAAACCAATGTGACTCCTCCAGATTCCTTTCACAAGTCTGCCAGCTCCTCTAATTAAGAGACAAAGGATAAAGGCCCGGTAAGCATTGTCCTTATCACAGGAAGCCACATCCTTTTGTAAAGTGCAGAGTCTTCAGAGAGAAGTCCATGGAAGAATGTAAAGCCTTCCTGAAGGAGAACATCTGCTATGAGTGTTGCTCATCGACATCTCACTTTGGCAAGGATTATAAGGTCAGTGTGAAATGCACAGCATGTGACAGCTCACATAACAACACAGCTTTACACCAATGGCCAGACCCATGGACATTGCAACACACCGACAGTACTAGTGAGTATGGGGGGGGAGCAACACACTGCTACAACTACACAAAATATCACTTCACGATGCACAGAGGTCTGTAAAGAAATCATAGGTGGCAGGTCCTGTTCTAAAATCTGTCTATTCAGAGTTTATCCAGTAGGCCAAAGGAACAAAGCCATTTAGCTTGATGCAATTCTTGATGATCAAAGTTACAAGTCTTTAGCCAGCTCAACCTTCTTTGACTCCTTCTTTTACTCCATAAAAACTTGTGTAGGAATAGTGTAGACAGCAGGGAGGAGAACATCTGGCTACCTAGTCAAGTCTATCAATGGACTAACATTCCTGTCCTTACCAACTCGTCTTGAATGCAATCAAATCCCTGATCACAGATCTGAAATTACCACAGCAGATGCAGCAGTTCATCATCCACACTTGACACGCATAGCGCACGTGATACTAGAATTTGATCCTCAGGCTCAGATGGTGCTACTCCTTTGTAGAGATATCTTACAAGTACATAAAGTGAGGGTTCAAATTAATGGTCCCCACTAGGAATAGGTGAACGGCTCGGCCAGAGCATGAGTTCGGGCTGAACACCCAAATTTGTGGGGTGTTCGCTGGGTGTTCATCCCGACAAACACCCCGCAATGCACTAAGCACTGCACAGTGCATTCTGCGCCCTGATTTGCCAAATCTTTGCCCAATCAGGGCGCAGTGTAAGCTGGTTGTTAAGAAGCAAGGAAGCCAGCCACAGCCTCCTTAACCACTGATGAGTCATCAGCTGTCAATAGGTTTCCCTTTTAAGTGCCCTTAAAAGTTTTTTTTTTTAAATGGCGTGGGGTCCCCCCCAGAATCCATATCAGACCCTTATCCAAGCATGCAGCCCGGCAGGTCAGGAAGGGGGAGGGGACAAACGAGTGCCCCCCCTTCCCTCCTCAACCATACTAGGCCACATGCCCTCAACATGGGGGGGGGTGTGCTTTGGGGTGGGGTTCCTGTCTTTGGAACAGATATTATTCTCTCTCTCTCTACATATACTGTATATATACCACCATGTGCATTGTGTATGCCCAGGGATTTTGCCATTTGTGAAACATCTTTTGTTACACTGAGCATGCTCAGCCACTGCCATTTTAGCCATATATCTGGATATGCTGAGCATGCTCAGAGACTTAGCTGTTTGACATCTGATACGTAAATGGTAGATAATGCACTTGTTGCTCTCCGTCTCACATACATCTAAACCAAAACTCCCACCTTTCTTCACAAACCACACACAATACAATTGCTGATGTAAATTTAAAATGAGTAACAATTTTGTGTGTTGTTTAGTATTTCCAAATGATCATCATTTACACCACAAAAATGTAATATGTGTACCAACATCAATAATTCAAATTAAAATGTCATCATCAAAATTCAGAGGATAACACCACTATTCTACACCCACACACCAGTGAACACCATATATCACACAATAAAATAAGAAACAGAACTCCTGCCTGATGTAATTCCACCACCTATAGGTGTAGGAGGGTTCCCCCACTATTGCAAATCTTGCAATATGTGTTCCATGGGGAAGGACAAGAAGCAGACTTGTGAATTCCACACCAGCAGCAATTGCAGCCTCTTACCAAGCAAAAAGCCCCAAAATTAGAGATGGTCTTATAGCAGCATGCTAACAGTAATCAGCCATAACCAGGCTTGGAACCATATGGCATATCACAGAAACAGGTTGGTCAGTTCCACTCAGGATTTCCAGGGTACATCTGCATTGATTAACTTTTTGCACCCCAGGGACTTAGGTCTGTTTACCACCTCAAACATGGAGGCTCCATGCATTAGGCAGCACAGTGGTTAACTGGTTAGCACTTCTGCCTTGCAGCACTGGAGTCTTTGGTTCGAATCCCAAACATGCCACTATCTGGTTAGTGGTTTGTATGTTCTTCCTCTGTTGTGGTGTTACAGATTCTTTTTCACAAGCTATTATATTTCTGATGGGTTTCACATAATGGAAACAAAAGAAATGACATTGTAAAGAAAGCGAGTGTGGGTTTTACACCAAATCTATAACAGTTTTTTTTGTTAGATATGGATTTATAAGTATAGTGGGATCCTGCATCCATATTTAAAGTGGTTGTTAACCCCCAAAAAATAGAGATCCTGGTCCCTTAAAGCAGATTAAACAGCACAGTGCCCCTCTCTAAACTGTAAAAAACCTAGCTAATCCTGCCACTTCCTGTATCCTCTATCTGCGCTGACCACAATAATCAGGGCTGCTGAGCCTTGACCACCATGGTCAGCGTACGTCCCTTTGTCATTTGCAGCCCTGCTCTACTCTCCTCTCTCCCCCTCACCCCTCCCTGCCTGTCAGCTCTGTGTTCTGTGTCCCTGTCTCTGCCCCCGCTGCTATTAGTATAAATAAAAAATTATAAATGGTCACCCTCTATTATAGTCAGGCATACCACACTGCATTAGTCTTTTATAAAATCGTGGCATGTAAATATCTTTTTAGAGCGATCTTCAAGCCAGTCATGTGACTCTCAGCTGGTTTCCAGGCTTACTGCAGAAGGGGCTGAGTGACCAGGTGACCTCCCCGGCTAACGTCAGAGAGAGATCTTGGCCCCTCCTGCAGAAGACATGTATACCGCGCGTCACGTGACAGGCCTAAAGATCGCTCTAAAAAGGTATTTACATGTCTCGTTTTCATTTATTTATTTTTTTCACAAAAAATGTTATTGAAATAATACAGGTACATGTTTAAAGAATGTGAAAAGAAAGAGAAATGACTCAGAGGGCCAAAGCCCATAACATACAGCATACACAGCATACACAGATGGAATGCAATTCCTAAAAAGTCTTACAAGGTAAGTTAACGATTACCGAAACAGCCTATGAACAGGAGTAGATACTTAGGGTAGCTATATCTCTGTGTTCAGCTTAAGTGACCGGCTGCCTGTTCATCTGTCTGCTTAAGTAATCTTCCCTCAAGCATGGCTTCACCCCAGCCCCTAACTGGGGACACTATATTAACCTGTGCACTGCAAGCCAGCCTTGCTGATCAATATTGTGTGGTTGGCTTACTGTTGCCTACTTAACCCCTTCAGCCCTGGAAGGATTTGCCCCCTTCCTGACCAGAGCACTTTTTGCGATTTGGCACTGCGCTGCTTTAACTGACAATTGAGCGGTTGTGCAATGTTGTACCCAAACAAAATTGACGTCCTTTTTTTCTCACAAACAGAACTTTATTTTGGTGGTATTTGATCACCTCTGCGGTTTTTATTTTTTGCGCTATAAACAAAAAAAAAAACAACAATTTTGAAAAAAACGCAATTTTTTTTACTTTTTGCTATAATAAATATCCCCCAAAAATATATAAAAAATCTATTTTTTTTTCAGTTTAGGCTGATATGTATTATTCTACATATTTTTGGTAAAACAAAATTGCAATAAGCGTATATTGATTGGTTTGCGCAAAATTTATAGCATCTACAAAATAGGGGATAATTTTATGGCATTTTTATTATTATTTTTTTTTATTAGTAATGACGGCGATCTGGGATTTTTATCATGACTGCGACATTATGACGGACACATTGGACACTTTTTGGACCATTGTCATTTATACAGTGATCAGTGCTATAAAAATGCACTGATTACTGTGTAAATGACACTGGCAGTGAAGGGGTTAACTGCTAGGTGGCGACAAAGGGGTTAAGTGTGTCCTAGGGAGTGATTCTAACTGTGGGGGGGATGGGCTTCAACACACATGACAGCGATCACTACTCTCGATGACAGAGAGCAATAATCTCTGTCATATCACTAGGCAGAACGGAGAAATGCCTTGTTTACAAAGGCATCTCCCCATTCTACCTTTCCGTGACACAATTGCGGGCACCCGGCGGATCATCGAGTCCGTGGGACCCGTGGTCACGGTCATGGAGAACATGGTGGGTGCGCGCAGCACCGGTTCTTAAAGGGGACATACCTGTACACCCTTTTGCCCACCCGTGCCATTCTGCCGACGTATATCGTCATGCAGCAGTCGGGAAGTGGTTAAAAACTGTAGATTTTACAGTACAACACCACATAGAATTTGTCATGGGCAAAGCAAAACTGGCTCCACAACCTGAGCACACCATACCTAGACTCAAACTCTGTGCTGCAGTATTAGCTGTCCAGCTAGCTGAACTTTTTGCATCAGAAATGGACATTGATCTTTAAGGTGTTTTTTTTTACACTGACAGCAAGGTGCATCTATAACCAAACTAACCAATTCTATGTTTATATCAACAAGAGTGCTAAGGATTAGGAGATCCACCTGTCCAACACAATGGCACTATGTATCTACTGACCATAACCCTGCAGATGTGGCCTGGTATGGTTCAGGAGGGGGGCTCACTCATCCCCCCTTTCCTGGCCTTCCAGACTGCGTGCTTGGTTAAGGGTCTAGTATGAATTTTGGGGGGAACCCACACTTTTTTTATTTTGGGTTGGGAACCCCACTTTAAGTGTGAAGAACATGCTACAGCAAAAATAACATTTCTAAATTTCTATAAAATTCTATTACATTTTCTTAATGTCTATTTAAATTGACTCACAGTTAAAATCGCCAGCCCGGTTATTTAAAAAAAAGAAAGAAAAAAACAATGTCCCTCCCTCCCCCACACACTCAATACCAGGCCCTTTGGGTCTGGTATGGATTTTAATGGAAACCCCATGCCAAATTTTAAAAAATGGCATGGGCTCTCCCCAAAATCCATACCAGACCCTTACCCAAGCATGCAGCTCGGCAGGCTAGGAAAACCTACCAAGTCACATGCCCTCAACATTGAGGGTGGGTGCTCCGCCCCCCACCCCAAAGCGCCTTGTCCCCATGTTGATGGGGACAAGGGCCTCTTCCCAACCATACCTGAACCATACCAGGCCACATGCCCTCAACATGGGCGATGGATGCTTTAGGGCAGGAGGGGCTCTGCCCCCTCACCCCAAAGCACCTTGTTCCCATGTTGATGGGCAGGGGGCTTATCAGAATCTCAAAGCCCCCATTCACGATGCCCATCGCACCGCCGGACCCGAGAAAAAATCTCTGCCCACGATAAAAGGCTGACCGCCTAATGCCTACACCACTGGATGACAGTTCTTATATAGGTAAGGGGACAACCAACCTGGTGGCCCTGACCCAGCATGCCCAGGTCAGTGATGCCACAAGGGGTGGAATGACCCGCTGATGTCATTGTGTAACTCCACCCCTTAGCTATTTAAGAAATGTCAGATGGAGGAGCAGGCAGTCCACGAGGAGCATTCGACCAGGCAGAAGGTTTTTATTTATTTTTTTGGGCGGCAGCAATGGATCTACATCGGGGGACATTGTTTTTTATTTTTAATAAAGTAATTGTCAAAAACTCATTTACTGTCTTTATACACTTTTTACACATTTTTGGTGAATGGGTAGGGGTACTACGTAACCCCTACTCATTCACATGGGCGGGTGGGATCAGGGGCCCCTTCCAGATGATAAGCTCCCTGCCCAAAGACCCCCACAACAACAGTCCAGGGTTGTGGGGATAAGACCATTGTCCCCATCAACTTGGCGCTGGCAACAAAAGTGAGTACACCCTAAATGAAAATGTCCAAATTGGGCCCAATTAGCCATTTTCCCTCCCCGGTGTCATGTGACTCGTTAGTGTTACAAGGTCTCAGGTGTGAATGGGGAGCAGGTGTGTTAAATTTGATGTTATCGCTCTCACTCTCTCATACAGGTCACTGGAAGTTCAACATAGCGGAGCAAAATATTACAGCGCACACATGCAAAAAAGACATTTACCTTATCTTGTTTGGAAGTTCAACATGACACCTCATGGTAAAGAACTCTCTGAGAATCTGAAAAAAATAATTGTTGCTCTACATAAAGATGGTCTAGGCTATAAGAAGATTGCCAAGACCCTAAAATTGAGCTGCAGCATGGTGGCCAAGAGCATACAGTGGTTTAACAGGACAGGTTCCACTCAGAACAGGCCTCTCCATGGTTGACCAAAGAAGTTGAGTGCACATGCCCAGCGTCATATCCAGAGGTTCTCTTTGGGAAATAGACATATTAGTGCTGCCAGCATTGCTGCAGAGGTTGAAGGGGTGGGAGGTCAGCCTGTCAGTGCTCAGACCATATGCCGCACACTGCATCAAATTGGACTGCATTGCTATCAATCCAAGAGGAAGCCTTGTCTAAAGATGATGCACAAGAAAGCCTGCAAACAGTTTGCTGAAGACAAGCAGACTAAGGACATGGATTACTGGAACCATGTCCTGTGGTCTGATAAGACAAAGATAAGCTTATTTGGTTTAGATAGCATCAATCTTGTGTGGCGGCAACCAGGTGAGGAGTACAAAGACACGTGTGTCTTGCCTACAGTCAAGCATGGTGGTGGGAGTGTCATGGTCTGAGGCTGCATGAGTGCTGCCGGCACTGGGGAGCTACAGTACATTGAGGGAACCATGAATGCCAACATGTACTGTGACATACTGAAGCAGAGCATGATCCCCTCCCTTCTGAGACTGGGCCACAGGGCAGTATTCCAACATGATAACGACCCCAAACACACCTCCAAGATGTCACTGCCTTGCTAAAGAAGCTGAGGGTAAAGGTGATGGACTGGCCAAGCATGTCTCCAGACCTAATCCCTATTGAGCATCTATGGGGCATCCTCAAACAGAACGTGGAGGAGCGCAAGGTCTCTAACATCCACCAGCTCTGTGATGTCATCATGGAGGAGTAGAAGCGGACTCCAGTGGCAACCTATGAAGCTCTGGTGAACTCCATGCCCAAGAGGGTTAAGGCAGTGCTGGAAAATAATGGTGGTCACACAAAATATTGACACTTTGTGTCCAATTTGGACATTTTCACTTAGGGGTGTACTCACTTTTGTTGCCAGTAGTTTAGACATTAATGGCTGTGTGTTGAGTTATTTTAAGGGGACAGCAAATTGACACTTTATACAAGCTGTACACTTTCTACTTTAATTGTAGGAAAGTGTCATTTCTTCAGTATTGTCACATGAAAAGATATAGTCAAATAATTACAAAAATGTGAGGGTTGTACTCACTTTTGTGAGATACTGTATAATATGTATCCAGCTACACAGTAGAAGCACCTGTGTCACGGATATGTTATGCTCTGACTTCACTGAAGACTCAACTAGTAGAAGAATGCTTTAAAAAGTTCTATAGATGTATGGTAGTTCATTTTTTTTGCAGTCAGCCTTCATAAAAGAGATTTTAAAATAGTTTAGATATATGTTCCCTCTGAGACATAATTAGTTGTGCCAACACATAAATATTGATGTTCGATAAGTCCCATAAAGTTTGGCATCGTTAATTTTATATAATATAAGGACTGAGAGGCAATTTCAGGGCAAAGCGATGGCAGTACCTTTCTGATTCTTACAGGGCCTGGTTCCACTAGCGCTATTGCATTTCATCTACTACCCAGAAAGCTCTGCTGTAGTATAATTAACAATTTGCTGCCTACCAGCAGCTCTGTAGTTCACATAGCAGCCTTGATATTTTATGCAAATTTTTCCCATTAAGCAGTATTTATATACATAGTAGAAAGTTTTCTAGGGTTTGTCAATTTATGGGTCTATGATTGCCTTTCACACTGTAAACTGTGCTACATTACAAAACAAGGGCCAAACATTGTTACTGCATAGACTTGTTTTATCATTAATTTCCTGTGATGGGTTTACATTGGCATCTGATTCCACTGCATGGTGGGTCAGGCAGAGATGTATGCAAATTTGGGAAGTAGTAGGTTCTACATGGTCGAAGAAGCAATGTAAGCATAACAGATTAACAGGTTGCTATCTGCAGGGGTCTTCTATTCTTAAAGTATCAAATAAAATAAGGGGAATCCTATGCGCTATCACTTATAAATAATGGAGAAAAATGTATTTTAACTTTTCAGCAGCTGCTCACATCTAAACAATGTGTCCCCACATGTATATTTAGGATTGGTAATGCTGAATGATGTGGTGCTTTGCTTATATTAGTGAATTTACATGTCATAAAGATGAAATGAAATCCGTGTCTGAGTAATACAAAATAAATTTCATGTGTAAACCTTACTCAGTACAAACACATATATAGCGCTTCAAATATATAAAGTTCTCTCCATGCTGCATGGTAAATTTATAAAATGAAAATGCTTCTAAATTTATAAATTATAGATATACACACACGTGATAAAGTGCATCTAGATAGCAATAATGCTTAACGTGTTATAGTGCAAAAAACTCTGTGCATCACTTTAAAAACAAACTTAATGTAAACAAAATATTATTAAAAAATGGAGGGAAGTCCCAAGGTAATTACATCCACTGAGAATTTATCTATACAGTCACAGAAGCAAGCCTCAATGCGTGCAAAAATCGTTCAAATGGTACTCTATACCAGTGTGTCACCTATCTGATCCAATATTCATACAATCCACCACGTGTTACAATCTAATGTGTGGGTGGCAGTTCACCCCAGGGCTTGATCTATATTCTCATGTAGATCAAGCACTCTTGTTAGCATGTCTCTCCTCCATGCTGGTAATACTAAAGCTCTGCCTGTATGTGTCCTCTCAGTTCACTCCTCCCATGTTATATCATGTATGGATAAAGAAATCTCCCATAGTGTAAAACCCTAATTTAATTTTATTGAAGTAAAAAGTAACAATCACATTTGAAAATAGAGAAAATTGGCACAACTCAATACAATGTAATCCACTGCAAAAACCTCCGCTCCGGCCGTGACATGGGGGTTGAAATTACCCGCCTCCCCCTCGACGCGTTGCATTACAACACATGTAAATAATTAGGGTAAATGCCGCGCTAACTCAATCTATAAAAGCAGCCAACATAACAATCAGACTAATTGTGAAATATAAACATAAAACAAAATGTGTGGTGCTAATGAGGTGATTAGTGTTATGCAATATCTAAACCGTGATGGCGATATTCAAAAAATTATATAGTCAAATATAGAAAGTATGTATACATAAAGATATATATAATAAAACATATATCTAATTACGTGACTAGAGCCATTGAAGTTGCCTCAATAGCTATAATAAATACGTCTAAATTAATTAGGTGATACACAAAAAATGTTGATAATAATAATGTGAAAAACCCCTAAAATAAAATAAAAATTAGAGAATGGGTCAGTCAGCCTTTCTTTGCAGACTAGGTGATCTTGAAACCATAAATATAGGGAAGTGTATAGATGAATGAAACTCCCAGGGCTCTGTGCTAAATCAATCAGGGTGTATAAATAAAACATAAGCAGATGTTAACATGATAAAAAACGACTAGAGTCCATGTTAATCAACAAAGTAAAAGTTCATAGGAGGAAACCCTGACGTTGATACTATTTCAATCTTTAGCTTCTTGAAAGGGGTTTTTGGAGGTGCGCCTCCAAAAACCCCTCTATGTGCTATAGTGATATATTAAATTTAGCAGATATGATAGACATATTCAATATGCAGTAATATAGCTTATATTAAAATAATAAAGTATATAATTGATTTGCCCAAAATAAATGGGATAGGTACAATTGGAAGTGATGGTCATTGTATGCTAGCATCGTCTGGTGGTCACTCCTCTGCAGGGTGATAGATATGCAACCACTGAAGAGTGATATCCATTCTAGGAATTTGGATATTACTTTGCACAATAAAATTGTTAATAACTAATATGAAAATGTAGTTATCTATATATTTAGATATCTAAATACCCCAAAGCACCCTCCCCATGTTAAGGGCATGTGGCCTGGTACGGTTCAGGAGGGGGAGCTCTCTCATCCCCCCTCTTTTCCTGTGGCCTGCCAGGTTGTGTGCTCGGATAAGGGTCTGGTATGGATTTTTGGGGGGACCCCATGCCTTTTTTTTTAATTTGGGCGCGGGGTTCCCCTTAAAATCCATACCAGACCTGAAGAGTCTGGTATGGATTTTGAGGGGGGCCCCTACATCATTTTTTTTTTAATTTGACGCAGGGTTCCCCTTAATATCCATACCAGACTTGAAGGGCCTGGTATGGAATTTGGGGGGACCCCCAAGCAATTTTTTTTTAAATTTTGGTTCGGGGTTTCCCTTAATATTCATATCAGACCCAAAGGGCCTGGTAATGGACTGGGGGGATCCCATGCCATTTTTTTCAATTACTTTTTTCTGTATGGCCAAGACCCAACAATTCATTATAGCAGCTAGTAGTTTTAAATGACTTTTTTTCCTTTAGAAATGTCATTTGTGCAGGGACTGTTCTAAACACGGGAAAAATGTGCCAATTTACAGGCATACTATAGACACCCCCCAGGTACGAAATTTAAAGGAATATTTCACTTTTATTGTTTCACTTTAAGCATTATTAAAATCACTGCTCCCGAAAAAACGGCCATTTTTAAAACTTTTTTTTGCATTGATACATGTCCCCTGGGGCAGGACCCAGGTCCCCAAATACTTTTTATGACAATACCATGTATATAAGCTTTTAAAATTAGCTTTTGATTTCTCCCATAGACAATTCATTATAGCCGCGAGTACTTTTAAATTACTTTTTTTTCCTTTAGAAATATAATTTTGTGCAGGGACTGTTCTAAACACGGGAAAAATGTGCCACTTTACAGGCATACTATAGACACCCCCCAGGTACGAAATTTAAAGGAATATTTCACTTTTATTGTTTACAGCATTAATAAAATCACTGCTCCCGAAAAAACAGCCATTTTTAAAACTTTTTTTTGCATTGATACATGTCCCCTGGGGCAGGACCCAGGTCCTCAAACAATTTTTAATGAAAATAACTTGCATATTAACTCTTAAAATTAGCACTCTTGATTTCCCATAGACTTTAACGGTGTTCGAACAAATGTTTTGCCTGTTCACATGTTCTGCTGCAAACCGAACTGGGGGGTGTTCGGCTCATCCCTAATAATCAGCCTAAACAGTGAAAATGTCTCTCCCTTGGGAAGAGTAGCAGAATGTGTTTTGGTTTGTAATTCTAATGTCCCGTACACACTATCGGACATTGATCGGACATTCTGACAACAAAATCCATGGATTTTTTCCGAAGGATGTCGGCTCAAACTTGTTTTGCAAACACACGGTCGCACAAAGTTGTCAGAATTTCCACTCGCTAAGAACGCGGTAACATACACCACGTACGACGAGACTAGAAAAGGCCAGTTCAGAACCAAGTGCGGCACCCTTTGGGCTTCTTTTTGCTAATCTCGTGTTAGTAAAAGTTTGGTGAGAGACGATTCGCACTTTTTCAGACTCGTGGTTTTCAGATCGTTTTCTGCTGTTCAGTTTGTGCTTGTGGGTTTGTATCTGCTCTTCAGTGCGTGCAGCAAGCTATGTGTGACTCAGTCATTGTGTTCTTGTTCGTTTGTTACTGTTTTTCAGGTCGCTCTTCACAGGCCTTGCTGTTCTTCGGTGCGTTCTGTTACTTAGTTCTGAGCAACCGACCGTTTTCTAGCCATGTTCCGTATACGTACTCCTCGTAGGGTTCGTGCTGTGCGGGGGCTTGGTGTTGGGGTCCTGACCTTGACACAAGTCCAGTCCATGAACAGGGTGGGGAGGAGTTCATGGACCAAGAATTGGTTGCTTCAGCGTGACCAGTTCTGTCATATGCCTTTGCTCCGTGAAATCCGTGAGAATAATCCTGATGATTTCAGGAACTTTCTCTAGATGACGGACCCCGTATTTCAACGTTTGTTGGCTTTGCTGACCCCTTATATCAGCAGGCAGGATACCTACATGAAGCAAGCCATCACTCCGGAGCAGAGGCTCGTCGCCACCCTGTGGTACTTGGTGACGGGGAGAACTCTGCAGGACTTGAAGTTCTCAACAGGCATCTCCCCCCAGGCTCTGGGGATCATTATCCCAGAGACCTGTTCTACCATCATCCAGGTCCTGCAGAAGGAGTATATTAAGGTAAGATATTTATCCTTTAATATCACATTTTATTGTATATAATGCTTGCTAATATTTTGTATTTCTTTCCTCATTCCCTAATTATCATGATTGTAATATGCTGTGAATGTCCCCTTTGTCCTCATTCATGCATGATTTTTATGTAATTATTTTTTTGTCCTTCATACATATTTGCCTTCACTTACCTCCGCAGCATGCTCTCCTGGCCCTATATTCACCTCATGTAGTCACTTAACAATGTATTTTGTCAGCTTCATAGTACTGCTTTACCCCAAACACCCCCTAAAATGTTTTTTAATGTGATTTGTGCTTTAAATTCAGGCAGACTGCCAGAGGCTTTTTTGGGGGGTTTCCCAAATCATTTGGAACCCTCCCCCCCAACTGCTAAGTCAGCTGATAACAATTCTCTATCTATCCTCAATCATCTATCTGCTGACTTTGCCATGCCCATACACACTATACCCATCTCTTTAGTGGTCCGATCTATGGATGAGTTCCCCAAAGCATGTAGTGCAAAGGCCTGCCTGTATACTTTCAAATGGTAATGTTCAAAGTTTTTGTATACTATTATTATCTTGATAGGTAATAGCAGAATTTCCAAATGTGCTCAAATGTGTACAGTGTGTATTTATATCTTTGTCTTATGACACTTCTTACCTGTCCAGTGGACTGTCAATAGTGTAACTAAGGAGGGGCCAAAGTAATACCCATTATTCAGGCATTCATCTCTCAATGAAGTGGAGAGGGTTACCTGTCCAAGAGCTCCCCCCTATAATGTTAGAAATGGCCCATGAGAGGGGGGGAGGGGGAATATGATAGGTGTACCTTATACTTTGGTCTTTAAAAGCTCCCTCCAAAAAATGTTATCTTGATGTTGGCCAAGAATGTTTGTGTGTAATCTGTTTTCCCTGTTTATGTGCAAAATGACTAATTTTTTTTTTTATTCCACAGTTTCCTTCCACATCACAGGAATGGCAGACTGTGGCCTCCCACTTTGCCCAGCGGTGGGACTTTCCTAACTGCGGAGGGGCAATTGATGGGAAACAGCTCCACATCATCCCACCACCCAACTCGGGGTCGTACTATTACAACTACAAGGGGTTCAATAGTATTGTGATGTTGGCGGTGGTGTCGGCTACTTATGAGTTCCTGTATGTGGATGTGGGGAAGAATGGCCGGATGTCCGATGGTGGAGTCATCACCCAGATCAAGTTCTACAGGCGTCTCCAGAATGGCAGCTTGGACTTGCCACCTCTAGAAGACAATGTGGAAGGACTCCCATTCGTCTTTGTTGCGGATGAAGCATTTGCGCTGGGGGACCATATTATGCGGCCATTCCCGATGAGGACCCTCACCCCGGACCAGAGGGTTTTTAATTACAGGCTGGCCAGAGCCAAAAGAGTGGTGGAGAACATGTTTGGAATCATGGCCAGCCGGTTCCGCCTATTTCTTACACCCATACATATGGCGGAGTACAAACTGAATAACATTATCCTGGTGTGCTGTGTTCTACACAACTTTTTACGCCAACATTCTGCCAACTATGCTGGCTCAGTTGGGCCTGAGACCGGAATTCAAAATGAACCAACCCTGACGGCGCTTGAAAGTGGCCGTCCTGGCTTGCCCCCCGAGTGCCCGTGATGTCCAGCTAAGATACCTTGAATTCTTTGCGGGTAGGGGGGCTATCAATATGCCAGACAATGTCTAAAACCTTTTTCAAATAAAAAAAAATTATCAAATCTTTGGTGACATTTACTGCTTGTGTTTGTTTTAGCTGACCCTGAGAGAAATGTGGTGAGTCCTGAAAATGGCGTGATTGTGTAACATTACAAAGCACTGTTGGGTGTTATTTACTAAAGGCAAAGACACTTTGCACTACAAGTTCACTTGAAACTGCACTTGTAGTGCAAAGTGGATTTGCCCTTAGGAAATAACACCCATTGTCACAGAAAACAGCAATTAGAGCACTACAAAAGTGTTGTAGCGTTGAGACAATAATCCACACATTCTTGACTAACAATCTTTTTAATACCCAATCACATGTGCATTTAGAAAAGTTTTTTAAAACAAACCAACATGTTTGTTGTAGAACAATTTTTGGGGTCACATTAGAAAAAGTAGAAATGTCCATTTAAGATAAAACAGGCATGTTTAAAACCAACAAGAAAGACACAAATCTTGAACTTACAAAGTTCACATTTGGTAGAACTTGAAGGCAATATCAGACTCGAGTATTTACAAACTGTGTTTGATATTGCGTTCAGATGGGGTGAAATCACCCCAGGAAAAGCCAAATTTTGAAGATGCACACAAATAGCCGAATGTCAACATGTGCTAGCTGCCATCATGGGGGATCAAGGGACGTGTTTTGGGGGTGCAACCCCTTCCTCTCAGCTACTTTATTATTGAGGAAGGGGTTGCAACCCCAAAATGCATCCATTGATCTCCCAAGATGACAGATAGCACATGTTGACACACTGGGGGTCATTTACTATAACTCCAGGAAGTACTGGGCACTATGGCAAATAATAGAGCCCATTTTAGCCAAATGGAAACAAAACGGCGAATTTGCGCATGAAAATCAGCGATAAAAGCGGAGAACAAACGTTTGTAAATTCTAAATTGCCGCTAATTAGCGCTTCCGCGTATATACAAATGCCAATTCTTATCAAGTTGTTATATAGCACTGTACTGTAGCCATGATCCATGTATGTGAAAGAAACATTTTTTATCAGAGATGTGCTCTAGTTCCCGTGCATCTATTGATTTATATTGCAATTAGTATTCCTAGTTTTTTTTTTCCTTCTTCTGCTAAGAAATGCAGTTCTGAATGATTATTACATAGTAATGTCTGCTATTCTGTAAAGTTACATGTATTAATCATTTAGGTTACCTATTTGTTGTATGTTGTTTTTTCATGTTTTTGATTTATTATTTATTAATTTAGTTGACTATAAAGCAGTAATTATTTATGTTCATTCTTTAATAATACTACACTATTATGCAGGTCTTGTACTTAGCACAATGGCTTAGTGGTCTGCTTGGATATCTCCACACCACTCATGGTATGAGTTCAAACAACAGCCAACCTACCATCCACTAGCTGTGTTTATTTTTTCAGTGCACAAGTGAATTAAAATAAACAAACAAAGAAATGTAAACTGCCCTTTAGCTAGTGTGTGGTGTTTGGAATGTCACATCATAATATAATTGAATTCTTACATACCATTGCATGCATTTAAAGAGTTAATACAATAAAAACTTTCACATTAAACTGCATTGGCTACTTGGCAATCACCTATTTTCAGTAAATATATATACACGTATATTTGTGTTGCTTTGGCTAATTGGCTAACTGGCATTCTCCTTTTCCCACCAATGCAATCTTTTAGGATTTTAACCCATGAGTCTTTCAATACCTGAATGTTTGAATGTAGAGGTGCTAACTGCTAGCCTATTGGGCTGAGCACAATTATACATACAAAATACTTTTACTAGTGTTTGATGTGTTATATACTATACAATAAAGTTTATCAAATGTAAACTGCTTGTTAGCTAGTGTGTGGTGTTTGGAGATTCACACCATAATATTAGTGAATACTTACATACCATTGCAAGCATTTGAAGAGTTAATACAATAATATCAACCACATTAAAGTGTATTGGCTACTTGGCATTCACTGTATGCTGCTTTGGCTAATTGGCTAACGGTAATTCTCCTTTTCTCCACCAATAGTAATCTTTTAGGATTCTTCTGTGGGATTTGAACCCATGAGTCTTTCAATACCTGAATGTTTGAAGGTAGAGGTGCTAACTGCTAGCCTATTGGGCTGAGCACAATTATATATACAAAATACTTTTACTAGTGTTTGATGGTTTATATACCATACAATAAAGTTTATCAAATGTAAACTGCTTGTTAGCTAGTGTATGGTGTTTTGGAGATTCACACCATAATATTAGTGAAGACTTATTTATTTTTATTTAAAGCGGGGGTTCACCCACACCGCCAAAAAAAAAAAAATATTAAAATCCAGCAGGTACAAATACTGCAGCTGCTGACTTTTAATACATGGCCACTTACCTGTCCCAGGGTCCAGCGATGTCGGCAGGGGACGCCGAGAACCCGCTCGGTTCTCGGCAGCTGCCGCCACCATCCTAGGTGAGGGAATCAGGAAGTGAAGCGTTGCGGCTTCACTTCCCGGTTCCCTACTGCGCATGCGCGAGTCGCGCTGCGCGTCCCTAGTGGTCGCCGCTCTCTCCTGGGAGCTGTGTGTTCCCAGCAGACAGCGCGGTCGGGACGGGAAGAGGCATAGACTCCCATGGGAGTCTATGCCGGAAGTGGGTGCAAATACCTGTCTTAGACAGGTATCTGCACCCCCCTCCCCCCTGAAAGGTGCCAAATGTGACACCGGAGGGGGGGAGGGTTACGAAAAGCGGAAGTTCCATTTTTGTGTGGAACTCCGCTTTAAGGTACTTCTATAATGCCGTCAATTTATGCAGTGCTTTACATAAACATTATACACTAATATGGGCCCCTACCCTCAAGGAGCTTACAATCTAAGGTCCCTAACTCACATTCATATACTAGGGCCAATTTAGACAGAAGCCAATTAACCTACCAGCATGTCTTTGGAGTGTGGAAGGAAACTGGAGTACCCGGAGGAAACCCACGCAGGCACAGGGAGAACATGCAAACTCCAGGCAGGTAGTCTTGTGGTGTGGTTGGGAATACGAACCAGCGACCATTTTAGCCAAATAAAATTTCAACAGGCGAATGTGCGAATGAAAAACTAGCGCTATTAGTGAGAAACACATGTTAGTAAATTCTAAGCTGGCGCTAATTAGCGCTTCCGCGTATATGCAAATGAGAATTCCTACCAAGTTGTTATATAGTACTGCACTGTAATCATGATCCATATATGTGAAAGAAACATTTTTATGTGAGATGTGCTCTACCTCGTGTGCATCTATTGATGTATGTTGCAATTAGTATTCCTAGTTTTTTCCTTCTTTTGCTAACTAATGCAGTTATGAATGATTATTACATAGTAATGTCTGCTATTCTGTAAAGTTACATGTATTAAACATTTAGGTTATCTATTTGTTGTATGTTGTTTTTTATTTTTTAATTTAGGTGACTATAAAGCGGTAATTATTTATAGTCATTCTTTAATCATACTACACTATTATGCAGGTCTCATACTTAGCACAATGGCTTAGTAGTCTGCTCAGATGTCTCCACAGCACTCATGGTACAAGTTCAAATGCCAGCCAACCTACCATCCCCCAGCTGTGTTTATTTTTTCAGTGCACAAGCGAATTAAAATGAACAAACAAAAAAATGTAGGGAAGAAGACAGCTCGGAGCTATTCTACAATAAAGGACTTGTCAAAAACCGGCTATTAATTTTTTTACATTTCACTGCTTTTTTTGGTGAATGGGTAGGGGTAAAATGTACCCCATACCTATTCACATAGGGGGCAGGATCTGGGAGCCCCCTTGTTAAAGGGGGCTTCCAGATTCTGATAAACCCCCTGCCTGCAGACCGACAACCACCAACCAGTGTTGTCAGGAAGAGGCCCTTGTCCCCATCAACATGGGGAAAAGGTGCTTTGGGGCATGTGGCCTGGTAAGGTTCAGAAGAGGAGGGTGCTCACTCATCCCCCCCTATCCTGACCTCCAGGCTGCATGCTCAGGTAAGGGTCTGGTATGGATTTTGGGGGCCCCACATCAAATTTATTTTACATTTTGGTGTGGGGTTCCCCTTAAAGTCCATACCAAAGGGCCTGGTATGTACTGGGGGGACCCTACGACATTTTTTTCCTTGAATTTTGGAATTCCATACCATATTATTGAATAAGTACATACCATTGCATGCATTTGAAGAGTGAAAATATGGAATAAAGCAAGCTGATGTGCTTTGCCTAATTATGCTTCTGAGTACAATGCACACTTCTGGGAGGTGATGCTGTCAGTGGGATTTGAATTCATGGCTTGAACTTTTGGGGGCAGCAGGGTATACCGCTATGCTACAGAGCTGAGCACTTACCTACAGAGAAAATACATTTACTAATGTTTGATTCAATACAATAATGTTTTGCATTTCAGACATTAATATTATAGTAACAACCATGCTCGTGCCGATGTGGCATTGGCTAATAGGCATTTGCCTCTTTTCAGCATATGCTGCTGAGTACAATGCAAGCTTTCAGTAGGTGATACCATCTGTGTGATTTTCAGCCATTTGAGCACAATTATATTGAGAACATATGTTTACTAGTGTTTGATGGTGGGACTACTTTATATTCTAGGTATAAAATAGTACTCAGCACAGTGACTTAGGCACCTTTCACACTTGTGCGACCTGAAAGTTGCGAGATTTTAATGCGACTTTAAGCAATGCCTATGTAATCTTGAGGTCTATGGACACAGGAGTCACAGGGAAAGACACGCAACTTTCCCATGATTTTACATCAGCAATTTTGCCGCAATTCCAGGGAATGCCTGTGTAAACTTGAGGTCTATGGACCTCAACTCGCATCAAAGTCAGACCAAAGTAGTACAGGGACTACGTTGAAGTCAGTGTTACTTGAAGTTGCACAGATATGAATGGTACACATTAAAAATCATGGGGTATGACTTGTCATACGACTCTGATATCCAAAGTCGCACAAGTGTGACTCAGCCCGACTTTGTCAGCGATTTCAGAGACATCAGTGCACTTTCCTGCACAGATGTCTAGTGAAATCACATAGGTCCCAACTGTTCTCCTTTAAGAAGGTGTCCTATGCCTACCTACTTTTGCCAATAGGTGTCCCTTATACCCATCTCAAAAAGTTGGGAGGTAAGAAATCGCCCCCTGAAGTCGCCCAAAGTAGTGCAGGAACTACTTTTGGGAATCGTTGTGGTGTCGCACCAATTCGGACAGTTCCATTGCCATCAATAGGCACCGATTTGGCCTACAATTTGACATGTCAATTCAGACCTATGTGAACATGGGTGAAGTTGCATAGATATTAGAGCTGCACGGTTCTGGCCAAAATGAGAATCACAATTTTTTTGCTTAGGATAAAAAGATCACGATTCTCGCGACGTAAAATTTTTCACATTATCCCACAAAAAATTGGGCTAACGTTTCTTTTTTTTTTTTTTAAATTAATTAAAGTACTTTTTTCCAAAAAAAAAATTGCATTTGAAAGGCGCAAATACAGTGTGACATAAAATATTGTAACAACCACCATTTTATTCTCTAGGGTCTCTACAAAAAAAATATATATATATAATGTTGGGGGGTTTTAAGTAATTTTCTAGCAAAAAAAAATGATTTTAACCTGAAACCAACAAATGTCAGAAAAATGTTTAGTGTTTAAGTAGTTAAACTTTCCTCACTTACACAGAATTCTATTTAATTGACAAATTGTTACAAGGTTTCTAGTTAAGTTCACTGATAAAGAATGTTCTAATTCTTGGCAGACTTCCTGGTTTTTCGGCTGTGGCTTCAGAAGAGCAGAGAGAGTTCTTTGCATAGCAAGAATCGTGAAACGCTTTTTTCAAGATCGTAAAGGGGGAAAAAATCACGATGACGATTAATCGTGCAGCTCTAATAAATATGCATGGAAATCAAGGGGGACAACTTTTCATGTGACTCTGAGGTCCAAAGCTCCATGAAAAGTCACCCAAGTGTGAAAGTAACCTAATGCGATTAATTGATAACACCTTTGAATAAGGCCCCATTTGCACTTGTGCAACCTTAAAATTGCACAGCTTTGTCATGACTTGAAGCAATGTCTGTGTAATCTTGTGGTGTATGGACCTCAAATAGCATCAAAGTCAAACCAAGGTAGTGCAGGGACGAATTTGCTACACCTTCAGGATGCACAAGTGACAATAGGGCCAAATTCAAAGGCGTTATCATTGAATCTCATTCACACTGCTGCGACCTGAAAGTCACACTATTTTGCTGCCACTTTGCCGCTGCAACTTGACCCAACTTCTGGGAATGCCTGTGTAATATTGTACCCGATATACCTCAAGTCACACCAAAGTAGTACAGGGACTACTTTGAAGTTGGTGCGACTTAAAGTAGCACAGATATGAATGGTTATCATTGAGAATCATGGGGTACAACTTGTCATGCAACTCAAAGGTCCAAATTTGCTGGAAAATTCGCCCAGCTGTGAAACAAGTCATATATATTTTAATAAAAGGAGCTCTCATTTATACTTGCATAGTCCTTACTGATTTACATCAGCAGAACAAATGCAGGAAGTGATGTGTGCACATGGGATGGAAGCAAATGTGTGGTGATGCCAAACAAATCAATGAACCCCACCCACACCAAATCTAACTATGACATCCACCCCCGCATTGATTAAGTACAAGTACATATCCTACACTTACCCGGCCAATAAGCAGCGCCTCCCCTCTGCTAAAGAGACCTCGCCATGTCCACCTAGATGGAGATCCTGACCAGTGCAGGAACTTCCAGGTGCATACAATGAATAATTTCCAGGTCAGAAGGTGAAACCACGCTTTTGATTGTAGCTGCGAATATTTGATCTCAACCATGATTAGTATTTTTTTATTTTCAGATATGCAAATCTGTATTTCTACATATATTTGAAGGTAAACTTAAGGGAGTTTGCTAAGAAATGGTGTCCCTGGGTTAGCAGCAGGTGAATTACAAAGGCAAAAGGCCCAGTTTGAGCCCTGGTTCACACTGACAGAGGGAGGAAATCGTTCAGCTGAACTCCCACAATTTCATTCCTGCATGTCAGTCCCGACTGTGGGGGCAACATCAGAGACATCGGTGCAGGTTTCTGCACCAATATCAATACAAATTGCACCAATTAGAACAGTGCAATTGCCACAGATTTGACATGTCAAATCACACCAATGTGAACCAGAGCTGACAAATTCAAACACTGCCTATCCACCAGCTGAATTAATTACCTGCAATTCTCCACAGCTGTTAATGATAAAGGTGGAATCTTTATATATAACTTGCAGTTGTGCAGTAGCCTAGGTTTACATTGAAGCGATTGTTCATGCGATTTGAGAGATCAAATCGCATGACTATTGGCAATGGCACTGTTCCAATTGATGCAACATTTTTTTTGTGGCACCGCATCAATTTGCTAAAGTAGTTCCTGCACTACTTTTGCCAATTTCAGGTGCGACTTCAATAGACATTTGTGTATGAAGCCATCTGAAATCACGCTGACCTTGCTACTTTGAAATCGTGCTACTTCAAGTGAAGTAGCGCAATTTCAATGTAGCATGTGAACCAGGGCAAAGAGATTAGTTTTTTGGTGCACAAATACATATTGAAATACAATATAAAAGATATTGCACTTTCCCAAAACCACCACCCACAAAAACTAAAGAAAGAAAAGTAGAAGGAAAAAAAAAACCACACACACACACACACACACACACACACACACACACCAAAAGTACTTTTATTTTACCAGCAGAAAAAAAATAAATTTACATTTACTAGCTCCAAAAAAATTTGGACAGGATATATGGTACTACATTTAGCAACGGAATTTTAAGGGCCCTGCTCATAGGAGCTTACAATCTAAAATTAGACAAAACCTTAGAGTGGACACAGCTTTAATTTCAGTGTATAACGGGCAACACATCACATTATCTGAAAGATTATAGAAACATATTTAACAGTCATTCTTACAAAGCATTCCAACATAACATTGCAAGACTTATTCAAAACACCCACCACCAGCCCAAAATCCACACATACATACATTGGTGACCATGTTCTGCTGGAAGCTGCATTTCAGTGTACATGATTAAACGAGATCAAAAATAGTAGGTCAGCAGATGCTTCCAAACGATGTTTGCATGATCAGACAGGAACAATACACACACAACATTGACAGCATGGCCACATAAACCCACTTTTGATTGAAAAAATGCACAAGAATTTCATCAAATCTCCCAATATCATTCCTTCTCCCTCACAACAAAAAACCTGACCTTCTCAGGCCAAACAAATCCCCCCTACTGCAGGCCTTTATATAAGAGAGGCTGTATTGTTAGCACACTGACACACCCAATAGAAGTACACGCCCACCAGTATCTTTCAATCTGTCTCTTCATGTATGTCTAAAGTGATTTCACCTGATGAGCAGGAACACATAATAGTATTTGCATCTGTGTTAGCCCTTGGCTATGTGCATCAAATCTCCAACTACAGGACAAAGATCAAAGTCCATTTGCATCCACATAAACAAAGCAAACAGTTTTCTAAGCATATGTACCCGTGCAGTGTAAACCCTAAAATTTGAAATGTCCAAGTCCCTGGGAATGATTAGTGCTAATAAACATTAACATCAGTCCCTGGCTGCAATGAGCTTCCAATATAAAGTCCAAAATTAACGTTCTTACATTAGAACCTATTTTGACAGGAGACAAATAGAGTGCCAGCATGTCTTTAGATTGTGGTGAGAAACCCACAAAGGGAGAACATATAAACTTCAACACAAGTATTAGCATGTTGGGGAATTGAACCAACATCCCAGGTGCTGCTAGACAGAACTGCTACCCACTAAGCCACCAGGCAACCCCGCACATGTTCTCTGCATCTCTGTGGTGTGAACCAGCCCTAAGTCCATAGCCATGCTCAGTGTCACAAGCAATATACAGTATATTGGCCTAAGTATTGGGATGCCTGCCTTTAAACACACATGAACTGTAATGGCATCCCAGTATTAGTATTGGGTTCAAAACTCATTTGGCCCACCCTTTGCAGCTATAACAGCTTCAACTCTTCTTGTCCACAAGGTTTAGGAGTGTGTCTATGGGAATGTTTGACCATTCTTCCAAGTGCATTTGTGAGGTCAGGCACTGATGTTGGATGAGAAGGCCTGACCTACAGTCTCCTCTCTAATTTATCCCCAAGGTGTTCTGTTGTGTTGAGGTCAGGACTCTGTGCAGGCCAGTCAAGTTCCTCCACCCCAAAATCACTCATCCATGTCTTTATGGACCTTGCTTTGTGCACTGGTCCAAATGATTTGGTGGAGGGGGATTATGGTGCGGGGTTGTTTTTCAGGGGTTGGGCTTGGCCTCTTAGTTTCAGAGAAGGGAACTCTTAAGGTGTCAGCATACCAAGACATTTTGGACAATTTCATGCTCCCAACTTTGTGGAGACAGTTTGGGGAAAGCCCCTTCCTGTTCCAACATGACTGCACACCAGTACACAAAGCAAGGTCCATAAAGACATGGATGAGCAAGTTTGGGGTGGAGAAACTTGACTGGCCTGCACAGAGTCCTGGCCTCAACCCGATAGAACACCCTTTGGCTGAATTAGAGTAGAGACTGCAAGCCAGGCCTTCTCATCCAACATCAGTGCCTGGCCTCACAAATGCACTTCTGGAAGAATGATCAAACATTCCCATAGGCAGACTAAACCTTGTGGACAGCCTTCCCAGAAGCTGTTCTAGCTGCAAAGGGTGGGCCAAATCAAATTTTAACCCTACGGACTAAGACTGGGCTGCCATTAAAGTTCATGTGTGTGTAAAGGCAGGCGTCCCAATACTTTTGGCTATATAGTGTATCTGGAAAAGTCTTACAATGGTGGTGGAACCCTCCTACACATAACTACTACATTTAGACATAATTACAGGACCTGGGAGATGAGACAACTTCTCTACATGAAGTAACATGATTGAGGATTTGAACCCAGACCCTCAGAGATACTAAGCAGAAGCTCTAACCTCTAAGCCACAGAGCTGCCACATGTGAGTCTCTCCTACACATAACTACACATAAATACACATAAAAACACATTAATACTGCATTTCTATGGACATACAGGTGATGGAATTACATTACTCAGGAGTTATTCTTCTTGATTTATTCTGTGATATTTGGTGTTTTTTTGTGGGTGAGAGTAGAATATTACCCTCAAATTTTTGGGAGTTACATTTTGATTTCTGATGTTGGTACACATATCACATTTTTTGGGCTCAAATTATGAATATGGAAATAATACAAAGCACAAAAAATTGTGATTCATTTTAAATTTTCATCAGCAATGGTATTGTTTGTGGATTATAAAGACTCCTGTGTGAGTTTAGGTTAAAGATTGTTGTGAGATGAAGAATAACAAGTGAAAGTGACAGAGAAAAATATATTTTACCAAAACATCAAAACATTCCACATTCTAGTATTCTTAAAATCAAAATATTTTAAGTAGAAGCAACAATGTTGCAAAGGAAAATTTATTTCACAGAAAGATACATTTCATCTCAACATTAAAAGGTTTTTTTTGTGAAAGTTAGAATTGTTCCATTAGAATCAATGACTGAAACTTCATTTGGACTAAATTAGAGCAGATTTTAACTCCCAAAAAATGTTCTCTAATTAGCTCTCATTTTGGTATTTACTATAGCTCCAGGTAAAAAAGATACTTGAGTTAAAATGAGAGTTATTTTCAGGTCTGAGCATGCTCAGTTGTATTGGCACCTAGTTGTCCAAAACGGGGAATTTTTCACTTTTCAGACTTTTAAAGATATTTCAGTGTAGAAATCACTTTTTCACACAGTTTAAAAGCAGATAATCTTTAAATAATATGCCGCATATTTCAGTACCATTTAGGCAATTATATCATGTTCTAAACATTATTTCCATGTGCAGTTCTCTAGGTTTTAGCAGAGTAAGGGTTTGGGCTCTATTTAGTTTCAGGGAGCTATAGTAAATTCGATTTTGGGAGTATTTTCTCACCAGCGCTATAGTGAATACCGTTTTAGCGCGAATTAGCGCTATTAGCGCTAATTCGCGCTAAATTGCCGCGAATTACCGCTAATTCGCGGCAATTTGCGCGAATTAGCGCCATAGCGCTATAGTAAATGACCCCCACTGTGTGCATCTTCAAAATTTGGCTTTTCTCCAATTTGTCAAAAAATGTAAAAAAATTGTAGCACACCAAAAAACAAAGGGATTTGGAGGGGTTTTAAACTCTCTCTAAAACATCAATGATGTTCTTATTTTTTTGAAGAACATCATTGATGTTTTTCTTGATGTTTTCCAAGTCCCTATTACACCCCATGATCTCCCCGATAAGGATCTGTGCACTTTCCGAGGTGAAAGGATCTGGATTCACAACATCACAATCACCTAAAAAGATAAAAAACAAAAAAAACATGTATTATAAATATGCCGGCATTCATCTCTTACCTGAGCCTGTGGTTGCAGACACTCACCTGTTGTGGTGCCAATTTCCACCACGTCTTCCTCCTCCTGCTCTGTTTGTCTTGGGTGGATTTCCCCTTCTTCCAGAGGTGGGGGGTCTGTGGTCTTCTCGGATGAGGGGTGTCCTCCGAGTCTTTTATCCCCTATGTAAAAAAAAAATGGTATACTTAGCACACAGATATTTGATGTCAGAACTATAAATATGAAACATTGTTTGGAAATGGGGTACAATTTTTTTTGTGGGCAGAGTTCCAAGATGTAGCATTTTTCTTGTCCTTTGTCAAGCTTGAATACTTTGCCTGTCTTGTACAAGCTTCACAGATGGAGACACCCCTATAGTATACACTGGAGCACCTGTGTGGGCCCCCTAATAAAAAGGGTGTTCTTGTGTCCCACACTAGTGCTCCAGCGTCCAGATGTGAAAACTGCTGCTGAGTGTCCTCTCCTTACACATAATCTAGTTTGCATTTCATTCTAGTTACAAACCCATCTACACAACCAAATTAGTTTCAGACAAGTAGGCCCTAAAAAATGTGGGCAAATGCATATGGCCAAAACAATGATGTTTTCTAGGCCGAACGAACAATGTTTGATACGAATGAATAATGTGCCCATGAACATGAAAGTTGCCATTTTAAACTGGATAACAGTTAAGAAAAGCACATGGAGCAGCACGAACGTAATAAACATAAAGAATATGAACACAGCACAACTACTTACTTTTTTGCAGCACTCTCCAGATCTTTCTGTACTGCTCGTGCTCTCTTAATTTTAGGTCCGACCACCGCTTCCTGAGCTGATCTTTCGACGTACCCCAAAATTCTGTTGCAGACTCTTGACCACTCTCGCCATGATCTTGGCCTTTCTGATATTGGGGTTGGGGTAAGGTCCATACTTCCCGTCATAGTCGGCCCTCTTCATTATGTCGACCATCTCCAACATCTCCCCAAAGGACATATTTGATGCCTTAAATCGACTCCTTCTGGATCAGGACATTTCAGGCTCCAGGCTTTCCTCCTCCTCCTCGTTGGTGTAATTATCAGACACCTGCTCTGACTCCGCCATGTGCTCTTCCCCACTGCGACGAACGAGAAGGGGCGGGGAATAGACTAGAAAGAACGTCAGGGGTGGGCAGAGTTTCACGCATGTGCAGTGTCTATAAAGTGCAACACGCGTGCGTAGTACGTACGACCTGTGAGCGGAGGAAGGAGTAACGGAGGCGTCGATCGTGATAACGAAGGTAAGAGTTAACATTGGGCCTATACTGCTTCTAGATTGAGGCCTGTATTTGCACAAGTTTAGTAGACTTTAGGCTGACATTAGGGTTTGTCTTGTGTTGTGTCTTGCAGTGAAAATGGATATCTTGAAAGATAAGGACTTTATGCCAATCTTCATTGATATGTTAAACCACCCAGATAAACCACCCAGAATATAAGAACCAAACAAAGAGGAAGGCAGCGCTGGATCAATTGCTGGAATTTGTGAATCCCCACAGCAGACGTCATCTATTTGAAGGTTCTAATTGGTGGCCTGAGGAGCACTTATCTAATGGAGCACAAGAAGGTCCAGGATTCCCAGAGATCAGGAGCTGCAGATGACATTTATGTCCCCAGGCTGTGGTACTATGACAGGCTGCATTTTCTGGCAGGTCAGCACCCAGGCCAGCACTCTCCCCTCTTCCTTCCATGCTTCCTTCCCCCCAGCCGACGCTTCTGACGTCCAACCTGGGCCTTCCAGGCAGCAACATGTGGAGGAGCCCAGATTGAGCCAGGTATAGCATTCCTCTAAATATTTCTGGTTGTCCAATGAATGATGTTACTAGATGTTAGATTGGAGTACTAATAATTTATGATTGTGATTGATGAAGCAAAAACTAAAACCATGTCCCTTTTTCGTACACAGGGAAGTCTCAGCCAGGAGGTGGCCAGGCCAAGCAGGCTGCCTGATATCCAGGTCCCTCCCCTACACCTTCAAAGACAAAGTGCCAGGAAGAGAAGTAACCTGGAGGAGGCTGCCATAGGCCTCTTTTGGAAGGCTACAGAGGCCCTGAGAACCCCCCACACTGTGGAGGAGGACTTTGCTGGCATAGCTGCTTGCAAAATGATGCAGATGGAGGAGGGCCAACGACTCCTGTGTGAGTTCCTAATTTTGGAAGCTCTCAATAAGGGGTTGAGGGGCCAAATAACATGTGCTACCCACATTTGTGACCTCACACATGGTCCTCCTCCTCCTGCCACATCTCCAACATCAGAGCCACAGGCAGGAAGGAAGCGTGGAAAGAAGACCAGAGAGTGATGGCCCTGGGTTTAGTCTGGTCTGGCAAAATATGCAGGCTCTTGTAGTACCACAGCCTGGGGACACAGATGTTACATAGTTACATAGTTACATAGTAGGTGAGGTTGAAAAAAGACACAAGTCCATCAAGTCCAACCTATGTGTGTGATTATGTGTCAGTATTACATTGTATATCCCTGTATGTTGCGGTCATTCAGGTGATTATCTAATAGTTTCTTGAAGCTATCAATGCTCCCCGCTGAGACCACCGTCTGTGGAAGGGAATTCCACATCCTTGCCGCTCTTACAGTAAAGAACCCTCTACGTAGTTTAAGGTTAAACCTCTTTTCTTCTAATTGTAATGAGTGGCCACGAGTCTTATTAAACTCTCTTCTGCAAAAAAGTTTTATCCCTATTGTGGGGTCACCAGTACAGTATTTGTAGCAGTGTATGTCATCTGCTGCTTTCCGGATCTCTAGGACTTCTGGACCAGACTGCACTCCCTTAGATAAGGACTCCTCAGGCCACCAATTTTGCTGGAAAATAATTGATGTGTGCCCTGGGGGTCCAAGGCTTCGCCAATTTCTGCTGTTTCTCCAGTGTTGCTTCCCTCTTTGTTTGGTTCTGAGCCCTTAATAAAGGAATTTTTGTTTCAATTATACTCACCTATGTGTGTTTTCCTTCAAAAAGGACAGTTTGTTTGTGAGAAGGCAGGTACATTTCTAAAGTACAATGTGAAATTAACAAGAGACACCAACACCAAACAATCTCCTTGAGATTAAATAATACAAGATAATAATGGTGTTGTGGTAACTTGACACACAAAACACACAAAAAATATTATGGAGTAAAACACAAAATAAAAAAATAAAAAAACAGCCTTGAAAAAAATACAAACCCCCAAAAAAAACAGCCTTGCAAAAAAAAAAAAACAATTATTTAAAAACAACCAAAAAGAAATTTGGCCAGATGTGACAAATCAAAATATATTGAGGGAATCCCGATAAATAATAAAGAAATAAGTTTGTGAGAAGTCTGTGTGAATATGAGCAGCATTATAAAGATGAACAGAGTGCGCTGTATTAAACTATTTAAAACATTGCAGCGTGACGAAAGTGCTGTATCCATTCCGAACGCTAATTTTACCAGACCGAGCTGTTCTGTCTCGGAATTTCTTCTGAGCATATGTGGCACTTTGTGCGTCGGAACTGGCCACACACGGTCAGAATTGACGCAATCAGATATTGTTGTCGGAAAATTTTATAGCCTGCTTTCAATCTTTGTGTGTAGGAAAATCTGATGGAAAAAGTCCGATGGAGCCCACACACGGTCGGAATGTCCGACAACACGCTCTGATCACACATTTTCTGTCGGAAAATCCGACCGTGTGTACGGGGCATAAGTATGCTCATGCTGTGTGTGAAAAATATCTTATTAAATTGTCAACTTTGTGTACAATATTTATTTTAATTTTCTTTCCACATTTTCCAAAAACTTGTGGCAAAAAAGTGAAATCTTCAAAACCCTCACCATGCCTTTTAAAAAATACATTGGGGTATTTACCCTTCAAAATGTGGTAATTTTGTGAGTGTTTCCACTGTGCTGGTACTCCAGGGTCTCAAAAAATGTGATAGGTAGTAACAAAAATAGATGCAAAGTTTATGCTTCTTTAAAGCCCAAATGCACTCCTTCAATTTTGGGCTCCTCTATGCATCAAGACAGTGAAAAAGTCTCACACATGTGGTATATCCATACTTGGAATGAGTAGCAGAATGTGTGTGTTGGGGTGTAATTGTAAGTATGCCTATGCTGTGTGTGAGAAATATCTTCTTAAAATGACAACTTAAAAAAATTGTTACAAAAAAATTACAACTTCAAAAAACTCACCATGCCTCTTACTAAATACCTTGTACTTTTTACTTTGTAAAGAGGGGTCATTTGGGAGGTATATGAACTGTCCTGGCATTTAATGGCCTCAAGAAATGAGATACAGTCGGTACATCAGGATTAGGGATGAGCTTCGAGTTCGAGTCGAACTCATGTTCGACTCGAATATCAGCTGTTCGCCAGTTTGCTGAACAGCGAACAATTTGGGGTGTTCGCGGCAAATTCGAATGCCGCGGAATACCCTTTAAAAGTCTATGGGAGAAATCAAAAGTGCTAATTTTAAAGGCTTATATGCATGGTATTGTCATAAAAAGTGTTTGGGGACCTGGGTCCTGTCCCTTCAGGTCTGGTATGGATTTTAAGGGGAACCCTGTGCCAAAATTTTTAAAAAAATGGCGTGGGGTCCCCCCAAAAATCCACACCAGACCCTTATCCTAGCACGCAACCTGGCAGGCCGCAGGAAAAGAGGGGGGGACGAGAGAGTGCCCCCCTCCTGAACCATACCAGGCCACATGCCCTCAACATTGGGAGGGTGCTTTGGGGTAGCCCCCCAAAACACCTTGTCCCCATGTTGATGGGCACAAGGGCTCATCCCCACAACCCTTGCCCGGTGGTTGTGGGGTCTGCGGGCGGGGGCTTATCAGAATCTGGAAGCCCTCTTTAACAAGGGGACCCCCAGATCCCGGCCCTCCCCCCTGTGTGAAATGGTAAGGGGGTACAAAAGTATAAAATTCCTTTATTTAAATGCTTCTTCTTTCTTCTATCTTCTATTTTCTATCTTCCTTCGGTTTCTTCCTCTATCTTCTTCTTCTTCTGGTTCTGAAGGGTCTGGTATAGATTTTAAGGGGGGACCCCACACCATTTTTTTTATTTTGGCCGGGGTTCCCCTTAATATCCATACCAGACCTGAAGGGCCTGGTATGGAATTTAGGGGGACCCCCATGTCATTTTTTTTTAAATTTTGGTTCGGGGTTCCCCTGTGGGGAATTCCCATGCCATTTTTATCAATGAACTTTTATGTGTATTGTCGGACTGGCTATTCATTAATAGCCGCAAATAGTTTTAAATGACTTTTTTTCCTTTGAAATGTCATTTTGCTGTCAGACTGTTCTAAACACGGGAAACATGCGCCCCTTTGCAGGCATACTATAGACACCCCCCAGGTACGAAATTTAAAGGAACAATTCACTTTTATTGTTTCACTTTAAGCATTATTAAAATCACTGCTCCCGAAAAAACGGGAAAAAACTTTTTTTTGCATTGATCCTTGTCCCCTGGGGCAGGTCCCAGGTCCCCAAACACTTTTTATGACAATAACTTGCATATAAGCCTTTAAAATTAGCACTTTTGATTAGTCATGTTCGTGTCCCATAGACTTTAATGCTGTCCGCGTGTTCGAACAAATTTTTTGCCTGTTCGCAAGTTCTGGTGCGAACCGAACAGGGGGTTGTTCGGCTCATCCCTAATCAGGATTTATTAATTCTAAAATACATGTACCACAGCTTGTAGACTCTATGACTTGCACACAGACTAAATTATGAGAGAAGATTTTCATTTAAAAATGTTATATATATATATATATATATATATATATATATATACACACTGTATAGCAAGAGAAAAAAAGAGTGGTGATTAAATACCACCACAATAAAGCTCTTATTGCTATTATTAAAAATAAGCAGACATCATAAAATCTTCTCTGCCTGATAAGTTTGTCTTGGTGAATCAGTGATGCAATTAGGCACATCTGCTTTCAATGCCACAGCAAATTATCCTAACACTGCACACATATTTGAGGGCCAGTCAGCTTCAAATACCTTTGCTCTTACTGACATCATGGTTCAGCACTGCTTCAGAGAAATAATATAACAATATACATACAATTGAACACATCAGACTGGTGTTTATTAAAACCTACTGGCATGATCAAAATAAGCTTCTCCTTGGGCAATCAGTCTTACCTTGGTTGGTTTTTAAAAATGTTATTAATTACGGCTTTGCTACATGATAATCATACTTATTGTGTTAAACTTCAAAAGCTCAAGATGAAATTTCATGCTGCTAAAAGAAGTTTTTTCTTCAAATTATTCATTTACTGAACCTTTTTAGAATTATTTGATATGCAGGTGTCTTGCGCAAAAGTTTAATTTTATTCTATATTGTCAAAATATATTAAGTGCAGATAATGATTGATGCTTTCTCTATTTATCTATCCTTGGACTTTCATTTTATTAAATCAATACATTGCCCAGATGTGACTTTGTCAGTTAAATTAGAAAAGAGAAAATCAAAGTTCAATGACATTTTATGTGCACAAAATGAAAAGCATTTTATTTATTGGAAAGATGTTTATACTTATGCCCCGTACACACGGTCGGATTTGCCGATGGAAAATGTGCGATCGGAGCGTGTTGTCGGAAATTCCGACCGTGTGTGGCCTCCATCGGACTTTTTCCATCGGATTTTCCGACACACAAAGTTTGAGAGCAGGCTATACAATTTTCCGACAACAAAATCCGATAGCGTCAATTTCGACCGTGTGTGGACAATTCCGACGCACAAAGTGCCACGCATGCTCAGAAGAAATTCCGAGACGGAATAGCTCGGTCTGGTAAAATTAGTGTTCAGAATGGATAGAGCACTTTCGTCAGGCTGCAATGCTTCAAATTGTTTAATACAGCGCACTCTCTTCTTCTTTATAATGCAGGAAGAACAAAGTAGTTTTGCTGCTGATACTCACACAGAGTTCTCACAAACTTCTTTCTTTCTTATTTATCGTGGATTCCCTCAATATATTATGATTTGTCACATCTGACCAAAAATCCATATAATTTTTTTTGTGTTTTTTTTTTTTTCAAGCCTGATGTGATTTTTTTTATTTTTTTTTTGTTTGTATTTTTTTCAAAGCTGATCTTGTTGTTATTTATTTTTTTTTTTTTAGTTATTTAACATCCAGAATATTTTTGTGTGTGTTTTGTGTGTCAAGTTACCACAACACCATTATTATCTTGTATTATTTAATCTCAAGGAGGTTGCTTGGTGTTGGTGTCTCTTGTTAATTTCACATTGTATTTTTGAAATGTACCTGAATCCTCACAAACAAACTGTCATTTTTGAAGGAAAACACACATAGGCAATTATAATTGAAACAAAAATTCCTTTATTAAGGGCTCATAACCAAACAAAGAGGGAGGCAACGCTGGAGAAACAGCAGAAATTGGCGAAGCCTTGGACCCCCAGGGCACACATCAATTATTTGACAGTAAAATTGGTGGCCTGAGGAGTCCATATGTAAGGGAGTGCAGTCTGGTCCAGAAGTTGCAGAGATCCGGAAAGCAGCAGATGACATGTATGTCCCCAGGCTGTGGTACTACAAGAGGCTGCATATTTTGCCAGACCAGACTGAACCCAGGTCATCACTCTCTGGTCTTCCTTCCACGCTTCCTTCCCGGCTGTGGCTCTGGTGTTGGAAATGTGGCAGGAAGAGGAGTAGGACCTGGAGAAGGAGGAGGAGGAGGAGGAGTAGGACCTGGAGGAGGAGGAGGACTATGGGTGAGGTGACAAATGTGGGTTGCACATGTGAGTTGGCCCCTCAACCCCTTATTTAGAGCTTTTAAAATTAAGAACTCACACAGGAGTCATTGGCCCTCCTCCGTCTGCATCATTTTGCAAGCAGCTATGCCAGCAAAGTCCTCCTCCACAGTGTGGGGGGTTCTCAGGGCCTCTGTAGCCTTCCAAAAGAGGCCTATGGCAGCCTCCTCCAGGTTACTTCTCTTCCTGGCACTTTGTCTTTGAAGGTGTAGGGGAGAGACCTGGATATCAGGCAACCTACTTGGCCCTGCCACCTCCTGGCTGAGACTTCCCTGTGTATGAAAAAGGGACAGGGTTTTAGTTTTTACATCATCAATCACAATCATAAATTAGTACTCCTAACTAACATCTATTTAACATCATTGATTGGACAACCAGCAATATTTAGAAGAATGCTATACCTGGCTCAATCTGGGCTCCTCCACATGTTGCTGCCTGGAAGGCCAAGGTTGGGTGTCAGAAGCCTCAGGGAAAGGAAGCGTGGAAAGAAGAGTGGAGAATGATGGCCTGGGTTCAGTCTGACCTGCCAGAAAATGCAGTCTGTCATAGTACCACAACCTGGGGACATAAATGTCATCTGCAGCTCCTGATCTCTGGGAATCCTGGACCTTCTTGCGCTCCCTTAGATAAGTGCTCCTCAGGCCACCAATTAAGATCTTCAAATAGGTGATGTCTGCTGTCGGGATCACCGTCTTCACAAATTGCAGCAAATTATCCAGTGCTGCCTTCCTCTTTGTTTGGTTCTATTCAGGGTGGTTAGCCTGCCACAGACAAGGCAGCTCCCTGAACATATGAAGATCGGCATAAAGTCCTGATCCTTCAAGATATCCATTTTCACTGCAAGACACAACACAAGACAAACCCTAATGTCAGCCTAAAGTCTTCTAAACTTGTGCAAATACAGGCCTCAACCTAGAAGCAGTATAGGCCCAATGATAAATCTTACCTTCGCTATCACGATCGGCGCTTCCGTTACTCCTTCCTCCGCTCACAGATCAAAGATCGTACGTACTACGCACCGCACGTGTGTTATGCTTTATAGACACTGCGCACGCGTGAAACCCCGCCCGCCCCTGACATTCTTTCTAGTCTATTCCCCGCGCCTTCTCATTCGGCGCAGTGGGGGAAGAGCATATGGCGGAGACACAGCAGGTGTCAGATAATTACACCAATGAGGAGGAGAAGGAGGAAAGCCTGGAGCCAGAAATGTCCTGATCCAGAAGGAGATGATTTAAGGCATCGAATATGTCTTTTGGTGAGATGTTGGAGATGGTCGACATCCTGAAGAAGGCCGATTATGACGGGAAGTATGGACCGTACCTCAACCCCAATGTCAGAAAGGCCAAGATCATGGCAAAAGTGGTCAAAAGTCTGCACCAGAATTGCGGGGTACGACGATAGAAAGATTAGCTCAGGAAGCGGTGGTCGGACCTCAAATTAAGGGAGCATGAGCAGTACAGAAGGACCTGGAGAGTGCTGCAAAAAAGTAAGTAGTTGTGCTGTGTTCCTATTCTTTATGTTTATTATGTTCATGCTGCTCCATGTGCTTTTCTTTGCTGTTGTACAGTTTAAAATGGCAACTTTCATGTTCATGGGCACATTATTCGTTCGTATGAAACATTGTTCGTTCAGCCTAGAACACACCATTGTTTTGGCCATATGCATTTTAAAACATATTTTATGGCCTACTTGTCTGAAAATAATTTGCTTGTGTAGATGGGTTTGTAACTAGAATGAAATGCAAACTAGATTCTGTGTAAGGAGAGGACACTCAGCAGCAGTTTTCACATCTGGACACTGGAGCACTAGTGTGGGACACAAGAACACCCTTTTTATTAGGGGGCCCACACAGGTGCTCCAGTGTATACTATAGGGGTGTCTCCATCTGTGAAGCTTGTACAAAACAGGTAAGTATTCAAGCTTGACAAAGGACAATAAAATTTCAACATCTTGGAACTCAGCCAAAATAGACAATTGTACCCCACTTCCAAGCAATGTTTCATATTTATAGTTCTGCCATCAAATATCTGTGTGCTAAGTATACCTATTTGTTTTTACATAGTGGATAAAAGACTCAGAGGACACCCCTCATCCAAGGAGACCACAGACCCCCCACCTCTGGAAGAAGGGGAAATCTACCCAGGCCAAGCAGAGCAGGAGGAGGAAGATGTGGTGGAAATGCCGGCATATTTATAATACATGGTGTGTTTTTGTTTCTATCTTTTTAGGTGATCGTGATGTTGTGGATCCAGGTCATTTCACCTCTGAAAGTGCACAGATCCTGATCGGGGAGATCATGGGGTGTAATAGGGACTTGGAAAACATCCAGAAAAACATCAACGATGTTCAAAAAAATGAAGAACATCATTGATGTTTTAGGGAGAGTTTAAAACCCCTCTAAATCCCTTTGGTTTTTTGTGAGCTAAACATTTTTACCATTTTTTGACATATTTGCGAAAAGCCAAATTTTGAAGATGCAAACAGTGTGTCAACATGTGCTATCTGCCATCACGGGAGATCAAATGGACGCGTTTTGGGGGTGCAACCCCTTCCTCAATAATAAAGTAGCTGTGAGGAAGGGGTTGCACCCCAAAAACACGTCCCTTGATCCTCCATGATGGCAGGTAGCACATATTGACATTCGGCAATTTGTGTGCATCTTCAAAATTTGGCTTTTCCTGGGGTGACTTCACCCCATCTGAACGCAATATCAAACACAGTTTGTAAATACTCATGTCTGATATTGCCTTCAAGTTCTACCAAATGTGAACTTTGTAAGTTCAAGATTTATGTCTTTCTTGTTGGTTTTAAACATGCCTGTTTTATCTTAAATGGACATTTCTACTTTTTCTAATGTGACCCCAAAAATTGTTATACAACAACATGTTGGTTTGTTTTAAAAACCTTTTCTAAATGCACATGTGATTGTGCTGGTATTAAAAAGATTGTTAATCAAGAATATGTGGATTATTGTTTCAACGCTCCAAAACTTTTGTTGTGCTCTAATTGGTGTTTTCAGTGACAATGGGGGTTATTTCCTAAGGTAAAATCCACTTTGCACTACAAGTGCAGTTTCATGCGCACTTGTAGTGCAAAGTGTCTTTGCCTTTAGTAAATAACACCCAACAGTGCTTTGTAATGTTACACAATCACGCCATTTTCAGGACTCACCACATTTCTCTCAGGGTCAGCTAAAACAAACACAAGCAGTAAATGTCACCAAAGATTTTAGTAGTTATTTTTTTTTATTATTTGAAAAAGATTTCAGACATTGTCAGGCATATTGATAGCCCCCCTACCCGCAAAGTATTCAAGGTATCTTAGCCGGACATCACAGGCACTCGGGGGCAAGCCAGGACGGCCACTTTCAAGCGCCGTCAGGGTTGGTTCATTTAGAATTCTGGCCTCAGGCCCAACTGAGCCAGCATAGTTGGCAGAATGTTGGCGTAAAAAGTTGTGTAGAACACAGCACACCAGGATGACATGATTCAGTTTATACTCCGCCATGTGTATGGGTGTAAGAAATAGGCGGAACCGGCTGGCCATGATTCCAAACGTGTTCTCCACCACTCTTCTGGCTCTGGCCAGCTGGTAATTAAAAACCCTCTGGTCCGGGTGAGGGTCCTCATCGGGAATGGCCGCATAAGATGGTCCCCCAGTGCAAACGTTTCATCAGCAATGAAGACGAATGGGAGTCCTTCCGCATTGTCTTCTGGAGGTGGCAAGTCCAAGCTGCCATTCTGGAGATGCCTGTAGAACTCCGTCTGGGCGATGACTCCACCATCGGACATCCGGTCATTCTTCCCCACATCCACATACAGGAACTCGTAAGTAGCAGACACCACTGCCAACATCACAATACTATTGAACCCCTTATAGTTGAAATAGTATGACCCCGAGTTGGGTGGTGGGACGATGTGGATGTGTTTCCCATCGATTGCCCCTCCACAGTTAGGAAAGTCCCACCGCTGGGCAAAGTGGGAGGCCACAGTCTGCCATTCCTGTGGGTTGGAAGTAAACTATGGAGTCAAACAACAACAAAAAATTAGTCATTTTGCACATAAACAGGGAAAGCAGATTAGACACAAACATTCTTGGCCAACATCAAGATAACATTTATTTGAGGGAGTTTTTAAAGACCAAAGTATAAGGTACACCTATCAGATCCCCCCCCCCCATGGGCCATTTCTAACATTTTAGGGGGGGAGCTCTTGGACAGGTAACCCTCTACACTTCATTGAGAGATGAATGCCTAAATAATGTGTATTACTTTGGCCAGCCCCTCCTTAGTTACACTATTGACAGCCCACTGGACAGATAAGAAGTGTCATAATACAAAGATATAAATACACACTGTACACATTTGAGCACATTTGGAAATTCTGCTATTACCTATCAAGATAATAATAGTATACAAAAACTTTAAACAGTACCATTTGAAAGTATACAGGCAGGCCCTTGCACTACATGATTTGGGGAATTCATCCATAAATCTGACCACAAAAGAGATGGGTATAGTGTGTATGGGTTTGGCAAAGTCAGCAGATAGATGATTGAGGATAGATAGAGAATTGGTATCAGCTGACTTAGCAGTTGGGGGGAGGGAGGGTTCCAAATGATTTGGGGACCCCCCAAAAAAAGCCTCCGGTACTCTGCCAGAATTTAAAGCACAAATCACATTGTAAAACTTTTTAGGGGGTGTTTGGGGTAAAGCACTACTATGGAGCTGATAAAATACATTGTTAAGTGACTACATGAGGTGAATATAGGGCCATGAGAGCATGCTGGGGAGGTAAGTGAAGGCAAATATGTATGAAGGACAAAAAAATAAGTACATAAAAATCCAGCATGCATGGGGACAAAGGGGACATTCACAGCATATTCCAATCATGGTAATTAGGGAATGAGGAAAGAAATACAATATATTATCAAATATTAAATACAATAAAATGTGATATTAAAGGATAAAAATCTTACCTTAATATACTCCTTCTGCAGGACCTGGATGATGGCAGAACAGGTCTCTGGGATAATGATCCCCAGAGCCTGGGGGGAGATGCCTGTCGGGAACTTGAGGTCCTGCAGGCTTCTCCCCATCGCCAAGTACTGCAGGGTGGTGACTAGCCTCTGCTCCGGAGTGATGGCTTGCCTCATGCAGGTATCCTGCCTGCTAATATAAGGGGTCAGCAAAGCCAATAAACGGTGAAATACGGGGTCCGTTATCTGGAGAAAGTTCCTGAAATCATCAGGATTATTCTCATGGATCTCACGGAGCAAAGGCATATGACAGAACTGGTCACGCTGAAGCAACCAATTCTTGGTCCATGAACTCCTCCCCACCCTGTTCATGGACTGGACTTGTGTCAAGGTAAGGACCCCAACACCAAGCCCCCACACAGCACGAACTCTACGAGGAGTACGTATACGCAACATGGCTAGAAAACGGTCGGTTGCTCAGAACAAAGTAACAGAATGCACTGAAGAACAGCAAGGCCTGTGAAGAGCGACCTGAAAAGCAGTAACGAACAAACAAGAACACAATGATAAATCAATGCAAACTCACTGCACGCACTGAAGAGCAGATACAAACCCACAAGCACAAACTGAACAGCAGAAAACGATCTGAAAGCCACGAGTCTGAAAAAGCTTGAATCGTCTCTCACCAAACTTTTACTAACACGAGATTAGCAAAAGGAGCCCAAAGGGTGCCGCGCTTGGTTCGGACCTGCCCTTTTCTAGTCTCGTCATAAGTGGTTTATGTCACCGCGTTCTTGGGGATCGGAAATTCCGACAACTTTGTGCGACCGTGTGTACGCAAAATAAGTTTGAGCCAACATCCGTCGGAAAAAATCCATGGATTTTGTTGTTGGAATGTCCGATCAATGTCCGATCGTGTGTACGGGTCATTAGTGTTAAAATATTCCTTCCACTTGAAATATGTGTATTTTTTACTTTGTAAACATTTTACAGTAATATTAACACAATATATTTGTGCAAACATTTCCAATCTCTTATAGATGTGTATACCATGCCTTCTCAAAATTGAAAATAATAGTGTTATTAAAAAAAATAGATGTAAGAAATGAGCATTTGTTTTGTTTTTACAGCTTCCCTCTATAATAGACATTTTAACTGGTATTTTGAAAAAGAGAAAAAATATATAATGTACTGTATATATACTGTATATATATTTTTTCAGCAAACAGCAAAGGCAGCAAACAAACACAGTTTTCAATACAGGAGTTCTTTGTATAGCAGACCCACAGCATAAAACTGTCAGTTAATTGCCAGTACTCATCCTTCCATAGAGGCTCACCTGTTGATCATCTCCTGCTCATCAGTCAAGCCCACAGCCAGCCCCGTCTGGCTGTTTAAACTGCTTGGTTAATTTCTTCAATGCCTTTGCCTTGGTCAACATATCTAGAGACTCTCTGCTGTGTTCCTGTTGAAGACTTACATACAAAATACAGGGATATACAATGTAATACTGACATATAATCACACACATAGGTTGGACTTGATGGACTTGTGTATTTTTTCAATCTCACCTACTATGTAACTATGTAACTTGCCTGGCTGACGTACCTTCTGGTTCCTGATCCTGTTTGCTGCCTTTGACTACGCTGATCTCTGGCTTCCTGATTTTCTGGCTTGTTCTGACTACCCAAATTGGCTAGCGAACCCTGGCTATGTTTTGACTATATTTACCAGTTGTACCATTTTTACCATTTTATTAAAAGGTTTGATTTTTACTTCTTCTGTTTTATGTTTCCTGGCAGTAGGCGAAGGCCATGAATTCAGAAGATGCACTCAATCCACCAAGTTGTAATATTTTTTCCAGGTTGAATGAGCAGGATCACCACATGGATCAGTTTGCCATAGCATTACAGATGTTCCTGATTCGCACTGCTCACCTGGAGCCTCCCGCTGTGGCTGTTTCGATACAACCTTTGTTGCAGGCCATCCGTGCTGCTGCTCCAGTCTCTGTGCAGGCACCTGCCTCGAATATTATCTCTGTAAGAGGTATGTCTGGTTCCACTCTGCTTCTACAGGGATTTGGGGGTGATCCAGTTCGATGCAGAGGGTTTCTCAACCAGGTTGGGATATACTTTGAGATGCTCCCCCAGGCGTTTCTCACGGACAGAAGCAAAGTAGGCTTCATTATTTCTTTGCTTTCTGATAGAGTCTCGGCCTGGGCAAACCCTCTATGGGAGTTGCAAAAATCCATTGTTCTGAGTTACCCAGAGTTTGTGGCTTCCTTTAAGAGGGTATTTGATGTTCCCACATGCTCCACTTCTGCTGCTAAGAGCCTCATGTCCATAAATTAGAGTCCAAGAATTGTTGCCGATTACGCCATTGACTTCCGTACTCTGGCAGCAGAGGTCACTTGGAACAATGAGGCCCTCATGGCTGCTTTAATTCATGGTCTCTCAGATAACATCAAAGATGAGATAGCAGCCTGAGACATGCCTACAGATCTGGAGAAGTTGATTACGTTTGCCATTCTCATTGACTCCAGACTCCAAGAGAGACCTTCCTTATAAGAACACTTGCAGAAGCCTCCTATACGTTTGGCTCCAAGCTTTACAGTTCCACCCTTGCCTCCCTCACCTCCCATGCCTCCTGGTACCGAGTCTGCCAGTGAAGTAGAACTCATTCAGTTGGGCTTCACAAGTCTCTCTGCAGAATAGAGGGCCTTTAGGAGGAGGGAGAGATTGTGCCTTTATTGTGGCCAGGCAGGTCACTTTTTGAAGTCTTGTCCTACCCATCCGGTAAAAACACTTGCACCTGAGATACTGTAGGGGGCAGACCTGGGTAGGATTTCTGAGCCAGAACATTGCACAGCCACAACAGAAGTCCGTGTGGTGGTGTTATATGTAAGTCTAGCGGCATGATATATTGTTTTTATGCAATTTTACCTGTTCATTATATATCATTTTAATAAATACTACACTATGAGGCATATCTTTTGTTTATGGCCTTTGGTATTTTGGGACATTTGAATGGAGCTCTACCCTGTGAAGTGAAATAATATGAGAGGAAATCCTTGTACGGAAACCTGTGGACATCCCTATTTTCACCTTTGATGCTTCTTATGATCTTTTGTTCGGTGAGTGCGCACTGCATTGGGGTTAAAGCTGATGGAGGCTGGTGATCGGCAGTTTCACTTATAATTTATGCATGGAGTGTAACTCACCTTATTAGTTTTCTTCTTTTTTTCTGGCCTATCTGGAGTTCCAGAGATAAGGACAAAAGGAAAGGATTCATCTAAGTGTCAATATCAGAGTGTTTGCTCCACTTAATTGTGTAGCCACAAATTCTGGTAAGCCTTCAATTCTTGTAGTGGTCGGACAGCCTTTTTTGCACTCACTGAGTGGGAATATTGGACTTTTTGGTTTAGCACAGAAGGACATTATTATGTTTTTTTATGTTTATGTAACTCACATTCAGTGTTACCAACCCCCTAAAATAGAATTTACTGGCAGGATGCCAAGATTTACAAACTACACCAATTTTTTACTGGCAACAATCCTGAATTTTAATGGCAGAGCCGCATTTTTTACTGGCATTGCAAAAAAAGTACCTAAAATGACCATTTTCACTGCTAAATAGTGAAAATATCAATATTTAAACAATAAACATGTAGCTAGTGCTATTAGCAAGTTAAACAAAAGTCAAAAAACAACCTTCTCCATTTACATGAAGGTAAGGTTACTGTAACCCAGCCAGCACAGATTTCCCCCTTACATCAGAGCCTGCAGGATTCCCCCTTACAGTGAAAGGGAACCCCCCTCTCAGCCTGGCCTGGCCACACTGTCACTGACCTCTCAGGTGCACCATGCAGGGCCCAGTCCGACAGTTCCAGCCCTGGTTTTATCCTATAGTCTCCTTTCCACAGTCCACACACGGTTGACTCCTCTCATGACCCCCATCCCACCTCTCCACAGGGCAAGGCACATCAGTGTGACCTCCTCTGCCCCTTTACAGCTTCACTCCCAGTCCTCCTCGAGTCTGTCTGTCAACTTTTTATCATCCACTCACTCACCACCCTGTCGTCTTGCCTTGACCTGCCCTCTTGTCTTGACTTGTCCTGTCCTCGTCCTCTCCTCCTCCTCAACTCCTCCTCGGCTGCTGTGGCAACTAGCGAGGCAACCACTGCGCCAAGAACTAATACCGCTGCTACAGGCTTCCATTTAAAAATGGCTCCAGGAGGTGCTATTATGTTACTGCGCATGTGCCGCCCAGCCGAGCGTGTACAAGCTTTCCTGAGCTCGGCAGGCTTCAGAGCGGTGCATGCGCAGTTGCATGGTCGCCCACGGCCATCATTTTTATGGGCACCACTGCCCGTAATGGATTTTAATGGGCAAAATGGACTGAAATTTATATTTCACCATATAAAAAACTTACAATGTATAAACAAATATTGGTGGGGATATGTGTCCTCTTCATCTCAACATGTCTTACAAAATATTCATTTCTTTCAGGGATATATAGAGGAGGGATGGTAGGATCGCTTCTACTAGACATGTGCAATTCAATTCGTAACAAATCGAAATTTGTCCAAATTTTGCATCTTTCGGACATTCAGATGCATCCGAATGTCCGAATAAAAAATAACAAATTTCAACTAATACGAAAGAAATTATAGCAGGTATAACGAATGGATTCGACATGATTTGGTAATTCGTTAAAGATCTAATGAAACAAAAGGTCAACTCAAAGTAAATCTTACAGTCCAATCAGCTGATTAATTTTGTGCTGGAGGTTGGATTACTGGCAAAGTGCATTCCTGAGAACTGAGTAAGAAGGGTGTTGTATTGTATTTGAGCAAAGGAGAAGAGATATTGTCATTGTGTGTGTTAATAGATTCAATAAACAAATGACTTTCCAAACTACGAATCATTATCATGAATATATACACATACATAAATATCGAATTTCAACTAGTATGAAAGAAATTATAGCGGATATAACAAATGAATTCGACATGATTCAAGATTCAGTATAACGAATATCGACACTATACAGAAATAATGAATTATCCAAAAATGATTAACGCAACTTTTTTTTTTTTAATACGAATTATTTTTTTGAAAAATAAAGAGCAGTAACAATAAGCGTCAGTTACAGAGAATGATAATAAACATATGTAACAGGGTATATATACAGAAATGTTGAACAGCTTATAGAAGGGTTATATGGTGAGAGGGCCTTAAAGGGCCAATGGGGTTCACTTTCAGCTGAATTGTCACATACATAGGTCTACAGGGGGAGACCACTCAATGAGGAGAGTCTTGAAGCTTATTAGGGGTCTAGTGGGTGTCTCTTTATTACCGTGACATTTCTACTGCAAAAAAATCAGGTGAAATAATGATAAACCATAAATCAAAAATATAAACCAATAAACAGAATAGAAAAGGAGGTTATGGGAAACCAATCTGGCAATCATTGTTTTTTATGCAGTATATTTTGGGGATATTTTGGGGATAGTGCCCCAGTCTAGCAAAGGCGCCCTATGTGAGATTAGGGGGACCAAGAGTCCCATTTCAACTCATATATAGGCATGGTGTCCATGATATTGTAGAACATTTTCTCCATGAGCTGTATGGCCGCCATATGTTTAAGAACCTGATCCCATGGGACCCCTGGGGTTCTCCAGAACAAAGCGATGGTCCAGTGGACCGCAGTAAAGAGCGTGTGGGCTAGTTTTTGTTCAGGGGGGAGGATCCAGGAATTTCTGCAAAGAATAAGCACATTTGATGTGTCAGAGTCATCAGTGCACCTGTGATCTCTGCCACTTTGGAAGATACTTTCTGCCATATATCTCTAAGTGCTTTACAACTCCAAAAAATATGTAGGTGAGTCCCCTTTTCAGGGCAACCTCTGAAGCAGTTTTCGGAAACAGCAGGGAAAAATTTGTGAAGTTTAGAAGGTGTATAATACCATCTTGTATGTAATTTCATCACTGTTTCCTTTACTGCCACTAACTTTGTGTATTTATGCATATTAGTGATCCTGTCCGACCATTCCTCTGGGGAGAATACCTGACCGGTCTCCGCCTCTCAACCAAGCATGGCTGCGGATTTTTCTGGGAGGGCGAAGCCACCAAGGTAATTGTATAATAATGAGATTGTCACCCTGTCTCTGGACGAGGGGCCACACAGGTCTTCAAATGTAGAGACGTTGTTAGATAAATTCCGGGAGTAATGGGAGTTGAAGAAATGTCTAATTTGTAGGTATTTGTAAAATTCTGTCTTGGGTAGAGAGTGAGAGGATTGTAGATTTGAAAAAGAGTAGATTAACCCATCCTTTTGTAAAGAGTCTAGGGTAACAAGGTCCTTAGAGATCCACAGGGCTAAAGCATTAGGGGAGGAGAATACTGATTGGAATGTGGGGCCCCCAAGAAAGGATGCTAACCTGAGACAGGCTGGGAGTAGAGAGAACTTTCTTGTATAGTGACCATAGGTGTAGGGATTGTCCTACTACCGCATTTAGGGTAGAAATAACTTTGAGGCAAATTGAGGTAGCCCATAATAATTCAGGTAGGAAATATAGGGCTATTGAGGTCCGCTCCAAGCGGAGCCAAGGGATACCTTGTGGGGGAGTGTGCCATTGTGCCAGCTGTAATAACCTGGCAGAGAGGTAATATAGCCAGAGGTTCGGTAATCCCAGCCCGCCCATAGCTCGTGGTCTAGGCGGGGTTTTTTATTTTGTCATACAAAGTTGTTAATGTCCCTTTGATTTAGATCTATGGTCTGGCATGACACGTAGTTGGGGAGGGCCCTAAAAAAAATAGTAGCTTAGGAAGAATTGACATTTTGACTGCCTGAATTCTGCCTAAAAATGTAATGTGATATGGGCTCCAAGTATGCAGTAGATGTCTGATGCGAGTAAATGCTGGAGGAAAGTTAGCTTGGTATAGCTTATGGAGCGTAGGGGCTAATTTGATGCCTAGGTAAGGTAACGTTTGTCCCTCCATTGCAAAACCAAAATTGGACTGGATAGTTAAGGTTATGTTTTGGGGGAAGTTTATAGGGAGGGTAGAGCATTTGGAGAGATTAACCCACAAACCTGAGATTTCTTGGAAAGTGCGTAGAGTGGAGATAAGATTGGGCATGGACACTATCGGGTCAGTCAGGAACATTAGGACATCATCTGCGTACAAACTAAGTTTGAACTCTTGGTCACCCTTTAAATATCATCTGATCAGCATGTGTATGTTTGCCTTACATAATTAGAAGGAAGATCATCAGGACGTGATGACGTAGAGCGCATCACGGAGGGAGCGAGGTGAGAGTGCCGGCAGGGGAAGCGGGCTCTCCTAGGATCCCCGAGGAGCGCACTCTCGGATGCCGCTGTACAGGGGATTACACTGACCTACGAGGGGGAAAGGAAGACCCCCACATGCCGCAAGGGTAGCCCCAATGGGGACCGGAAAAAGAGCTCCATATGCCGCTGTAGAGCGGATCGAGGAAAACGAAACCGAAAGTAAGGAGTGTGGCCGTAGGTGGAGATGACAGCGTGCACAAGAGGTTTGGATGGCGCCCCCCTCCCCCTCTATTCCCCCCCCCGCACCTCTCCTTGAAATACTGAGGATCAGGAACGAATCCCACTGACGTCCAGAAGATGGTAATGTAGAATTTGATTGATTTCTCTCTGGCTCTTTTTCTGTGCCATTTCTCCCTGTGATATCCCGGTATATGGTTTAATTCAAATAACCAGGAGGCAAAAGAGGACGGTAATTAAAGGTATTGGAACATCTGAAGGGTTAAGCTGTGCAGAGGGGATTTACCTGCTAGCATTTGTAAGGGGGAAACAAGAGAACGCCATCCACTGTATAAGGGGAAAGGAGATATACAGAGGAAGTGAACACAAAGTGGTTATACTACGGGTATTGATCAAATAAATAAGGGACTAAATATATATAAAAAAAAAAAAGGGAAAAAAAAAAAAAAGAGACAACAAACTGCAAATTAAAGGGTATGAATAAAAAGATATAAAGAGGACGGGGATACCATAAAAGCTGGGAGAATAATTAGAAGAGCTCAAAGTGGAAGACTTGGATTGGGATTCCCCAGAGGTGCGGGTGTGCGGAGGGATCAGGAGTCAGGACACCCGACACAGAGTGGCGACCCCCCCACTCCCCCCCCGGTAATCAGTGCGGGAAGAACAACGCCTTGCTTGGTCGTACACCCCAGTAAGAGGTTTGACCCTTAGGGGAAGGGTGAAGCCAGATTCAAAACTGGGAAAACCAACAGGAGGGTCAAGAAAGAAGGGAGTGATGAGTAAAGCTGCATCCAAAACAGGAAAAGGGGGAGCACCTAAAACCCCCAAGGATAAGGTCTCAGGAAGCACGATAAAACAGTTTATGTCCCAAGGTGGGAGCCCAAGAAGTGGAGAGCAAGGGGCCCAGGGAGGACCGAAGATGGAGGGAAAAGGGGGAACCCCAAATAAAACTGGGGATAAAAAGGCCCAATCCAGGGAGAACTCTATAATGGAAGGTGAAGCGGAAATAAGCCAGGTGGAGGAAATAAGAACAAGCGGCCAGATGCTCTTAAAAGAAGAACTGAGTGAGATGTTTAAAAAGCTTGAGAATTCAATCAAATTAGAAATAGGCCTGGTGAGAGCAGACCTGGGAAGTCTCCTAGAAAGAGTAGAAATGACGGAAAGGAAAACAGAGGAATCTGAAAGGGAAATAATGAACCTCAAAGAACAAATAAAAAGCGCCAGGCAAAATCAAAGGGAAATTTTATATAAGATCGAGGACCAGGAAAATAGGGATAGAAGACAGAATATAAGACTCCGTTTTGTACCGGAAAAGAAAGGAGAGGATCTGAGGAGCGTGATCTCCTCAATACTTGGCCCAATATTAGGAGATGAGGGAATGGAATTCCCCAAAACAGAAAGGATCCATCGAGTAGGAAGGTTATACAACTCAGAGCACCAAAGGCCGAGGGATGTAATAATAAGGTTCAGGTATTATGAAGACAAGGAGACAATTATATCTAAAATGAGAAATAAACCCCCATTAAAATTTGAAGGGTCAGAGATCCAAGTGTTTACAGACCTCGCCCCGGAAACTCTGGCAAGGAGAAGGCTCCTGAGACCTCTACTAGACCAGATGAGAGATTTAAATATAAAATATAGCTGGGGGTTCCCAGCGTGTCTAATAGGCTTTAAAAATGGAAGATCAGCAAGACTGAGGTTCCCGGAAGAATTGAAGGACTTTTGTAGGAAACTGGAAATGAAAGAGCCAGAATTGCCGGGTTGGATAGAAGAATGATCTGGAGCGTGGGGAAGACGGGGGGGAGTCTTGGACTTAGGGGGGGGGGAGACTGGAGGGGGGGGAGAAGAGAACGTGGACACTGGACTACCCCTTTTCGGCTTAAAATACCATGCACGAAGGGGGTAGGGGGCACACTCAGACTTGCACCTCAACAAAAGATTTGTCAGCTCCATGGTATCCATGGTACCTGGCGAATGGGGAGCCAAGGAATGGCTGAGGGGAGGGGGGGAGGGGAGGGGAGGAAGGGGGGAGGGAGAAGGGGAACTCTGTGCACAAGGAAGAGAAAAGGGAAGAAAAAAGGATAAAGAAAAAAGAAGGGAAAGGAAATTTAGTTTTAGTTCAGTAATGCAGTTCCAACAAAAAATATTGAGGAGACGAGGAAGTTGAATTTTTTGACATACAATGTAAAGGGCCTTAATAATCCTACGAAGAGTCATAAGATCTTGGGGGAATTGGAGAGATACAAAGCTGAGGTTGTGTTCCTCCAAGAAACCCATTTAACGTGTTACTCAAAGATCAAGTTATGGTCAAAAGTTTTTCCAAACTGGTTTTATGGGGATTCAATAACAACAAGAGGGAGAGGAGTGGCAATTGGAATAGCTAATGGGGTGAATTTTAAAATAAAGGAGAGATTGGTGGATCCGGGAGGGAGGTACATTTTTTTGAAGGGCACTCTGGAGGGTTGGAAGTGTACCCTGGCCAATGTATATGCGCCAAACATAGAGACTAGTGGATGCCTGGTGAAAACACTTGAAAGACTAATGGAGTTTAAAGAAGGGGGTCTGATTGTGATGGGAGACTTCAATCTATGTATGGTACCAGAAGTAGACAGTACGTCCCGTGCGCCGGGGACAATGAACGAGAGGTTGAGAAATTTGAAACGTAAGCTACATTCCTGTCAATTGGTAGACATTTGGAGGATTATGAACCCAAATAAGAAAGATTTCTCGTTCTACTCCCCGGTGCATGGGACGTACTCTAGGATTGATTATATATGGATCGAACATTCGCTCTTAGACAGAGTGGTGGAATCTAAGATTGAGGCCACTACTTTGTCGGCCCACGATCCTGTTAGGATGGCTATGCATGTCTCAGAAACCCAGAGAAGGCGAGCAGGTTGGAGATTAGAGGAAGATCTCTTACAAGAGGCAATAAATGTTAAGATAATAGAACAGGAACTTAATCACTATTTTCAAATAAATGATACCGGAGAAATATTGGGGTCCTCCTTGTGGGAAGCTCATAAGGTTTATATTAGGGGGATATTTATGAAAATGGGAGCTAGAAGGAAAAGAGAAGCAAAAGAGCAAATCAATAAACTAACGGTAGAGACATATAATTTGGAACAGGAGCATAAGGAAGGATTAGGTCAAGATAAGGGAATATATCAAAAATTGGTCCTAAAAAGGGAGGAGCTGAAAGACCGTATGGATATAAAAACAAAAAAAGCACTTTTTAAGGTAGGAAGGGAAAACTATCAAGGAAGAAATAAGAGCAGTAGATTTCTGGCAAAAGTATTGAGAAAGAAAAAAAACAGAAATTATATAGAAAAAATTCAAAATAGCAAAGGAGAAATGGTCCATACAACGAGGGAAATAGGGGAATCCTTCAGAGAATACTACAAGGACCTATATTCAGTAGGCAAAGATACAAAGCAGGACGGGGTACAGGAAAAGAAGATAGTAGATTTCCTAACGAAAGCTAACCTTCCCAAATTAACAGAAAATGATAAAGAGAACCTAGATAGCCCAATAACAGTAGATGTGGTAAATAGAGCATTAACTGAATCAGCAGTAGGGAAAAGCCCTGGTCCGGATAGATTTACTAATGTTTATTACAAAAAATTTAAAGATATTTTAGTCCCGAGACTCTGCGAATACATGAACGGCTTAGGGATAGATTTTGAGCTAGGCAGAGAGGCCCTCAAAGCTGAGATCACGGTCATCCCAAAAGAGGGAAAAAATGTCACAATCTGTTCGAGTTATAGACCTATATCACTCATAAACACAGACGTAAAATTGTATGCTAGAGTATTAGCGAATCGCCTGAAAGAGAGAATGAGTGAATGGATTCATCCAGATCAGGTGGGGTTCACCCCTAAGAGAGAGGGGAGGGATAATGGGGTTCGAACACTCCTTCTGCTGCAGCATATCAGGGACAGGGGACCCCCAGGTCTACTCTTGTTTATAGATGCTGAAAAAGCATTTGACAGAGTAGACTGGGGGTTCATGTTCCAAACCCTCAAATACATCGGAATGGGCCAGAAAATGATAAGTAGGATAAGAGCTTTGTATAGTCATCCCACGGCCGCAATAAAAATCAATGGCTCCCTTTCGGAGACATTTGTTATGGTAAATGGGACGAGACAGGGGTGTCCCCTGTCCCCTTTGCTCTTCGTCCTCTCCCTGGAGCCTCTGCTGTCAGTGATAAGAGGAGACCCAGATATTGGGGGTTTCAGGGTAGGGGACGAGGAGCATAAGGTGGCGGCATTTGCCGATGATATTTTGCTCTTCATATCCAAGCCGAGAATTACTATGCCAAACATACTTAAAGTACTGAGAAAGTATGGGGAAGTGTCAAATTTCAAGATAAACTTGGCAAAATCAGAAATTCTAAATATTAACTTGGACAAAGAGGAGGAAAGTAAGTTAAAAAAGGAATTTAATTTTATATGGAAAAAAGAAATAAAATATTTGGGCATAAAGCTAGCAAATTCATTGAGGAAGATATATAAAGCAAATTTCATTCCATTGCTAGAGGAAATAAAAGCTGAAAGTAAAAGGATAATGAACAAACCATTTTCGTGGCTTGGACGCATAAACGCCATAAAGATGATACTATTACCTAAGATCATATATAAGCTACAGATGCTCCCACTAGATATCCCTCAATATTATTTTAGAAAACTTAAATCAATTATTATGAAAACAGTTTGGAAAAATAGAAGGGCGAGAGTGGCGTTTGATATCTTAAAACAGGAAAAAAAGAATGGAGGCCTGGCGTTGCCGGATATACAGGGCTATTATAAAGCGATATTGGTGTCTAGAGCGATCGAATGGAACAGAGAAAATAAACAGAAAAGATGGGTGAAAATAGAAAAGAGTTTGAGTAAAGCACATTTAGGACACATGATTTGGAATCCCCCACATTATAGAGTATTAGATAGCAACACACATGCACTGACAAAAGTAGTTCTGAGAACCTGGGACAGGGTATATACACAAATAAATAAGGAATATAATTCCCCTTTAATCTCACTGTGGGAAAATGATTATTTTGCACCGGGGAAAAAGGAAATTGGTGGGGGTTGGATAAAAAATGAAAGGGTATTGTTGAGAGACATAATAAAAGAAGGGAAGATAGTCGCATTTAACGAATTAGAGCACAATAAAGAAACATGGGTGTTAGATCGTTGGAGATACCTTCAGCTAAGCCATTTTGTCAACCGACTCCCCCAGCCAATAAGGTCAGGGGAGGAGTTATCAGAACTGGAAAAGTTATGCATGTTGAAAAGCACCAAAGGCATAATATCTAAAATTTATAAAATAGGATTGACGATGGGTAGCGGGAAGGTACCACCATTTATCACAAAGTGGGAAAAAGAATTAGGATTGCAGATAGACAGCAATAGGTTAAGGAAAGTAATGGAACTGGTCCATGGTTCGTCGATGGACACTAATGTCGCTGAATTAAATTATAAAATCTTATCGGGCTGGTACGCCACCCCAGATAAGACCTGTAAATTTCAAAAGGATAAAACATCAGAATGCTGGAGAGGATGTAAAGGCATAGGCAATATGGCCCATATATGGTGGGATTGGCCTGGAATTAAAAACTACTGGGTAAAAATCTTGAGGTATATTAAAGAAATAACTAAGACAGAAGTAAAGGCAGACTCCTGGTTAGTATTACATCATGGAGTTGAAGGGGAGGTAAAAAAGTATAAAAATTCTCTAGTACCACACCTGCTGAACGCGGCAAAAAAGATCATCCCAAAAAAGTGGTTAAAGGTAGAATGCCCATTAATATGGGAGTGGGTGGATGCAGTGGAAGGTATTCGATTTATGGAGGAAGGAAGGTATGGAGAAAAGGCTGCAACAGTAGGGGAAAACATCTGGCAACGTTGGAAGGACTTTAAAAATTCATGGAGTATTACTGAGGGGCTGAAAATTAGATTCGAATAAAGAGGGGGATATTAGATGGGTGTGCACAGAGGTAGGGGGGTGGGAGGGGGAGAGGGGGGGAAGGGGAGGAGGGAGGGGGGAGATTGGGAAAATAAGAGAAAAGATTTTTTTCTTTTTGATAAATTCCGTATTGGATTTAAGAGAATAAATGTTTTGTATACCTGCATAGAAGCTACACATGATGTGAAAAAAAAAAGAGACAGAAATGACACTGATAAAGTGGAGGAAGTCTCTAATGGAATCACTGAGGTGGCAAAAAATAAATAAATAAATAAATAAATAAATATCATCTGATATTGGGATCTAGGCTGATAGAGCGAGACAGGGGCTCGAAGGCAAGGGCAAACAAAAGTGGCGACAAGGAGCACCCCTGTCTAGTTCCCTTGCCTAGTGTGAAGTAATCGGAGTTGCAGCCCGGAAGTCTAATCCGTGTGCGAGGGTGGTGATAAAGTGCTCTGAACCCATGGACAAAGGCCCTCAAGAAGCCAAACTTTTCAAGGGTCAGTTCGAGATATGGCCATAGCACGCTATCGAAAGCCTTGTGAATGTCAAGGCTCAGGAGCAGCACCCTGCGTGAGTCTATTTCAGTGTCTTGTATGATGTTGGATGCTAGTTTGATGTTGTCTGTAATTTGTCTGGTCAGGATAAATCTTGTTCCGGGAAGATTTAGGAGGTAATGATATTAGAGAGTCTGTCTGCTAAGATACGACCAAAGATTTTTAAGTCGGTGTTGATGACCAAGATTGGCCTATAGTTTTGGGGTAGGGAGTGGTCCTTGTTGGGTTTAGGGATTAGGGAAATTTTTTATAATATGGGGCTGAGTATCCATCAGGGCCAGGGGTTTTAGAGGGTTTTAAAGATTTGATGACATTAATTAGTTCAGAGTCAGAGCATGGGGCATTCAGCCCCTGGAGGTGTTCTTGAGTTAGGGGTGGGAGGAGTAAGTCATCTAACCAAGATTTGAGGGTGGGGTCTGGGGGTGAGGATGGTGGGGAGAGTAGTTTTGTGTAGAATTTAGAGAAAATCCGTAAGACCTCTGCAGGGTGGGAGACCAAGTTGGCGTTGGGCCTTCTCAGTTTGTATGTGTGGGGGTGTTGCATGGATTGGTTGAGCTTTTTCGCAAACATGGCAGAGGCGGAATTGCTGTGTAACAGGAATTTGGCTCTCAACCATCTTAGAGATTTTTCAGTCTGTTTAGAAAGGATTTTATCTAGTTTGGGTATGTAAGTGATATAACCTATCAAGTTCTGCGGTAAGTAATGTGATGTCTGCCAATCTCTGCTTTTTCCTATTTGACGCCATTTGGATTAGGTTACCTCTTATTACCACCTTGTGGGCAGCCCATAAGACTGTGGGAGAGATATCATTTGTATTGTTAGTGGCAAAATATTCCTCTATGTGTTTTGAAATTTGGGATATCAGAATTGGGTCCGTGAGGAGGGACTCATTTAGTCTCCACCCTGCCACAGAAGGCTTAAGGCCTATGTGGGAGATGTTCAAGGAGACTACCTGGTGGTCTGACCAAGGGCAGGAATGAATAGCTGCATTTGTAGAGTTTGCTAGGAGTATAGGGGTACAGAACAGATAGTCCAATCTGGAGTAGCTGTCATGGGGGTGGGAATAAAATGTATACTCTCGGGACCCCACATTGTGCGCCCTCCATGTGTCAACCAGATTGTGTGAGTGAATGATTTCAAGGTTTTACGGAAGGCGTTGGTGACACTGCCAGACCTGCTTCTATCCAGGTCTGAATGTGTGACCAAGTTAAAGTCACCTCCCAGCAGTAAATGTGGGGAGGAATATTTATCCAGGACCTGAAAAAAAGCCTTAAAGAAAGTTGCTTGAGAATCGTTAGGGGCGTACACATTAACTATCGTGACCTTCTTCCCTTGCAATGAGCCCTTAAGGATGATAAACCTCCTCGGGACCTGGCCCCCACCCTCAAAGCACCCCCCCCATGTTGAGGGCATGTGGTCTGGTATGGTTCAGGAGGGAGGAGCACTAACCCCCTCCCTTTCCTGGCCTGCCAGACAGCATGTTCAGATAAGAGTTAAGGGTCTAGTATGGATTTTAGGGGCCCCACACCATTTTTTACATTTTGGAATGGAATTCCCCTTAAAATCCCCTTAAAATCCATATCAGACCCGAAGGGCCTGGTAAGGGTTGAAAGGACCCCCCCACACACACACACACTGCTTTTTTTGTTTAACATGCATTTGTTTAGTTTAGAGAGGGAGAGAGAGATTTATATATTCTTAATCCACTACAATAAGACTTTGGATTTAAAAAAAAATCCATTCTATTAGGCTTAGTTTACATTTGTGCAATTAGGGGGTAATTACAGGCAGTTGAGCCATTTCCCGACTGCTGCCCCTCTCCAAAGCTGCAAAGGCAGATGTACAGGGGTATACACATGACAACACCTCAATACTTTGCAAGGCAAAAATGACTCCCCTTGTCCCAGCTCACCCAAGTGAATGGGGCTGAACTACAATGGGAGTGCTGGCTTTTAGGTGTTGGGACGCTTCATATTGCCTCTTCTCCACCTGTAAAATGCTCTGTGAAAAGCAACCTGCCATGGTTTGCGGAATGCTATCACATATGTAAAAGAGACCATAGTTAAATCATGGCACTGAGATTCATGTAGCTCACCCCTTCTGTTGAGTAAAGCCTCGTACACAGGATCATATTTTTGGACGACCGTTCATCCATTTTTTGTTGAATGATAGTCTCATGTCGAAAGTGAAGAGGTTACTCACCATACAAAAATTCTTGTATGACAGAATTCAACTTTGGAAGTAATGTCATGTGTTGAATTGTTTTGTATGTATTCTTTCATTCCTGAGCATGCGTAATCTTGCTCTTACGATTTTTTTTGGACGAAAACTGTACTAATTATATGAAAATCGAATGTTGTGTTCATGTACGATTACAATTTTATAGTCTGCACATCCAGCTTTTGTTGTACGAAAAATCAAAATCGGCTGTGGAAAGCATCGTACTAACGATCCGAAAATCGTCAGATCGCTTGTCGGACTAAATTTTACTTCCTATTTTCATATTGTGTGTACGGGGCTTACATATGGAAGTGTATAATGAGCACAACCACGCTCATAATTGCAGAGAGAAGGGCTGCATTTTTGCATTAAGGTTTTATGAACATCTGCGGGACCAATACTCACCACATGAAGACAATACTAGAACAGCTCATAGAAAGAGGCATTAAGGGGTCTTATTTTTAAATCAGATGAGAGAAGTTTATTCAAAATATACTGTATGTCTTAATTGTAATATAACTTGTTGTCTTTTTTGTTTAGACTTTAGTTTTCCTTTATTGATTTATTTGGTTTGTTGATTTTGGTATTATTAATTTAACTCTTATACACATCCATTTCTGAACTACTGTTTTACCAATGTACTACACTTTCTACAGAGTCATACTGTATTTACTTACAATTGTGTTGAGCTTATTTCCCCCGAGCCTGCTACATTTCACCTTCAGATCGTGACCTCTGATTTTGGTACTTCTTTTATTTTTCTATATTATGCTTCCCTCATGTGTTTTTTTCTCTCTGAAACACTTGCTAGGACAAATTGCAAGAGACAGAATTGAAATAAATCTGTCATGTTACTCTTCAAGGGTGTTTCACTCTGCAAATAAATGTTTTCTGATGACACTGGATCAATTTCACTTCTGCTACTCCTACCACACCTAAAATGTGCTAATAATTTCCATCTGCTCTTAAACACTATACTTACTGAATGAGCCCAGCATGTCAGTTACATCCAAGGGAAAACATTTTTCTCTTAACTGTGTTAGTTTTGATTCAAACATCTATTGTAATGATCAATAAAACACATTTAACAGCAAAGTATAATACTGAACTATTTTGATTGGAACAAACCTTTTTGGAACCTTAATATTTCTCCAGCCAAAATATCGAGAAGCAGTATCCTCTTTACAAAACTAAAGTCTGAGTATAGTGTATATTCAGCAAATACATATTTTAAGTTATTTTGTAAAATTTCTTGAAGGTTATCTGTAATTGACTTTTACACTTCAGTTTGCTTGATATATCACACTTTGAAAGCATTTTGTATACATTTTCCTGTTGTTTCAATTCTGATCTGTATATTAATGAATGTACATAGCCTCCAGACTAGAATTTTTCAGAAGAATACAGACTGTGTTTGGGTTCCTTATCGTTCATAAGACAATTATCACAAATCCTATACTTGCTCCCAGTCAGTGACTGAAAACATTCAAGTCAAAGCATCATTATGCGAGCAAAACAATTATCATTCAATTGCAGAGGTCAACAATTGCAATCTATGTCTTATAGGAAACTTTATTAGAGTAATACAAACATATTAAATAAATGATAAATACTAGTGGAATAAATATTTAGACTTCCATTAATAACCTCTTAGACCATTTGTCTTTGGCTTTAAAACTTTTACAGTAATGGTTGCAGTTAACATTTCTATATGTTCCCTATTCCATAGCAAATTATCACTTTTTGCGTTCAGGTACACTTTAAGAACTGTATTTAGGGGATTGATTCTCTCAAAGAAGTGGATTATTAATTGTAACAGTAACTTTTTTGGTTTCAGTTTGTGTATAAAATGTATATAACATCAGATCATTGAGCCCTCTTACAGTCCTTTGTTGTAAACATGAGCTTAAGTTTCTGGAATTGTATCCAAAACTCCAAAGTTATGATTAATTTATTTTTTTAAGGTTAAAAATGTGAAGCGAATACAAAATAAGGTATGCATGCAGATAGCATTTGTGGCTTTGAGCAGATGGCTTTGAACTCATGCACATTTTTATAGTGCTTAAAAATTTATCTGAATTTTAAAAATTCAGCACTGATATTCCCATGTCAACAACACAATTGAGTATGGTATGTGGTACTTTTTTACCCTCTTTAGTTCACACACTACTGATGGCCTCATATAAAAAAACAACATCAATTTATTAGAAGTTGAAGAATCGAATGGGATGACTCAAGCATTAATCCATGCTAAAATGGAGGCTATTTACACTGATAAAGTACGTACATTTAAAAAACCCTGGCAACCTTGGATTAAGCGCTGTCTACCTCCTGACTTAAAGAACAGTTACTACTACCTTTGTGAGCTTATACTATTCTTCTTTGAACTATACCATTCGGAAATAAGCTACTGTACCTCTGGGGAATGCTACTATATATATATATGTATATATTTTTGCTTTTTACACTTACTACCCTTCCCAGACTTTGTTATTGAGCACACCACCGGCTTGTTCCTTGAGCTTCATAAGGCCAATGTCAGCATGTAACCATCAGCATTTACTTAAGTATTCATTGCATACCTCAAGCTATGATTTATTGCAAGACTATGCTTTATACCACTTTATACCAGCCATGTTATGCAACATTCTTGATTTTTGGACTGATGTCTCCTACATCGCTCTGATTATTCATCCCTTATTGCAATTCATATATCTCTGTTTTACATCTATGGTCTGCTACCATTCTGTTTGGTTTTGTAACTTGTACTTTGTATTTTTAGTAAAAAAACAATAAACAGAGTAAACAAAAAGTTGAAAAATTGGATCCTACAATGCCAGGTAAGATAACTACTAATCAAAAAACAAAATAAGTGTAGTGCTAAGAGAAGGGGTCTGAAGATGGAGTCTATGTACTGAGAGTTCCAAGTTCGTGTACTCAAAAGAACATCCTTGGAGAAAAGATAACAGGTCCTCTGAAATGGATCTCAACAAGGGTGTAAACCGTCTGTAGGGGAAGCCCACACACCACCAATGAAAGTGAAAAGGCTTACCGGACTAGGTGGACCCAACAAGGCATACGCCAGGTGGAGTCAGTAAAGCTCAGGTGGTGCTGGACTGCAGTTGGCCTGGGAGGGCAGAGTTGGTGGAGTGGCTACCACGTGGCTACATTCCTCGAACTTGATCAGGCCCAAAGGTATGGGGTACAGCTTACAAAGATCGTATTCCTCAGATCAACGGTGGAGTCAGCAAAACCAGCAACAAATGGAGAGAAGGAATGGCCAAATAGTGTAAATCCATTTAAATGGAGATTTTATTAAAAGTATTAAACACTCACATGAAAGGTATCAAAAAAACAGCGCTGTGAAGAAGTGGCGACAGTGGGGTCCTACCCGACGTGTTTCATCTGCATAGACGTCATCTGGGGGGGTGAAGATTTTTAGTAAATTATACATATAGTGTATCAGAGACATTCCCATTGAAGTATACAAAATCTCAGCCGCCATGTAATTACATTTCATATGAGGCAATCATACATATTTACAAAATACATTAAAATTCCAGAGCAGAGGGCGCATGCACGGCTCTCGGACATGGCGGACATGTAGAGGCTGAGCTCTGGATCCTGCCTGCTCTTTAGACCCTCTGACAGCGACCATTACAAAACAATTGCCAAAGGGGTAAGCATATATACTTCCCTGCATGCTCCTAGCACACCATGGGAAAAATCGGAGAGCAGAAACACTGCTACAGACCACTGTTAGACTCGCGATCCCAGACCGCGATGGATAAATTCCTCACTAGGCCGCAATCCCCAGCCTTGCCTACATTCACAGACCCGTTCGCAACTATGGACACCTTATTGGGAACGGAGGATATGGACAGTGGCCCATCTCAAACGCAAGACCCCCAGAACACTCCTGTAATGACCCCCCAAGTTACACAGGCTGTTTTAACCCCAGAATTGACAAACACAAAACCATGACCAAAACTTTTGGAAACTTCTATAGAGAGCTCTATAATTGTCTTACCCCCGAAAAGCATTTTCATTATACACAAAATAATTTTGACCAATTTGTCAAAGACCTATCACTCCCTAAGCTAACATCCTCAAATCTTGAGATGCTTAATGCTCCTGTTTCCCCTGAAGAGCTAACTAGAATAATTAAGGATCTTCCTCTTCACAAATCCCCAGGCCCAGATGGCCTTACATATCTTTATTATAAAACATTTCTCCCCACCTTAATGCCACATATGCTACATTTATTTAGCTCATTGTTAAAAGGCGACACACCTCATTCTCAGTTTACTCGTTCTTATATATCGGTGATACCAAAACCAGGTAAGGACTCCTCTATACCCGACAATTATAGGCCTATAGCCTTACTAAATTCTGATTATAAGATTTTTACAAAGATTCTGTCATCCCGGTTATCCCAAATTATACCCAAATTGGTCAATAGAGACCAGGTGGGATTTGTGCCATCTAGACACGCAGGGGACAACACAAGGCACACTATAGATTTGATTGATCTACTAAACAAGTTCCCTCGTCCAGCTCTTATACTAAGTCTGGATGCGCAGAAAGTGTTTGATTGCCTAAGCTGGCCTTACTTGTTTTCCACACTTTTGCAATTTGGGTTTTTTTTTAGGGCTGTACAGGTACTGTATAATCACACATCTGCACAGGTACAGATGGCATCATTCATATCACCCTGTTTCCCCATGTCAAACGGCACCAGGCAGGGATGTCCCTTGTCTCCCCTTCTTTTTATTCTGTGCTTAGAGCCTCTGGCAGAGGCAATAAGGTGTCATCCGGATATTAAGGGGGTACTAATGAGACAGAGGGAGTACAAATTATCCCTATTCGCAGATGATATTCTTCTCACGCTAACTAATCCTATTATCTCACTCCCCTCCTTACGCGCTCTTCTTCAGAAATTTGGATCCATTTCCAGTTATAAAATAAATACTGTTAAAACTGAAGCACTTCCCATACACATACCTTCAGATACCTTAACACAACTTAAAGGTTTATACCCCTATAAATGGTGCTCTGAAGCTTTAACATATTTGGGCATTAAGCTTACTTCCTCATACTCCAGCCTATACTCCACTAATTTCCCCCCCCTGTTTCAGGATATATACCGATGTCTTCACCAAAGGGCTAAGTATCCTATTACTGTGCTTGGTAGAATTAACGTTCTAAAGATGTCTATATTGGCAAGGTTACTAAACCTTTTTGAAACCTTACCGGTAGCAATACAATCGGTCAGCTTAAAGCCCTCCACAGGGGTTTTTTAAAATTTATATGGAACAATAGGTCGCATCGTATAGCGAGCTCAGTGGTATTCTCTCTAAAAACGCAAGGGGGTTTAGGTGCACCTGACATAATAAAGTATTATTATGCATCTCACCTTCGGACGGTAGTCTCCTGGTCCTCTCAGGTGGCTCCAAACCAGTGGTCAGAGATCGAAAGGGGAGCCATATACCCAGTACATCCCTGCTCGCTGATATGGTCTTGTTCCCTGTTCAACAATCCCATATTGAAAAATATGTGCTTTGCACCAATGCTGTTCACCAAGTCATTATGGGGTAAATGTGTACTGGAATTTTTGCTCTCATCATCATGCCCCCCTCTATCCAACATATTGTTAAACCCAGCACTACCTGACAGCTTGGCCTTTGGACGCTTACTGCCCTGGATGCAAACCCTCCTTTTCCAATTACGTAACTTAGTGCACCCGGTCACTCGCAAATTACATCCCTTTGCAACTTTACAAGAAAAATTTTCTATCCCCCAAAGCCTATTTTATTTTTACCTTCAAGTTAGACATTTATTTTATTCTCTATCCCTGACTCTCACTCTGGACCAACCCACTCCCTTCGAACACTTGTGTGCTGAGGGTCCCCATCAATTACATTTAATATCATCCATATATCATATCCTGCATGAATCCACAAAAGTGCTAGTTGACTCACACCTATATATGCGCAAATGGAATGCGATTTTGGGACGCACTATCCCTATACAAATATGGAATAAAATCTGGTTGTCAACCTTTAAATCCTCTAAAAGCGTAGCCCAGAGGGAGATGGCGGTGAAGGTCTTAATGTTTTGGTACAAAACTCCAGTGCGTATCCATCATATTAATCCTACCCTTTCACCTCGGTGTTGGATATGTGGAAAGGAGATTCACATTTTCATATTTTCTGGACCTGCCCACTCATACAGGCATTTTGGTTAGAGGTTATGCAAACTATTCAAAATGTAACAGACATCACACTCCCCCAGATCCTATTCATTATCTACTGGGGCTCCCCTTTCTGGGTATCTCTATACCAATTAGACGACTGACCTCCTATGTACTCCTAGCTGCTAAAAGAGCTATACCACTACGCTGGTTATCCACCACCCCACTCTCCCATCTACAATTTTTACAATTTGTAGCGGAAGTCAGAAGGATGGAATACCTTACAGCTACAGTGCATGACACGGTCTCTCAGTTTAATAAAATTTGGGAGCCCTGGGACCAATCCAAATATGGGGAACATGTCAACTAAATATTCTTTTTGCGAATTGAGTATGTCATTCTTAGTTGGCCCTTCTCTGTTCCTTTTCTGTTGCTCTTGAATAGATCCCTTCATTGTGATATGTTATGTACCTATATACCTGTTAATGTTCTTCACATGTATTATGCAGAAAGAGAAATTTTGCGGATATATGTTTCTAAGCTGTGAACATGTACCTCTTTAGTGCTACTTGTTTCACATCCTGTGATGTACCAATTGTAATTTTGTTGTCTATAAAAAACTACATTTACAAAAAAAAAAATTCCAGAGCAGAGGTGAGATATGCTTGACAAAGGGAGCATGGTACCACAAAACATTTAAGTAAAGAATAATAACTAATGCACAAAAAAACACAATAAAAAATGAAGTGGACAAGGAGCCACCAACATAAAATAGTATACTCACATAACCTTACTGAACAAACAGTAAAAATATGTAGCGCTACCTCAGTCACAACGTGAAACAATGAATAAATGGAACAAAAACATCCAAAGCCTAAATGAACCCTTTGATAAAGTCACGTGGTGTGACGCAACGCGCTAGGAAAGGAGGAGCCAGGTGCCGTCGCTTCCAGGGTATGGCCAAACCCGGAAGCTTTTATCTCTGCTGCTGATTGTTATACATCTCTATGTAAGTGATATTATCGTTATATTAAAATCTATTTTAACATACTACACTATGGAGCCCATCTTTTCTTTTTTACCTGAGAACACTGATTAAGTGAGGGCGAGCATCATTTCCATCCCGCACCAATCCCACTCCCACAGGAGCTGGCATCACGATTGGAAGTCCTTTTTGGAAGCCGTTCCAGAGTCTATACCCCTACCCACCTGTGGGTTTAAGCTTGACTCGGCCTTCAGGTGAGAGGCTGGGGGAAACAGTAACCACACATCGCACTTTGGAACAGGATTGGATGAACTGTTTATAGACAATTTTTGCTACCACTGCACCAGCACTTCTTTCACTTTTAGAAGATTCTCATTTTTTCACATTGAGAACTTTATTAGAAATCGCATTTGCATGTGTTTGGACTGCACTTTACTATTTTCACCTTTTTATCATTCTATTTTGAGATGTCAGCTCACAGTTGAACGGATATGTAATTTATTCTACTATATGTTACTATTGATTGTTATTTGCTTGTATAATTTTAATATTTTTTATTTTTTGAACATATGCACACTGCACTTTGCAAGAATCTATTTTGTTTGGGAAGTCGCACTGAATTGTCGCATTTGTGAATCGCATGTTTGTGAATTACACCATTATTAGTTTTTTAATTAGTATTATTCTCTGATCATGCACACTGCACTTTGCTAATATTTTCTGAGAGGTTGCATTGAAAAATCGCATTTGTGAATCGCATGCCTGTGAATTACATCATCATTTTTTCAAATTAGCATTATTTTTAGATGCTGATTTTTATTACTGATTGATTGGACATCTTTATCATGTGACATTATTCACATTTTCTATTCATCTACTTGTCACGTGAGGTTGGATTATTCACTATATTATTAGGTGACATTGTATACATTTGATCCTTTCCACTCACTTGTTATGAGAGATTGGATTACCTTTTGGTGTTACACTTTGCACCTTACACATACACATTATTGTTGCACAATAGTTTTGCTGTTTGTGTTCATTTAGGCTTTGGACGTTTTTATTTCATTTATTCATTGTTTCACGTTGTGACTGAGGTAGCGCTACATATTTTTATTACTTTTACCACAAAACATTGTACCTTATTCCATCTCAATCTTTACTTTGTTTGTTTGCACTTCTAGCTGGATACTGTCTCCTTCCCACCTTTTTTATAGAGGTTATTTTACTGATGGAAAAACAACTGTTTTGCAAGGTGAATAATCATGGTGATTGGTATACAGGGGAAAGGTGTGGTTTATTTACCTAATCACACGCAAGGAAAAAAATAAATACAAAAATAGGACTTTTTTTTTTTCTTGCACATTATTATCCAAACACAATGCATCACAACATGCTATGTGTGTTGTTGTGTGCCTTGTTAAAAGAAAACTAGGGCTTGAACAATGTTTCCTGTGTTAGGGCTATTTCTTGAGTTGGGTTGCATGTATTACCTAAACAAAATTAGGTGTGAACGGGCTCTTACTAATTTAGTAAATTAATACCACTGTGTGTTACTTTGACCATATTTATGAAGATTGATGTGTTTTGTACAACTGCATGATAATCACTCCATAGGAATTGTTGCAATTTTATACACTTCATTAGCAATATTCCTGTCACACTTTATATGTATCATTTGAATATTTTTACAGTCCTAAAAAAAAAAAAAAGTTTGTGAAATATAAGAAATCTGCAGCTGAAACTATACACTCACCGGCCACTTTATTAAGTACACCTGTTCAATTGCTTGGTAACACAAATTACTAATAAGCCAATCACATGGCAGCAACTCAATGCATTTAGGCATCTAGATGTGGTTAAGATGATTTGCTAAAGTTTAAACTGAGCATCAGAATGGGGAAGAAATGGGATTTAAGTGACTTTGAACTTGGCATGGTTGCTGGTGCCAGACGGGCTGGTCTGAGTTTTCAAAAACTGCTGATCTACTGGGATTTTCACACACAATCATCTCTAGGGTTTACAGAGAATGGCCTGAAAAAGAGAAAATATCCAATGAGTGCCAGCTGTGTGGACGAAAATGCCTTGTTGATGTCAGAGGTCAGAGGAGAATGGGCAGAGTGGTTAAGATGATAGAAAGGCAACAGTAACTCAAAAAAACACTTGTTACAACCAAGGTATGCAGAATACCATCTCTGAATACACAACACATCAGGCACCCACCAATGTAAGCGGCCATTTGGCTTTTTAATTTGTTTACTTTTTTAATAAATGGTTTTACGCTATGGAGACTGTTTTTGTTTCCTATGTATCCTTATCCTATCTTGAATGAGCTTGACGGGAACGATCCATGCCTATAATACCAACCACAGTCCGGCCATCCATGTGAGCAGGCACAACCCTGCACAAGCGCTAGTGACTCTCTTTTTAACTAAAGGAGTCATTGGTATCTGGTAAGCAGATATCTACTACTTCGAGGTGTTTTCCTTTTTCTTATTTTCCTTTGGTGATGGAAAACCTTTCGTTTACAGCAACAAGATTGGGATATTATTGAAAGATATCATTTCAACCACTTCAAAACACTTTTTTATGTGGACAATCAATCACTATATATTTGTTTCACTATTGTGGGCACTCCAATGTGTAATCTAATTATGATTTGTCATTATTATGTTTTTCATTTTTTTGGTAATGCAGGATATTTATTTATTTAAAGCACTTGAATAGTATGGTATCTAGCGCCCCCTAGTTTTCTTACATTTCCATTTTTTTGGTAATGCAGGAGATTTATTTATTTATTTAGAGCACTTGAATAATATGGTATCTAGCGCCCCCTATCTTCCTTACATTCCTTTTTTTGATTATCTATTTTTTTGATTATTCAAAAATTGGGGAGCAGCTTACACTGATTGTTTATATATTTCCACAAATTTTCTTTATTGTTGGGAATGTTTTTTTACTAGATGTATCACCAGTATATGTAATTCATATATATTATCTGCTATCGACACCATTGGCGCAAAGGTTTTTACTATTTTCTACTGCAGCAGAAGACCACACTGAGTGCCACTCCTGTCAGCTAAGAACAGGAAACTGAGGTTACAATTTGCACAGACTCACCAAAATTGGACAATAGAAGATTGGAAAAACATTGCCTGGTCTGATGAGTCTCGATTTCAGCTGCAACATTCAGATAGGGTCAGAATTTGACGTAAACAACATGAAAGCATGGATCCATCCTGTCTTGTATCAACAGTTTAGGCTGGTGATATAATGGTGTGGGGGATATTTTCTTGCCACACTTTAAGCCCCTTAGTACCAACTGAGCATTGTTTAACCTCCCTGGCGGTATGATTATTTCAGATTTTTTATGCTGAAAGCGGTACCATTATTTTGCACAGAAATTTGGCGTTTTATATTATAGGCCTGTAATTCTTAGGAATAATTCACTTAAATCTGTCCAAACAAGAGTCTAGTAGACATCCCGGGTATGATAAAGTTTGAAAAACTAAATAAAAAATTATAATATAATAAATAACTATAAATAATTATAACAAATAATAATATAATAAAAATAAAAATTATTCAATAATGTAATCAAATCAAAAACACTGAAATTTGCTCAGTTCCAGAATTGTCGCTTTCGTTACTTTTAGTGTTCGATGACGGATTTCCCCACAAATCACTATCACTCAATTCTGCCAGTGATTCTAATTTATTATCGCTGTTTTCTAGCTGGTCTGAAACCACTTTTGATGTAAATGGTCGGTTTTGGTTGCTATGGACAATCTTCAGTTTCCAGGCAGAAAGAACAGTTTTTATAATATAAAACTGCATGCAGGACACTGGACAGACCACTAGGGACAAAGGGGATGTGTAATTATTTGATACAGTACTGTAATCTGTAAGATTACAGTATACTGTATCTTTGCTGTGTGTTTTACTTTTTGAATTTGGCGCCAAACTCCATCCCCGTGTGTCACAACGCTCGCAGGGAACGGAGCTCGACACTGTGAATCGAGCGAGACACAGAGGCTCGCCGATCACAGCGGGGAGACATCGAAGATTAAGGGGACAAGGTAAGTAACATCTACAAGGATCCTGCGATGCGATCCCGAGTCTGGCTCGGGGATACTGCTTTTGGTATTGAAAATCCACCCCGAGCCAGACTCGGGAATACTGCCAGGGGGGTTAAACTCCACAGCCTAACTGAGTATTGTTGGTGACCATGTTCATCCCTTTATGTCTACAGTGTACTCATCTTCTGATGGCTACTTGCAGCAGGATAATGCACCATGTCACAAAGCTCAAATCATCCCAAACTGATTTTTTTGAACATGACAATTAGTTCACTGTACTCCAATGGTCTCCACAGTCACCAGATCTCAATACAATAGAGCACCTTTGGAATGTGGTGGAATGGGAGATTCACATCATGGATGTGCAGCTGAAAAATCTGCAGCAACTGCATGATGCTATGATGTCAATATGGACCAAAACATCTGAGAAAAATTTCCAACACCTTATTGAATCTATGCCATGAAGAATTAAGGCACTTCTGAAGGCAAAAGGGGGTCCAACCTGGTACTTGCAAGGTGTACCTAATAAAGTGGCTGATGAGTGTATATGTTGCTCATTGTGTTTTATTATATTTTTTACATTTTTTTACAAATTGTGGGGTGTCCTCAGGATTATTGTCTAATGAGTTTAAAGCGGTAGTACACTCTTTTTTCTAAATTATACTTACAGGTAAGCCTATAATAAGGCTTACCTGTAGGTACGGTGACATCACTGGCACATTGCTCTTAAGGTCTGGCATACCATGCCTGATCTTCAGAGCTTTGTGCCAGAGCCATGGACTCTGGCACATATTCGCGGGAGTGACGTCATTGTGATACCAGCCACTCACACAGCCTGAGCTTGTGAACCCAGAAAGAAGACCGAGAAAGATGGAAGCCCTGTCAGCAGTGACAGCTTGCCGCTGGAGGGCTTTGTTCTAAGGTAAGAATTTCATAATGTGCTACTATGCAATGCATACTAGCACTTTATGCCATTGCCTTGCAGGTTTTTTTTTTTTTTTAACTTGGTGTGGTTTACTACCGCTTTAAGTCCCTGTATACCAAGTAATAAATTTTAAGATTTTAAAGTGATTCTATTTTTTTTATAAAATGACAAACAGGTTTATACTTACTTGCTCTGTGCAATGGTATTGCACAGTGTGGCCCTGAATCTCTTCTTTTCAGGTCCCCTGCTGGTGTTCCTGGCCCCTCTTCTCTGGCGAGTGCCCTTATAGAAAGCTACCTTCTATGGGGGCACTCATGTAGGCTCACTCCCGAGCCTCGCTGTCTGTGTCTATAGACAGCAGGACTTGGCCTTGTCCCCCACTCCCTTATCATTCGCTCTGGCTGACAGCCTCAGCAAAGCCAGTGAGACCAGGAAGTGAGAGGAGAGAAGAGCTGCAGATGAGCACATCTACTGCTATACTGTATATTGCATGTTAATAATGTTATTAATGCTCTGATCTTTGCTGACATGTGGTTCAGGTGCATATGTCTAAATATATTTATAATGTATCTTTTATCTCTCTCTTCATTCATTTGTACTCCAAAATTTCAGTTTTTTTGACTGTGCTTAGACTTCCTGTTTGGGGGGTGGCCACATTTGTTCCCCATAGCCCCCCTTGTATGTGTGAACATAGCCACTTACTCTTGCTTGCTTCCATGATGGACTGCATACCTACATGCATATGCATTCAGTGTCGGCACGTAGCATCAGCTAGGTCCAATCTGCAGTGGGTTGATAAATCACTATGGACTATGGGATTTAAAATCAAAGTTCTGTAACTTTTTAAACAGGTTTTTTCTTTCTTTCCTTCCTTCAGACTACTAATTAAGGGGAGTGGTTAATTGGTCACAGGTGTTTTAGGTCCTACATAACTTTCTGTAGAACTCATTTCTGAGCCTGCTCATCCTTGAGCTCGTCACCTTTTTGTTTGCTGGAACTTAGACTAAGTGGAACTGGACTACATGATGAGTTAAAAAATAGAGTTGAAGACAGGAGGTTATAACAGAAGTCATCAAACCTGTAAGTAACATCTGCAATTTCCTGTTAGTAATATTATTGTTGTAACTGGGAAAATGGGGGTTAGCAAAATTGAAGGTTGTTTGCAGTGCACAGTGTGCCACATGTATACAACAATGGAGCAACAGCTCCAGAATGGATACTGCTGTGACGGATGTGAGCAGGTTACCCTTCTGGAAGCTTGCATTAGAGATCTGGAGGAGCAAATTGCAACACTGGGAAGAACTGACAACCTTGAAAGGGGCCCTCTGCTCACTGAGCAGGTGGCTAATGGGGTTAATGGGGAGGGTGGAGGGGTAAGTCAGGATTATCAGGTAGAAAGATGGGTTAATATAGTTAGAGGGAGTGGTAGGGGTCACAGAAAAGAAAGGCCAGCCTGGGTTTTAGCACCCTAACAGATTTGCCAAGTTGGGTGAAGATGTGAGGGTATCAAGCTCAGAGGTGGCAGCCCTAGATGTCACTGCTCCCCCTAACAGCTGGGAGAGCGGCCCATCTAGTAGGGGTGGTGAGGGGAGTGCAGGTAAGCCTAGACAGTTGGTCATAATAGGGGATTCTATAATCATAAGGACTGATAGAATAATTTGTCGCCAGGATCACTTCAACCGAATGGTTGCTGTCTCCCTGGTGCCATGGTTCAGCATGTGGTGGATAAATTACTGGTTGGGGCTGGGCATGACCCAGCTGTCTTGGTCCACGTTGGAACCAATGACAGAATATATGGAAGGTGGAGCCTCCTTAAGAACCAATTTAAAGAACTATAGGCTGCAAGTTGAAGGGAAGGACCTCCAAGGTGATATTCTCTGAAATATTGCCTGTGCCATGCGCAACATCGGAAAAGCATGGGGTGATTAGAGAGCTATGTGTATGGCTAAAGACCTGGTGTAAGGAGGACAGATTTGGGTTTTTAGAGCACTGGGCTGATTTTTAATTGGGGTGCAACCCACATGCTAAAGATGGTTTGCACCTAAATGAAAGGGGGTCTACTGTGCTGGGGAGAGGTATATGGAAAACCTTAGGAGTATTTAAACTAGGATTGTGGGGGGGTGAATTAGATTATAATAGGTCAGACAGGGGTCAGCCCCTATCAGAGGAATGGGGAAAGATGGGGAAGGGCTATGGCAGATGATATGAAGGTTCCTATGTTACAATCAACCATTGGAAATGGTATTATTTGTAATAAAATTAAAAATATACAACAAAAGTTTGCAAAATGTGACAATGAATTAAAATGTTTGTTCACCAATGCCAGAAGTTTGCCAAGCAATAGGTGAGTTGGAAGTGCACAATGAGAACTATGATCTAATTGGTATTGCTGAATCTTGGCTTCATTCTTCTCATGACTGGGCTATTAATATTCCTGGCTATGCTCTCTTTCAGAAAGACAGGGTAAAACGGAGGGGTGGTAGTGTCTGTCTCTATGTGAGAAGTGATCTCAAAGCAAGTATGAAAGAGGACCTAGTTGATGGGGAGTGTGATGAGTCTGAAGCATAATGGGTGGAACTGTACATGGGTGTGCGTACTACAAAGGTTGTCAATGGAGTTTGTTATAGACCTCCCAGTGTTAGTGAGGAGGTGGAGACTCAGCTCCTTGCACACATGGAAAGGGCTAGGACAGTGATAATAATGGAGGATTTTAACTACCCGGAAATTGACTGGAGTAATGGCACTGCTGGGACAATTAAAGGGCAAAAATGTATAGACCTTTTACAAGACAATTTTATGGTATAGTTTATTGATGCCCTGACTAGGAATAACTCTCTGCTGAACCTGGTAATCTCAAATAATGCAGAGCTTATTACCAATATTCATATAAAAGAACATCTGGTTATCGGTGACCATAACATGATTTAATTTAATGTTAGCTGTAAGCAAAAAAACACATACTGGTACGATAAAAACACTTAACTTTAAGAGAGCACATTTTCCAAGGATGAGGGCTGCTCTGCATGCCTTATACTGGAAGGAAATATTGCCATCAATGGACACAGAACAGAATTGGGAATTCTTCAAAGTGTAAACTCACTGCAAAGTATATTCCCATGGGCAATAAGTTTAAAAGGCTAAAAATAAAACCTATGTGGCTCATGGCCAAAGTTAAAGTGGCTATACATAATAAAAAAAAGCTTTTAAAAAATATAAGAATTAAGGAACGCTATCATTGTTTACATATTACAAAGCATACAAAAGAATATGTAAAAAGAAAATCAAGGATGCAAAAATTCAAAACAAACATCTTATTGCAAAAGACAGTAGGACAAAACCCCAAAAATACTTCAAATACATTAATAGTAAAAAGGTCAGGTCTGAGCATGTAGGCTCTTTACAAAATAATCTAGACTGTGTGACTGGGGACAAAAGAGAAGGCAAATTTATTAAATATTTTCTTCAGCTCTGTGTATACAAAGGAACATGGGGGAACTCATGTCCATAATGGGGGTGGTAGTGACACAGCCCCAAATGATCCACAATGGCTCAAATGTGATATGGTCCAGAAATATTTAAACAGAATAAAGTTGGATAAAGCACCTGGACTAGATGACATCCACCCATGGATCCTAAAAGAATCAAGCTGTCATTTCAGGGCCATTGTTTCTAATATTTAGGGACTCGTTAATGACTGGAATGGTACCACTGGTTTGGCGCAGGGCCAATGTGGTGCCCATATTTAAAAAGGGATCAAAGTCTTTACCAAGTAACCATAGACCTGTTAGTTTAACTTCTATAGTTGGGAAGATACTGGAGAGTTTAATAAAAGAACATATAGACAAGTTCTTGCTTGAAAAAAATAAATTAAGCAACAGACAGCATGGATTCATGAAAGACAGAAGTTGTCAAACAAACCTGATTTTATTTTATGAGGAGGTAAGTAAAACTTTGGACAGAGGGGTGATTGAGGACGTGGAATACCTGGATTTTGCAAAAGCGTTTGACACAGTTCCCCACACATGAATCATGTGTAAGGTAAGGTCTACAGGCTTGTAAGGATCAATTTGTAAATTGATAGAAAACTGGCTAAAAGACAGAATTCAGAGAGTTGTGGTTAATGACTCTTATTCTGAATGGTCTAAGGTTATCAGGAGTGTACCCCAAGGTTCAGTGCTGGGACCCTTACTTTTTAATATCTTTATAAACGATATAGGGTCTGGGATTAAAAGTAAAATGTCTGTCTTTGCAGATGACACTAAGCTATGCAGTGGAATACCGTCCTTACAGGATGTCTCCAATTTACAAAACAACCTCAATGCAGTTGAGCAGCTAAGTGACAAATGAGATTTGTTGTTGATAAATGTAATGTTATGCACTTGGGGGCTAATAATATACATGAATCATACATACTAGGGGAGTACAACTGGGGGAATCAGTGGTGAAGAAGGATCCGGGGGATTTGGTAGATCATACGCTCAATAATAGCATGCAATGACATGCTGTGGTTTCCAAAGCGAGCAAAGTCCCTTCTTGTATTAAGAGGTATAGACTCCAGAGAGAGAGATATCATTTTGCCCCTGTACAAATCATTAGTAAGACCTCATCTGAAATATGCAGTTCAGTTTTGGGCACTAGTTCCCAAAAAGGATATTGGGGAACTGGAGAAAATGCAGAGAAGGGCAACCAAACTGATAAGAGGCATAGAGGAGCTCAGCTATGAGGAAAGATTAGAGGAACTGAATCTACTCCATCTTGAGAAGAGGAGATTAAGGGGGATAGGATCAACATGTATAAATACATAAGTGGTCCATATAGTGAACTTGGTGTTGAGTTATTCTCTTTAAGATCATCACAAAGGACGGGGGCACTCTTTATGTCTAGAGGAAAAAATATTTTATCTCCAAAGACGGAAAGGTTTCTTCACAGTAAGATCTGTGAAAATGTGAAAAAGACTCCCTCCAGAGATGGTTCTGGCAAGCTCAGTAGATTGCTTTAAAAAAGGCCTTGATTCTTTCCTAGATGTGCATAATATAACTGGGTACTACATTTATAGGTAAAGTTGATCCAGGGAAAATCTGATTGCCTCTCTGGGGATCAGGAATGAATTTTTCCCTTGCTGTAGCAAGTTGGAGCATTCTATGCTGGGGTTTTTCGCCTTCCTCTGGATCAACTGTGGGTGAAGGATTGTGGATATGGGATATGGGATGGTATTTTTTTTTTTTTTTTTGAACTAGATGGACTGGGTGTTTTTTTTTTTCAACCTTACTATGTAACTATATAAAATGCGCATTGATTGGTGCACATGACCATAAATAAATGTGCACTTCTTACTGTACACAAACAATGATAAGCGATAAGCAGAACATTGGGAGTGTACAAAGGACATTATATGAAGGCTAAAAACAACAAAACAGTGAAACTCTATAGTTGATATTTTAAAAAGGTATATAATTTAGTGTCACTTTAAACTGTCTGTGGATTGTGCTGATCAGCAAGTGATCATACTGTCCAGACAGATTGAAATCTATGGAGATTTGTCAAAGCATAAAGAAGCATTTAAAAAACAACATAATTATATTTATGCTCCAAGTAAATACCTGCAAGTGGTAACTACATAAAAAACATTGCAATCTCCCAAGAAAAAGCTATAGGGAATTACTTGAAAAATAATAGAAATGCTGGAACAACACAAGCCTAAATGTTCTTTCCGGACAATTTTAAGTGTTTAGAAACAACAGGGATGGAAACGTATTCCTATATTTTAATAATTGACAGGCATTCTGCTGAATACAACATAAAAGTGACTGCATTTCACTCTGTATTGTGTATTTTAATGGAATCTGTACATTGTTTGAATAACCAGTAGTTTGCCACTTATAACCACTTCCTATTGTTTGAAAATGTACTAATTTCTTCTTATCACCTGGCTCTATGGCTTTAGTCATTTTATTTCATCTGGCTCTCAGCATGTATCCTTTTGTTCTTCAGCATTATCTACTCTGGGAGTTATGTTCAGTTTTTATTATAAACCTAACAATGGGTAATTTGGATAATTATGCTTTCATTGAGAAGTTTTTCCTTTATTTATAAAAAAAAAAAGTACTAAAATAAAACAAAACCAGAGAAAGCAATATGCATTTCTGTTCAATTTTAACAGCAATAAATAAATAAATTATATGTATTTCATGTGTGAAAATACATACCAAAGTACAGAGTGTTCACAGCAGCGGTAGCTATAGCACTATAATAAAGTTTTTAAAAACGGAAAATGTGATGTATGAATTTAAAGTGAATGTGTCGTATGTGAAATTGGTTCACAGTTATAAAGCAGGCTGAAAGAATATTTAGATAATATGTGGTTGCTGGTCAGATATTGTCTGCCCGAAAATAAGGACAGCCATCAAAGGTAATCTTGCCTGATAGACTACTTACCCAACAGAATCGAACGGCACACACATGGTTACAGCTGAACTCCAGGAAAACAGCGAATCACACAGATGAAATAAGTATATGAGAACTGTTTTACCTACCAATGGATTTGTATGTTTTGGGATTTTTTAATTACATCTTGGAGCTGCATAGTTGAAAAGGTAGTGTGATAATATATCTGCACTGATGTTGTAGTAGAGAGAGAGAGAGAGAGTGCTGTAATCATGAGATAATCTAAAAACACTATAGAGGCTAAATTTGATTGTGAAGAGGTTTAGTAAATAGTTCCTACTCCTTGGGAAGCACAGGCTTTTATATGTTTTAATATATTTGATTTTTGACCTATAAACATGCATCAAAATACAAAATATGTTCAGTCTGCAGAAAATTATACATTGTATACATCTGCATTTAAAAAGTTAAGACAGATATGAATACCCAGTGAAGTGATTGATCTGAGATGATACTCAGATGTGAAACAAATCCTCCTGCATAAGTTGTACCTGTTTATCTGCGGTCTTCTTTTGTTTTCAGTTATTTTTATTAAGTTATTTTTCACATAAAAAACATATCATATTGCATTTCAAAAAACCTTATATATATATATATATATATATATATATATATATATATATATATATATGTATAAAACAAATTGCACATAGAAACCACAATCGACATAGGCACATGGATAAATCTCGTATAACTTTCCAAGAATGTTACAGGTATTCCAAGAATGTTACAGATATTCCCCGTCGCCCCCTCTCCCATGAAAGACAAAAACAGAACATTCCATAGCTCAACTTACCACCCAGTCTGCCAACCAACCAAATTAACCTGTCCAACAGTCTGCGTTATAAACAGGGGTTTAGTTAGCACGCATTTGCAAACGCATGCATAAGCTGCAAGGCATCTTCATGGCACCCTGTGTATGCTTGCAGTCCTAACACTACTGAATTTATAAGTGTCTCCACAATGGAAGCACATGCATTAAATGGATAGATGAGAGCAGGTGGGCCTGGCAGCAGCCCAATTCCCCTTAACCACCTGACATCCGGCCGTAGCCGAATGACGGCTTCAGCGCGGATGTCAATTACCGGGAGGACGTCATATGACGTCCTCCCCTTTCCTCGCTCCCCGTGTGCGCTCACGAGCGCGCAACGGGGAAATTCTGTGTTGGCCGTGTCCCTTGGACACAGCCAATCACAGATCGCTGTAAACGGCCAATCACAGCGGCCGTTTACAGCGCGATCGCTGCCTCCAATGAGAGATGATCTAAAATGTAAACAATTGAGATCATCTCTCATTGCCGGCTCTCTCTCCTCACACAGAGACAGCGTGTGAGGAGAGAGAGAAACTGTCAGCGATCTGTGAGTTTGTAATTAACATTTACTGTGCCCACAGTGCCCATCAATACAGTGCCCCATCAATACAGTGCCCCATCAATACAGTGCCCCATCAGTACAGTGCAGCATCAGTACAGTGCCAATCGGTGCCCACCTGTGCCAAATCGGTGCCCACCTGTGCCAATCGGTGTACACCTGTCTGCCCAGCGGTGATTAGTGTCCAGCTGCACATCTGCACAATCAGTGACCACCTGTGCCACCTCATCAGTGCCCACCTGTGCCACCTCATCAGTGCCCACCTGTGCCACCTCATCAGTGCCCACCTGTGCCACCTCAGTGCCCACCTGTGCCAATCAGTGCACATCTGTGCTGCCTCAGTGCACATCTGTGCCGCCTCATCAGTGCCCATCTGTGCCGCTCCATCTGTGCCGCTCCATCTGTGCCACCCCATCTGTGCCATCCCATCAGTGCCCAGCTGTGCCACCTCATAAGTGCACATCTGTGCAATCTCAGTGCACATCTGTTCCACCTCGTCAGTGCCCACCTGTGCCGCCTCGTCAGTGCCCACCTGTGCCGCCTCGTCAGTGCCCACCTGTGCCGCCTCATCAGTGCCCACCTGTGCCGCCTCATCAGTGCCCACCTGTGCCGCCTCATCAGTGCCCACCTGTGCCACCTCATCAGTGCACATCTGTTCCACCTCATTAGTGCACATCTGTTCCACCTCATCAGTGCCCCTCTGTGCCACCTCAGTGCCCATCTGTGCTCATCAGTGCCGCCTCATCAGTGCAGGCTTAGCAACCATGGCCAAAAGAAGCTTTTCCGCCGAGGAGGCGTACCAAATACTGTCCCAGGCCGACGAGAGCAACGGGGAGCTCTCTTTTTCAGATTCCCTTTCCGATTCCGAGTCGGACATAAACTATGAGCCAGTCCTCAGTAGTGAAACACTGAGTGACTCAGAGGAGGAAGAGATTCGGCCCGCCAAACGAAGGCGTTCTGGTGGGGAGGCAGTGGCATCTACCAGCACGGCAGTCCCGTCCACCAGCACGGCAGTCCCGTCCACCAGCACGGCAGTCCCGTCCACCAGCACGGCAGTCCCGTCCATCAGCACCGCAGTGCCTCGGCAAGAAAGGCCAAGGACCCAAGCCAGCCTTCCCTATGCCCTGCAGAACCCCTTGTGGCTTCCTCCTAATTCAGGAGAAGCCAACATTCCCCCTTTCACTGCCCAGCCAGGAGTCCAGGTGAACACGGAGAATTTTTCCCCAATAGATTTTTTTAGTTTATTTTTTACCGAGGACATGCTGTCAAGTATTGTGGCCCAGTGCAACCTTTATGCACATCAATTCATTGCGAATAATCCAACGTCCTACTATGCCCGTCCCTACGAATGGAGAGACCTAACGGTGGTGGAGTTGAAGGTTTTTTTAGGGCTCACATTTAACATGGGACTCACGAAAAAAAACACTTTTCTGTCCTATTGGTCAACCCACCCCCTCCAACACCTGCCAATATACTCCAAGGTGATGCCCAGAAACAGATACCTCATGATATTGAGGTTTCTTCATTTCAACGACAATACCCAGTGCCCTCCCCGAAATGACCCAAACTATGATAGACTTTTCAAAATTCAGCCACTTTTAAATTATTTTTCTGCACTATTCCCCCTGCTGTTTACCCCAGACAAAAACATATGTGTGGATGAGTCCCTTCTTAAGTTTAGTGGCAGGCTTAAGATGAAGCAATATATTCCCAGTAAAAGGGCACGCTATGGGGTGAAGGTATACAAATTATGTGACCGAATCACAGGTTACTTGTATGCCTTCAAAGTGTACGAAGGGAAGGACACCCAGCTGCAACCCCCTAATTGCCCAGACTACTTGGGATCAAGTGGGAAAATTGTTTGGGATCTCACATACCCCCTACTGGAGAAAGGCTACCACCTGTACGTAGATAACTTCTACACATCTCTGCCCCTGTTCCACAACCTGCATCGGATGAAGACGCCTGCATGTGGTACCATCAAAAAGAACCGGAAGGGTTTTCCTCAAAGTCTGGTCAATAAAAAATTAAGAAAAGGAGAAACGGCGAGTCTACGAAACAACGAGATTTTGGCAGTGAAGTGGAGAGACAAAAGAGATGTATACATGTTGTCTTCAATCCACGATGATACCTTCATGGAAGTCCCCAGAAGAAATGGCCCCATACAGAAACCTAAATGCGTCTTTGACTATAATTTGTTTATGGGGGGAGTCGACTTGAATGACCAGATGCTGGAACCGTACCTTGCCACAAGACGGACATATCATTGGTATAAGAAAGTCGCAATTTATTTTTTTCATTTGGCCATCTACAATTCTTATGTCATTTATCGTAACTCCACCCAAAACCCCAAACGCTTCCTTGGCTACCAGGAGGACGTTTTCACTGCCCTTACATTCCCGAACGGCCCCCCAGAAAATATCCGATCTGATGTTCTAAGTCGACTCTCCGAACGCCACTTCCCAGATAAGATCCCTCCCAAACCAACAGGCCAACGACGGCAAAAAAAATGGAAGGTGTGTACCAGAGCTGGATTCAGAAGAGACACATCTTATTATTGTGCACAATGTCCTTCTGAACCAGGCCTCTGCGTAGGTGAATGTTTTCGTCGTTACCATACTTTAGTAAATTATTAGTAAAGTATGGTAAACGTAAGCCTCCGTTCCTGCAATTTACCCTCACACCCCTTATGCCACTGCCTCCTCTGTAACTGACCCTGGCTTGTTATTTGACCACGCTTCTGCCTAACGATTCTGCACATACCTCTGCCTGATCTGGAACTGACCCTGGACTGTTATTCGACCATGCTTCTGCCCAACGATTCTGTACATACCTCTGCCTGATCTGGAACTGACCTTGGACTGTTTGACCATGATATTTGCCTGCCTCTTGGACTGATCTTGTACCCTGCAACTGGACTAGTGGGATTCAACACAGGGGTCTCACATATGTGAGGGGCTCCAGAATTGTTTTTCTGGATGAAGAAAACAATTTATTTTGTTTTCTCAATCCTAGATTAGGGTCTGGAGACTCGGAGGCTTCAAAGAGATTTGGGTGGGAGAAGCCTCTACCCCTGTCCCCATTCTGTCCTGAACGAGGCCCTACTTCTGCCTGTAGGACTTACTGCCGTCACGCCTCTGCCTGTTGCACTGACCACACCACATGGACCTGCCTACTACCAGGACCAATATTTTTGGCACTGCGGACAATATCTCTGCCTGCACTGACCCTGGACTTTATATGGACAGTAACCCTGCCTGCTGCCTGGACAATTGTGTTCGCCGCTGCTGACCAAGTCCCTGCCTGCTGCCTGGACCAGTGCTATCCTCCTGTGTACAACTGCGCTACTACAACCACAGGTAATCTTTTTTGTTTACGCTTTGCTCAGCATAATGTATTTTGGGGTGTAATTCTTGGTATGTGCATGCTATGTGTCCCTGGAACACCTGACGGTGTTCCTTGCATGTTTGGCCTCTGTATGTGGCCAGGCAGTGAAAAAGTCCCACACATGTGGTATCGTAATACTCAGGAGGAGTAGCAGAATGTATTTTGGGGTGTCATTTTTGCTATCTAAATGCTATGTGTTGGAAATATCTTATAAACGGACAACTTTGTGTTAAAAAAAATTCGTTTTCATTTTTTTCCATATTTTCCAAAAACTTCTGGAAAAAAAATAAACCATTCAAAAGACTCATTATGCCACATAGATTATACGTTGGGGTGTTAGCTTTCCAAAATGGGGTCATTTTGTGGGTGTTTCCATTGTCCTGGTGCTCCAGGGCCTTCAAAGGTGTAACAGGTGGTTGAGAAATGTGATGTGTAATTTATGCTCCTAGAACACCTGATGGTGCTCCATGCATGTTGGGCCTCTGTATGTGGCCAGGCAGTGAAAAAGTCCCACACATGTGGTATCGTAATACTCAGGAGGAGTAGCAGAATGTATTTTGGGGTGTCATTTTTGCTATCTAAATGCTATGTGTTGGAAATATCTTATAAACGAACAACTTTGTGTAAAAAAAAAATGTGTTTTCATTTTTTTCCACATTTTCCAAAAACTTCTGGAAAAAAATAAACCATTCAAAAGACTCATTATGCCTCATAGATTATACGTTGGGGTGTTAGCTTTCCAAAATGGGGTCATTTTGTGGGTGTTTCCATTGTCCTGGTGCTCCAGGGCCTTCAAAAGTGTAATAGGTGGTTGAGAAATGTGATGTGTAATTTATGCTCCTAGAACACCTGATGGTGCTCCATGCATGTTGGGCCTCTGTATGTGGCCAGGCAGTGAAAAAGTCCCACACATGTGGTATCGTAATACTCAGGAGTAGCAGAATGTATTTTGGGGTGTCATTTTTGCTATCTAAATTCCATGTGTTGGAAATATCTTATAAACGGACAACTTTGTGTAAAAAAAAAAATGCGGTTTCATTTTTTTCCACATTTTCCAAAAACTTCTGGAAAAAAATAAACCATTCAAATGACTCATTATGCCTCATAGATTATACGTTGGGGTGTTAGCTTTCCAAAATGGGGTCATTTTGTGGGTGTTTCCATTGTCCTGGTGCTCCAGGGCCTTCAAAAGTGTAATAGGTGGTTGAGAAATGTGATGTGTAATTTATGCTCCTAGAACACCTGATAGTGCTCCATGCATGTTGGGCCTCTGTATGTGGCCAGGCAGTGAAAAAGTCCCTCACATGTGGTATCGTAATACTCAGGAGAAGTAGCAGAATGTATTTTGGGGTGTCATTTGTGGTATACACATGCCATGTGAGAGAAATAAGCTATTACAATGACAATTTTGTGGGAAAAAAAAAAAAATCTCAATTTTGCAAAGAATTGTGGGAAAAAAATACAACTTCAAATAACTCACCATGCCTCTAACTAAATACATTGAAATGTCTACTTTCCAAAAAGGGGTTATTTGGGGGGCATTTGTACTTTCCTGGCTTGTTAGGGTCTCGGGAAATGAGATAGGCCTCAGTACATCAGATGTGATAATTTTTTTATGATTTGCACCATAGCTTGTAGACTCTAAAACTTTCACACAGACCAAATAATTTCCACAAATTTTTGGTTATTTTTACCAAAGAGATGTAGCAGTATAAATTGTGGCCAAAATTTATGAAGAAAAATTACGAAATTGCAAAATTTTATCACAGAAATTAGAAAAAATGTGTTTTTTTTTTCAAAATTTTCGGTCTTTTTTCATTTATAGCGCAAAAAATAAAAAACCCAGAGGTGATCAAATACCACCAAAATAAAGCTCTATTTGTATGAAGAAAAGGACAAAAAAATCATTTGGGTACAGTGTTGCATGACTAAGTAATTGTCATTCAAAGTGTGAGAGCACTGAAAGCTGAAAATTGGTCTGGATAGGAGGGGGGTTTAAGTGCCTAGTAAGCAAGTGGTTAAAGGAACAGGAGCACACTGGACACCCAGCAAGAGCACAATGGCAGCAAAGGTGTACAGTGTGTCACTGGACCAATATACATCAGAAACAAACAAATGGCCCCTGCCCCCACCTATAACTGGCCTTCACAGCAAGGAGCACATGGAAGGGCTATCACATGAAAGACAAACAGAACATTCCATAGCTCAACTTACCTACCAGTCTGCCAACCAACCAAATTAACCTGTCCAACAAAAAACCCTTCCAAACTTTATAGTGTAGTGTGCCCCATTACCATTTTGTCTTTATTTTAGTGACCCCCTCTTTCTTATTTCTTATTCCTGGTTATAATCATCCTTAAACCCATATTGTGTGTATTATATATACAGTGGGGACGGAAAGTATTCAGACCACCTTAAATTTTTCACTCTTTGTTATATTGCAGCCATTTGCTAAAATCATTTAAGTTTATTTTGTTTCCTCATTAATGTACACACAGCACCCCATATTGACAGAAAAACACAGAAATGTTTGACATTTTTGCAGATTTATTAAAAAAGAAAAACTGAAATATCACATGGTCCTAAGTATTCAGATCCTTTGCTGTGACACTCATATATTTAACTCAGGTGTTGTCAAGTTCTTCTGATCATCCTTGAAATGGTTCTACACCTTCATTTGAGTCCAGCTGTGTTTGATTATACTGATTGGACTTGATTAGGAAAGCCACACACCTGTCTATATAAGACCTTACAGCTCACAGTGCATGTCAGAGCAAATGAGAATCATGAGTTCAAAGGAACTGCCTGAAGCGCTCAGAGACAGAATTGTGGCAAGGCACAGATCTGGCCAAGGTTACAAAAAAATTTCTGCTGCACTTAAAGTTCCTAAGAGCACAGTGGCCTCCATAATCTTTAAATGGAAGACGTTTGGGGAGACCAGAACCCTTCCTAGAGCTGGCCCTCCTGCCAAACTGAGCTATCGGGGAGAAGAGCCTTGGTGAGAGAGGTAAAGAAGAACCCAAAGATCACTGTGGCTGAGCTCCAGTGATGCAGTCGGGAGATGGGAGAAAGTTGTAGAAGTCAACCATCACTGCAGTCCTCCACGAGTCAGGGCTTTATGGCAGAGTGGCCCGACGGAAGCCTCTCCTCAGTGCAAGACACATGAAAGCCCGCATGGAGTTTGCTAAAAAAACACCCGAAGGACTCCAAGATGGTGAGAAACAAGATTCTTTAGTCTGATGAGACCAAGATAGAACTTTTTGGCCTTAATTCTAAGTGGTATGTGTGGAGAAAACCAGGCACTGCTCATCGCCTGTCCAATACAGTCCCAACAGTGAAGCATGGTGGTGGCAGCATTATGCTGTGGGGTGTTTTTCAGCTGCAGGGACAGGACGACTGGTTGCAATTGAGGGAAAGATGAATGCGACCAAGTGCAGGGATATCCTGGACGAAAACCTTCTCCAGAGTGCTCAGGACCTCAGACTGGGCCGAAGGTTTACCCTCCAACAAGACAATGACTCTAAGCACACAGCTAAAATAATGGAGTGGCTTTACAACAACTCTGTGACCGTTCTTGAATGGCCCAGCCAGAGCCCTGTCTTAAACCCAATTGAGCATCTCTGGAGAGACCTAAAAATGGCTGTCCACCAACATTTACCATCCAACCTGACAGAACTGGAGAGGATCTGCAAGGAGGAATGGCAAAGGATCCCCAAATCCAGGTGTAAAAAAACTTGTTGCATCTTTCCCAAAAAGACTCATGGCTATATTAGCTCAAAATGGTGCTTCTACTAAATACTGAGCAAAGGGTCTGAATACTTAGGACCATGTGATATTTCAGTTTTTTTTTTAATAAATCTGCAAAAATGTCAACAATTCTGTGTTTTTCTGTCAATATGGGGTGCTATGTGTACATTAATGAGGAAAAAAATGAACTTAAATGATTTTAGCAAATGGCTGCAATATAACAAAGAGTGAAAAATTTAAGGGTGTCTGAATATGTTTGTCTGGAAGAGGAGAGGGTCACAACTCTCTACCAACATTATATGTCTCCTTGGTGAGAAAAAAAAATCTAAATTTTTTTTTTTTTAATAATCAAAATTTTATTATTTCATTTATATATACATCATTTATACAACATTCTATACCCCTATATTCAATCCACAGAAAAAACATACTACACATTACATCCTTGTTCTCCTACCGCATTTTCCCTCCTGTCCCAGCAGTCGACATTAACATATGTGATGAAGAGAAAAAAAAAAAAATTTACCCATCCCCCTCCGTGTACAATCGTGCTTATAATTATAAAGTGTTTTAAATATAAAATCATAAATAAATTCCCCCCTTATTCTAATTGGTGTCATTAATCACTTCAATTCATTATGAGATAAATCCCCCTTTATTCTAATTTGTGTCAATAGTCACAATAATGACTATTCATTCAATTCATAATAATGTGATTTGTGAGAAGAAAAGAAAAAAAAAAACAAAAAACCCCTCCGAGTACAATCGTGCTTAACCGGTTCAATACAGGGCATTTTCACCCCCTTCCTTCCCTGGCCAATTTTTAGTTTTCAGCGCTGTTGCACTTTAAACGACAATTGCACAGTCGTGCAACGTTGTACCCAAAAAAAAATGACGTCCTTTTTTCCGCACAAATAGAGCTTTCTTTTGGTGGTATTTGATCGCCTCTGCGGTTTTTATTTTTTGCGCTATAAACAAAAGAAGAGCGACAATTTTGAAAAAAACACAATATTTTTTACTTTTTGCTATAATAAATATCCCAATTTTTAAAAAAAAAAACAAATTTTTTCCTCAGTTTCGGCCGATACGTATTCTTCTACATATTTTTGGTAAAAAAAAATCGCAATAAGCGTATATTGACATCGGACACTTTTGACACATTTTTGGGACCATTCACATTTATACACATTTATAAAATTGCATTGATTACTGTGTAAATGTGACAGGCAGTGAAGGGGTTAACCACTAGGGGGCGGGGAGGGGTTAATATGTTTCCTAGGGAATGCTTCTAACTGTAGGGGGAGGGGACGTACAAGGGGAGGAGACCGATCAGTGTTCCTCCGTTCTGGGAACACAGATCGGTCTCCTCTCACCTGACAGGCTGTGGATCTGTGTGTTTACACACACAGATCCACGGTCCGGCCCGGTTAACGGGCAATCGCGTGTGCCCGGCGGACATCGCGGCCACTGGGCACACGCACCGGGTCCCGAGCAGCGCGGCAGGCGCGCGCGCGCGCCCCCTAGACGGCCGGGAATCCCAGGATGTCATATGACGTCCACCCAGGATGGGAGATCCCATCCCAGGACATCATATGACTATGGCTGGGTAGGGAAGTGGTTAAGGAGGGGAATAATATCCCTATAGTTTATAATTATTATAAATCGTGTATCTGTGTTTCCTATCCTTTCCCCCCTCTCCTACCTTCCCCCTTTGTAAAATAATGAGTGAGGGGGGAATCCCCCTCCCTTCTAATCTTCTAGTGTCCATAAATTTATTTATATGTGTAGTTCCTTTTCCTTCCTTCCCTATCTCAGTATCTGTCAAGACTGGGGCAGGAGGGAAATAATAAAAAATCCAAAATCCAAAAACCACATATACATATAACCATACATTATCTTACCCCCTTCCCGCTTTGATTAGCATTAGAGAAGTTATTTCACTATTTACGTCTACCCTTCAGGGCCATTCTTCTTATATCTCTATTCTAAATGACTATACCATTTCTTCCTCCCTTACCCATCTATATTTCCCTCTTCTAATATCTCCTTGGCGCATTGTTCCCAGTTTGCCCATGTCGTTTAAAATTTCTTTCTTTGCTTTTTAACCACATGAACCCATCTCTCTGCTTCCTTTATTATATTAACCTAATTTCTCCACTCTATGACTGACGGAATCCGGTCCTGTCTCCAGTACTTCGGAATTAATTTTTTCGCTGCATTTAATAAGTGTGGGATTACACTTTCTCTATACTTTTTGACAGAACCGGACGTTCCATGAAATAAATATTGTATCGGCCCAAACTCCATGTGGTCCGTCGTCATTTTCTTAATCCACGGGGCCACTAATTCCCAAAATCGCTTAATTATCGAGCATGACCACCATAGATGAAGAAAAGTTCCCCTCTGTCCACAGCCCCTCCAGCATTTGTCATTAGCTTCTGAAGAGATTTGTGCTATCTTAACTGGTGTCTTATAGCATCTCGCTAGGAATTTATATGCCATTTCTTGCACCTTTGTACTTATGGAAGTAGTAAATGTTAACGATATCATTTTATTTATTTGTTTATCTGTCCACACTTGGCCTAGCTCCCTCTCCCATTATTTTATAAAGTATGGAGGTTTCTTTTCTTGCTCTCCTTGGATCATTCTGTACATCCGAGATAATGTATGCCCCGCTTCTGATGTCTGTGCACACTGCCTCTCAAACACGGTAAGTGTATTTATGGGTCTTAATGGTTTTATTTTCTTAATGGTGTTTCCATTCCGCCATTCTTGTCTCCCCGAATTTCAATATCATCTCCATCAGTGATAGTAAGACTCCACTTGGGGCAAACTTACTGCATCTAATATTCCCGTCTTATCCCCAAGCCCCCAGTCTTCCTGTCTAATCCCCCGGGGGGAACCATGGAAATCCCTCCAGAGGAGCCAGAGGGGAGGTCTGAGGAGCATACCTGCCCTCTTTATTCATTCTATCCCATACTTCTAATGTATTCAGGGTCATTGGTGATGTCCATTGTGACAGCCCTCTCAATGACCCTTGGATCCATGGTGCTCCTGCCAGGTTTCTCCCCGCCATCACCATTTCCGCCTGAACCCATGGTTTTCTATTTAGGTCATGGCACCAGTCCATTATTCTAACCAGCGCCATAGCCCTATAATAGAATGTTATATCCGGGAGTCCTAAGCCACCCTCCGCTCTACTCCTTCTTAAAATATCGTAAGCCAGTCTAGGCCTTTTATCGTTCCACACAAAGGCCACGAATAGCCGATGTATTTGTTTAAGGAGACTCGCTGGCAACCTGATTGGCACTGTATGCAGCACATAAACTATTCTGGGCAGTATGCTCATTTTTATGGCACTGATTCTTCCGAACCAGGTCAAGTATTTCCCCTTCCACTTCTTTAATTCTTCTTTTATTTCTTTCACTAATGAGCCATAATTATACTCCACCAGCAGTTCATAGTCTGCGCTTATCTGTACCCCCATATATGTCAGCGACTCCTTGTTCCATATAAATGGGTATTTCTCCTTCAGTGATCTCTCGATCTCCACTGGGACATGACTAGGAAGGATGACTGATTTCTCGTAATTAATCTTAAAGCCAGACACCCCTCCAAATTTCTGTACCTCCACCATCAATGCGGCCATAGATGTCTGGGGATCGGAGAGAAAAAATAATAAATCATCCGCATACGCTGCTACTTTGTGTTCTGTATAGCCTATATGCGTCCCTACTATCTCCTTATTCTTTCTGATTCTATGCATAAATGGTTCCATTACTATTGCGAATATCATGGGGGACAGCGGGCACCCCTGCCTGGTACCGTTTTGTATGTTAAAACATTCAGATACAGTCCCATTTACCTTAATTCTTGCTCTTGGTTTCGCTTATAATGACATAATCCAACCCAGCATCCTCTCCCCCATTCCTATCCTCCCCAGTACCTCTCTCATAAAGCCCCAGTTCAGTCTGTCCAAGCCCTTTTCGGCATCCATCGACAGAGTGATTCCTGGGGCCCTACCTGGGCCGTATCGCATCCAATGCAGTATATGGAGTGCGCGGGTGGTGTTGTCTCTTGCTTCTCGTCCCTTTACAAACTCTGTTTGATCTGGGTGCACTAAATCTCCTACATCCTCCTGCAGTCTCAGGGACAGAATTTTTGCCAATATCTTGGTGTCTGAGGTCAGCAGAGAGATCGGCCTGTAATTAACACATACCTGGGGATCTTTTCCCTCTTTCGGCAAAACCGTTATGTAAGCCAGTGATGCTTCTGAGGAAAGTGGATTTCCAGCACCTATGGAGTTGAAATAATCACAAAGTGGCTTTACCAAAATTGGGAGAAATTTCTTGTAATATATATTTGTCAGCCGGTCCGGACCTGGGCTTTTCCCCGGGGGCAGGGCCGCTATCGCTCAGCTCTTCCACCGTGATTGGACGTTCCATAATCTCGGTTATTTCTATAGTAGTATGGGCATATCAGCGTTCTCAATGTACTCCTCTATCTTATCCCTCCCTTGTCCCTCGCTTTCCCTTACAGGTGGTTCTGTTTTGGAGATATTATATAGTGCCTCATAGAATTTACCAAATTCTTTTGCTATGGCCTTTGTGTCTATTATTTTCTTGCCCTGAACTAGTAAGCTATGCACGTGTCTGGAGTCCTGTTGTTTTTTAAGTTGTTTTGCCAGTAGCCTACCGCATTTATTTCCTTGTTCATATGCTCTATTTGCGAAGAACCTAATTTTGTTCTTCGCTTTATACTCTAAATATTGCGAAAGCTCTGCCCGTGCATTCTCCAGACATCTGCCAACCATTGGGTCAAGATTTTCTTTATGTTTTATTTCTAGGGTTCTGATCTTCTCTAGTAGTTCATCTATTTCTCTTTTGCTTTCCTTCTTTATATATGTACCAAAGGCAATTAAATCCCCCCTCACAACCGCCTTGTGAGCTTCCCACACCACTTGATCTGACACGCCTTCTGTTTTATTTATTTCAAAATACTCCTTTATCTTGCCCCTTAGTTTCTTCACTATGTCTTCCTTGTCCAACAATGACTCGTTCAGACGCCATATTCGTTCCGCCCGAGTCATTTGAGTTGGTTGAAGGGTCAAAATTATTGGGGCGTGGTCAGACATCGTTATTGGCTCAACCGTACTTGTGCTGACATTCCCCAAGTAGAATTGATCCACCAGAAAAAGGTCTAACCGCGAATACATATCGTGTACTTTGGAATAATAGCTATAGTCCCTGGTGCCTGGGTGTAAAGCTCACCAGGTGTCCACAAGGTGTCGTGAGCACAAGTTTTGTTTAACCCGCTTTTTAGCTTTAAAAGACATAGCAGTTCTACCCGTAGAGGTTTCTACACTCGGCTCTAACACCATATTGAAATCTCCTCCTACCACTACATACCCTTCGCATCCTGCGCGCCCACTACCTCCCTTCCCTGCTTCCCGCAGGATTATTCTCCCCTTTGATTGGGGCTGACCTATTGACCTACCTAAGGCCCACATTTCCCATTACACTCTTCCTCCCCCCCTCTCCCCGGCATTACTCTTTTGACCCTCTCCTGAGTGGAAAGGACCAAAAAAGTCCTCTAGGTCCTTTAAGTCCTTCTTTGGGCTATTCCCCTATTAACCCTTGCCGGTACTTCTTGCCATTTCTCTGCTCGTTGTAGCCCTAGACAACTTGTTCTCCAATCCACAAAGTCCACCATCGGGAGGTCTAATTTTTCCACAAATACTTTTAGATCATCCTTCGTTTGCAATGTTTCGGTTCTTCCATTCCTGGAGGCTGTTAAGCTGAAAGTGAACCCCCGCCTATATTTAATTTCCGCCTTCCGTAAGGTCTCCAGCAGTGGGCGAACCGCCCCACGTTTAAAGAGTCCTTTTCGATAAATCTGGATACAAAGCTATATTTGAGCCTTCAAATGTAATCCTAGGGTTATCACGTGCCATCTTCATTATACTCTCCTTGACTGCATATTTGTGAACCTTGCATATCACATCTCTGGGGACATCAGTTTTTATACTCTTGGGGTGGGCCCGGTGTACCCGGTCTATTTCTATAACATTAGGGGCTTGATCCCCTAAAATCTCTCAAAACATTTTTTGTACCACTGGGGCTAATTCTATCGCTGTGATTGACTTTCAGTCCCTTTATGCGTATATTTTGACGTTTATCCCTATTCTCATATTCATCCAGCTGGTCCCTGTATGCATTTAATGTTTCTTTATATTTTTTCATGGCCTCTTGAGTCTCCGTCACCGCCTGTATAGTAACTTCTTGTTCTTTTTCCATCCCCTCTACTCTGTATCCCAAGTCCCTGATGTCCTCTTTTAAGCTTGCTATTGCTTGCATGCAAGATTGTTCAACTGCATTTATTAATTGCTGGATATCATTTTTAGTGGGGAGGGCCTTCAACAGACCCCAGATGTCCCTTTCTGGGTCTACACTCTGCCCAATCCATCCTTGTAGGTTCCATTCACCGTCTTGGAGGCTCTCCTGGTCACAGTCCATGACATGTCTCTGTGGTGACCCACATCTTCCCATACCCCCTCCTGTTGTACTTAAATGTTTCTGACTGTTACTTCGGTTCATAATGAGGGTTGGGTCCTCTCTTTCTCCTGCTTTCCTCCTCTCCATGTCTATGGTCTGAGACTCCTCTTGTGTCTGTCTATTATTCTCCCCCTGTGTCACTGTACCCCGGCTTCCTGTTGGTGTACTTTGTATAGCCATTACTAAGTGTCCGTTGCCATGAGTCAGCTGGCCTATACTTTTAGCCCCTATTTCCTGGGGGCTCCCACCACCACTACCGGGAGGGCTTTGCTCTGGGGTCCTCCTCCCTCTTCCCGCTGTAGGAGGTCTCTTACCATTCCTGATGACACTGTCTCCTTTCATCTGTGCATTCACCCGTTTTGTCCCAGACTCCCACTCTGTTTTTTCCACACCGTCAGTTGTGGTGGCTCCGCTCTGTTTTTTAATATCCAGCCTTCCTGTTAACTCAGGTGTGTGGGGGGACATGAAAGCCTTAATGCCATCCATTGATTTCCTTCCTCTCCCTGCTGTTGTCTGTGAAGCTGCTTGTCTGCGGGTTGTCATCCTCATGCAATGATATAGTGGGAGTATATTGAAGCGGTGAATCAGTCAGCAGTAACACAGCAGTGAAGTGGTATGGAGGGATAGAAGGGAGGTATCAGGAAGGGACCAGGAGAAGCCGTCAATCCTCTCTCACTTCACTCACCTTTCTCCTTTCACTTTCACTTTCCAGCACACAGCAGGTCCGAAGCCAGACAGACAGGCAAACAGGCAGATAGACAAGCCCTCTCTCTCCGTGTCACAGCTCTCTCAGCGTCTCTGCATCTCAGCTGACAGCCAGACGATTTCTCTGTGCTTAGTCCGGGAACATGAGGGGGGGGAGGAGCGCTCACTCACTCACACACACACGCCCATCCACAAAAAAAAAAAATCTACATTTTTCACGCCCCCCTACTAACATACACGTATGTGATGAATAAAATCCTATATCTATTTCAATCTGTTGTATTCTCAAAGTGATTCCATTTTAATTTACATGGAAAAAAAAGGGGAGGTGGAGAAAAAAAGGGGGGAGGGAGGAGACGGAGAAAAACAGAACTCCTAATTACCACCAATATAATTCACATAAACCAGAGTTTGTCTAAATTCCAACCAACTCTTCCAGGTATTAGCATATTTTTTTCTGAATCATTTTGCATATGTATTACTTCCTCCATACACCTAATTTTATCTATCTCCCTAAACCAGTCTTTTATCGTCGGGATATTTTTTAACTTCCAATGTTTCAGAATTAATGCCTTTTCTGCATTCAGCATGAATGGTAAGATTGTTTCTCTATATTTCTTCCTTGGTATCGACATTACATGAAACAGGCACTGCCAAGGATCGAGTTCAGTTTCAATCCCACTAATCTTCTTTATCCACTCTACTACTTCCCTCCTGTATGGTTAAATTAGGGGACATTGTGTGCCTGAGTTCTCTCCCCCCCCCCCCCCAATCCCTCCAGCAGAGAGAAGACAGATCAGAATTAATTTTATGCAATCTTATTGGGACATAGTACCACTTCATAATTAGTTTATAATTCATTTCTTTCATCCTTGTGTCCATTGAGGACGAGTGAATGTAATCATAAACTTTACTTCTCATTATTTCCAGCAGTGAGTGACTTAGTTCTAATTCCCAACTCTCAAAAATACCCAAGGAGTCCACATCTGAGGGGGTCATCAGCATCCTGTATATGTTGGAAATGCCTTGTCTATTTTTTCCTCCTTGGTCAACTAGTCTTTCCTATGCATCCAACCCCCTAACTGATCGAAGAGGCTTTGGGAGAGATACTACAAATGTTGAAGTTGTCTATATCTCCATACATCCCATGGCGTTGCACCATATTTTTCTCGTAATTCCGATAATGTACTGAGGATATTTCCTTTCAGAACATCTTTTAATCTTAGATAGTCAAAAGAGTTCCATTTTAAATATAATTTATTATCCTTACCTGTAGGGAAATAGTTATTACCTGTGAGGGGCATCAGGGGGCAATTGTATTGCCAGGATCTATTTTTAGAGAACTTATACCACATTCTAAGAGTCTCTACTGCAATTGGAGCCATATCTCTCGGGAGACCTCTATTTGCTTGGTATCCAGAAAATCTGATTCAGAGCTGAATTACTCAGCTCTGACTCCAGTGACACCCATTTTTTTTATGGAGATCCATGTACTCAGTCCATAATTCTCCGTAGTACTGCCGCCTCATGCTATTTTTCCAAATCTGGAAGAGATATTCCCCCCCTCTCCTTTGGTCTGCTCAAAATTTTATATGCAACACAATTCCCTCTGATACTACAAAAATTTATATTCAATAACAATCTAGTTTTAGAGTAAGCCAATGGAATATTTATCGGAAGACGTACAAAGCTTTTGGGAGAATCATAATTTTTATTCATGCTTATCCTACCAAACCATGGCAATCTGTGGACAGGGTAACCTTTCAAATCTTGTTTGATTTTATTCAGTAAGGGCAGGTAGTTGTCCTGGTATAAATCCGTTGTTAGTGTAGACAGAAACACTCCCAGATTTTTCAATCCTCTCTTCCTCCACTTAAAGGGGTATGGGATTCTAAGGTCCCTACCTTCATCTGATGGAACAGAGATATCTAGTATCTCAGTTTTCTCCATATTTATCTTAAGGTTTGAAATACCCCATAGTTATATAGTTCTTTCAAAACTTCCGGCAGTGTTTTTGTGTGATACGTTATATATGCAGTCTTCTTTTCTCTACATCTTTTCAAAGCTTGTGTTAGAGTTGGGGCTGGAGAGCTGAAATTACACTCTGTAGAGCTCAGTAAGAAGAGCTCTGAGAGCTGATTGGAGGGAAGGAACACAGCACTCAGGAACTGAGCCAAAGTTGTCAATCTGCTGGAGCTCCCTCCCCTGTCACCATTTTTCTCTCAGTGTCAGGAAAACTTCAGAAGTGATGCATGCTGATAGCAGAGGAATGAAGCAGCAGACAGAAATTACATTTAGTGCTCTTAATTAAGACAGTACTGACAGAGATATAGGCTTGGTTCGTATTTCATTTCTGAGATTTACAACCACTTTAAGCTAAAAAAAGGTGTGAATAGACATTAAAATCACAGATCTACTGATGTATTATTATAATTCAACATCATACTGCAAGAAGCAAAATGATACAGTTATAAACAGTAGGTCTATTAAGTGGTCACATTTACAGACTTATTCAGTAAAATAATGCCAGGTGCAACCCGCTGAAGTGCTGTGTCAACATATTAATTTACTTTTCCATTGCCATGTAAACTTTGAATTTATAGTACCTGATTAAATTGTGGTTTGCCATTTATCATACCAATGATTTTTATTTTGTTCCTTTTTGCCAGTATCGATCAACATCCACAGAAAAGAATCATCTAAGGACCAGTACTAAAAAGAACAGTGAAACAAGACTTTGACAGGAAAGAAAACTGGAAAAAATCAATAGAAAGTGTTTTGAAGCCTGATTGGAAATAGTGAACTTAATCTATCACTTAAGAAAAGTTCCATAGTCAAAATTACTGTCACCACATGCAGGGCCAGGAAAGAGCTTTGTAGACTAGTGGTTTGATTAGTCATTCTCTCAAGGGTCACTGATAAGTGGCACCTTATGGCACTTAGACAACTCTGGGAATAAAAACAATTGCTATATTTGTATTTCTGTCCTCTGTCTTTAGTCATGTCTTCTAGCAAGTCGCAGTATGAAATAAAATGTTGTTACAGTAAATATTTTAGACAAGGTTAAAGGCTTAAGGATGTAACCAAAGTGTCCATGTAAGATGTTAGTTGGGTATATTTGGCTACATTGCAGGTTTTTAATAAGGATGTTCAAAAGGTGTTTTTACTTAGGAACATGTTGGATAAAAGTTTTCTATTTACACAATCACATCTAAGATTAAAATTTGTTCATGCCATGCCATTTCTGTAATACTTTAAAGAATAGCAAAATTACTATGTTATCCTACTCTGCATTTTTCAGATTCCCAAAAGTGTTGTAATTTTTGTGCCTGTGCTGTCTATGGATTCTTCTAAGCATACACAGCCTTCACTAATAGACCACACAACCCCACAATGCTTAGCGATCTTTCACTTTTATAAATGAACGATTAGGATTGTGGGGCACACACAGTATCAGCCCCAACATTGCTTATTGTTCATTAACAAAAGTGAAAGATCATTCAGTGCTAGGAGTCTGTGCTCCTAGGTGTACTGATAAATCGTGATTTCTATATTAATATGTATTCAGCTAAATGTTCAGCTAGCTTTCATCTCTTTATTTATTCTGAGCATGCTTGGCACTTTGTCCGTCAGATTTGTGTACACACGATCGGAATTTCCGACAACGGATTTTGTTGTCGGAAAATTTTATATCCTGCTCAAACTTTGTGTGTCGGAAAATCCGATGGAAAATGTGTGATGGAGCCTACACATGGTCGGAATTTCCGACAACAAGGTGCTATCACACATTTTCCGTCAGAAAATCCGACCGTGTGTACGGGGCATAACTCTTTCTGACAGAGTGGGTAGGGTTTAACACCAGTGCATGAATAATCACTTGTGGAAGGTTCGTGTCTGACATCTCTCTATACCCAGAAGGGACTATGAGAAGAAACAGGACAAGTGGGGGGTTATTAACTAAAACTGGATTGTGCAACATCTGCTGCAGCTCTGCAAAGAAACCAGTCAGCTTCCAGGTTTGATTGCCAAAGCTTAATTCCACAAGGTGAAGTTAGAAGCTGATTGGCTACCATGCACAGCTGCATCAGATTCTGAGTACTGAGGTGTACAGAACACAGTTGAAAAAAAATGAGAAATGCAATTATTACTATCTGGAGGAATGCTGGGGATGTTTGCAAGAGTTGGTCTACAAATACATTTTAATTAACTGAATGTGACAGTAAAGGCTATGTTAAAGTCATGAAAGTTAATTAATAAATAAAAGCTGATCTTTGTGGCCTAACTTCCACTTTTCCTGGGCAGCTTGCTCAAATTAAAGAAGTTAAAAAATAACCCTTGCTGTCAGTATCAATGGGTAAAAAATATGCTACAGGGGAAACTAACAAAAAAATAAACTGCTGTATTTATATATATATATATATAAATACAGTAGGGACAGAAAATATTCAGACCCCCTTAAATTTTTCACTCATTGTTATATTGCAGCCATTTGCTAAAATCATTTAAGTTCATTTTTTTCCTCATTAATGTACACACAACACCCCATATTGACAGAAAAACACATTTTTGACATTCGACGTTGACATTTTTGCAGATTTATTAAAAAAGAAAAACTGAAATATCACATGGCCCTATGTATTCAGACCCTTTGCTCAGTATTTAGTAGAAGCACCCTTTTAATTTAATACAGCCATGAATCTTTTTGGGAAAGATGCAACAAGTTTTTCACAGCTGGATATGGGGATCCTCTGCCATTCCTCCTTGCAGATCCTCTCCAGTTCTGTCAGGTTGGATGGTAAATGTTGGTGGACAGCCATTTTTAGGTCTCTCCAGAGATGCTCAATTGGGTTCAAGTCAGGGCCATTCAAGAACAGTCACAGAGTTGTTGTGAAGCCACTCCATTATTTTAGCTGTGTGCTTAGGGTCATTGTCTTGTTGGAGGTAAACCTTCGGCCCAGTCTGAGGTCCTGAGCACTCTGGAGAAGGTTTTCATCCAGGATATCCCTGTACTTGGCTGCATTCATCTTTCCCTCAATTGCAACCAGTTGTTGTCATGAAGATCCTGCCAATAATCAGCGATCCAGACACAGGGGGACACGGCCGCGGGTTCCACTGCGCATGCGCGCGCGTTCACGGGTGCTGTCACGCACGGGCACGTGCATGCGCACTCCAGCTAGTGCCAGGCGGGCTATTTAAACCGGCCTGTCACACTCCATCCCCGCTGTCTGCTCTACAGCGTTCTGTGAGTGTTACCTGATCTGATCTGTGCTTCCTGTTATCTGACCCGGCTTCCTGTTTGACGATCCTGCTATCTGCCTGCACCAGACCCTCTTGGCTTGCCTGACCATCCCTCTGCATTACCCCTGGTACCTCTGCTGTCCAAACGTTACTGACCACCGGCTTGTTGACCCTCCGCTGTGTTCATCAGCTTCCAGTCTGCTATTACCTGCTGTTGTTCCTGGTTCCAGTCCAGCTTCCAGTCTGCTATTACCTGCTGTTGTTCCTGGTTCCAGTCCAGCGTTCCAGGCTACCTTCTGCTGGTTCCAGTCCAGCGTTCCAGGCTACCTTCTGCTGTGTTCCAGCCCAGCATTCCAGGCTATCTTCTGCTGTGTTCCAGTCCAGCGTTCCAGTCTATTACCTGCTGTTGTTCCTGGTTCCAGTCCAGCGTTCCAGGCTACCTTCTGCTGGTTCCAGTCCAGCGTTCCAGGCTATCTTCTGCTGTTGTTCCAGTCCAGCGTTCCAGTCTATTACCTGCTGTTGTTCCTGGTTCCAGTCCGGTGTTCCAGGCTATCTTCTGCTGTTGTTCCAGTCCAGCTTCCAGTCTGCTATTACCTGCTGTTGTTCCTGGTTCCAGTCCTGCATTCCAGTCTCTGTCCTCAGTCTGCTCCTCAGACTACTGACTCCAGAGGGTGCCACCACTACTGGACTTTCAGCAACTGTTGATCCTGCCAGGCACCCATACCACTCTTCACTCCTGGCCCTCTGTCTCCATTCCAGGGGAATGGGAGTGGGAGCTGTAAGGGAGGTCTTTTCCTGCACTTCAGGCTCACAACCTACCAGGTGCGTGACAGTAGCAGACAGCCATGTCTGAGCCTGAGCAGGGAACATCTCCCATGGAGGAACTCTGTGCACACCTGGCAGGATTGACTGAAGCAGTCAAGAATCTGCAGCAAGGATACACCAGGCTGGAGGAACGAGTGTTAACTTTGTCTAATCCCATTGGGGCTCAGGGAGTCCCTTCCGCTTCTGCTCCTTCAGTCGGGCCTTCCTCAACAGTGGTGATGCTCCCTCCAGAACCCAAGGTCCCGACGCCTGAACGTTTCTCCGGAAATCGCCTCAAATTCAGGGCTTTCCGCAACTTCTGTGAACTGTTCTTTGCTCTTCAGCCACGTACCTTTTCCCTTGAGGCTACTAAGGTGGGCTACGTAATCTCTCTGCTTTCTGGTGACCCCCAAACCTGGGCCCACCGCCTCTTGGAGCAAAAGGACGTATCCTTGACTAATCTTTCCGCCTTCTTTGACGCACTAGGTCAGCTGTATGATGACCCCCAGCTGTCCGTGACTGCAGAAGCGGCTTTGCACACCCTTCAGCAGGGTCGCAGGGCTGCAGAAGACTATGTGGCGGAATTCAGAAAGTGGAGTGTAGACACGAATTGGAATGATGCGGCTCTCCGCTATCAGTTTCGAATGGGACTTTCTGACTCTCTGAAAGATGAATTGGCCAGGGTGGGTACCCCACAGACTTTGAACGCATTGATCGATCTAACCATCCAGATCGATCGATGTCTAAGAGAACGAAGGACTGAGAGAGCGATGGGAACCTCTCGCCCAACTTGGGTTACCCCTAAAGTTCCCCATCATACATCACCAGCACCACCAACGTCTACATTTAACCCACCTGAGCCAATGCAATTAGGGGTTCTGCGGCCTTCTCTTACTCAGGAGGAACGACAACGTCGTCGAGTGAATAATCTGTGCCTGTATTGTGGGGAACCTGGGCACTATGTCAGGAACTGTCCCCTTAAACTTCGTAAGTGCCTATCTCTGTCCTCTGACTATGTTGCACCTCTGGTTAAGAACACTACTCACCTTGCTCTCTCTCTCCTGTTACAGCTTCCAGGAGAGACCCTGCAAATAGCCGCCATTATTGACTCTGGAGCTTGCAGTTGTTTCATGGACTCTCTTTTTTGCTACCCAACACCGGATACCTCTGTTGCCTAAGACCCATGGACTTTCCATTCATCTAGCTGATGGAACAGCCATTAAGTCAGGGCCTGTTACCCAAGAGACTGTTCCAATACCCGTTTCCATCTCCAATTCTCATCAAGAACTGTTACGCCTAGATATCATCGCTTCACCTATGTTCCCCATAATCCTCGGCATGCCATGGTTACAGGCCCACAATCCTGACATTAATTGGATCACAGGTGAGGTTACCTTTTCCTCCTCATATTGCCAACAGTCTTGTAGACTTCAGGACACTCAGAAGAATCCTACCTTGCTCTGTTTAAACACAGATCCTAGTCTGCACCTTTCCATCCCTTCTGCATATCATGATTTCTTAGATGTATTCAGCAAGCAGGGGGCAGAGGTCTTACCCCCTCACCGGGCCTATGACTGTCCTATCGAATTACTCCCCGGTGCCGAGATACCTTTTGGAAGGATATTTCCTTTAACGGAAGTGGAACAAGGGGCTTTAAAAGAATATATCGATGAGAATCTAAAGAAAGGCTTCATTCGTCCATCCACGTCTCCAGCAGGTGCAGGTATCTTCTTCGTACAAAAGAAAGACAAGACCCTCAGACCATGTGTAGATTACCGTGAGCTGAACAAAATCACTGTAAAGAACCGTTACCCTCTTCCTCTGGTACCAGAGCTGTTCCAAAGACTTGGGACAGCTACCATATTCACTAAGCTTGACCTCCGTGGAGCCTACAATTTGGTTCGTATTAGGGACGGAGACGAATGGAAGACCGCCTTTCGTACCCGTTATGGACATTATGAATACCTTGTGATGCCGTTTGGGCTGTGCAATGCTCCTGCTACATTCCAGTACTTCATCAATGATGTTTTACGAGACTTTCTAGATCTGTTTGTTATCGTCTATCTAGACGACATACTAATTTTTTCTTGTTCCCTTGAATCCCATCGCAGGCACGTCAGAAGTGTATTGGCCCGGCTTCGACAACATGGTCTATATGCAAAAGCTGAGAAATGTGAATTTGAACAGGAAAGTATTCCATTTTTGGGGTTAATCATTTCCAGCAAGGGCATTAAGATGGACCCCCAAAAGGTCACTGCAGTACTAGACTGGCCAGTCCCAACAGATAAGAAGGGGATCCAGCGATTCGTTGGATTCGCTAATTTCTACCGCAAATTTTTTAAGGGGTTTTCAGCCATCATCACACCCATCACACAGCTAACTAAACAGGGTACACGTTTCCACTGGTCTGCTGAAGCTCAAAAGGCTTTCGAGACTCTCAAGGGCCTTTTTACCTCTGCTTCCGTGCTAAAACATCCAGATTCCTCTCTGCCATTTGTACTAGAGGTGGACGCATCCGAAATTGCGGTAGGGGCAGTGTTGTCCCAAAGACAGGGAACTAAGGCCCTGTTATATCCTGTGGCCTTCTTCTCTCGTAAATTGTCCACGGCAGAGAGAAATTATGATGTAGGTGACAGAGAATTATTGGCTATCAAATCCGCGTTGGAGGAGTGGCGCTATCTGCTAGAGGGTGCCGCTCATCCAGTCTTAATTTTTACAGATCATAAGAACCTGGAGTATTTGAGGTCTGCAAAAAGGTTGAAGCCACGCCAAGCCAGGTGGGCCCTCTTTTTCTCCAGGTTCTCTTTTCATGTCACTTATCGCCCTGGTTCCAAGAATACCAAGCCTGATGCCCTATCCATGATGTTTCAAAAGCCCCAAGAGGTTTCCCCTCCGGACACCATTCTGTCCCCGGGGAATTTTCTTTTTCTTCAGGGAGATCTGCTTTCCCGGATTAAGCAGGCTTCCGCAGAATTGGGGTCTTCCAGTAGGCCAGAACTCCAAGTTAAGGATGGGTTATTATGGCACGAGAATAGGATTTTTATACCTGAAGAACTACGAGTTTCAGTACTAGAACTCTGTCATGACCATGCTCTTGCTGGGCATTTTGGAGTGGCTAAAACTACTGATCTGGTACAGCGTACCTTTTGGTGGCCTCAGTTACGTGATGATTGTAGGAGATTTGTTGAATCCTGTACCACCTGTATCAGAAACAAGGGGCACAGGACCAAGGCATGGGGTTTGCTAAAGCCATTACCTGTCCCAGATAGGCCTTGGAAGATGCTTTCTATAGATTTTATTGTGGAATTACCTCCGGCTGGGGGTTTCACCTCAATTTTTGTCATAGTAGACCGGTTGTCGAAGATGGCCCACTTTGTCCCAATGAAGGGCACTCCCTCAGCTACAGAAACGGCACAGGCATTCATTAGAGAAGTCATCAGGCTCCATGGGGTACCAGTTAATATCGTTTCAGATCGGGGGGTACAGTTTACCTCCCGATTCTGGAGGTCTCTATGCAAAACATTGAAGATTGAACTCTCATTTTCATCTGCTTACCACCCCCAGACTAATGGGCAAACAGAGAGAACAAACCAGACTCCTGAACAATATTTACGCTGTTTTTCTTCATTTGCCCAGGATGATTGTATTTCTGTTCTTCCATTGGCTGAGTTTGCCTACAACAACTCTATTCATTCCGCTATCAAACAAACCCCATTTTTTGCAAATTATGGTTACCACCCTTCTTTTCTGCCTAATTCTCTTCCAGAGTGCACAGTACCCGCAGTTCAGGAGAGGTTGGACTTCTTCACTTCCAACAATCAAGTTTTGCAGGAGACCATGACCAGGACCCAGGAGTATAATAAAGCAACTTTTGATAAGAAGAGACGAGGTGAGCTGTTACTTCCACCCGGGGACCAGGTATGGTTATCTACAGTAAATCTCAGGATGGCTTGCCCATCAAAGAAATTGGGTCCCAAGTTTCTTGGCCCATTTCCTGTTAAGCGAAGGATTAATGAGGTGGCATACGAACTTGAACTTCCGGATTCATTAAAAGTGCATCCAGTATTTCATGTGTCTCTACTCAAACCCTCTGTTTCTAACCCATTTCCAGGCCGAAGTACGGATCCTCCTGATCCAATTTTGGTGGATGGGGAGGAAGAGTTCGAGGTGGAGGCTATCATGGACCATAGGAGAAGAGGCAACCAAAATCAATTTTTGATAAAATGGAGGGGGTTCGGCCCAGAAGAAAATTCTTGGGAACCCGAGGATAATATTCATGCTGAAAATCTTTTACAATCTTTTAAAAGAGCCCATCCGGAGAAATTCCTTCAAAGGGGCATCCGGAGGCTGCCCCTTGGGGGGGGGGCAATGTCATGAAGATCCTGCCAATAATCAGCGATCCAGACGCAGGGGGACACGGCCGCGGGTTCCACTGCGCATGCGCGCGCGTTCACGGGTGCTGTCACACACGGGCACGCGCGCGCGCACTCCCGCTAGTGCCAGGCGGGCTATTTAAACCGGCCTGTCACACTCCATCCCCGCTGTCTGCTCTACAGCGTTCTGTGAGTGTTACCTGATCTGATCTGTGCTTCCTGTTATCTGACCCGGCTTCCTGTTTGACGATCCTGCTATCTGCCTGCACCAGACCCTCTTGGCTTGCCTGACCATCCCTCTGCATTACCCCTGGTACCTCTGCTGTCCGAACGTTACTGACCACCGGCTTGTTGACCCTCCGCTGTGTTCATCAGCTTCCAGTCTGCTATTACCTGCTGTTGTTCCAGTCCAGCTTCCAGTCTGCTATTACCTGCTGTTGTTCCTGGTTCCAGTCCAGCGTTCCAGGCTACCTTCTGCTGGTTCCAGTCCAGCGTTCCAGGCTACCTTCTGCTGTGTTCCAGCCCAGCGTTCCAGGCTATCTTCTGCTGTGTTCCAGTCCAGCGTTCCAGTCTATTACCTGCTGTTGTTCCTTGTTCCAGTCCAGTGTTCCAGGCTATTACCTGCTGTTGTTCCTGGTTCCAGTCCGGTGTTCCAGGCTATCTTCTGCTGTTGTTCCAGTCCAGCGTTCCAGTCTATTACCTGCTGTTGTTCCTGGTTCCAGTCCGGTGTTCCAGGCTATCTTCTGCTGTTGTTCCAGTCCAGCTTCCAGTCTGCTATTACCTGCTGTTGTTTCTGGTTCCAGTCCTGCATTCCAGTCTCTGTCCTCAGTCTACTCCTCAGACTACTGACTCCAGAGGGTGCCACCACTACTGGACTTTCAGCAACTGTTGATCCTGCCAGGCACCCATACCACTCTTCACTCCTGGCCCTCTGTCTCCATTCCAGGGGAGTGGGAGTGGGAGCTGTAAGGGAGGTCTTTTCCTGCACTTCAGGCTCACAACCTACCAGGTACGTGACAGTTGTCCTGTCCCTGCAGCTGAAATACACCCCCACAGCATGATGCTGCCACCACCATGCTTCACTGTTGGGACTGTATTGGACAGGTGATGAGCAGTGCCTGGTTTTCTCCACACATACCGCTTAGAATTAAGGCCAAAAAGTTCTATCTTGGTCTCATCAGACCAAAGAATCTTATTTGTCACCATCTTGGAGTCCTTCAGGTGTTTTTTAGCAAACTCCATGCAAGCTTTCATGTGTCTTGCACTGAGGAGAGGCTTCCATCGGGCCACTCTGCCATACAGCCCTAACTGGTGGAGGGCTGCAGTGATGGGTGACTTTCTACAACTTTCTCCCATCTCCCGACTCTATCTCTGGAGCTCAGCCACAGTGATCTTTGGGTTCTTCTTTACCTCTCTCACCAAGGCTCTTCTCCCCCGATAGCTCAGTTTGGCCAGACGGCCTGCTCTAGGAAGGGTTCTGGTCGTGTCAAATGTCTTCCATTTAAGGATTATGGAGGCCACTGTGCTCTTAGGAACCTTAAGTGCAGCAGAATTTTTTTGTAACCTTGGCCAGATCTGTGCCTTGCCACAATACTGTCTCTGAGCTCTTCAGGCAGTTCCTTTGACCTCATGATTCTCATTTTCTCTGACATGCACTGTGAGCTGTAAGGTCTTATATAGACAGGTGTGTGGCTTTCCTAATCAAGTCCAATCAGTATAATCAAACATAGCTGGATTCCAATCAGGGTGTAGTACCATCTCAAGGATGATCAGAAGAAATTTTCTCTCTTTTTTTAATAAATCTGCAAAAATTTCAACAATTCTGTGTTTTTCTGTCAATATGGGGTGCTGTGTGTACATTAATGAGGGAAAAAAAATGAACTTAAATGATTTTAGCAAATGGCTGCAATATAACAAAGAGTGAAAAATTTAAGGGAGTCTGAATGCTCTCCGTCCCGAAAATATATATATATATATATATATATATATATATATATATATATATATATATATATATATATATATATATATATAGTGTGTATTTATTAATGTGCTTATAGTTCATAGTTTCACTTCAAACAACAAGATTACAAGATTTACTACAGTGGTATGCAGAATCGCTTACCAACCACTGTAATGGGTAAAGCATCTCCATGGCTGGACCACTAAAATAAGGAGAACAATGAAAACATGTTGCCTGGTCTGCCAGTCTCTGCTATACCATGTGCATGCAGGCAGCAGGGCCAGAACCTGAGGTACGAAACATCAAACGTTTAGGATCAAATGAAATTGGATGTATGCAACATAAATATGTAACCAAAAAATCTACAGGTAATTACTGATGCCAACACATCTTTATATAGCTGATGAGCCAAGGGGCATTTCCAGCAATTAGTTGATCCTGTGTTGTGAAAAAATCAGGCTGTTCTGTAGGCACAAATGTGTCCTACCTATTAATAGATGGGTGTACCAAATGAACGGAACATATATAAATAACATTTTACTGTTAAAAGTTTTAACATAGTGGCTGCCAAAGTACAGTCATTTTGTGTCATTCATAAAAAATGGGGTACTAGCGATATCAAGGATTTTGCTTGTCCACATTGGTTATCTGTAAAATAGTGTCTTTAGCATAATAGAATTGTCATTGCATACTGCTCCTTACAAGGAAAGAGTAGACTTGCCAGACAAGTTTAATATTTTCTGAAGCTTAAAGCAAAGTGCCATAACAAGATGTCTTCTCCTTTTAGTGTCAAATTAATGTTCATCATAAAGAGATTATGTTTTTATTAGCATCCCTATCACTTAGGGAGAGGAACATGGTAAGCAGTGGTATGGGATTGTCTATCTAGGTTATGGACTTCTGCTTTGTTCCACTGAACAAAGTGTATTGCTCACTTCATTGAATAACCTCCTTTGACAACTTAGGCATTTGGAATAGTAAAAAAGCACTGGACCATGATATGTCTGCATGAACAGAATTCATATTGCAACATTTTCTGTCCAGTTAGAATATGCAACCATATGGAATGATGACAATTTAGAATTGCAATATGAAAAAAAGGCAATAATTATGATTAGTATGTAAATGCTCCCGCTTTTAACAACTTTACTCAATTGCAGTTGTGTGTGTGTATGTATATATATATATATATATATATATATATATATATATATATATATATATATATATATATATATATATATATATATATATATATATAATTTTTTTTTTTTTTTTTTTTTTTGTTACAATGGCTGGATGTAAAGTGGTTAAAGAAGAATTGTAGTCTAAGAACAAAAATATCCAAATAAATATTACATTGCTCTATTAAATTCTATCACTTTTCCTTTAACCATTTAAGGACCAAGTCTCTTTCTGACATTTTTTGTTTACAAGTTAAAAACATTTTTTTTGCTAGAAAATTAATTAGAACCCCCAAACATTATATATTTTTTTCTAACACCCTAGAGAATAAAATGGCGGTTGTTGCAATACTTTCTGTCACACCGTATTTGCGCAGCAGTCTTACAAGCGCACTTTTTTTGGAAAAAATATACTTTTTTTAATTAAAAAATAAGACAATAGTAAAGTTACCCCAATTTTTTTATATTGTGAAAGATAATGTTACTCCAAGTAAATTGATACCCAACATGTCATGCTTCAAAATTGCGCCCCGTCGTGGAATGGCGACAAACTTTTACCCTTAAAAATCCCCATAGGCGACGTTTCAAAAATTCTACAGGTTCCATGTTTTGAGTTACAGAGGAGGTGTAGGGCTAGAAATATTGCTCTTACTCTATCTATCGCAGAGATACCTCACATGTGTGTTTTGAACACCGTTTTCATATGTGGATGCTGCTTACATATGTGTTCGCTTCTGCACACAAGCTCGGTGGGACGGGGCGCGTTTAAACTTTTTTTTTTCTTATTTATTTTACCTTTTATTTTTTAATTTTTACACTGTTCTTAAAAAAATGTGTTACTTTTATTCCTATTACAAGGAATGTAAACATCCCTTGTAATAGAAAAAAAAGCATGACAGGACCTCTTAAATATGAGATCTGGGGTCAAAAAAAATGTCATTTGTAAAAATGAAAAAAAAGGCCTTTTAAGAGCTATGGGCGGAAGTGACGTTTTGATGTTGCTTCCACCCTGCAATGATATGAAGACAGGTGGGGGCCATCTTCCCCTCACTCGTCTCCATGTCAAGCCAAGAGAAGGATCCAATCACCTCCGCCGCTACCAACGGCTCCGGTAAGCGGTGGAGAGCACCGGAGCATGGCGAGAGGGGGGCCCTCTCCCGACACCGATAAAAGTGATCTTGTGGTGAGACTACTTTTATCTGAAAGTGGACTGCATGCTGAAGAAGAGGATACTGGGGTTGTGGCAGCTAGCTGCTGCCATAACAATGATATTCCTCTTCAAAATACCAACATAAAACTGCGGTGGGCGGTCCATAAGCGGTTAAAGTGCCAAATTTACCTTTAACTCCATATTGTGTTCCCTTACTTTCTTTAACCCTGTGGCAGCACAATGTCACAAATAATGGAAGTGTTGCTACAATTGTTTCAGCTGCAATCACTGGAAATGCAAGACAACAGACACATATAATAACAGGTAAAATGTTTATTGAAAAACCACACCCAGCCCTACCTTTGCCTGCCAAGTATGCTCAATTTGCACGTACCACACCTACATATCACTCTTAGTGACAAGCACCATTAAAGAAGCCTAACACAATTTAACATTGAAGCTGCAGTTTTGGGAGCAACTTGCCATGTCTTACCTTGCACTTTAAGGTTCAAGTTTAAAGTATTTCAGCAGGAAAGGAGAGAGCGAATTAAAGTGATGCTAAAGGATTTTTTTATAACAAATATTTTATACTTACCTGCTCTGTCCAGATCCTCCTCTTCTTGTGTCCTCTGCTGGCGCTCTGGACTCCTCCCCCCTGCAGAGTGCCCCCATAGCAAGCCGTTTGCTATGGGGCACTCGTGAATGCTTGCTCTTGAACCTCGCTCTGTGTGTCCATTGACACACAGAATGGTACTCAGCCCTGCCACCTTCACTCTCCTCACTGGCTGTGATTGACAGGAACAGGAACCAATGGGCTTAGGTAAGTATTGGGGGGAGGGGCGTGGCCAAGATGGCAACTTAGGAGGACGTGTTTCCTAGAGCTCTGCTGAAAGACTCCCTAAGATCCTGATTCCTGGCTCTTGTTCTGTGAGGAGATTTAGCATTAATAGCCTGAATGCCATACAGAACACGGCAGCAGGCAAAAAAGATACGTTTCCCACAAAACCTGGACGATACGGCTCCGATTAAGGACCCCCACGTGGCGGATTCTCCCCGGCGGCTCTCCAATATGGCGTCGCAGACTGAGGCAGCGGACCCGGCCGAGACACCACAGCTTGGATTTCCGGAGGTAATGGCTGCGATCGCCTCCTGTCAAGCTGCCCTGACTAGCAAGATCGAGTCTGTGCAGCTAGATGTGAGCCTGATTCGGCAGGACCAGGACAAGCTTCGATCGAGGGTGACTGAAGTGGAGGAACGTGTGGGTCTGGCGGAGGATGCGGTTGCAGACCATACTGCATCCATCCGCACATTGCAGACTAAAGTTCGGGCCCTGGAATATAAGGTGGATGACTCCGAGAACCGGAACCGAAGAAACAATCTTCGGATCGTAGGCCTGCCAGAGGGAGCTGAAGGAAAAAACCCTACGGTTTTTGTGGAGGAGTTACTGAAAACCCTACTCCATGCAGCGCAGTTCTCCCCCTTCTACACTGTGGAGCGAGCGCATCGGATTCCTCCTGTTCCCGGTCCACCTGGCTCGAATACAAAAAAATGTATAATAAATAATTGCTCTTCAAAAAATAAATGGCATAAAGCTGCGATGTCCTAAATTGTGACACAAACACAACAAAAGTGCAAAAGAAAAAAAATTTTTGACTCGCGCTTTGTGAACTAGTGAATGTGTGGCTGAGGAGTGCCACACCAAAAGAAGTACAGTATATAAATGAATTTAAAATTATGAATTATACCAAACTGTACCACACACAATGTAAAAGATTATAAAGGGAATACATAAACCCCTCTAGTGAACAGTGCAAAACAAACAGTATAATCAAACTAAATAGAGTCCATATGTATGAATATGAAAAAGGAATGAGTCCAAAAAGGTCCATATGGGGGGACCCACAGGATAATAGACAGTCCCGGGTGATTCAGAATATATAAGATCATGAATGTGTGAATCCACCACCAAAAAGAGGGAGCCTGGCCGCTTACCAGAACCCCATGACCCCCCGTTACAGAGGGTCTAGATGGGCGTTGAGATCCTGCTAGTCCGGAACTCCCACGAGAGAGGCTGGAGGGGCGTCAGGAACTGTGATGGAAATGGATGGATCCCCAAGGAGGCTCAACTCTCAGCATAGTGTGGTCATCATGGGAAAAGAAAAAGGGAGGGCTCCCATAGTGTAAAATCAAAGGTGGTTTATTGAAGTAAAAACATAAACACTCACATGTAGGTATAAAATCGTCATCAAATAGAAGAACAACCTGTGGCACCGGCCGGATGACCACAGGTAGCCCGTCCTGCTGGATATACAGCGACAGTAGGAGGTGGCGCGATGAAACCGCTCAGCCCTACGCTGCGTTTCGCAATAAGTTTGCGTCTTCCAGGGGCACAAGGCCACCTGGCTCGAATCCCCGCACCTTGATCTTCCGTATGCTTAACTTCAGGGACCGGGATGCTGTTCTGAGGGAAGCGCGCAGGGCTGGTGAAGTAAAGTTTCAAAATGCTAACCTACTCTTTTTTCCGGATTATTCTGTGGAAACACAGAAACTACGCAGGTCCTTTGACCAAGTTAAAGCTTCGCTGTGGGCGCGGAACATTAAGTACAGTATACTTTTCCTGGCCAGATTGCGGGTGCAGGATGGTGAGACAGTGAAATTCTTTACATCCCCCCGTGAGGCTGCCGCCTGGCTTGAGACCTTGCCACAGCATCGCTAAAGCTATAGATTTTTGCATTTCTCTCTGGACCAGCTTGGAGACTGCATGACTGTTTATAAGTTTTGCATTTGCTAAAGTTACCACCTCTTTCTCGCAGCAACATGATGGAGACTCTGGTGCAGGCTCTTGTTACACAGCTTCACTGTACTGGACGCTCTGGTGGATCCAAAAACTTTTGCCGTGCACCTGGGACAGAAGAGGATCAACCTGCTGGCCCTTCTTATTCACAGAGGACCCTCTACAATCCAGTAATTTAGACCTGCTACTGCACTGCTAGATACACTCGATAAGGATCTTCATTGAATGAGTGGTTAGTGCTCAGGCATAAGGGTAATGCAGCCAGTGAACTGCCGATCTGTAGATATGGATACCTGGCATTATCCTACGAATGCTGAGGGCATGTGCAAAGAAACATTTTTTCCTCATGTGGTTGCTGTGGGGGAGGGGGGTGCCTCTTCTGTTACCCTTCGGTTTGTGTTTTATTATTTTGCATTTGGAACAGTCCCTTTATGCCAGTCTCTAAGTCAAGGGTTAGAGAACAGAGCTCGTTAGAGTTGTAACTAAGAAATGTGCCCCTGTGATAATCCAGGAGAAATGATTGCTATAACTGAACCCTTCTTTTAGGCTGGGTATTGAGCTAAGAGTAAAGGAGCCTAGAGTCCCAGTAATGTAACCATGATATGTGCCCCTGCAACACTCCAGGAGAAATGATTTCAACAATTTATATTATATTTTTTCCAGTGCTTGGGTTAAAAGTGAGTGAGCCTTGAGCCTCAGCTTAGTAACTAAGAAATGTGCCCTGCAATAGTTCAGGAGAAATACTTATTATAACCTATTCTACTTTGCTAGTACTTGCTTTAAAAGTGAGTGAGCCTAGAGCCTCAGTTTAGTAACTAAGAAATGTGCCCCTGCAACTGTTCAGGAGAAAAAGCTTTTTTTTTTTTTTTTTTTTTTTTTTATAACCTACATTATTGCTCCTAGTATTGGGGATAAAAGTGAGTGAGCCTAGAGCCTCAGTTCTGTAACTAAGAAATGTGCCCCTGCAACAGTGCAGGAGAGATGATTTTTATAAACCTAGGAGATATTTTCTTGCTAGTACCTGGGTTGGGAGTGAGGGAGCCCAGTGCCTTTGTACTGTAACTAAGCTATGTGCCCCTGCAATAGTTCAGGAGAATTGATTTCTATATATAATTTTGTCTTTCCAGCATCTCTGTTGTCTGGCTAGACAACTCCATCGTATTTAAGTTCACGCCCCTTATACGGTTGTAATAGTTGGGATTTATGGGGATCTACACATCCCCAGTTTCAAGGGGGTGTGGGGGAGGGGGGGGGAGTTTTCTGCCGTTGCAGACATGGGGGAATCAGATGTGTTAGTTTATTTGAAAAAGGAGTTGCTTTTGACACAAGGGGGTTCTTATGCCCTTCATTACTGTACCAGATGTTTGCTGATATGCAGTTGGATTTATCCTTGCATGAAGTTCATAATCTCAAGACATTAGACAGGGCAGAGGTATTGTCGTTTAAGTGGACCGGGGGATGGGTGGGACTTGTGGATCCGACACGCTATACTATTGAGATTGGTTAGATGACTGACATCTCTATTATCTCGTGGAATGTCAGAGGATTAAACTCAGCCATAAAGAGGTCTCTTGTTTTTAAATACATACAAAAGTACGTACCTCACATATGTATTTTACAAGAGACGCATCTGGTTGGCTCCAAAATTCTGGGGTTAAAAAAGGCCTGGGTGGGGACGCATTACCACTCTACTTACTCCAGCTACGCCAGGGGAGTGAGCGTGTTGATCCTCAGATCCCTCCCATCCCATATTCTTGATGTTAAAACTGACATTGAGGGTAGATATGTGATCATACATATGTCTGTTCACTCCAAACGAATGGTGTTGGTGGGTTTGTATCTCCCCCCTCCTGCGAGGGCCCAACTTTTATATGATATTATGCAGAATGTCATGGGATATCACACTCAAGAAGTTTTTATTTTTGGAGATTTTAACTTGGTACCCTCTCAGGAGGCGGATAGGCTCAACCCTGGGGCCCGCATTTCGTCGGAGCTGCAGAGCTGGGCGACTACTTTTGCTCTGACGGATGCATGGCGACATTTTCACCCTACAGATCGAGAATTTACTTGCCATTCAGCCTCACACAGAGCTCTATCCCGAATAGATCTGGCATATGTGTCCGGAGATGCACTCTGCTGGACAAGAGAGGTCAAACATTTACCACGGGGTATATCAGACCATGCCCCCCTTAATCTGGTCATCTCCTTGGGTAGATCATCTGGTCCAAGGCTATGGCGTCTATCCAGATTCTGGGCGCTAGATGATAAGATTCAGGAGGTAATGCCGGAAGCTATTTGCAATTTCTGGCTGAGAAATAGAGAGACTGCAGACCCACAGATCCTCTGGGATACTTTTAAGGCCTGGGTTAGGGGGGAATATATATCCCGTATATCCTCACTGCAGAGGGAGGCTGCTCGGTCCCTGGAGCGGCTGGAGGAGGGGGTGGGGGAGAGTGAGGCGGCTTATGTAAGGTCCCCTACTGAACCAAATTACTACACATGGCAGAGGGCTTTGAGGGAACTTTCCTTATTCAATGTAGAACAAACTAAGAAATCTATGCTACACTCCACACAAAGGATATTTGAATATGGCAATAAAAATGGAAGATTGTTAGCCTGGCTGGCACGTGGACAATTGGGCACTAAACACATAGCAGGGGTACGGAGTGATAGTGGGGAATTGCTGACCTCACCGGAGGACATTAATGATAGATTTTCCTGTTTCTTCAGGGATCTATACGCTTCCAGAGCCAGTGATAACCCTTTGTCGTTGCAGGAGTATCTGAACAGTATCCCATTTCCTACGCTATCTGATGAACATAGGGCAATGTTGGATAAAGATATCTCCTTAGAGGAGGTCCAGGCTGCTATTGGGGGCCTGCAGATAGGAAAGACCCCCGGGGCGGATGGACTCCCTACGGAGTTCTACTCCCAAAACATGGAGCTCCTGTTGGGGGTGCTCTACCGGAGTTCATGGAGGAGGTGGTTATTGTATTGATCCATAAACAGGGTAAGGATCCTCAAGAATGCGCGTCATACAGGCCCATCTCACTACTTAATGTGGATATGAAAGTTTTGGCCAAGATCCTCGCCACTCGCCTGTCATCAGTTATATCGACATTAGTTCATGTTGATCAGACCGGCTTTATGCCGGGCAAGGGGACAGATATTAATATTAGACGCCTATTCCTAAACCTGTCCATTGCCCATAAAAACTTTGGGGATAGGGTAATCGCCTCCTTGGATGCTGAAAAGGCGTTTGACTCTGTGGAGTGGGAATATCTTTGGGAAGTGCTAGGGCGTTTTGGGTTTGGCCCTGGCTTTCTCCGTTGGATCCAGTTGCTATACCGAGCGCCGAGAGCTAGGGTGCGTACCAATAATAGGGTCTCTGATCCCTTCCCACTCCACAGAGGCACTCGCCAGGGGTGCCCGTTGTCACCTAGCTTATTCGCTCTCGCCTTGGAGCCCTTAGCGATATTAGTTAGAGAATCTTCGGAGGTCAGAGGATTGCAGATTGGTAGACTTGAAGAGAAAATATCCCTTTATGCGGACGACGCATTACTCTATTTGAATGATGCAGGGCCATCTCTGTTGGCTGCCCTGGCTATTTTTGACAGATTTGGTGCTGCATCAGGGATTCGAATAAACTGGTCTAAATCAGTCCTGTTCCCTTTGGATAGCGGGATCCCCGGTGCGGCGGGTGGTACACCTCTACAGTGGGTCTCAGAGTTTAAGTACCTCGGGGTTCGGGTATCCAGGGATACTGCCCAATATTATAATCTAAATATGCTTCCTCTGCTCCGTCTCCTTAAAGAAAGGTGTCGCGCATGGTCTGAACTGCCACTTAATTTACTAGGACATATAAACATCCTAAAAATGATTAAATATCTAATGGATGTGGGGACAGGGGATTATAACGGTGCTAAGGTCAAAGAATGCAAGAAGGAGAGAAAAGGTTTAAAAAAGCAAAAATTACAAAGTTTATTTATTAGTAATAATACATACATAAGAAAACACACTTAAATCGATTTACACTTAAAATGGATTTGTATATTGCATGCGACCCAGGATATAGTAGAGTAGGCCAGATGGAGATGGCCATCGAAATGGGGGCTCAATTTCCTACATGTTTCGCCAAGACATTGGCTTCCTCAGGGAATAAGAGCTCAAAAATGAATATATAAAGGGGTCTGTATATGGGGATACAAAAAACATCATGTGAACAAAATTATTTAACAGTGCAGTATTTGATACACACTAAATAAATTCAGTATTGTGGCTGGACAATCATGCAAAGAGGTGGCCCCACTAGTTCCGGTGGCGCAGACGTACCTGAAAACCCGACACACAGGGGGGGGGGCGCGGAAGGCGTCACCACAGGGGAAAAGGGCAGGCCGCACCGTGTGATGTGCCTGCAGGGGGCACACAGTAGACCTGGCAAAGGAATGTATTGAAGATATGTAAGTGGGTGTTGAACGTTACGTTCAAGGGAGTACTAGAGGTGATGCAATTATGCATCGGTTGCATAGAGCGAAAAAATTATACATATATCTATTTAAAGAAGTATAGGGAACTCACACTATTCTTTAAAAACAGTAGGTTGCAATGGGTACAAGGTGCCTGTGGATGGATGCACACACTCAGCAGAGCAATTAACCGGATCAGCAATCAATTGGAGAATAGCCTGAATGGGAAAATAAGTTACTTTAGGGGGGGAAACTAATGGTCATTTAAAAATAGCAAGGAGAAAATCTCCAAAGGGAAACTGACTTAGTAAGGTACATTACCAGATAAGTAGCTGGTTTGACGCAGTCAAATGCATGAGGTAGAGTATTGTTAGAGTTTTATTGAAAGGGCAACAGGTGCAATAAGTCCTGGGGAGAAATGGATAGAGGGAGGAGAAGTTAGAACAGCGCAGACTGTGTCAAAAGGAACAATAGGACTGCTGAGGAGGCAAGGAGCGGATTACCTGATCATCCGTATAGCAGAGAATGTGACTCATACACAATCTATGTTAGAGATTGCCGGGGAAAAAGATGGTAGGTCCAGGATAACTCCTATAGGGAATAATTAGGGGCTCAATAAATAGTCAAAATAGGGATAGAGTTGTACTAGATGTAATAAAGATGGAGGATTACCTTGTTGCTGTGTGTGGAGCATGTACAGGCAATATCTGAGGATAAAACGAAATTGCACCCTAGAGGAAGATTTCCTCAGGGCAGCATATGAACTGTACAATAGACTCTTAGATAGAGGCTATAGCCACTCTCTCTTGAAAAAAGCCTTCAACAAGGCAAAGAAACTAAACAGAAAGGACCTTGTCTTCTCCGATAAACCACTAGACACTAGACAACCGATACGACTCATCACTCAATTTTCTAATCAACATACTCAAATTAAGCAGATTCTTAATCAATTTTGGCCCTTACTAACATCTGATCCTACAATCGCCAAATATGTAAAAACACACCCCGACATTACATACCTCCGATCTCCCTCACTTCGTGATCGACTCATCCACAGCCACCATGTGACCGATACTGCACATAGGCCCACTGCCACAGGTACATACCAATGTGGCAGATGTGACATATGTGCCTTTGTCACCAACTCTAAAGTGGTGACCCTGCCTAATGGAAACATTCATACCATTAGACATCGGGTCACTTGTGCCACCGTAGGAGTCGTTTATTTGGCTCAATGCCAATGTGGCTCATACTACGTTGGCAAAACTAAGCGTCCTTTCCAGATCCGTATCCGCGATCACATCAAACCGCTATACAAAAATACTACTACCACTGCGATCAACCGGCACATTGCTGCCCAGCACAATTTTGATCCCCATGTCATTTTGTTTTCCGCACTTGAACATGTTCCCTCACATGTTAGAGGCGGAAGCATAGATAACAAACTACTACAGCTTGAAACAAAATGGATCCACATATTAAATGCCACTAATTTTCCTGGACTTAATGAACACATTAGTTTCAAACCCTTTCTCTAACACCCATTTTCTGACGAGTCGTACCTGCAAATACTTTGCGCATCTCTATTTCCAATGCCCACCCTCCAGTCTTCGTTGCCTATAGTCTTTATTTGCTTCCTTTTCCTTTCCTTTTCCCCGTCCCCTACCTTCCTGCAAACTTTCTCTCCTTTCCACCGCCCCTCTCTCTTCTTCTTCTTCCGATCTTTCGTTCTTCTGGCCTTCTACTCTTCTGCCATGGCTCCATTTGCGGTTCCCTTTAAAGTTTTCTTATGTCATCTTAATACCACCATGATCTTTGCCATTTGTTAATATTGTACTCTCCTCTATACCTACAATGTTTATTAGTTATTTGCATTTTTGTTTAATCTTTAATTTTTACTTGTACTCATGGCATATGCGAACTTTTTGACATCTGTATTAACATACTTTCTTGATCTATATTTATTTCCATTTTCAGTAATTGTTTTTATTAGACGTTCTCTTGTGCAACTAGGACCCTGTGGTTCTCTATGTTTGTTTTACATTTTGTGGCTGGACACTGTTTGCCGATACACAGGTATGTTCCCGCAGTCCCCATGGACCCCTGTGGACTGCCGGGCAAGTGGGGGTTATCCCCCCTCACCCTGTGTCTCTGCCTACTTCCAATCTTGCACTTGGTGTGTCCCACTGCCGGTTCGCGTCGATCCCTGGTCCTCCGGCGCCCCTGCGGGGGGGCGGGGTTGTCGGCCCCCCCCCTCGGGAGATGCATTGCCAGCGCTGTTCGTGCCTGTACGGACGCCCAGGGCAGACTTATCATGTCTGCCCTGGGTGTCCGCGCCGTACTCAGACTTTTTGGTCCCCCTTACTCCATCGGCGGATGAGAGGTGACGACGCCCTGGTGCCTCCCACTCCATGGCGTTCCGCCCTCTCATTCGCCACGCGGCCCGCTAGGTCTGAGCATGCGCACGCGGTGCATGTCGGAACCTGTAGTTCCGTGGCACTGCAATGTGCGCAGGCGCGGACGCCCCTCATTCGCGTCCGCACACCTGATCATCATTTGGTCAGGTGTGGGGGATACATTAGTAACCGGCCAGTCCCTCAGCCCATATGCTGGACGAGGGACCTGCCTGTACATGCTCCACACACAGCAACAAGGTAATCCTCCATCTTTATTACATCTAGTACAACTCTATCCCTATTTTGACTATTTATTGAGCCCCTAATTATTCCCTATAGGAGTTATCCTGGACCTACCATCTTTTTTCCCGGCAATCTCTAACATAGATTGTGTATGAGTCACATTCTCTGCTATACGGATGATCAGGTAATCCGCTCCTTGCCTCCTCAGCAGTCCTATTGTTCCTTTTGACACAGTCTGCGCTGTTCTAACTTCTCCTCCCTCTATCCATTTCTCCCCAGGACTTATTGCACCTGTTGCCCTTTCAATAAAACTCTAACAATACTCTACCTCATGCATTTGACTGCGTCAAACCAGCTACTTATCTGGTAATGTACCTTACTAAGTCAGTTTCCCTTTGGAGATTTTCTCCTTGCTATTTTTAAATGACCATTAGTTTCCCCCCCTAAAGTAACTTATTTTCCCATTCAGGCTATTCTCCAATTGATTGCTGATCCGGTTAATTGCTCTGCTGAGTGTGTGCATCCATCCACAGGCACCTTGTACCCATTGCAACCTACTGTTTTTAAAGAATAGTGTGAGTTCTCTATACTTCTTTAAATAGATATATGTATAATTTTTTCGCTCTATGCAACCGATGCATAATTGCATCACCTCTAGTACTCCCTTGAACGTAACGTTCAACACCCACTTACATATCTTCAATACATTCCTTTGCCAGGTCTACTGTGTGCCCCCTGCAGGCACATCACACAGCGCGGCCTGCCCTTTTCCCCTGTGGTGACGCCTTCCGCGCCCCCCCCCTGTGTGTCGGGTTTTCAGGTACGTCTGCGCCACCGGAACTAGTGGGGCCACCTCTTTGCATGATTGTCCAGCCACAATACTGAATTTATTTAGTGTGTATCAAATACTGCACTGTTAAATAATTTTGTTCACATGATGTTTTTTGTATCCCCATATACAGACCCCTTTATATATTCATTTTTGAGCTCTTATTCCCTGAGGAAGCCAATGTCTTGGCGAAACATGTAGGAAATTGAGCCCCCATTTCGATGGCCATCTCCATCTGGCCTACTCTACTATATCCTGGGTCGCATGCAATATACAAATCCATTTTAAGTGTAAATCGATTTAAGTGTGTTTTCTTATGTATGTATTATTACTAATAAATAAACTTTGTAATTTTTGCTTTTTTAAACCTTTTCTCTCCTTCTTGCATTCTTTGACCTTAGCACCGTTATAATCCCCTGTCCCCACATCCATTAGATATTTGATTATTTTGGGGATGAGGTGCTGTATTCTATGGTACCATCTAGCCACCACTATATTATCCTAAAAATGATGCTTCTACCCAAGTTCACCTATCTTTTTAGAAATAGCCCGATTTGGCTTCCAGCATCCTTTTTTCGGGAAATAGACAAACAAATTATTTCATTTATATGGAATGGAGCTACTCCAAGATTGGCCAAATCCACCCTACAACTACCGACTCAGATGGGGGGACTTGCCCTCCCTAATTTCAAACTGTATTATTGGGCGGCGATGCTGGTGACGGCGTATTGGTGGTTTGAGGGGAAACGCTCTAACGCTGCGGTCTGTGTGGAGGCGGCACAGTTAGGGTCTATACAGGATCTGCAAAACCTGGTTTATAGGGGGGCAAAGGCATACGAGGAGCTTCCTGCTCCATCCAGGGCAACACTTCAAGTATGGAGGATGGCTAGAAGGAGGTTTTCCCTTGTGGTGCGATGGGCGCCTGTCCAGCCTCTTTGGGGAAATCCTCAGTTGCCCCATTTCCGAACAATTCCTGATCCTCAGCTCTGGGCGGAATTTGGAATCAAAACCCTAAGAGACATTATGCCCAATGGGGAATTGATGTCCTTTGCACTTATGTCAAGGACGTATGGATTCCCGGGATGGATGTTCTTCCGATACGCACAATTGCGCCACGCGACTAGGGCACAATTTCCTATCCCTCCTCTCCTACAACTAGACCCGTTGGAAGACCTGCTTTCTAGCAGTGACCTAACAAAACCCCTGTCGGCCATATATACCACGCTGCTGCCTAGGGAGGTACCCAAGATGGACAGGCTATGGAATACCTGGAAATCAGATATCCCCACTCTAGAAAGGGAGGACTGGGAAGCCTGTTTGGAGCAGGGTCCCAAACTGGTAATATCAGCCGTAGACAAATTGACACAAACAAAATTTCTACACAGGGTTTACTTCACGCCGGCGAGATTATCTAAAATATACCCTGATAGGGATCCACATTGCCCTAGATGTCAAACTCAGATAGGCACGTATATACACATGTTTTGGGACTGTCCTGCATTGTCAAAGTTCTGGCTAGGAGTATATGATCATTTAAATGTTAGAATGGATTTGTCTGTTCCAAAAACACCTGAGATAGCCCTATTGGGAATACACGAGGATGAGCACAGGTCACATCATAGTAAAATTCTAATTTCACTCCTCTTCTATTATGCTAAAAAGGAGATTCTTGCTGGATGGACCTCGACTAGCCCTCCGACTCTTTCCTCCTGGGAAAAGAGAGTAAACACTGCTCTACCCCTCTATAGGCTGACATATATCAGTAGAGGGTGCCCCTGGAAGTTCGACAAGGTCTGGCTGCCATGGATCGGTGGATAATGTTGTCTTTTGGTTTTCTCAGCTGGGTGACAGGTCATCGGGTTGTGGGTGGGGGGGGGGTGGATTGCTCCGTGGTTAAGTTGCTATGAGGGTGTAACTAAACTGTTGCACGCTCCCCTCTCTGGTGTCGTGGATGCCTCTCCTGACTCCTTATCTTTTGATGTATTGACAAGCCTGATAGGAATACCGAGCATGATCAATAATTCAATATTAAAGCGAGTTTATTTAGCTACATCTGATACAGCAGAATACATTTTTTTGTGAGTAAGAGATTACCTCTAGTCAAATGTATGATCCATTTCTCTATGTACTTGCCTACACATGTCTTGTTTTATTTCCTTTTTTTTTGTACTGCATTTTCTACTTTTCAATAAAGCACTCCTGATTGTTAAAAAAAAAGTATTGGGGGGAACTTCGCACAGAGGGTTTTTTACCTTTATGCAAATAATACACTTTAAGAGAGGGAGCAAGGCTACAATCTCCACAACATTTTAATTTGTGTTCTTTGGAACCCTTGCAATCTCATAGCTTCCTCACAAGGGTGTCGGGCTAGGAGCAGATAACAGGTAACAGTTCAGGTGTGCTGATTGTGCAAAGAGTTCAAAGAACGAGAGCACATACCATGAGCAGGTCTAAGCAGAGCAGGTCAGCTGGGACTTGAAGGTAGATGTTTGCTGGACCTTGTAGTTCACCGCTGCAGATGAGGATAGATGTTAGCTGGTGCTTGTAGTTCACCGCTGCAGATGAGGATAGATGTTAGCTGGTGCTTGTAGTTCACTGCTGCAGTTGAAGGTACTACAGTAGAATCAGGCAAAGCGTAGTCTAGGCAAGCTGGGTCATACACAGGTAGTCAGAGTCCAAAGGGTACCGAATCATAAGCGATCAAGCAGGGTCAAATGAGCCGGATCATACACGAAATACACAGAGCAGATATCAGCTGGATCAAAAACAAAGGTAAACTCTAACATGAGCACTGATTGAATGCTGATACAGGTGATTTAAAGGTGAGCTGGCCAATCACTGTTGTTTCCCAGGCAAAGGCTGTGTCAGGTGAGTTATGCTGGGTCCTAAAGGGATCCTAGTACTGACAGTACCCCCCTTTCTCGAGGGGTTGCTCCTGCACCCCCAGGCTTACTTGGATAACGAAGATGGAACTTCTTCTTAAGTCGGTCAGCATGAACTACATGAGCTGGGACCCAAGATCGACCCTCTGGGCCGAAACCTTCCCATTGAACGAGATATTGTAAGGAATTATGCACTCGTCTGGAATCAAGAATAAATGCCACTTCATATTCCCGACTAGGGATGAGCTTTGAGTTCCAGTACGCCGAACATCGAACAATTTGGGGTGTTTGCGGCAAATTCGAAAGCCGCGGTACACCCTTTAAAAGTCTATGGGAGAAATCAAAAGTGCTAATTTTAAAGGCTTATATGCATGGTATTGTCATAAAAGTGTTTGGGGACCTAGGTCCTGCGTAGTCCCAGGGGACATGTATCAATGCAAAAAAAGTTTTAAAAAACGTCAGTTTTTTCAGGAGCAGGGATTTTAATAATGCTTAAAGTGAAACAATAAAAGTGTAATATTCCTTTAAATTTCGTACCAGGGGGGTGTCTATAGTATGCCTGTAAAGGGGCGCATGTTTCCCGTGTTTAGAACAGTCTGACAGCAAAATTACATTTCAAAGGAAAAAAGGTCATTTAAAACTACTCGCGGCTATTAATGAATTGTCGGTCCAACAATACACATAAAAGTTCATTGATAAAAACGGCATGGCATTTCCCCACAGGGGAACCCTGAACCAAAATTAAAAAAAAAATGGTGTGGGGGTCCCCCTAAACGCCATACCAGGACCTTCAGGTCTGGTATGGATATTAAGGGGAACCCCTCACCATAATAAAAAAAATTATGTGGGGTCCCCCTCAAAATCCATACCAGACCCTTCAGCACCTTGTCCCTATGTTGATGAGGACAAGGGCCTCATCCCCACAATCCTTGGCTGGTGGTTGTGGGGGTCTGCAGGCGGGGACTTATCGGAATCTGGAAGCCCCTTTAACAAGGGGACCCCCAGATCCTGCCCCCTGTGTGAAATGGTAATGGGGTACAAAAGTACCCCTACCATTTCACAAAAAAAGTGTCAAAAATGTTAAAAATGACAATAGACAGTTTTTGACAATTCCTTTATTTAAAGTCTTCTTCATTCGTTCTTCATCGGGTCTTCATCCTTCCTCCTTCCGTCTTCCTTTGGTTTCTTCCTCCATCTTCTTCTTCCTCTGGTTCTTCCTCTAATCCTCTGCTTCTTGCTCCGGTGTTCTCGTCCGGCATCTTCCTCCGCGACGTCTTCTTCCCTGCTTCGTTCTTGGGCCGCTCTGCATCCATGGGAGGCTCCCACTATGTGACGCTTCTCTTCTTCTGACACTTCTTAAGTAATGGAGAGCGGGGCCACCCGGTGACCTCTCTGAAGCAGGGGGACTTGACGGGGACTTCCCTATGGCTTTCCCCGTGACATCAGAGGGGGCAGGGTCACCCGATTATTGTCAGAAGAAGAGAAGTGTCACACAGCAGGAGCCTCCCATGAATGCAGAGCGGCCCAAGAACGAAGCGGGGAAGAAGACGCAGCGGAGGAAGATGCCGGACGAGAACACCGGAGCAAGAAGCAGAGGATCGGAGGAAGAACCAGAGGAAGAAGAAGATGGAGAAAGAAACCGAAGGAAGAAGGCAGGAAGAAGGAAGAAGACCCAAAGAAGATGGAAAGAAGAAGACTTTAAATAAAGGAATTGTCAAAAAATGTCTCTTGTCATTTTTAACATTTTTGACACTTTTTTTGTGAAATGGTAGGGGTACTTTTGTACCCCATTACCATTTCACACAGGGGGGTGGGATCTGGGGGTCCCCTTGTTAAAGGGGCTTCCAGATTCGATAAGCCCCCCGCCCACAGACCCCCACAACCACCGACCAAGGGTTGTGGGGATGAGGCCCTTGTCCTCATCAACATGGGGACAAGGTGCTTTGGGGGGTCGCTACCCCAAAGCACCCTCCCAATGTTGAGGGCATGTGGCCTGGTATGGTTCAGGAGGGGGGGCGCTCTCTCGTCCCCCTCTTTTCCTGTGGCCTGCCAGGTTGCGTGCTCGGATAAGGGTCTGGTATGGGTTTTGAGGGGGACCCCACGCCATTTTTTTTAAATTTTGGTGTGGGGTTCTACTTAATATCCATACCAGACCTGAAGGGCCTGGTCTGGAATTTAGGGGGACCCCCACGCCATTTTTTTAAAAATTTTGGTTCGGGGTTCCCCTATAGGGAAATCCCATGCCGTTTTTATAAATTAACTTTTATGTGTATTATTGGACCAACAATTCATTAATAGCTGCAACTAGTTTTAAATGACTTTTTTTCCTTTGAAATGTCATTTTGCTGTCAGACTGTTCTAAACACAGGAAACATGCGCTACTTTACAGGCATACTATAGACACCCCCAGGTACCAAATTTAAGGGAATATTACACTTTTATTGTTTCACTTTAAGCATTATTAAAATCACTGCTCCCGAAAAAACGGCCGTTTTTAAAACTTTTTTTTTGCATTGATACATGTCCCCTTGGGCAGGACCCAGGTCCCCAAACACTTTACACTTTTTATGACAATAACTTGCATATAAGCCTTTAAAATTAGCACTTTTGATTATTCATGTTCGAGTCCCATAGACTTTAACAGTGTTTGCGTATTCGAACAAATTTTTTGCCTGTTCGCATGTTCTGGTGCGAACCGAACAGGGGGGTGTTCGGCTCATCCCTATTCCTGACTGTCCAACACATCCACAGGTTCTGTTTCATTTACTAGGAGGCTGGAATGAACAGGTTTCAACAATGAAACATGAAAGACATTTGGAATGCGCATGGATGGGGGAAGTTTTAATCTATAGGACACAGGATTAACATTCTCCAAAATTTCATAGGGCCCGATGAATTTTGGGCCAAGTTTTTTAGATGGAGCAGGGACAGATTCCTAGATGATAGTCACACTTTATCACCAACTTTATATCCTGGTGCCTTTGAGCACCTCTTGTCAGCCATTTTCTTAAAAGCCTGCAATGAGCGAGAAATAGCACGATTAACGTCGGACCATATTTTGGAGAAATTTTCAACTGTGGTGTTGGCATCTGGAACATCGGAGGGTGGAAGATCAAAGGAGCACACACGAGGATGCAACCCATAAACACAGAAGAAAGAAGAGGTCCCTGTAGATGTGCTGGCACAATTATTAAAGGCAAACTCTGCCCATGGAAGGATGTTGACCCACTCCACCTCATCATTGGCCATCAGACAACGTACCATCTTCTCTAGAATCTGATTAATTCTTTCCATTTGTCTCAGGATGATATGCTGAATAATACAATAACTTACTCCCCAGCTGAGAGCAAAGGGCCTTCCAAAACTAGGCTATAAACTGAGAACCATGGTCTGAAACAATGTTAATTGGTGCCCCATGGAGCCTGAAAACATGTTTAAAGAATAAAGATGCTAGTTTCTTAGCAGATGGAAGTTTCGGAAGCAGAACAAAGTGGGCCATCTTACTGAACCTGTCTACCACCACCCAGATCATGGAACATCCCTGGGACGAAGGCAAGTCAGTGATAAAGTCCATAGATAAATGGGTCCAGGGACAGGTAGGTATTGGAAGAGGACATAGGAGACCGGGGGGCTTAGAGGTACTGCTCTTGCTTCTGGCACAAACTTCACAGGCCTGGACGAAGGCTAACACACCCTGTCTAATTGATGGCCACCACAGGTTGTGAGAGATGATCTCAAAAGTTTATTTAAACCCCGGATGTGCTGCAGGTTTTGATGCATGTACAGTAGGTGACCGTGATATTGTGTCAATCTTGCCTCTGTTATCAGCAAGATTTGACACCTGCGAGCCCCATCGCAGGAGCCAGCGCCGAGCTGGCTCTCTCATCGGGAAAGGAAAACTTTTTTTCCTTTCACGATGAGCGACAGGCAGTGTTGACAGCTGTCTGGTATGAATCATGAGGGGGAATGCCGTGCCAAATTTTAAATTAAAAAATGGCGTGGGTTCCCCCCAAGGGCATACCAGGCCCTTAGGTCTGGTATGGATTTTAAGGGGAACCCCCTACGCCAAAAAATCGGCGTGGGGTTCCCCCCAAAATCCATACCTGACCCTTATCCGAGCATGCAGCCCGATCGGTTAGGAAAGGGGGTGGGGCCGAGCGAGCGCCCCCCCCTGAACCGTACCAGTCCGCATGCCCTCAACATGGGGGGGTGGGTGCTTTGGGGCAGGTGCTTTGGGGCTCTTTTGTCGCTCTTTTGCTATCAGTGGCCCAGTCTTCGCTGTCTTGTTCCTTCTTCTCTTCTTCTATTGGGGACAACATGGGGACAAGGTGCTTTGGGGTGGGGGGCCCGCAGGGCGCCCCCCTGCCCCAAAGCACCCACCCCCCCATGTTGAGGGCATGCGGCCTGGTACGGTTCTGGGGGGCGCTCGCTCGTCCCCACCCCCTTTCCTGACCGGCCGGGCTGTGTGCTCGGATAAGGGTCTGGTATGGATTTTCGGGGGAACCCCATGCCGATTTTACTGTGTAGGGGGTTCCCCTTAAAATCCATACCAGACCTAAGGGCCTGGTATGCCCCTGGGAGGACCCACGCCATTTTTTTATTTAAAATTTGGCACGGCATTCCCCCTCATGATTCATACCAGACAGCTGTCAGCACTGCCTGTCGCTCATCGTGAAAGGAAAAAAAAGTTTTCCTTTCCCGATGAGAGAGCCAGCTCGGCGCTGGCTCCCACGACGGGGCTCGCAGGTGTCAAATCTCGCTGATAACAGAGGCAAGATTGACACAATATCGCTGTCACCTACTGTACATGCATCAAAACCTGCAGCACATCCAGGGTTTAGACAAACTTTTGAGATCATCTCTCGCAACCTGTGGTGGCCATTGATTAGACAGGATGTGTTAGCCTTCCTCCAGGCCTGTGAAGTTTGTGCCAGAAGCAAGAGCAGTACCTCTAAGCCCCCCAGTTTCCCATGTCCTCTACCAATACCTACCTGTCCCTGGACCCATTTATCTATGGACTTTATCACTGACTTGCCTCCGTCCCAGGGATGTTCCATGATCTGGGTGGTGGTAGACAGGTTCAGTAAGATGGCCCACTTTGTTCCGCTTCCGAAACTTCCTTCTGCAAAGAAACTAGCATCTTTATTCTTTAAACATGTTTTCAGGCTCCATGGGGCACCAATTAACATTGTCTCAGACCATGGTTCTGAGTTTATAGCCTATTTTTGGAAGGCCCTTTGCTCTCAGCTGGGGATTAAGTTATTGCATTCTTCAGCACATCATCCTGAGACAAATGGAAAGGACTAATCAGATTCTAGAGAAGATGGTACGTTGTATCCCATACTCATTAACCTAGGGTGGGGGGGCCGGGATCTGGGGGCCCCCTTATTAAAGGGGGCTCCTGGATTTCGATAAGCCCTCCACCCGCAGACCCCGACAACCAACGGCCAGGGTTGTCGGGAAGAGGCCCTTGTCCTCATCAACATGGGGAAAAGGTGCTTTGGGGTGGGGGGCCCGCAGGAGTTTCCCAGACGTGTAGGGCACGAATGGAGCATATGACCCTTGAGGCCACAATATAAGCAGAGTCCCATGTTATGCCGGCGTGTGTGTTCCTGGGCAGATAACTGGGTGGAGCCCAACTGCATAGGTTCTTCCTCAGATTTGGCACTGGAGGTGGAATAGTCAGGTGGCAAGGGAGGTATATAGTTTGCCACAGCGTAGTTTGTTCTTGCCTCCTCTTTCACTGGCAGCGGTCAATTCTAATGGCTAGACACATAGGGGTTGATTTACAAGTGCAGTCGCTGTAGATCTGAGAGGAAGATCTGAAATGAGGGGAAGCTCTGCTGATTTTATCATGTGCAAGCAAAAATGCTGTTTTTTAATTTTCCTTGCATGTCCCCCTTAGATCTACAGCAACTGCACTTCCAAGTGCACTTGTAGTGCAAAGTGGATTTCCCTTTGGTAAATAACACCCCTAGGCTCCTCCAGTGAGTCTGGGTAGGAGAAGTTGACCAGAGCATCCTTAATTGCATCTGAAAGGCCTATTCTAAACTGGCTGCGAAGAGCTGCATCATTCCAGCCAGATTCCGGGGCCCACCTGCGAAACTCCGAGCAATACATTTCAGCTGTGGTAGTTCCTTATTTTAAATTACGCAGGGTTGATTCTGCAGTAGCAGCATGATCTGGATCATGGTATAGCAATCCTAGGGCTTCAAAGAAGGCAGCTACCATTAGAAAGGCTGGATGGTTTGGTTCCAGGTTAAAGGCCCAAGCCTGGGGGTCAACCTGTAGTAGAGAGATAATGATTTGAACCCTCTGAGTTTCAGGGCCAGACGAGGATGGCCTTAACTTGAAATATAATTTGCAGCTGTTTTTAAAAACCCTTTACTATCACCAGAAAACCGGTCAGGCAAAGGAATTTTTGGTTCAGATGGACTTTTTGTAGCGGTGGTAGTAGAAGGAGATTGCATCTTGGTGAGCTCTGTGGCCATTTCCCAAACTTGATGGGATAAACGGCAAAGTTCCTGTGCAAACAACTGAGCCTGCTCAGGATCCATGATAGGTTTCCTCTTTTTATGTATGGCTCGTGTTAATGTCAGGCTAGGAGCAGATAACAGGTAACAGTTCAGGTGTGCTGATCATGCAAAGAGTTCAAAGAACAAGAGCACATACCATGAGCAGGTCTAAGCAGAGCAGGTCAGATGGGACTTGTAGTTCACCGCTGCAGGTGAAGGTAGATGTTTGCTGGACCTTGTAGTTCACCGCTGCAGATGAGGATAGATGTTAGCTGGTGCTTGTAGTACACCGCTGCAGATGAGAATCGATGTTAGCTGGTGCTTGTAGTTCACGGCTGCAGATGAAGTTACTGCAGTAGAATCAGGCAAAGCGTAGTCTAGGCAAGCTCTTTCATACACAGGTAGATCAGAGTCCAAACGGTACCGAATCAGAAGTGAGCAAGCAGGGTCAAACGAGCCGGGTCATACACGAAATACACAGAGCAGATATCAGCTCGATCAAACACAAAGGTAAACTCTAACATGATCACTGATTGAATGTTGATACAGGTTTTTTAAAAGTGAGTTGGCCATTCACTGTTGTTTCCCAGGCAAAGGCTGTGTCAGGTGAGTGAGTGCTGGGTCCTACAGGGATCCTAGTACTGACAAAGGGAGATTACAACTTAAAGTAAAACTCAAGGCCTTGGATAGAGTAGAGAAGGGTTATAACTAGAAGTGCACCAAATGGTTTTTTTGGTGCCAAAACCGATACCGAAAATGAAAAATACACTAGGCCGAAAACCGAAACCGATACCGATAATGGCTTTTTTTGGACAGTGAACACAGAAGATAAAATCAAATAAAATACAAAATTATAATAAATTAAAATAACTACAGCATATCCTGCACTGCAGACTGCAATCAGTGCACATTGCACCATAACAACAAAATAAAAAAATAAAAAAAAACACAGGCATAAAAAATAATAAATAAATAGTATAACAATGCCTAAGACTAAGTCTAAGAAGACTTTTTTTTATATTATTAATTTTCAACTTAAATCAGAACTAGTAATTCAGTTCTCTCTCCCTAAGGTGTCAGCAGCTGCATGTGCAATAAAAGTGTATATATGTAGCTGCGGGTTACATACATAGTCATACAGTAGACCACACTGTGTTCCGGCCTCCGGGTATGAGCGGAGACTTCCCGGAACACAGACTAGTCTACAGTCTGGTCTACAGCAGCGGTGCTCAGCACAGCAAGCAATGTAGACTCGTCTGTGTTTCTGGAAGTCTCCACCCATACCCGGAACACAGTGCAGTATAGTGTATAGTACTGGAGTATGTAGACAGCCACAGATACAGAACATACAGTTTTGCACATGCAGCGGGCTGACAGCTTAGGGAGAGACAATGACTGACATAGTTTAGCCCAACAACAAACTATGTATAACTAAGTATAAAGAACAACTAACCATAACATAAATATGGCAGAAGGCCGTTATTCTGTTTCACAGTTTCTGTAAATATATGTTTAACATATGCTAATGGTATAATACAATTTTTATTTATTTTCAACTTGAGAACTAGTAATTTTTTCCCTAAGTTCTCTCCCTAAGGTGTCAGCGGCTGCATGTGCGATAAAAGTGTATATATGTAGCTGTGAGTTACATACATAGTCATACAGTAGACTGCACTGTGTTCCAGCCCACGGGTATGAGTGGAGACTTCCTGGAACACAGACTAGTTCACAGCAGCGGTGCTCAGCCAATCACAGCAAGCAATGTAGACTAGTCTGTGTTTCTGGAAATCTCCGCCCATACCCCGAACACAGTGCGTTATAGTGTATAGTACTGGAGTATGTAGACAGCCACAGATACAGAACATACAGTTTTGCATTTGCACATGCACCGGGCTGACAGCTTACGGAGAGACATAGTTTGGCCCAACAGCAACAAACAAACTATGTATGTACAGTAGTTCAAAAGCTGTAGTTCTCTCTTAAATTGAAGAAGTGCAAAAAACTGTAGAAGAACTACAATGAACAACCAACAAATGGCACAACTAGACAATTGGAACATACTAGGTAGTCAGTCATACTATGATGTATGTTCCAATTGTCCAATAGCACAGTCCAATACCAATTCATTTACTATGTTCAACATGGTAAATGAATTGGTCTATGCTACGGATTTATAAATCTATTTCAGTAAAAGTGGCAGATTTTGCTTTAAGAACAAAAGTTGTTCAGCTTTCTCACAGGAGAGACAGTTTCTCTTCTTATCAAGAATATGAGATGCTAGACTGAATAATCTCTCACTCTCTATACTGGTGCTTGGGGCAGATAAATATCTGTGTGCAATCTGTGCAAGCAAAGGAAAACGTTGTTTGTTAATGCGCCAGTACTCAAGGGGATTGTTGCTTCTGGAGATAGACTGTTCAGCTAAGTAAATGTCCAGCTGTTGGGTAGCTGCACTTGTTGTGGCACTGCTATGAACCTGGGTGCATTCATGTAAAATTTCTTCAAACATATCAGATATGGAGGTAGTGTGTTACTCTTCACTTGTATGCAACCATTACTTCTCACTTTCCTCTGTGCTACACCTCGAAAATCCTTCACTAGATGCTTCCACCACCTCCATTTGTGCCTGTATCATTTCCCGTGTACGCTGCTTTTTCTCCACATTAAAATAATGCTCTTAAAATCGAGGATCTAGAACTGCTGCAATGCAGTACAGAGGGTTGGACTCAGTATCTTGAAACCGGTTGGTAACGGCCTCCAGTAGAGTGTTTTTAGCCGTTTTTATGCCATGGTCTGTTTCTATCTCTTTTCCTAGCAGACGCTTCAGTGAAGCAATCAAGGGAATAACTTCAGAAATGGAAGCAGTAGTTGAGCTTATTTCTTTGGTTAACTGTTCAAATGGAGATAGAAGAGACAAACTATTTTCAACTAACATCCACTGATGTGCGCTTAGTGTTGCCGGCAGCTTGTAATCTGCAATGTATGCAGCTAAAACACGCTTTTGTTCAAAAAGACTTTGCAGCATATAGTAGGTGCTGTTCCATCAAGTGGCTACATCTTGCTGCAATCGTTTTGGTGGCCTTCCAAACTGCATCTGCAAAGCTTGTAATCTGGAATAAGCAAGCGGAGAATGCTTAAAGTGACCCACAATTTTTCTTCCTTTTGATATGATATCAGATATGGTGCTCTGACTTAGCAACGCTTCATTCACAGCCAATTGCAGCGTGTGTGCCATGCACGGTATGCTTTTAAGTTCACTGTCCTCCATTGCCTTTGCCATGTTCCGCACATTATCTCGGACAATCAAATGCACTTTAGACTTCTCAATGTGCCAAGTGTCAAGCATGGTTTTTAAAGCGTCAGATGTTGCTGCTGCAGTATGTGATCCAACAAACTCACGTGCGTTAAGTAGGATGTTTTGAAATTAAAATTTGTCATCTATCCACTGCGCTGTCAGGCTAAGCATGCTCGTTGGACTGACGTCTGAACTCCAAATGTCGGTAGTAAAACTGTATGCTATGATGTTGGTAGTCATGAGCTCATGAACGTGTTTTCTAATGCCCTGTACATACGATCGGACATTGATCGGACATTCCGACAACAAAATCCATGGATTTTTTCCAACGGATGTTGGCTCAGACTTGTCTTGCATACACACGGTCGCACAAAGTTGTCGTAAAATCCGATCGTTCTGAACGCAATGACGTAAAACATGTACATCGGGACTATAAACGGGGCAGTAGCCAATAGCTTTCGACTCTTAATTTATTCTGAGCATGCGTGGCACTTTGTGCATCGGAATTGTCCACACACGGTCGAATTTACGCAAACAGATTTTGTTGTCGGAAAATTTTATAGCCTGCTCCCAAACTTTGTGTGTCGGAAATTCCGACAGAAAAAGTCAGATGGAGCCCACACGATCGGTATTGCTGACAACACAATCCGAGCGCACTTTTTCCGTCGGAAAATCCGAACATGTGTACAGGGCAATACACTGCAAAACAATTCAGGTAGACAGGTATTTGCAAAGTAGCGTCTGCTTGGTAGTAAGTAACGCGGTTCAATATGTTGCATGAGCCTACGAAATCCAATGTCCTCCACAACAGAGAATGGCTTGGTCGTCTAATGCAATAAATTCCATAATTTTATCTGTAATGGCACAAGCTTTGGGACTGTCACTTGCAAATTTTTTAACCTTTTCAAAGACTGTGGCCCCGGATGGTGTTAAGCCTTAGGCACTTTTTGGAAGTGGCACGGTTTTCTTGTAATCTGAATGCTGAACTGAATGACGTGTTTTCAGGTGGTGTATCAAACCCGTTGTTGAAAAATGCCTTGGCATTGTACCCCCTCTTGAAATTTCTGCTGAGCAAAGACTACAGATTGCAAATTTGGGGTCTTTATCAGAAACTTTAAAATATTTCTACACTGCAGACATGGTCCACCTTTGCTGGTAGAGCAGAATAATAGCATAGAATTATTTTTTATAGTGGGAGTGAAATTTGAGGAGGGGGGAAAGGACGAAATCAATTTAAAAGCTAAACCCCAGGAGGCAGCTTTAAAAAATACAAAACTAACCAATCCTTTTTTTTTTTTTTTTTTTTACGGTGCAACTCTTGCCATGCAAGGTAGTTATGTCTGCACTGCAGTACATCTGACTTGTATCAAAAAGAGAATTGAACTGATTCAATTTGATTTGAAATGGAATAGATTGCTTGCAAATTGCAATTGCATGCTATTTTATTTTTTTTTAGCTATTCTGTAGTATACTTTAATAGATTTCATGCGCTTGTTGTCATTGAATTTGTCAGAGTAGTATTATAAATCAATATAAAATATGTTGGTGCGCTTATCAAACTATCCCCATCTGTTGGAATGGTGCTTATATATAAAATCCTAAACCTTAAAAATACCCTGATATCATAATCAGTAAAGTGAATAAGTGCAAATAAATAATCAATCAATAAAGTGAACAAATGCAAAAAAATGCATCAAAAAACCTATACCCTGATATCATAATCAGTAAAGTGAATAGGTGCAAATAAATATATCAATCAATAAAGTGAATAAATGCAAATAGATGCATCAAAAAACGTAAAAGGGAACACACATCCCTAGATATATGTAGATGAAAAAAAATAAATAAATAGTGTCTGTTTGTGTTAATCCAGCTGAGGTCTAAATGTCCAATCAATTGCCTTTGATGAACTTGCTTGTATTTTAATTCTCACAGTTCACAGTTGCATGATGAATTACATTTGCAAGGTGATAATTCACATAAAGATAATAGAAAAACCATTGGGGGGCATGGCCTGGATGGAGACCAAGATGGCAGCATAAGCCAAGAGCTCCTGCGATCCGGGGACTGAACCTTGCTTTTTAGGGGAACCTACACCTTACAAGCACCATGAGCAGATCCACCCGGAGCTCCTCTACATCCCGAGCAATCATTGATTCAGGTATGCAGCTGAGCAGAAACATACCAGAGCTGTTTCGGACCCAGCGCATGGCTGCACACACGGCCTCACAGGCCCCAAACCCAATCTTGCCTAGCATGGAACCCGACACACCGCTATCCGGAGGATCCGCCATGGTTGCGGGGCGAGCTCACCCCCCCAGCCTGTTTGATTTAGAGACAGTCGCCGCTGACATCAAAAACACCGTTACAGCGGCGATCGCTGACCTTAAAACTGAAATCCATGCGGTGGCACATCGGATTGATGGGGTGGAACAAACTTCCCAGACACATGCGGCCGCCATCCGACAAGTCCAAACCACCTTTGACTCCCAGCTCTCCTAACTCCTAGACATTCACAGGCATGTCGAAGATCTCGACAATCGCGGCCGGAGGCACAATATTAGAGTGAGTGGGGTTCCTGAGGACATTGAGCCGGGATCACTGCAACAAACTATCTGTACAATCTTCAATGACTTGATTGACCACCCAGCAGACTCTCCCATAGAAATGGAAAGCGCCCACCGTGCTTTGCGCCCATTACCCCGTGAAAATGAACCACCAAGGGATGTAATATGCTGTGTGGTTAACTTTCCACTTAAAGAGGAAATTCTCCGTAAAGCCAGAGAAAGAGGCCACATCCTCCATAATGGCGTAGAAGTCAAGTTATTTCAGGATTTGTCCCAGATAACGCTCCAGAATAGGCAAGCTCTTCGCCCCCTACTGGAAGTGCTACGAGCCAGAAATATACAATATTGCTGGAAATTCCCTTTTGGGCTGTCAGCATCCTCCAGAGGTCGCTCCGCGCTACTCCGCACACCCGAGGACCTGCTGGGTTTCTGCGAACAACTCGATCTCCCGCAAGTCGAGCTTCTGGAATGGTATGCCTCCTACTTTCCCTCTGAACCCTGGCTCCCGGTCTCTCTCCACCCATCACCGAAAGCCCAATGACAGAGATCCCGCAGATACAGAGCTGATCAGTCTTCCCCGGGAAACCATGCATCACGCCGTGACCAGCACCAACGCAGTCCGGGCTCCCCGTCCACACCCTCCAGGAGGAGAGACCGCATGGATGTCTAATACACCTTGACTCTTGTTTGCCAAGTGCCGCCACCTGTGAATAACTGTCCACACTCACTCTTCCTTTCCTCCCCACCCCTCTCTGTTTCTATTCCCTCTTTAGGACTTTTGCCCTCATCGGTTCCTCCATCAGCCTTTCAAGCCTCATGAACCCACCTGACAACACTACACTACAGATGCATCGACTCATCAGCTAGATGAAGATTGCGTAGAACCAATAGTGCTGAAGTATCACTACTCACCCCTTCTGGGCCGCTCCACCATCCCTCGCAATGCTCCTCACAGAACTGTCAGCACAGCACTTGCTATGCCCCGTCGCTGTTGTCTTCATCTTTGGGAGGTAACTCTTTTTGCTACATATCAGCATCTATCCAGCCCCCATGCCCTTGGCTAGGAGAGCAGACTCTCTACATAAGGAACTGTTGTGCCTTTCCCCCTTTACCTCTTCCCCTGGACTTCCTCCGTGAAGTTCTTTTTTTATCTTTTGCAGGTTGTTTTCTTTTCCCTTTTTTTATAACATTTGTGAAGACGTTCTTTTTTTATCCCTTTGTCTTCATGCATAGAGGTACACTCACGTAAGTGGCAGAACCTCTGATATAGTCTTGTTAAGTTATTGTAAATCCTGGTCCAGCTACCATGTATGTAGTGTGTTTTTCTTTGTTAGACTGAGATGTCAGTCTGGGTCACTCTCGTGCGGCAGGAGGATGTTTCCCCAATGCCACCGAGACTGACAGGGTGGTCTTTTTACACATCCCCCCTATTTTCTCAGGTAAGGATCACTTATCTCGAGTGTTTCATTAACTCTCATTCGACATTCAAGGCTCTCAAACAATCACACAAAGTAGCTGTTCTCTTCTGCCCCCCTGTTTACATTTATTTTTCTGCAATAAGAAGATGTAATCAGTGGCGGCACTTGGCAGAATTGTTTGTAATGGTTCATTTGTCTCATTTTATGTTTAAAGGGCTCCATAGCACCCTGGTTTTAGACTTCACATTGGTTATTAAGTTATTTTTCTAGCATTAGTGGCAGGTTGCCCACTATACTCACCCTATTCTAAACAAGGTTAATCCTTCATTCCCCGGATTGCAACCTTCCTGAGGTCGCCATCCCTTCTCACGTCCCCACACAGCGGTCCCACTGGGATTCTTGCTGACCCTCCAGATTTTCCCTCTTTCAAGGTGGCTTAGCTAGACTAACACCACCTCTGGTTGAACTCTTCTTCCTTTCCCGCTATTCTCTTTACTCTTTCTTTCCTATATCCCTCTTACCTTCCCTGACCGCTCCCCCATCCCCTTCCTTGGCTTCCTTCCCCCCCCCCTTTTTTTCCTTTCTCTCCCTAACTTTGATTTCCTCTTCCTGATTGGATCCATATCTGCCCCTCCTAGTGGTATCCCCCCACCGTTCTTTTATCTGCACAATACTTCCAGTCCCAAGTCATGTCTTCCCTGACGTTGAAATGCCTATCTCTAAACATGAAGGGCCTTAACCTACCAGAGAAAAGGTCACAAGTCTTGTCTTCTCTCACCAAACACAGAGCCCACTTCATATTCTTGCAGAAGACCCACTTTTGCTGGGATGCCGTCCCTAAACTGTCTAATTATATTTACCGAACAGGGTTCCACTCCACTAACCCGGATTCTCAGACAAAAGGTGTTTCTATTCTTATATCAAAAAATGTTAACTTCTATGTATCTGATTCCCTTGTTGACCCAGAAGGCAGGTATATTTTCCTTAAGGGTTCTTATGCTTCAAAACCAATCACATTAGCTAACATTTACTGCCCAAATGACCACCAGGTCGCCTTCTTTAGGAAAACATGTGACCTACTGGCTTCTTTCCAGTCAGGAATAGTACTCCTAGGAGGGGACTTTAACGTCCCCCTAAATCCCTTACTGGATTCCTCCACAGGAACATCTACTTTAAATTACAAAGCGTTATGCAAGATTAACTTACAGCTTCAATCCTTGACCTTGCATGACGTTTGGCGCACTTTGTCCCCCTCAGATAAGGACTATACCTTCTTTTCGGCCCCACATCAAAAATATTCTAGGATTGATTATATTTTTTTCTCTCCCAGTCAGACCTCCCTCTGCTCCTGCGGTCCACTATAGAACCAATGTTTCTGTCGGATCACCACCCGATCACAGTGACCTTATCTTTCCCTGAATCCTATTCTAGAACAAAGACTTGGCATCTGAACCCTTCCCTTCTCAAAGATCCTTTAGTGACAGACCATATCCGCATGAGAATCCAGCAATATTTTGTGGAAAACTTGAACCCGGAGACCTCTCCAATTTCCCTCTGGGAAGCACATAAGTGCGTGATTCGAGGTGAACTAATCACCCTGGCCACAAAAGCTAAGAAACAGCATCAAGAATACATAAACTCTCTTATCAGGACAATTGGATCCCTTGAAACCTCTCACAAACTGACCCACGTGCAAGCCACCCTATAGGAATTAACGCACTCCCGAGCCCTGCTTTTAGAGGAGCTGGGCAAGTGCTCTAGGAGACGTTACATCCTTGGCCAGAGGATTTTCTATGAACAGGGCAACAAGTGTGGTCATCTATTGGCGCGCACAGTCCAGAATTCAAAACTCTCCTCTACAATCCACCATATACGTGACCCTGGAGGAGGTCTTCTGGCCAAGAATGAGGACATTGCCAAAGAATTTGAAAGATTTTATCTTAAATTATATAATCTGCAGCCCACCAGTTCCTCACGGAATAATGTTGATACACGTACCGCACTTATCAAAGAATTCTTCTCCCGTTACAGCCCCAAGCCAATATCTCCCCAACAGTCCCGGGACCTGGAAGGCCCTATGTCAGCGCTGGAACTAGATATAGCTATGAAGCAAATGAAAACGGGCAAAGCCCCAGGCCCGGACGGTTCCTCCCTCCAGTATTATAAAGCGTTTACTGAATCATTAGCTCCTAAACTCCTGGACACATTTAACGCCTTATCGGACCCCCAAACTAAACCAGACAGAATGCTAGTTGCGCACATTGTGGTGATTCCTAAAGAGGGCAAGGATTCTTCCTTAGTTGCTAATTACCGACCGATATCCGTATTAAATGTGGATATAAAAATCTATGTGAAAGTTTTAGCAAACAGACTACTTTCACTGGTGCCTGGCCTTATCTCTTTAGACCAGGTCGGTTTTGTCCCTGGGCTGGAGGAAAGGGACAACACCATCCGCACACTAAATTTACATCACTGACTCACGTCTTCCAAATCACACAGATTCTTTCTCTCACTCGATGCTGAGAAGGCGTTCGACATATTCTTGCAGAAGACCCACTTTTGCTGGGATGCCGTCCCTAAACTGTCTAATTATATTTACCGAACAGGGTTCCACTCCACTAACCCGGATTCTCAGACAAAAGGTGTTTCTATTCTTATATCAAAAAATGTTAACTTCTATGTATCTGATTCCCTTGTTGACCCAGAAGGCAGGTATATTTTCCTTAAGGGTTCTTATGCTTCAAAACCAATCACATTAGCTAACATTTACTGCCCAAATGACCACCAGGTCGCCTTCTTTAGGAAAACATGTGACCTACTGGCTTCTTTCCAGTCAGGAATAGTACTCCTAGGAGGGGACTTTAACGTCCCCCTAAATCCCTTACTGGATTCCTCCACAGGAACATCTACTTTAAATTACAAAGCGTTATGCAAGATTAACTTACAGCTTCAATCCTTGACCTTGCATGACGTTTGGCGCACTTTGTCCCCCTCAGATAAGGACTATACCTTCTTTTCGGCCCCACATCAAAAATATTCTAGGATTGATTATATTTTTTTCTCTCCCAGTCAGACCTCCCTCTGCTCCTGCGGTCCACTATAGAACCAATGTTTCTGTCGGATCACCACCCGATCACAGTGACCTTATCTTTCCCTGAATCCTATTCTAGAACAAAGACTTGGCATCTGAACCCTTCCCTTCTCAAAGATCCTTTAGTGACAGACCATATCCGCATGAGAATCCAGCAATATTTTGTGGAAAACTTGAACCCGGAGACCTCTCCAATTTCCCTCTGGGAAGCACATAAGTGCGTGATTCGAGGTGAACTAATCACCCTGGCCACAAAAGCTAAGAAACAGCATCAAGAATACATAAACTCTCTTATCAGGACAATTGGATCCCTTGAAACCTCTCACAAACTGACCCACGTGCAAGCCACCCTATAGGAATTAACGCACTCCCGAGCCCTGCTTTTAGAGGAGCTGGGCAAGTGCTCTAGGAGACGTTACATCCTTGGCCAGAGGATTTTCTATGAACAGGGCAACAAGTGTGGTCATCTATTGGCGCGCACATTCCAGAATTCAAAACTCTCCTCTACAATCCACCATATACGTGACCCTGGAGGAGGTCTTCTGGCCAAGAATGAGGACATTGCCAAAGAATTTGAAAGATTTTATCTTAAATTATATAATCTGCAGCCCACCAGTTCCTCACGGAATAATGTTGATACACGTACCGCACTTATCAAAGAATTCTTCTCCCGTTACAGCCCCAAGCCAATATCTCCCCAACAGTCCCGGGACCTGGAAGGCCCTATGTCAGCGCTGGAACTAGATATAGCTATGAAGCAAATGAAAACGGGCAAAGCCCCAGGCCCGGACGGTTCCTCCCTCCAGTATTATAAAGCGTTTACTGAATCATTAGCTCCTAAACTCCTGGACACATTTAACGCCTTATCGGACCCCCAAACTAAACCAGACAGAATGCTAGTTGCGCACATTGTGGTGATTCCTAAAGAGGGCAAGGATTCTTCCTTAGTTGCTAATTACCGACCGATATCCATATTAAATGTGGATATAAAAATCTATGTGAAAGTTTTAGCAAACAGACTACTTTCACTGGTGCCTGGCCTTATCTCTTTAGACCAGGTCGGTTTTGTCCCTGGGCTGGAGGAAAGGGACAACACCATCCGCACACTAAATTTACATCACTGACTCACGTCTTCCAAATCACACAGATTCTTTCTCTCACTCGATGCTGAGAAGGCGTTCGACAGGGTGGCCTGGGACTACATGCAGGAGGTGCTCACTGCTATAGGTTTGGGGACCCGCATGTTGTCATATATTATGGCCTTGTACACAGGCCCCTCCACAGCAGTAAAAGTCGACGGCCACCTGTCGGACGCCTTTCCCATTAGCAATGGCACACGCCAGAGGTGTCCACTTTCACCACTGATATACATTTTAACCCTGGAACCCTTCCTCAATAGGTTGAGAGATAATCCAAATATTCAGGGGATCACTGTGAAAAATAGAAAGTTTAAGGTCGCAGCCTTCGCTGACGACATTCTGCTCTCTTTGCAATCGCCCCGTATCTCCCTGCCCAATCTTCTCAAAGATATTGAATACTTTGGTACCTTATCAAACCTCAAAATCACAGGCACTAAACGTCTCCCTTCCTTCCCAGATAGTGACACATTGTCAAGAGTCATTCCCATTTCGATGGGAACAAGATGCACTCACATATCTTGGCATTCGAATCCCCACCCGCCTGTCAGACCTATACTCGAAAAATTTTCACCCGGCCCTTCTTCAGACCCAAAAGCATCTTAAAGATTGGATGGGCCTAAACGTCTCTTGGTTTGGTCGTTCAGCTCTGATTAAAATGATTTTCCTGCCTCGCCTACTCTACCTTACTGATCCCCATCTCCTTACCAGCAGGCTTCTTTAAATCCTATCGGAAAGCTTGCTCTGCCTTCCTGTGGAAGGACTCCTCACCTTGCATTAAATTCTCCAGACTCACACTACCTAAGTCTAGAGGGGGAATAGGTCTACCAGACCTCCAAAAATACCATGCCGCCTACCACCTCACAAGGATCGCTGATTGGAACATTCATGCCTTTAAAAAAGCATGGGTTTTCCTAGAGAAATCCTTCTCGTCAGGACCCTTACACCTTCTCCCATGGCTACCTTCTAAGATCTAGCCCCATACCCTCTCAGCTCACTCTACACTCCTGGATTTCAGAAAGGCCTTGTTATATGGATCATCTATCCCTCTCCCGAGCCCTTTAACCACTTTACGGGGGAACCTTGACTTTCCACCGGGGATCTCTGAAGACTTTTTCAGTCAGGAGTGGCCATTCGAAGACGTCCTAGCACTCCAGTTCTATTCTAATGAGAAGCCCTTATCCTTTGAAACCCTAAAGTCCATCACCAAGACGTCCTCTCTATCCTTTTGGACCTACAGACAGATTCGACACTTTCTCACAACTCATGCCAGTTAGTCGGTCTGGACACGACAACTCACACCCTTTGAATCCTTGTGCAATCGTAAAACACTGCAAAGACACTTAATCTCCCTCCTTTACACCCTTCTCTTAGAAACCCCAACGCAGACACCTGCCCCTTCACAAACCTCCTGGAATAGAGATCTCCAAATACTCCTTTCCACGGAGGACTAGAACACTATCTATGAATACGTACATAAAGGTTCGTTGAACGTGGCCATCCAAGAAAATGGCTACAAGGTGATAACTAAGTGGTATAGGACCCCGTCACGTCTTCACAAATTTTCCCCTAACATTCCTAAAACATGCTGGAGATGTGGGTTGCAGGTGGGAACTATGCTTCATGTGTGATGGGACTGTGTGAACATCCAGCCCTATTTGGAGGGAGGTCCACAGCCTCATCTCGCATATCACTACTTACACTTTGGACTACACCCCGTCCCAATTTCTCTTGCACCATACATCGCTACCCAAAAAAGACTACTACAAATCCTTAGCCATGCATATGGTTAATGCCGCCAGACTTTGTATACCCAGACATTGGCGCTCCACTGGCTTTCCAACAGTCAGGGAATGGTTTGCATGGATTTCCTCCATAAAAGAAATGGAGGAACTGATTTTCACCTTGCAAGACAGGATGCATAAATTTTCAGCTACTTGGGCTTGCTGGTCCCATTTCGTTACCACTGAACGCTACCTTCAGTATGTACCTTAGGGCTGACTGATGAATGCAGTAATGTCTCAATTGCCACGTTGGGGGGGGGAGGGGGCAGGTGCCGATCCACTCGTTTCCCCTCTCTGATTTTCCCACATTGAGCTTATCCCCCCTCCTCCCCTTTTCTTTTTTCTTTTCCTTTCTCTTCTTTCCCTTTATTTTTTCCGTAGATGGGCACCTTGTCCTCGTCCTGTCAGGATACATTGCAATCTAAATGATGAACATGCTCGAGTTACTGAGCCCTTTCCTCCCCGCAATCTATGCTGGAGGGAGGGATGGGGGGAGGGGACAATAGAAAATTATGATCCTACGCCATTTACGCATAATTATAACTTAATGCCTTGGTAATGTTCATTTAATCCCAGTTAGGATTTTCATGTTGTATCGTGACATAAATACCCTCCATGTGATTCTGTCAACTGATGTTTTGTGACAATACTCTTATCCTGTATGTTTTGCCTTACTCTTACGAAATAAAAAAACTTTTGTGGAAAAAAAAGAAGAAAAACCATCATTGCGCAGTATTGCTACAAGACTGGGCAAACAATCCACTCATACATTTGTAGTATTATAAGTTATACTACACTGACATGACAGCAAGCGCATTAATTTTTTAAACATGACAGTACGCAATAAATTATATATAATTTTTTTAATATATATTATATTTATTGCGTACTGTCATGTTTAAAAAATTCATGCGCTTGCTGTCATGTCAGTGTAGTATAACTATACTACGCTTACAAAGTGACAAATTCAATGACAACAAGCGCATACATTTTATAGTATACTACAGAATAGCTCAAAAAATAAATAGCATGCCATTCCATTTCAAATCATGTTTAATCAGTTAAATTATATGAAATCTTTTTGCTACAAGTCAGATGTACTGCAGTGCAGACAGACAGACATTTAAATACTAGTATTGCATGGCAAGAGTGCTGGCTGGTTGTTTAACAAAGGCCAAGTTGTAAGTAATACATGTTGTTTGACTGCTATAGACAGAAAGATCATCATTTCAGTTTCAGTACTATAGTAAAATAAATAATACTACTAGTTGGATTGTTTCTGTGAGTTTAAGTAAGGCAAAAGCGGCAATGCTCACCGGCAAATAGTAGTAATGGTAGCCATCCAGGAGGGACAGTGCCCACTCTTGTACTTGAGTATGCTTTGTGCAGCCCTCTATGAAGCCATCTCTCGGGTCCCAGCAGCGCTTCTCGGGTCCCAGCAGCATCTCTCGGGTCCCAGCAGCGTCTCTTGGGTCCCAGCAGTGTCTCACAAGCACGAGGAGCGTCCGCAGGGAAGGTGCCAGCGTTTCAGCAGGGAACGTGCTTACGAGTGCGGCGTCTTAACCACGAGGAACGCGCACCCCGCCCACACAACGAGTGACGTCAACCGCTGCTTCTCCCACCGCTACTGCTCATGCGCGATTTTCAGCACCATTATCGGCAAGAATTCTCTTTCGGCAATTTGCGGAAAAGGCCATTTTCGGCCAATATGTTTCGGCGGCCGAAATTTCGATGCATCCCTAGTTACAACTCCTATAATTATTTATTTTTTTGCCATGTGTGTCCTGTTGAGGAAATTTCCCTTCACTTCTTTTTCCAGTTAAAACAGGAAATGTGCTGAAATTTTTCCACAGTGACAGAATCCTTGGGTGTCCCCACTGGATAATTTCTCCCCTATTACTATTCTGGGGACAACCCAAAAATAGGTATTTTCTTTTATTTTCACTTTTGATGATAATGGTAAACATGACAAATAGAGAGAGTGTATCTCCCTAACAGGGACTCAAACAGCAATAAAAACCGACAGGTGTGCTAATCCCTCTCCATTCTATGCAAAACTAAAAAAAAAGTTTTGCCTTTAGTTACGCCTTAATGTTATTACCATATGGAGTTATGAACCATTCACATCAGTCCCTGCCTCACATAATACCTCAGCTCCATGCACACAGACTATTGAGTGATTTTTAGATGGAAGTCAATTTATCCATGCGTATGTGCTTGGATTTTGGGAGAAAGCCAGGGTACCTGGAGGAAATGTAGGTAGAATATCTACAGAGATATTATACTTGGTGGGAATAAGTGCTTGTTAAGTCATTTAATGTCACTTTTCTATGCCACCAGATCTCTGAAACTGATTGAAAATGTGTATTTCTTAGAGCCACCTTTACTAACATTGTGTGCTTTCTTTGCTCTTGTCTTGAGATCAGTACCCAATTACTTTTACAAAAAAATTACTGCAGGACGAAATATATTGAGGTGAAGAGAAATAAATATTGGACATCTCCTGCAGTTACTATATTTGGAATGCATAATTTGAAGGGCACAGAAAATTAGATACTGGTGATGCTTGCAGAACAGAATACAGCAATTATAGCTTTTATCTGTAACGCCTACACACATTGTAAGGTCTTTATATATTACAAATATGTCAGTTTTCAACAACAGATTTATCAAATAAAACTATAGCATTACAATAACAGACAAAAAGCTTGAAGAAAAATATTTCCTTCGAGTTGTGAGACTACTTTGACATATAAACCTTTACAAGTGTAATTCTCACTTTCTAAAGACATGGCAACATGAAACCAAACCTTGACTTTATTTTAAGGAGAGGTCCAGCCTGGGCTCATTTGGCTGGGCTTCTCCTAAGGGTCACAGGAATGCAATGCATTTTGCACTCCTGTGACCCGTTTTCAGCAGAATGCGGTCTGAAGTCCACTCTCTGCTGACGTCACCAGGATCAGTCCAGTTACTGCATCATCCCAACTTCCGAAGTCTGGATCCGCCAGGATGTGCACTCTAGGGCTGAGTTCACACTGATGTGAATTGGATGCTGGTTTCCCTGCATCCAATTTGCATGACAAGAGACTGTGACGGGCTCTCAATAGAGCCAGTTAACACATCTCCGGGGTGGCTACGGAGCAGATTGCAGAAGGGTTCTGTGTATCTTTGGCTCTGTTTCAGGTCCAAATTCAGGCAAAAATTAGGGCCTGATTCATTCCTGAAATGGAGAAGAGGGACGCATCGGACCCCTGCTGTGGGCCGCATCCGCATACAGTGTGTACCCAGCCTAAAGGCTGTCCGTAAAGAACAGAGAGAAGCACACTGCTCCAAGCAAACTCAGGTGCAGGATGGATCACAGGTGCAGACCTCGGCTCACCACCGTGGAAGACGAAGAAGACAAGGAATTGGTCGCACACTGGAACTCCAAATTATCTCGATGTCATCTTTATTGCCAAAAAAGGGTCAGACAGATACAGGCAATGGTAGATGTTTCACAAGCGATAGCTTGTTGTTCACAACCCAAAGGCTGGCCGTACCAGTACATATCACAGTTGATACATACACTCCAGGTACTATAACTTTTGGAAAGATTCAGTCACATAAGAACACCAGATGGTAAGTTGTACTATCAAGAAAAGAAATGCATTGTAGTTGGGTTGTGCAGATTAGGAGCATAACAAATAGATGTTTGCTAGTAGTAAAGTTAAAAAGTTAAATCCCTGGGTTAAATATTACCTTTGGAAAAACAAGAGAATAAAGACTATAATCTTACTTTATAGCTTTCTATCTATACCATTGTGTCTAGGGTGATGCAAGCTTCATATTAAAATACAGTTTAATATAGAACAGATTGGAATTACATTTTTTGCTGATATCTATAATACAGGCTGAATATTCAAGGGCACACTTTGTGCATGAATACATAATGAATAAACCATTAAATGATTTGACAGACTGACAACTCAACATACTTTATATTGTCAGTAAAATATCAATTTAATTAATACAACATATTAATGGTACATATAGTATAATGTTCAGTTTGCAACCTAAAGCTGACATTTAATTATTTTACCTGTTCCCATTGTTCATATGCTTATATGCGACCCCTGGCCAGCGCACTCACTGCATACTCCCAGCACAGTAACTAAGATGTCACGGGCAAATCCAAATGCATACTTGCGATTGGGAGCTTCTGATCATGTGACCACTGTGACAGCCAATCACAGTGGTCACATGATTTAAAAGTCCACTTCCACCTGCCAGGATTTAGATCCTTCTAATGGGCCGGAGGCTGTGGCAGCAAGGGTTAATAATAGTGAAAGTGTTACTAAACCCTTGTTTTCTTTATGTTAAAATAAAAAACATGTTATAATTACCTGTTCCGTGCAATGGTATTGCACAGAGCAGCCTAGATCCTCCTCTACTCAGGCCCCATGCCTGTGTTTCTGGGCCTTCTCTCCTGCTGGGTGCCCCCCCAGAGCAAGCAGGATGCTCTGGGGGCACCCAAGCAAGCACATTTCCAAGCCAGGGATCTGTGTGTCCGCAGCTCATCCCTGCCCCCTCTGCCTCCTGATTGGCTCACTGACTGTGACTCCCACTGCTGCCAAAAGCCAATCAGGAGTTCAAGTCCACAGAGAGCCAAGATTCTCATGAACATCACTCAGTCAAGATGGGGCTCAGGTAAGCACTGGGGGGCTTTAGGGGGGCCACTGAACACAGACTTTTTTTATCTTCATGCAAATAATGCATAAAGGTAAAAAACCTTGTGTCTTTACAACCAATTTAAATATAGTTTAAATGCAACTGAATATAAGCACCCGAATGTGTCCTTATATTAGGCTTCTACATTCCTCTGTACTCAGGTCGGGAAAAGGTCAAGACTCTGAGGTAATCAGGATCTGCTGCAATGCACATGTGTTGACTTTGAACATGTTGACAAAAGGAGATAGAAAAATTAGTAATTAGGGAGTGTGCTGATCAGGAATGTCCAATCAGCAGGCTGAAGTTGTGCTCTTGACCAACCTGGGTCATTGCCGTGGTGGTCCAGGACCTGGCTGCTCTATCCAGCAGAGGTGCTTTTAAAAGTAGACTAGCTGAACAAAATTACAAATCCCTTAGACCCCTTTCACACTGAGGCACTTTTCAGGTGCTTTCACGCAAAAAAAAGCACCTGAAAAGCTCCTGAAAACCTATTTCCATTAAAATCAATAAATGCTTTCACACTGGGGCAGTGCGCTAGCAGGGCGGTGAAAAAACACCTCCATTGAAATTAATGTAAAGCTCTTCAAAAGCGCCTGAAAAGCTCTTCAAAAGCACTCAGTGTTTTACTGGCAGTTTAGAAGCGCCTCAGTGTGAAAGGGGTCTTAGTAGGAAAAAAAAATTGTTTTCATACTCATATTTAAACTTTGTATATTTTGTATAATAAAGTTTATTGAACAAATCAGAGTACAGTAGATGGTTTTGCCTGAGCATGAGTTCTGGCAGAACATTTGCCTGTTCGGACATTTTCCGAATACCCGCATTTGCAAGGTGATCGCCAGATCCCGACTAACACCCTGCAATGCACTGAATGCTGTACAGTGCATTTTTTGCCCTGATTGGGCAAATATTTACCCAATCAGGGCACTGTCTTCTTCTAACGGCAGAAGAGGCGGTGCCACTGGGTGATTTGGCCGGGTGGCCCCGCTCCTTACCTATATAAGAACTGTCAAAGTGCAGATCAGGCATGAGGCAGGAGGCCTCCCAGGAGGCGGAGCAGGGTTTTTTTTCTATTTTTTGTGTCTGGCGAGCATCGTGATTGATGATGGATATACATCGAGGGACAATTTTTTTATGTTTTATTTTTTAATAAAGGACTTTGTCAAAAACTGTTTCTTGTGGTTAAATACTAGGGATGAGCTTGATGTTCGGTCAAACAGAGAACATTATGGGGCATTCACAGAAAATTTGTGCACCGCGGAATGCCCCATAATGCACTGTGAGTTCGCAGTGCATTGCTGTATGATGATTGGCCAAAGCATGCACCTGACCTGCATGCTTTGGCCAATCACAGCGTGCTCTGCTGAAAGAGCCATAATTGGCCAAAGGCAGGGTGCCTTTGGCCAATCATGGCCCAGGGGGACTACGTCCATGCCCCACACTATATAAGGCTGATTACAGAGCGGTCATGTGTATTGTTGTTGGAGTGGACAGAGAGATAGCTTGAGTTAGATTAAGCAGGCAGGTTATTCAGTTAGTGGCAGTGTATTTGATATATATCTATATACAGTCAGTCTAATATATATATATATATATATATATATATATATATATATATATATATATGTGTGTACTCTGCATCCAGTGTAACCTACATCTACATCTACTACAGTGCATTCCTTTGGTGTACTGCTTCTAATACACTTCAGGCTGTGTACACAGTATCTAATACAGAGTGTACAGTTTCTACTACACTTCTGGTGGTGTACATAGTATACAATACAGTGCAGCTATTGTACAGTTTCTAATACAGTGCAGGCGGTGTACACAGTATCTAATACAGTGTGTACAATTTCTACTACACTTCTGGTGGTGTACACAGTATACAATACAGTGCAGTCGTTGTACAGTTGCTAATACAGTGCAGGCGGTGTACACAGTATATAATAGAGTGTGTACAGTTTCTAATACACGTCAGGTGGTGTACACAGTATACAATACAGTGCAGCCCTTGTACACGTTCTAATACACTTCAGGTGGTGTACACAGTATCTAATACAGTGTAGTGTGGTGTTGCAAAACAAAAAGTACATCATGTCCGGAAGGCCACCAAGGAGAGGCAGATGCTCACAGGCCACTAAAAGAGGGCAAGCAGCCTCTGTGTCTACAGTTAACAATGGTGGTCATGGACATGGTGCATCCTCTATAGATGGCTGTGGGACATGCTTGTCCTTTTTTGCTGCTGCTGGCCGTGTTATTGAGCCACAACATGCAGAAGAGTTGGTGGAGTGAATAACAAAGCTTTCCTCATCCTCCTCATCCTCTTTCACCCAGGCTCAGAGTAGTTTGCCTTCCAATGCATCTGCCAAAGTGGCCTATTCCACTGGCTCCTTGTCCACAGTCACTCCTTCTGTAGCCCCACCATCATGGACGGAGGAGTCCCCAGAATTATTTGACCACAGTGTCAGTTATATGCTGCTGGAGGATGTGCAGTTGTTTTAAGGCTCTGATGTTGGTTCACAGGTTGAGGAAGGGAGTAACGTGAGCCTAGAGAGAGGGGGTGCCACAGAAGGACAAGAAACTGGCAGTCATCATCCCCCAGCTGCAGCATCCTGCCAAGTTTGCTCCAGTGATGGGGAGGGAGGGGATGATGAGGTCACTGACTGTACTTGGGTGCATGAAAGAAGAGAGGAGGAAAGTAAGGAGGAGGAGGAGGCATAACTACAATGAGACAGAATGTCCTCTAGGGGGCAGCTTAAGGGCAGCCACCCTATTGCATTACACTGCAGAGCTCTGCAGGTGCAGGGCGCTGCTGACTCCCCGCTGACTTTTAAAGGTTCCTTGGTATGGGCACGTGTGCAGCAGATCGAACCATTTCTGTTTGCAACCTATGTCTGAAGTGGATAAAGCCCAAAAAGCAGCCTATTGGGCACCACATGCTTGACCAGACCTGCCATGCAGTCCGTTGGCAACAGCACTTGAAAGACCCATATTCTTGCTCCTCATCTGGGATCTGCAACCCTACTATACCTCCAGTCCTCTCAAAAGCCTTCACTGAGAAGAATGAAGGTATAGCAATAGGTGTCCCAACTACTGGCAGCCAATCTGCTAGCAGTAGACCACCAATTGATTTTAGCAGGCAAATTTCCCTTCCCCAGTTGTTGAGCCGTAAAAAGAAATTTGTTCCCAGCCATCCACGTTCTCAGCCTCTAAATGCTAGCTTGTTCACATTTCTAGCACTGCAACTGCTGCCTTTTCAGCTGGTAGACTCTGCCCCCTTTTGTGAATTTGTGGAATGTGCTGTACCTCAGTGGCAGGTTCCAAAACACCATTTCTTTTCACAGAAGGCCATTCCTGCTCTCTACCGGCATGTGGAAGGCAAAGTTTTGGCCTCTTTAGACAGGGCGGTCAGCAGTAAGATGCATATTACTGCTGACTCATGGTCCAGCAGGCAAGGGCAGGGATGTTACCTTTCCTTCATGGCACACTGGGTAACTCTGCTGTCAGCTGGGAAGTAGGGATGGGCTTTATTTTCGGGCCGAAACATGAGTTCGACTCGAACATTGGCTGTTCGCCCGTTCGCCCATTCGCCGTACAATTTAGGGTGTTCGCGGCAAATTCGCAAGCCACTGAACACCCTTTAAAAGTCTATGGGAGAAACCAAAAGTTCTAATTTTAAAGGCTTATATGCATGGTATTGCCATAAAAAGTGTTTGGGGACCTGGGTCCTGCCCCAGGGGACATGTATCAATGCAAAAAAAAGTTTTAAAAACGGACGTTTTTTCGGAAGCAGTGATTTTAATAATGCTTAAAGTGAAACAATAAAAGTGTAATATTCCATTAAATTTTGTACCTGGGGGGTGTCTATAGTATGCCTGTAAAGGGGTGCATGTTTCCCGTGTTTAGAACAGTCTGACAGCAAAATGACATTTCTAAAGGAAAAAAAGTCATGTAAAACTACTATCGCTACTATCACTACTACCTGGGGGGTGTCTATAGTATGCCTGTAAAGGGGCGCATGTTTCCCGTGTTTAGAACAGTCTGACAGCAAAATTACATTTCTAAAGGAAAAAAGTCATGTAAAACTACTATCGCTACTATCACTACTACCTACTGTAAAACTACTATCGCTAGAGCCGGCTATAATGAATTGTCGGTCCGGAAGAACTGTTATTGTATTGCCGAACCGACAATTCATTATGGCCGGTGCTAGTGATAGTAGTTTTACAGTAGTAAGTAGTGATAGTAGTGATAGTAGTTTTACATGACTTTTTTTCCTTTAGAAATGTCATTTTGCTGTCAGACTGTTCTAAACACGGGAAACATGCGCCCCTTTACAGGCATACTATAGACACCCCCCAGGTACGAAATTTAAAGGAATATTACACTTTTATTGTTTCACTTTAAGCATTATTAAAATCACTTCTCCCCAAAAAAACTGACGTTTTTAAAACTTTTTTTTGCATTGATACATGTCCCCTGGGGCAGGACCCAGGTCCCCATTTTGCTGTCAGAACAGTCAGTCTGACAGCAAAATGACATTTCTAAAGGAAAAAAGTAATGTAAAACTACTATCACTACTATCACTAGTTACTACTGTAAAACTACTATCACTAGCGCCGGCTTTTTATGACAATAACTTGCATATAAGCCTTTAAAATGAGCACTTTTGATTATGCATGTTCGTGTCCCATAGACTTTAACAGTGTTCGTGTGTTCAAACACATTTTTTGCCTGTTCGCATGTTCTGGATGCGAACCGGGGGGGTGTTCAGCTCATCCCTACTGGGAAGGATGCAGGACAGTGTTCAGTGCTGATGGAGCTTGTTCCGCCACCATGCCTTCCAAATGCTAGTGGTGATTCTGCCACAGCTCTCTCCTCCACCCTCTCCTATTCCTGTAAGCCTTCAAGGGGCTATGCAAGCAGTCAAGCTAAAAGATGCCATGCAGTGCTTGAGTTGGTCTGCCTAGGGGATAGGAACCACACTGCAGAGCCCCTGCAGAGCTGACAGAGGGCTCTGGCTTAGGCTTAGAGGTGGTTGATGCCACACCAGCTTCAGCCAGGAATGGATGTATGCGATAATGGCACTAACCTTCTCTCCACCCTCCAATAGGGGCACTTGACCCATGTTCCATGTTTGGCACATGTCCTGAGTTTGGTGGTACAGCGGTTCCTGAGCAGGTACCCTGGCTTACATGATCTCCTGAGGCAGGCCAGAAAAGTCTGTAGTAATTTCCGCCAGTCATACAATGCCAGTGCTTGGCTGGCTGACATTCAAAGGGAATGCAACCTGTCCACCAACCACCTCATTTGTGACATGCCCACCAGGTGGAACCCAACATTGGCAATGCTGCAACGGCTGAACACACAGCAGAGGGCCATCGATGAGTACCTGTGCTAGTATGGCACCAGGACAGGGTCAGGGGAACTTGGCTTCTTTTCGCCACACCAGTGGCTACTGATCAAAGATGCATGCACTATCCTGTCACCATTTGAAGAGGCCACAAGGATGGTGAGCAGTGACAATGCATGCATCAGTGACACTGTCCCTCTAGTATTCCTGCTGGAACACATGCTTCATGGACTCATGGACAAGGCACTTGAGGCAGAACAGTGGGAGGAGGAGGAGAACTTTCTTTCCTCTCAAGGCCCCCTTTATCCAGATAGAATTCCTGCAGGCCCGTCAAACACACAGGAAAAAGAGGAGGAGGAGGATTATTGTGTCAGCATGGATGTAGAGGATAACACTCAGCAGCAGTCTTCTAGGGATGGTTTTCAGTCCCCAGAAGCCCAAGGAGTTGTACGTGGCTGCCTCTGCAAACTTATGCTGCATGGCCTCCCTGATTCTGCAAAGCCTGCGAAAGGACCCTAGGATTTGTGGTATTACAGTGTTCTGGTACCACCAACACCTAAGGCCCAGTTTTTCTGCAGAGTATATAGGGCAGGCCGTATAGTATGTATACTGCTGTTCAGAGTATATAGTGCCTGGGGGCACCCCACGCCATTTTTTTAAATAAATTGGTGCGGGGTTCCCCTTAATATCCATACCAGACCTGAAGGGCCTGGTATGGATTTTGGGGGGACATCCACCCCATTTTTTCTTGTATTATTGATATTTTTACCTATATTGCCAGGATCCGACAATACATTACAGCCGCAAGCAGTTTTTAATGACATTTTTTCCTTTAGAAATGTCATTTTGCTGTGGCACTGTTATAAACATGGGAAAGATGCGCTACTTTACAGGCATACTAAGGACACCCCGCAGGCATGATATTTAAAGGAATATTTCATTTTTATTGTTTCACTTTAACCAATTCAGCCCCGGAAGGATTTACCCCCCTTCCTGACCAGAGCACTTTTTACAATTTGGCACTGCGTTGCTTTAAATGCTAATTGCGCGGTCATGCAGTGCTGTACCCAAACAAAATTTGCGTCCTTTTTTTTCCCACAAATAGAGCTTTCCTTTGATGGCATTTGATCACCTCTGCGTCTTTTATTTTTTGCGCTATAAAATGGAAAAAGACCGAAAATTTTGAAAAAAAATGATATTTTCTACTTTTTGTTATAAAAAAATCCAATAAACTCAATTTTAGTCATACATTTAGGCCAAAATGTATTCGGCCACATGTCTTTGGTAAAAAAAAAATGTCAATAAGCGTATATTTATTGGTTTGCACAAAAGTTATAGCGTCTGCAAGCTAGGGTACATTTTCTGGAATTTACACAGCTTTTAGTTTATGACTGCCTATCTCATTTCTTGAGGTGCTAAAATGGCAGGGCAGTACAAGGGCAGTACAAAACCCCCCAAATGACCCCATTTTGCAAAGTAGACACCCCAAGGAAATTGCTAAAAAATGATAAAAAAAAGTTTACAAAAAGTTGTCACTAAATGATATATTGCTCACACATGCCATGGTTATATGTGAAATTGCGCCCCAAAAAAATACATTTATCTGCTTCTCCTGAGTATAGGGATACCACATGTGTGGGACTTTTTGGGAGCCTAGCCGCGTACGGGGCCCCGAAAGCCAAGCACCGCCTTCAGCATTTCTAACGGCGTAAATTTTTGATTTCACTCCTCACTACCTATCACAGTTTTGAAGGCCATAAAATGCCAAGATGGCACAACCCCCCCCCAAATGACCCCATTTTGAAAAGTAGACACCCTAAGCTATTTGCTGAAAGGCATGTTGAGTCCATGGAATATTTTATATTTTGACAAAAGTTGCGGGAAAATTATAAACTTTTTTTTTTTGCACAAAGTTGTCACTAAATTATATATTGCTCAAACATGCCATGGGCATATGTGGAATTACACCCCAAAATACATTCTGCTGCTTCTCCTGAGTACGGGGATACCACATTTGTGGGACTTTTTGGGAGTCTAGCTGCATACGGGGCCCCGAAAAACCAATCACCGCCTTCAGGATTTCTAAGGGCGTACATTTTTGATCTCACTCCTCACTACCGATCACAGTTTTGAAGGCCATAAAATGCCAAGATAGCACAAACCCCCCCAAATGACCCCATTTTGGAACTTAGACACCCCAAGCTATTTGCTGAGAGGCATGGTGAGTATTTTGCAGCTCTCATTTGTTTTTGAAAATGAAGAAAGACAAGAAAAATGTTTTTTTTTTTTTTTAAATTTTCAAAACTTTGTGACAAAAAGTGAGGTCTGCAAAATACTCACCATACCTCTCAGCAAATAGCTTGGGGTGTTTACTTTCCAAAATTGGGTCATTTGGGGGGGGGGGGGGTTGTGCCATCTGGGCATTCCATGGCCTCCGAAACTGTGATAGGCAGAGAAGAGTGAAATCAATAATTTACACCCTTAGAAACCCTGAAGGCGGTGCTTGGTCCTGTACATGGCTAGGCTCCCAAAAAGTCTCACACATGTGGTATCCCCGTACTCAGGAGAAGCAACAGAATGTATTTTTTGGGGTGTAATTTCACATATTCCCATGGCATGTTTGAGCAATATATCATTTAGTGACAACTTTGTGGAAAAAAAAATTGTCTTTTTCCCGCAACTTGTGTCACAATATAAAATATTCCATGGCCTCGACATGCCTCTCAGCAAATAGCTTGGGGTGTCTACTTTCCAAAATGGGGTCATTTGGGGGGGGTTTGAACTTCTCCTGACATTTTATGCACAACATTTAGAAGCTTGTGTCACACATCACCCACTCTTCTAACCACTTGAAGACAAAGACCTTTCTGACACTTTTTGTTTACATGAAAAAATTATTTTTTTGCAAGAAAATTACTTTGAACCCCCAAACATTATATATTTTTTTGAAGCAAACGCCCTACAGATTAAAATGGTGGGTGTTTCCTTTTTTTTCACACAGTATTTGCGCAGCAATTTTTCAAACGCATTTTTTTGGGAAAAAACACACTTTTTAAAATTTTAATGCACTAAAACACACTATATTGCCCAAATGTTTGATGAAATAAAAAAAAAATGATCTTAGGCTGAGTAAGTACATGGATACCAAACACGACATGCTTTAAAATTGTGCACAAACGTGCAGTGGTGACAAACTACATACATTTTTAAAAGCCCTTACAAGTTACCACTTTAGATTTACACAGGAAGTCTACTGCTAAAATTACTGCCCTCGATCTGACCTTCATGGTGATACCTCACATGCATGGTGCAATTACTGTTTACATTTGACGCCAGACCGATATTAGACCCTAGATCTCTCCTCTGCCCTCAAAGCATCTGACCACACCAAGTCAATGTGATAAAATGCTTTCCAAATTTCCCAATGGCGCTGTTTACATCCGGCGATATCTAAGTCATAAAATGCTTGTAACTTCCGGTTTCTTAGGCCATAGAGATGATTGGAGCCATTCTGGTCTCTGATCAGCTCTATGGTCAGCTGACCGAATCACCGGCTGCATTCTCAGGTTCCCTGTTGGGACAGGAGAGCCAGAGAAAAACATGGACGACGGTAGGTCTTCCCTCCCACTGCTTGTAAAAGCAGTTTAGAGGCTAATTAGCTGCTAAGATTGCTTTTACATGAAAGGCGACTGCTGGTTGAAAAGAATGATACCAAGATGATTCCTACCCCTGCAGGCATCATTCTGGTATAACCACTCAAAGTCCAGCAACATACCAGTACGTTGCTGGTCGCTGTTGGGCATATATTGTAAACTTTTTTTCATGCAGCCTGTGGGCTGAACGAAAAAAAGAGATTAATCTGTGGGTATGCCCACCATTAGAATACCTCCCTTTATTCACCCACTTGTAATGATGGGCATACATGCACCATTTATATATGCCGAACTATGGGGTCATCCAAAAGGTAGGAGCAAATCGCTCCTCTGCCCCTGCTGCCCCCATGCTTCGGCATATATGCTTTTTTTTAACTGTGGTGGTGAAATCACCTCCTACAGCACTGGAGTCATGGCTTTATGTATTGTGGGAGCAAACGCTGTTGCTGTCAAAATAAATAAATCCGCGCTGCAACTGAATGGCGTACCTGCTAAGCAAATGATGGTTAACAATAAAACAAAGTAACATTACCGTATAACAGTAATGCCCCGTACACACGGTCGGACATTGATCGGACATTCCGACAACAAAATCCTAGGATTTTTTCCGATGGATGTTGGCTCAAACTTGTCTTGCATACACACGGTCACACAAAGTTGTCGGAAAATCCAATCATTCTGAACGTGGTGACGTAAAACACGTACATCGGGACTATAAACGGGGCAGTAGCCAATAGCTTTCATCTCTTTATTTATTCTGAGCATGCGTGGCACTTTGTGTGTTGGATTTGTGTACACACGATCGGAAATTCCGACAACGGATTTTGTTGTCGGAAAATTTTATAGCCTGCTCTCAAACTTTGTGTGTCGGAAAATCCGATGGAAAATGTGTGATGGAGCCTACACACGGTCGGAACTTCGGACAACAAGGTCCTATCACACATTTTCCATCGGAAAATCCGACCATGTGTACGGGGCACTAGACTTACCATACCTGCAAAGCAAATACAAAAAAAACATAGTAAAAAATAAAACATTTTTTAACGCAACCTGTGCCTAAAATCTATATATGCCGAAGCATGGGGGCATCCACCCACAAAAGGTAGGAGCAAATCACTCCTCCGCCCCTGCTGCCCTCATGCTTCGGCATATATGCTCTTTTTTTTAACTGTGGTGGTGAAATCACCTCCGACATGGTAAACAATAAAACACAATAAACAGTAAAGTATAAAAAAATTGCATACCTATAAAGTAAACATGATAAAACATAATAACAATAAAACACTGCAGAATAGAATACAGTAAAAAAGAGCAGAACAATAGAGAGAGAATAGAGAGATAACAATAAAACAACAACTGTTTTTGTTTTTTTTATTCTATATATTTTTTTGTGTTTTTTTTTTTTACTTTTTTTTTTTTTTTACACTTTTTTTTGTAACTGTAACTTTTGTAACTGTAACCGGTTCCAGGTTCGGGTCTCTCAAAATGCGATGGCATCTTGGGAGACCCTGTGAAAGTGTGCCTAGTCTGTGCAGTGCTGTACTGTTCGCTAATACTCAACTAGTGTATGGTAGCGTTCAAAACATTCACCAATGCAAAGACCAGGATTGTCAGGACAGATGGGACAATAATAGCGGGTGTCACGCCTATATCCGCGCTTGCTGCAGACACAACATCTTTTTTGGGGGTTCATTGGGTAGGGGTACTCGGGAGGACATAAAGAAAATGCCTCTCATGCAGCCGGCTTACTGCATTTGGTAGGGGAAGGTGAGGTGGAGCACCATCAGGAAACAGAAGGTCTCTGACGATCTCTTCCTGGAATTTAAGGAAAGATCCAGTCCATCCTGAAGCTCTGTATATCATATGAGCATTTAGCAAAGCCAATTGAAATAAATAAACAGACACTTTTTTGTACCAGCGTCTGGCCTTACAGGCAACTAGGTACGGCGCCAACAACTGGTCGTTGAGGTCCACCCCTCCCATATTTTGGTTATATTCGTGGACACAGAGGGGTTTCTCCACAACACCAGTCACCGTAGTAATTTGGACCGTCATGTCTGCATGAAGGGAGGTAAAAACGAAAACATTCTTATTATCCCTCCACTTCATAGCGAGCAAGTTATTACACTTCAAGCAGGCTCTCTCCCCAAGCCTAAGACAGGAATCTACAAGCCACTGGGGAAAGCCCCAGCGATTAGGTCGCACGGTGCCACATGCTCCAATCTGCTGATCAAACAAGTGACTAAAAAGAGGCACGCTCGTGTAATAATTGTCCACATATAAGTGGTACCCCTTTCCGAATAAGGGTGACACCAAGTCCCACACAATCTTGCCAGCGCTTCCTATGTAGTCAGGGCAGTTTGTCGGCTCTACGTGGCTATCTTTTCCCTTGTAAACCATAAAACTACATGTATAGTCTGTGGCCCTGTCACAGAGCTTATACATCTTGACCCCGTATCTGACACGCTTGCTTTGAAGGTACTGTTTGAATGACAAGCGGTCAGAAAACTTATCAAGGACTCATCAACGCAGACAACTTGATGGGGAGTAAACAAGTCTGCAAAACGTTGGTTGAAGTGGTTTACGAGGGGCCTAATTTTGTAGAGCTGATCGTATCCAGGGTCTCCATGAGGACGACAGAGTTCTTTGTCATTGAAGTGCTTGAACCGCAAGATCTGCTCGTATCGTGCCCTGGTCATGGAGGCAGAGAACAAGGGCATATGGTGAATTGGGTCAGTGGACCAATATAGAAAATAAGAAGAACCTAAGGTCAACGCTGCACTAAAAATGAGCAATTAAATGTTATAGGTGTAAAACAATTAAATGTTATAAGTGTAAAGCAGCCAGCACCCAAAGTTCAATACCAGAGCTAACAGCCGTCTTAACAGTTGGGTTAACGACTACATTCATGCACCCACCGACCAATCACAGCCCACGGGTGGGCTGTGATTGGTCGGTGGGTGCATGAATGTAGTCGTTAACCCAACTGTTAAGACGGCTGTTAGCCCTGCTCTGTTTCTAATCGGTGCTGACTGAGCTGCCTAGGTTTCCATAGACATTCCTAAGGCTGTGTGCAGTGATCTCTGTGAATATTCCCAATTACACCGATAACACTTTTTTCAGACTGAGTACAATACCAATACTTTTTTCAAATACTTGCTGATACTGATTACCGATACTTTTTTTTTTTTTTTCCAATAAAGCTTTATTTTATTAAATCTATACATAAATGTAGTACAGAAAAGTATGGTATTAGATAAAATGATAACAGTGTTATACAGAGGGAACAGTCCAGAAAGTACAACGTTATATTTTAACAAGTAGTCACATATAATACTTTGGAATTGTTGAAAAACACATTACATCTGGAGTGTGGGTTTATGGGATTACAGATGAGTGGGGACATAAAATGTAAAGAACATATATCAAAGCAAGTAAAATATTTTGTAAACATGTTGATCTTTATGAGCAAAGAAGAATAAAAAGGAGAGAAGAGAAAAAACCATATTATAATAAAATACTAATGTATAGCATTAGTATATGGGTCGAAGATTTTCGTTGGATTATGTTTGGGATAACCGTTGATTACTATGTCTGTGTGAAAGTGTACAATTAATCCTGGCACATGGTGCCCAGATGAAGGATAATATTTGTAGATTGAGATTTAATCATAGCATACAACAATAGATACCTATCATAGGAAAGTGTCGAGTAAATGTGGATGAAAGTACAGTGAAAAGTACAAAAAATGTAGGGGAGAGTTCTTTCCCGTCCCTGGCTCAGCCATGGGTCTAACGGGGAGTATCTTTTCAGAAGAACCATGTCCCAGGAAGGAAAGCATAATGGAACATTAAAATGATATCTGCAAGAGTAATGATATAGTCGCATCCTGAATTTTTGTTTCATGAAAGGCTATAGGGAGGGAGGTATACAATGGGGATGTATGATGTGTCTTATGATGTAATGGAGAAGGACTCCTAACTGATTATTTGGGTCTATTCAGATGTTGTGCGGAAATGTTGCCAACAGGCCCAAATGTTCCTGTATTTAGTGGAGGAGTCTTGTGCTTGATGTACAAGTTCTTCCATTTCGGCTATTTTGTTTACTCTTTTGATCCAGTCTGCGATTGTGGGTGGGTTGGGTGATCTCCAGAGAACTGGGATACAAAGTTTGGCTGCATTGATTAGATGTAGAGCTAGGGATTTATGATAAGTTTTCATCGGTAGGGAGGAGTGGTGTAGGAGGGCTTGGCCTGGAGAGAAATCTAGCTGAAGTGAAGTGATTTGGGAGGTGAGGTGAAAAACTTTAGTCCAGAAGGTAGAAATCGCAGGACAGTCCCACCATATGTGAAGGAGTGATCCATTTTTGTCATTACATCTCCGACAGTTGGGTGGAATCTCCGGATTAATGGTGTGTAACTTGAGAGGCGTTTTGTACCATCTGGAGAAAAGCTTATATCCGTTTTCCTGAGTTGTTACATTAATTGAGCCCTTGTGAATATTAGAGTATATCTTTCCCCATTCCTTATTAGAGAGTTGGATGGAAAGATCTTTTTCCCACTTTGTACTAGTTATATTTGTTTTGGGAGTATGCTCAAGAAAGAGGTTCAAGTACATGGTGGATATCAGGTGATGTTGTGGTTCGGTGGTGGAGCAAAGGGATTCAAAGAGTGATTGGTTTCTTGAGTACGCAGAACTAGTTTGGGGATCAAGGAGAAAATGTCTGAGTTGCATATATGACCAGAAAGAGATCTGGTGGTTCGTTCCTTGGGAGTTCAATGAAGAAAGCGGTTTAATTTTCCCCTTAGCGAAGAAATCTCCCGCTGTCATCTTTGTCTGGGATCCTATTCCATGAAGGAAAGAATCATCAATGCCTGGTGGAAAGTCTGGGTTATGTTTGATTGGTGTGAGAGGGCCTGGAGAGGAAGAAATGTGCAATTGTTTACATGTCGTATTAAAAGAATTCAGTGTTGTACCGATAAGGGGATGTTGTTTGCAATCTGGAGAGATGTGACGAGGATGAGTCCAGGGTAGATTATGGAGCGGTATTTGTGAGAAGGCTTGTTCAATGGCAATCCAAGCTTTGGTTTCAGGGTGAACATTCCAGTCAACTATTCGAGATGGTTGACAGGCCCAATAGTATTTTCGAATGTCAGGTAAGCCTAACTCACCTTTCATTTTGGGTATGGTCATTCTGTTGAAACTCATTCTAGGTTGCTTACCGTTCCAGATGAATTCCATACAGGATTTGCGGTATGAATCGAAAAAAGTTCGTGGTAGTGACACTGGGACTGTTTGGAGCAAGTATAGAAATTTTGGCAGTATGGTCATTTTTATAATAGAAATTCTGCCAAACCAGGGGAACAGACCCGTTGACCAAGCTTTGAGGTCTTTTTGAATAGTTTGGATAATGGGAGTGTAGTTTTTGCTGTATAAGTCTGATAGTGAGGTCGGAATATAGATCCCAAGGTATTTAATGGCATTTGGTTTCCATTTGAAAGGGAAATTATTTTGACATTGTATCACTATGTCTGGTGGTAGAGTGATATTTAAGGCCTCTGATTTAGCGAAGTTGATTTTAAGGTTGGTGAGATTTTCAAACAGAGTAAGTTCTTTGAGGAGAATGGGCAGCGTAATGTGTGGTTCTTTTAGGAATAGTAGGATGTCATCCGCAAACGCCGCTAATTTATAGGTAGATTTTGCAATGGTTATTCCTTTAATGTCTTGATTGTCTTTTAGACGTGTTAGACATGGTTCTAGTGACAAGACAAAAATAAGCGGAGAGAGTGGGCATCCTTGTCTTGTACCGTTAGATATGGAGAAGGCATCCGACAGGTGCCCATTTATCCGGACTTTGGCTGTTGGGATGGAGTACAGAGCAAGTATAAATTGTAGCATGCGATCTCATATGCCTATGTGTGTTAGGACCTCTTTTAGGTAGTCCCAGGCCACCCTGTCGAATGCCTACTCCACGTCAAGGGAAAGAAGGAATCCCAGTTGCTTCTTTGAAGTCAACCAGTTGTGAATACTGATTGCCTTTACGGTGTTGTCCCTGGCCTCTCTACCTGGGATAAAACTGACTTGGTCCAAGGAGATAAGGCCAGGGAGGGTGGGTAAAAGTCTATTAGCCAAAATTTTTGCATATATTTTCAGGTCGACATTTAGTAGAGATATTGGTCTATAGTTGGGAATTAAATTTGGATCTTTATCAGGTTTTGGAATAACCACTATGTGGGCTGTGAGAAGATCTCTGGGAGGGGGGTTCTCGGATGAAAGGGAGTTGAAAGCATTTAAGAAGTGGGGATGAAGTGTAGCAATGAATTCCTTATAGTATCCTACTGTTAGGCCATCCGGACCTGGACTTTTGCCTGTTTTGAGTTGTTTGAGCACAATATCTAGTTCATCCTTAGAGATGGGACGTTCTAGGTGTGATGCTTCTGCGTCAGAAATGGGTTTGGGACCGTGTTGGGCTAAGAAGTCTTTAATCAAGTGTGTTCTATGATCATTGTTTATCACTTTTTTTGTGGATTGATATTATATAGTTGCGAATAATAATTCACAAATTGGTCTGCTATCAGCGTATTGGAAGTTACTTTAGAACCTGAAGGGTCATTAATGGAATGAATTGTTGTAGATGATCTTTTTGCACGGAGGGCTCTGGCTAGAATTTTACCGGATTTGTTACCATGTTCGTAGAATAGTTTTTGTGATAATATATAATTGCGTTTTATTTGTTTATGTAACACTTCTTTCAACTCTGTCCTCACCTGAGTGAGTTCTTCAAGTGTGGAGATAGCTTGTGTTTTCTTATGTATTTTTTCTAAATCCTGTATGCATTTGGAAAGGATTGAAATATGTGCTTGTCTTTCTCGTCTTCTCTTGGAAGCAATAGCTATTAGTTTCCCCCTTATGGTGCATTTGTGGGCTTCCCATTTTATCATTGGGGATATTTCAGGAGAATCGTTACCCTGGAAATAAAGTTTTAGATTGTCATGTATAGTAGACACTATTGAAATGTCTGTAAGCAGTGAGGGATCAAGACGCCATATTTGTGAGCGAGTGTGGTTGGATGGAAATTCCAAGGATACGGTTATCGGGTGGTGATCTGATATGTACATTGGTTCGATGGAGGTGTTCTTGAGCATGGTGAGATCTCTTTGTGAAATAAAGAAATAGTCAAGTCTAGAGTAGCTTCCAAGTGGGTTGGAGAAAAAAGTGTAATCTTTAGTTGTGGGGTTTAAGGTACGCCATGCATCATGTAATGTCAATTCTTGGAAACACTTTTTTTTTTTTTTTTTTTCAAAAAGTTTTTATTTGATTTTCAAATGAAAAGGATACATTTACAGTATAGTATTGTGTACATTCAGATTTTGTAACATGTACTGAGGCGACAAAGAAAAGTATAAACTTAGGTACAAACTTAGTTTTAAGTAGGGGAAAGATTGCAATGAGTTTACCCATAGGAGTTGGCTGAAAGAGTACATTTATCAGATCGTAACAATTCCATTTTTAATTACAATTTATGGGTACCTGGATGGATCTGTTTGGGAAGTCCCTACTTAAATTAACTTATGCGATAGTAATATTACAGAGAAGAGAATAAAAAAGGGTGGGGGGGGAGGGGGGGCCCTACATGGAATAAGTAAAATAAGAGAGTTGGTAAGAGGTGGTGTAATATATGATTGTCCAGGTTTATAAGGTCCCATTAACATTAACATTGAGCAGGGTGGTGTCAGAGATTAGAATGGGTTTCCGTTTGAGCTAACTTGAGATGGCATCTGATGAGAGGTGTCGTAGTAGGAGAATGAGGATAGGCTGAAGTTTGCTATTTCCTCCTGTGAGAGGGAGGAGAGCATAAAGGCGTGCCACTTGGAGTGGAAGTGTTCTGAGGCGTTTTTCTTTTTGAAGTCCGTGTTTAGTCGGTCTTTGATGAGTAGATGCATGAGATCTCGCTTGATTTGGGTGATGTTGGGGCATATAGGTGAGATCCAGTTTTTCAGAATAGTTCTTCTTGCGATTAGGAGGCATGTCAGGGACCACACTTTGTGTGGGGTAGCATCATTCGAGGTCATTGTGGGTCCAGCAGAGACATTGGCGGTGATGGACCATGGCAGGAGTATTGGGTCCCAGTGGCCGAAGATGAGGAGCAAAGGATCCTTAGGTAGTTTAATTAGGGTTACTTCGAAAATGTAGGCGAGGACTTGTTCCCAGAATGTGGATATGTATGAACAGTCCCAGAAACGATGTGCCAGAGATGGTTTCTGGTGGTTGCATAGTGGGCAGAAGGCTTTGCTTTTGTCCATTTTTGATGAAAGGAAAGGCATATAAGCTCTGTGGGCTATTTTCAGCTGTGTTTCTCTCCATATTTCGTTGGGTGTTAACTTTTGTACAGTATTGAGTCCATGGAGGATTTTGTCCACTAGGTTTGGGTCCGGGAAGTCTTTGTTCCAGTTTTTAATTGAAGATGATGAGGGGGGTAGAGAGGACTTGTTGAGGAGAGATTTGTAAATTTCTGAGATGTTGTATGAGTTATTCGAGATCATTTGGTCTGTAACATTGGTTTGGAACCTTTTATCGACTTGTTTGCACGCCTCCCTTAAAAAACTGGTGCATTGACCATAGAAGAAGTTATGTGTTGAGGGTAGAGAGAATGTTTCCGCAATACTGGCAAAGGGTAACGGTTGACCTGTCCATTTGTTGCAGAGGAGGGAGAATTTAGTTAGGCCTTTCTGTTCCCATATTTCAAAAGATTTGTGTTCTAGACTCGGCGGGAAAGCTGGGTTTCCTTGAATCGGGAGGTGAACCGACATAAAGGGGGATATCTTGAGTATTTTCCGGGCTTCTCTCCATGCCACTGCGGTGTCCCTTAATAGGAGATTATGTTGGTAGGGAAGAGGGACTGCCTTCCATCTGCAGTGTAGGAGGGCTACTAGTGAGTAGGGATGGGCCATGGCAGATTCCAAAGAAAAATTAGAGTAGCGAGAGGATTGCGTTATCCAGTCTAGACTAGTTCTAAGCAAGCATGCTATGTTGTAAATTCTAATATGGGGGAGACTGATGCCCCCTTCGCGTCTGGGAAGATATAGTTTTTTGAGAGCTATACGCGGTCGTTTGTTTTGCCAAAGGAATTTAGATATAGAGTTATTTAGTGAAGTCACGTCTTTATGATGGAGAAGTAATGGGATAGTTTGCATTGGGTATAGTAATCTAGCAAAACTGACCATTTTCACTAAATGACATCTTCCCAAAAGCGAGAGGGGCAGATCCATCCAGATATTTAGTTCCTGGGTTATTTTTGACAATAAAGGAGGGTAGTTGAGGTGGTATAAGGAAGAAGGGAGTTTTCCAATTTTTATTCCCAAGTAGGTGATATGGGATTTAGCAACAGGGAAGATTGAGTGCTGGGTCCATTTTGGTAAGGCGTGGGTACCGATGGGTAGAATTTCGCTTTTGCTGTAGTTTATACGGATACCAGAGCACAAGCGAAATTCGTCGAATACATTTTTTATGGTAAGCATATCGGAGGTGGGGTTGGCTGAGAATATAAGGACATCATCTGCAAATAGGGATGTACGCAGGTCATGTGTGCCTATCTTTATGCCATGAAGGGGGGCTATTAATGTTAGGTATCTGGATAGTGGTTCTAGTGCGATATTGAAGAGGAGTGGGGAAAGGGGGCAGCCTTGGCGTGTGCCCTTATGGAGGCGGATTTCTTCTGATAGAAGACCTGCTACTACTAATCTGGCTGTTGGAGCTGTGTACATGGCGGTGATAAGGTGATGGAAGGGACCAGTGAAGCCCATTGCTGACATTGTCAAGGATAACCAGTCGAAGCTGACGTTATCAAAAGCTTTTTCTGCGTCTAACGTGATGATGGCATGATCAGTGTTAGGGGAATGGAGTGCATGTTCGAGTGCTAGCATAACTTTGCGGATGTTAAGGGTGGCAGTTCTTCCTTTGATAAAGCCTGATTGGGCGGGGTGAATTAGAGAGGGCATAATATCTGCTAGCCTAGTGGCAACGATTTTTGAGAGGATTTTCACGTCTAGGTTGAGTAGGGATATGGGCCTATATGAGCCCGGTTCCTGAGGGTCTTTGCATTTTTTAGCCAATAGTTTTATAATGGCTTGGTTCCCTGATTATAGGTATGTACCTCCTAACCATATATTCTGATAGACTTGGAGAAGAGTGGGTTCCAGAAGGGGTTGTAGGGTTTTGTAGAATTCACTGGTGAAGCCATCTGGGCCTGGGGCCTTAGATAGAGTTAGGTTCCGGATGGTTACCGAGAGTTCAGGGAGCGTGATAGGTGCATTGAGGGCTTCTAGTTGTGTTGGGGATATTTTGGGTATAGTTATTTTTTCGAGAAAAGCGCGTGCTTTTTGTGTATCTATGGGATCTGAGGCATAAAGAGTAGTGTAAAATTTATGCATGACTTTGTTAATTGGGAGTGGGGTGGTGTGTATGGCGCCTGTGTCGTCACGTAGAGATGTGATGTGTGTGGGGCGGTATGGACCTTTGCATAATCTGGATAAAAGTTTTCCTGCTTTGTTTCCGAATTTGTGGAATGTAGCATCTAGATGGGCCTTCTTGGTTTTTTCCAGGGTGTTTACCCAAGTGTCAAATTCTCTTTTTGCTACTTGCCATTCAGAGCGTGCGGCTGGGGAGTCTTTAGTGTATAGTTCTCGTTGTGCTTGATGTAGGCGGGAGCTAGCTTCTTTGTATTTAGTAAGGGTGTTGCGTTTGTAGGAGGCTGCATAAGATATGATACGGCCCCTTAGGAATGCTTTACCAGCGTCCCAGAATAGGTTGGGATCATGAATGTGCGGGGAGTTATTTGAGGAATATTCTGCCCATGCTTCTGAGATATAATGTTGAAAGTCCGTGTTGTTATGCAGGTAGGATGGGAATCGCCATATGTTGGGGTGTGGGGGTAAATCAAGGTTGTCGAGTGTCACCTCAATAGGGGCGTGGTCAGAGATGGTTATGTCGTGAATAGAGGAGTTCTGAAGGAAAGGGAGGAGATTGTCAGAGCCAAAGAAATAGTCTATCCTAGTGAATATTTTGTGTGGGTTGGAGTAGAAAGTGAAGTCCCTGTCTGTCGGGTGGGATAGGTGCCATAGATCCTGAATGTGGATGGAATCCATGGTGCTGGCCAGGAGGGAGGGGGTTGGGGGGTACGTGCCCTGTTTTGGTCCTTTCGGAGAGGATCTGTCATCTATCTGATGGAGAGTGTCATTAAAGTCTCCTCCGATCAGGTGGGGGTGATGCGTGTTGTTTAGAAGCCAACTGGTTAGTTCAGTGTAGAATTGTCTGCCTGGGTTGTTGGGGGCGTAGACGTTAGTTATTATTAGTTCTTTGGAGCCTATTTTGACGTGAGCCGTGAGTAGACGGCCCTGTGTGTCGTTTTTCACAGACAGGACTGAGCACGGGAGATTCTTGTGTATGAGCAGGAGAACGCCAGCTTTGCGTCCAGCTGCCTCTGAGCCTAGAACCGTGCCTACCCAGAGCTTCTTCATACGGTGAAAGTCTGGGGCAGATAAGTGTGTTTCCTGTAGTAGTGCTATGTCGGCTTTGAGCCGTTTGAGATGCCGTAGGATTTTCATTCTCTTTTGGGGGGATCTGAGACCCTTTACATTCCATGAGATTATTTTCATATTAGGGGGGGTTGAAAGGGGGTATGTGTAGGTAGGTTTGGTTTAACATTATGTGTGTGGTATGGTAATGTACCTGCTGTGACCGGGGGCATGACGTTGTTATATGGGAGGAGATTTAAAATAGAAGTGCACTTGATTTGGTAAGGGCCATGGAGGAGAAAGGGAAGAGGGGGAGGGGGCATAACATATACAGGGAGTAATAAACAGGAGAGTGTCACAAATAAAACCATTAAACATGAGAACTTCGCTTTTTTCCGCATGGAGTCACTGTGTAGGTCAACTCCCATATCAGGACCGTTGCGGTATATCCCCAGTGAGCCCTTGGAATTTAGCCAGGTATTCGTATAGGCACCAAGGGGTAATAGTCTTGGGGGAACAGGGGGGGGGTGGGGTACAGTTAGCCGTACACAGTGAGGCCAGGAGGACGTGAAGAACATATTTCAGAAAAGTACTACTACGATGTAACCTAGAAAAATGGAACATAGAAAATGGCTGTATATAACAACATTATACATTACGTGTCGATGCACGATATAGAATAGGAGGAACCTGGGGGGGACAGAGGAATCTGCTGTCCAAAATTTTGAGACCAGAGAGGTAGGGTGGCGGTTTCCGTTCAGCGAGCAGTGTAGCGGTGCTGGTCCGGGACGGAGGATCTGAAGTGCTTGGGAGAGTCCTTGCGCGGGCTTCTTTGATCCAGGGAGCGGTTGAGTTGAGAGCCTTTTGAAGGGGTGTGTTGTTGCGCGTTGGGGAACAAAGACCGCATGTAGGCTTCTGCTTCTGAGGGTTCCTGGAAGGAGAGTTGGTCCCCGCTTGGTGTCTTAAGGCGTAGGGTAGCTGGGAAGGCTAAGGTGAATTTGATTTGTTGTTTAAAGAGTTCGGAGCATATCTGTTGAAAGGCCTTGCGTTTCTTGGAGACTTCGATGGAATAGTCGGCAAAAATCAGGACCCTCACCCCGTCGATTTGAAGCGAGCGGGTTTGTCTGAATTTTTGGAGGATAAGAGCCTTATCAGCGTAGTTCAGGTATTTGGCTATGATGGGCCGAGGGTTTTTGCGTTCTTCACTATACGACCCCATCCTGTGAGCGCGCTCCACCGTGCAGGAGCCTGTTAGGCCTAGCGCCTCTGGGATGCGTTGAGAGCAGAATTCCGTTAGGGCAGATGCTTGGAGCGATTCGGGTATCCCCACGAATCGCAGGTTGCTCCTTCGGGATCTGTTTTCCAAATCGTCAAGTTTTTGGAGTATGTACTGGTTAGTCTTGTCTTGTGCTTGTTCCGTGGCTTGAGCTTGGTACAACTCTTCTTCCATGCTTGATTGGCGATGTTCTAGCTCGTTTAGCCTAGTGTTATGTTCTCCTAGCTGGGCCTTTATCTGTTTCATCCCCGCATTTACAGCCTTTTCCACTGATGCAGATATCATGGGGGATAGAAGTGCTGCTACAGCTTGTGCAATGCGTTCTCTTTTGTGATCCCCGGCAAGCTGTGGAGATGTGGCTGACAAGGAGAAGGCCTGGGAGGAAGCTGCTTGAGGAGAGGAGGCATGAGATTGTGGTTGGGCAGGAGATGCCTGAAGGGATGTGTGTGAAGCAGTGTTTTCACTTACATCCATCTCCGCCGAGTGCTGCTGCTGCGCGCCTGTGTGAGCTTCCGTGTAGGCCAAAGCCGGGGCCTCGATTTGTGGCTGGGCCGGTGGCGCCGTCAGGGCCGTATTGGAGCGGGAGCCGCGGACCTCCACGAATCGTTCCATGTAGCAGGTTTGTATGCCCAAGGTGGCCGGGGGTGTTGGTTGGCTTCTGGGCAGGCTTTTTATGCCGATTTGGTGTCCTCAGAGCGGGAGCTGTGTGAGGGTGCAGCTACTCCATGCGGCGCCGGAACCGGAAGTTCGGAAACACTTTTTAATTGCTCGTAACGCAGAGAAGGGTAATTTGGATGATCCCGAAGATGTATCTTGTATTGGGTTTAAGGGAACATTAAAATCTCCTCCAGTTATTAGAATACCCTCTTGAAACGATGCGAGCAATTGCAGTGTGTGTCGGAAAAACGGGACTTGTTTAATGTTGGGGGCGTATATGTTCGCTAAGGTTAAAGGTTTACCGAAGAGTGAACCTTTGACAAATAGATATCTTCCATCTGCATCCGCTAAAGTGTTCGTGATTATGAGTGGACACTGTTTTGAGATAAGGATAGAGACTCCTTTCGTTTTTGATTGTTTGTTGGTAGCGTGAAAAGCTGTTGGATAATGTAAGTTGGAGAATTTGGGGGTAGAGTCCGTTTTGAAATGCGTTTCTTGGATGTATATAATATCTGCCTTGAGTTTATGCATAGAAAGGAGGACTTGTGTACGTTTCTCAGGGACATTAAGTCCCCTTGCGTTGAGCGAGACAAGTTTAGTAGTGGCGTTGTGGTGAGGTATTGATGTAGGATTGTGGGAAACCGGTGACATTCTGTGATTTGGGAGGTGTTGTGTGATATACTGGATTGGTGTTTGCTGAATATAGTCCGCGTTTCAGGTATATGAGTGGCAGAGATAGAACAGTAATGGGACTCGTGCCTTGTGCTATTATGTGTGGAAGTCACGCTCTAGTAGATTAGTGAGATTCTATTCAGGATGAGAGTAGTTTGTTCAAAAGTAGGGAGGGATGTGAGGGGGACTGGGTATGCGGGAATGAGAATACTTTGATGACCGATGTGTAGTATTGATAGGGGTTATAGGTAGCGGTAGATAATCCGGGGACTAGCGATGCCTGCTCGCTAGGCTATATACGAGTATATTCTCATGATATATGGTACCAGAATGGGTCAGTGGTGATTTAAAGAAGGGTTGAGTGAAGAAATCAAGCAGTCAAATGAAACCACTCTTAGGGAAGGTGACCAAACGATATTGTAGAGAAGAGTAAAACCTGTCAGTAAGGGACAAGGTCCGCTGACATATGGGATAGATATAAGAAGATGGTATGGACTGAAGAAGGTCCATGTGTGAAATGGATGTACTGAGAGTGCTGTAAATGCTGACTTGTAACGTTCTTAGTGGGTGTTGAAAAGAGCATAGGTCAGTTTGCGAAGAGCAGTTGAATAATTAGGTGTATGGGCAGATGAATCAGTAAGGTTATGACATATTTTTGAGATTCCCAGGGCGATCGTGAAATGAGAAGAAAGAAGGAAAAAACGGAAAAATAAAATTCATCATAAGTAACACTCAAAATAGACATCTGGGAAGGATCAGATTCTCGAGTTGCAGAAGTCTATGTAATGGGTCAGTTAAACATTTATCAAGAAAACTTGAACAGTATGAAGAACAGAGTATTCAACATAGGTAGAAAGCAGTACCTCTTAAGAAAGATAAACCAGGCATGAACTAATTAATAATTAACTACCCCTGAAGGCTATTAAGAAGCTTGTTAAAAAGATATTGGAGTACAGCATCTACGTAGATCATTAAGCTAATAAGAAGTATATCCCATTAGATATGAGGGGGTGTTTATAAGAGAAAGATAAGTGTCTTTGAATCTCTCTTAGAATACTTTTGTCTGGAAAGCCTGTCAGTTCCGTTTTGGCATGTAGACAGCTTTCCAGTCAGAGAAAGGCAATCGTAAGGGGTAGGTTTATTTGAGCAAACAGGATGACAAGTACCCTAATCTTTGTATTATTCTTTATATATGATGTGATGTTAGAACGACTGAGGAGATTATTCCTGTACCTAACTATTTCGGGGTGAGATGTCACAGGCATCCTCATATGGGAGGTGCGTGTGTGAAAGCAGGGGAAGAAAGGTCTGCAGTGTGTCACCAAGGCAACAAGTCTGATCTCGATCTGTGTGAGAGCCAATGAGCGACTCCATGAGTCATGTTGAGGGAGATCTTGTTACCTCAGACCTTGGCTCCTCCCATGTATTCGCGCCGAAAGACGGCAACCAATTGAGCAATGGACAGCTGGTTGTCATGGTAGTAAGATTTGTGGTAGCTCAAGCAATTACCTAGTAATGTAGTTGCTATCTAAAAAATACAGTGAATAAATACAGGATCAGAACAGGGATATCAATGAATGTTACTAGCAGCCTGTCGTGTGTAAAAGGAGGGCATAATTGCAATTAGAATCATCAACCAGTGTAATAGGAGCGGGATGTAGCACTGTCAAACTGACAGTGTACCGATCAGCTAAAGGAGGGTGTGATTCTCTTTGGATCTTCTTCTTCTTCCTTCCTTTTTTTTTTTGTTTTTTTTTTTGGTTTGAGTGGACATCTCTGATGATCCTATACCCCATTAGATTGGAAAGTACAACCACATAAGAGTTTAATTATAACATAGCCCTAATGAAGAATGCACACTGCTAGTACGGGGCCGTATTTGAAATTATGGTGTGAGAGAACAAGCCATGAAGGCAAAGCTCTGCTTTGGTAGTCAGCTTTAAGAGATATAAAGCTATGCCCGTATGTAAAAAGTATGATCTAGGGGGCGTGGCCGACCGGAGCTGTAGATGGACGCCTGATACCACAGCTCGTCTCACAGGGGAGATATAGCAACCACTCAGGCCGCACAGAGAAGCTCATCCAGTGCCATCCTAGCCTCCAAGACACCGGGGACCATGGCCAGCACATCTAGGAAGAGAAACCCGGAATATCAACCAAAAAAACTCACTGAATTCTCCTACAAGCCGGCGGAGCAGGTCAGTGATATCCAAGATGGCGCCGGCCATGCCGCGCCGCGGGACTCATACACGGATCTGCCGGACGAATTCCTGGCAGATCCGGCTACATCAGACCCCCCAGCCTTACCCCCTCACCCCCCGGAGGGTGACACCCTCATGAATAGCCCTGCTAAGGCTAAAATGAGGCTCGATGCGCCGCCGCAGCGGCCGCCCATCCCACAAATTGAGGCCCAGGCTTTCAACTCCCTTCTCAACAACCAGGCCCTACACTCATCCATGGCAGCTTTCCCCACCTCAGGCCAGCCTGTTATGGATACCACATTAAAAGACATGCTGCTCTCACTGCAGACCTCCCTTATGACAGATCTCTCCTCACTGTTTGCAAAAATCTCCTCAGACATACACTCAATGGATGACAGAGTGACATGCATTGAAAATGATATGAGTGACTGCACTTCCAAAGTGAATGAGGTCATGGATGTATGTGCTGATATGAGAGAAGAACAGACATGGATGCGCGCCAAGCTGGCCGATTTAGAGGACAGATCTCGCAGGAACAATATCAAACTGCGCGGAGTCCCTGAATCCATACTACCTGCAGATCTACCTCGCTATGCGAAAGAAATGATGCATGTCATAGTCCCAGAAGCATCCCCCAGGGACATAATCATCGACAGAATACACAGAATAGCCAAGCCATCTCACCTAGCTGCCTCCATCCCCAGAGATGTCTTGATGAGGGTCCACTTCTTCCATGTCAAAGAAAAACTCCTGCTGGGGGTCAAAAATAAGTCACCACTGCCTGCTCCGTACACGGGAATTCAATTTTTCCCGGATCTATCCAAATATACTCTCCAACAAAGAAGAAACCTAAACCCAATAACCAAAGGGCTTCAAAACCACAAAATACCATACAAATGGCGGTATCCAGCAACTATCCTGGTCACTAGAAATGGGCAATCCCACGTCATACATGACCTGCACAAAGGCCTACACCTCCTCCACAACTGGGGAATAATTCTGGAACCCCCCAAGAGCCCACCAACTCGCACCGGCACATCTCAGGCCCGCAGCCGCATGGATCAACACCCCAGCTGAGGTGGCTTCACAGTTAATACCGTAATAGGCCTAACTACGGTACAGCACATCCCCTGGAGTTAGACGAATTGTTCCACTGATTACTCAGCTCCTCTCGTTAATAACTGTTTAAACCCCCACTTAGAGGTTGAAGCGGTGTGATACACCTCCTCTACGTCTCTTTTTTCACTTTTTGCAAAGTTACCTTTTCAGCGGTTTGCTCATTGGCACTGTATCGTTAACTGTCATTAACATTTTGCTCTATCTGCAGCTCTATTATCCTCCCTCTACCGGCTCCAGCGACAGACCACCATCCACCAACTGCTACAGTCACCAAGCTCCTCCGGCAAGTAAACCAGGTCGTCTAACTGTAAGTGACTTCCCTCACCAACATACCTACACCTCCCAACACCATGCCACTAAATATATTATCGCTTAATGCTAAAGGCCTGAACCATCCAGCCAAACGCCACTCTCTTTGGAAATCTGCCAATGCTCTACAGAGCGACATCTTGTGTATTCAAGAGACACATCTGATAAAATCAGACTCTCCACTATGCACCAATCGTCAGTTCCCACATATCTTCCATGCCTGTCACTCCACCAAATCCAAAGGCGTCATGATAGCAATAAAAGACACAGTGGACTTCCAACTATCCCAGATGCTAATTGATCCTGAAGGTCGCTACTTAATTTTAGTATGCTCCATCAACAAAGTCTTTTATACCCTTTCCAACATTTATGCACCGAACTCCAACCAAAAGAAATTCCTTCATAAGGTTCTACGTCTAATCAAGCAGATAAAAAAAGGACACCTAATCCTATGTGGGGATTTCAATATGGCTCCTGATGTCGCCATGGACACTACGTCCCCGGCGAAGAGGCGTATATCGCCACTGAAAAATCTTTTGTCCTCACAGGAACTATTTGATGTATGGCGATGCCACCACGGCTCAGAAAAGGACTATACCTACTATTCTCACGTGCATAATTCGTATTCGCGAATTGATCTATTTGTCACAGACAAGTGGCTCCTTCAGAATATATGCAAATCTGAAATCCACGCCACAACATGGTCAGACCACGCCCCAATATCTATTACTATCTCAGATTCCACTCCACAACGCAACACATTCCTGTGGCGAGCAAACAATTTTATACTACAAAATGAAAAATACACAACAGAAATCTCCAACCTTCTCACTGAATTTTTTTCTATAAACAAAGGCACAGTGTCTGACCATGGGGTGGTTTGGAGTGCCCACAAGGCCTATATTAGAGGTATGTTAATTAAAATGAGCTCCCTTCACAAAAAAAAGAGGACGCAGCGTTTAGATGAACTAACAACCCAAATCACCTCCCTAGAACAACAACATAAAGCCAACCCCCAACCCCCACAAACCATCCAATTATTGAATCTACGGCAAGAACTGAAAACCTTGCTCCTCCACTCATTTGAATACCTCCAGCGTAAGTTAAAAGCCACTTCCTATGCCACCTCCAACAAGGCAGGTAAAAATCTAGCTCTGAAACTCAGAGGCAGAAGACTCAAGTCTAAAATCTCTCAGATTATCCACCCCCACACGAATATCCCCCAGTCCAATCCTCAGGAAATAGCTAACGCTTTCAGCGATTACTATAGCGACCTCTACAACTTAAAACGCGATGCTAGCACACCGCAACCAACATCAGCCGAGATCAACCATTTTCTCCAATCTATTCAATTACCCACCCTAACAGGCACTCAACTAGATAATTTAAATAAGCCCTTTACAGAGCAGGAAGTTCAGACATCAATTGATTCCCTACCTAATGGGAAAGCCCCAGGTCCTGACGGCCTAACAGCCGAATACTACAAACAGTATTCCCCACAGATAGTCCCACACATTACTGAGCTATTTAATAACGCTGCCTCCTCTTCCAATTTTCCGAATGACTACTTGAATGCACTAATAGTTACGATTCCCAAACCAGGGAAAGACCTAGACTCCCCCAAAAACTTTAGACCAATATCCCTACTCAACCTTGACCTGAAAATTTACGCTAAGACAATCGCCACACGCCTTTTAGATATTATACCCACCCTCATACATAGAGACCAGACAGGATTCACCAAAGGAAGACAGGCACCAGATGCCACCAGAAGAATGATCAACCTGATCCACCACGCAGAATCCACCGGAACACCTTCTCTGCTCTTGTCCTTGGATGCAGAGAAGGCGTTCGACAGGGTTCACTGGACCTACCTAGAATTGGTCCTTCAGAAATTTGGTTTCAGAGACCACATCCTTAGAGCCATACTAGCTATGTATACCACCCCTTCGGCCCAAGTATTCACGGAAGGTATGCTTTCAAAACCATTCCCAATCACAAATGGAACGCGTCAAGGATGCCCCCTGTCCCCACTCATCTTCAATTTATTAATGGAACCTCTAGCACAGCACATTAGATCCAACACTACAATATCCGGAATACAAATAGGTCCCGTCACCCATAAAATTAGTCTCTTCGCGGACGATGTTATCTTAATACTCACTAATCCCACAACATCACTAGCAGAAGTACAATCCACATTAAACTGGTTCAGTAAAGTATCGTACTATAAATTAAACACATCCAAATCCTCCATTCTAGACATCAATATAGATGCCACCACTAAGAACTTACTCCAGGCACAATACTCCTTCACATGGGCAGACAAAGAAATCACATACCTGGGAATCCAACTCCCGAAAACGACAAAGAATTTATACTCATCTAATTTTCTCCCACTCCTTCACAAAATCACAACTGATTCACAACAAATCACAAAGCACGAGCTCTCATGGTCGGGGAGACTGGCAGCCTTCAAGATGACATGTCTACCTCAAATATTATACTACTTCCGAACACTACCAATCCCCATTCCCGCCTCGTTCTTTCAGTCTCTCCAATCACTCTTTACCAAGTTTCTTTGGAACGGGAAAAAGCCCAGATGCGCACACGCCAAATTAATTAAACACAGACTAGCGGGAGGCACAGGATCCATAGATTTCAGAGACTACTACCTAGCGGCCATACTTGCGCAACTCCCAGAGTGGTTCCAACCCACAACTCAATCTCTTTGGGCCCAGATAGAAAATTCCTCACTAGTACGCCCAAACCTAAAAAACTGGTTAATGAGTATCCCTCTGGGCTCGTATGTCTCACCCTCCATCTCCCCGACAATGAAGGCCTCAGTCTACGCCTGGGAAAAAATGCTCGCCCTCTCAGAATGCACCCCCCCCAACACACACCTCCATATTCCCCTGGAGTCACTACATCATTTATCACCTGACCTCAGACTCTCCAACTGGTCCATCAATGGAATACACTCGATACACCTCCTACTACAAGGAAACCAAATTAAATCCTTCTCCCAACTACAAACAGAATACAATCTGCCAGACGGGGAAAGATTTACATTCCTTCGTATACATCACTGCCTAAGTAAACTTCCTCGCCTCCATTACAACATCCCTCAAAAATCCTGGCAATTCCTCACAAACCCCACTCCAAAGCCCAAAGGTATATCCTACTTCTACACCCTGCTACAAGGGAAAAGATCCTTTACTAAGTTGATCCCCCATTACCAATGGGAAAAAGATCTTAGCAGTACCTTCTCTGACGCACAATGGCAACTGGCTCTCAAGTCCACTTACAAAGTAACCCAATGTTCATCACTCTGGGAACTCACCCAAAAAATCTCGCTCCGCTGGTACTTAACCCCAGTAAAGTTAGCTACCTTCCACTCCCACACTCCCATGACTTGCTGGAGATGCAAAGCATCTAGAGGAGACATGATTCATATTTTCTGGACATGCCCCCTCATCCGAAAATTCTGGTTAGACACGTTTGCTCTGATAGCCAACATTACAAAGTGCCCCATCCCACCCTCACCAGAATTGGCGCTTCTAAATTTAACCATAGAAAACATACCTGGACCTCTCAGACACACAATAACTCATATTCTCTTGGCTTCCAGACTCAATATAACACGGAACTGGAAGTCAGATATACCTCCAAACATAACACAAACCATTGACCTGGTATCACTGCACTTCAGCTACGAAATGATAGTGGCTACCAGCAATGGTCGAGCCACACAAGCCAGTAAACAATGGTCTCCCTGGACTAACTGGACTAATGCTGCACCCCAAACCCAGACTCCCAAAACTCAACCCTAGACCTTCTTGACCGAGCAATCTGTTTACCATATCTTAGGCATCCGAGTTACATCTCGACTACTATAGAAATTTTAACAACTTATCACAACTGGAAACCCTCTGTACCTAACAAAGTTCACGTGGGAGCCGCTCTCCCCTTGCAACACAAAGAGATCCCAAGAGGGGTGTTGCGAGGGGAGAAGAGGCCCTAACTGCAAAGTAATGCAACCATAATACAGCGAAATAAGATACCCATGACCATCTGAGCGCGCTCAAACCAATGACAAACTGCTGACTATTATGTATAATGCCTGTTTGCAAATTTTTGTTGTTTTATTTCTAGTTTTACTCTACGTCGTTGCACGACGTACAATCTCTCAATTGTACTCTGTATTTCTCTGCAAAAACTAATAAAATAATTTGAAAGAAAAAGTATGATCTACATGAACTAAACTTTACAGAATGAAAGACTGAAGGAAAATATTGCCAGCTGGGGTATGAACTTACATTACTATAAAAACGATAATTGAACAGTCAGAGGATAGCTTTCAGCCTATGTTGTAGAAGGAGAATGTGGGTCGGGTTGAAGAATTCTTGGTTCCGATGGTGAACGGTGTCTTCGGTAGCTTGTGTGTTGGGTCTCCATTGCTTCACTTCTGGAAGGTGCCGCAGATGATGTAGAGGTACGAAATTCCGCGTACCAATCTGGTACCTCCATGAGAGGGATTCCGAGCATGTCACAGAAGGATTGTAGATCCTCAGGGACTCTGAGGAGAGCTGAGCGCCCTTGTACTGTTGCCGCCAAACCAAAAGGGAATTTCCAGCGGTATATTATACCCTTGGCCCGGAGAACTGCCAGAAGGGGTTGCAGTTCCCTCCTGCGCTGTAAAGTTATATTTGATAAATCTTGGAATAGACTAAATTCTGTGCCGTTATGTAGTAAAGGGGTCAGGGTGCGTGCTCTCCTCAGGATGTCTTCCTTCAAACGGTAGTCAATAATACAGCATACCACATCCCTAGGAGGGTCAGAGTCCTTTCCCTTCGGTCTCAGAGCACGGTGGATTCTTTCCATCGCAATGGGAACATCTCTGGGTCTGCCGAGTATGTTATTAAAAATATGGGTAACTTCACCTTGAAGGTGTTCCGCATCCACGGTTTCAGGCAGACCTCTCAGCCTGAGGTTATGGCGTCTGCCACGATTGTCCAAATCTTCAAAGTGGCGATTGACATCTCTTAATTGCCGTGTATGTGTGTCAATCGCCAGATGTTGGTGACGGATTTTGGATGAATGGAGGGCAGTTGTTTGTTCTACTGCCTGAACTCTGCCTGTAATAGCTTGGATTTCAATTTTCAAATCTGAAATTGCTGCTGTTAGGGTGTCCTTAATGTCCTCAGCTACGGATCTGAGCTCGCTCAAGCTCGGATGCTGATGAGGGGTGAGGAGAATTCCCCCTTCATTGAGTCCAGTGTGAGATGGAGAAGCAGTACCATTAGGGTTAGGAGGATGCTGATGTTGGCTCTGTGAGGTGGGAGCTGGCGCCAAAGTTCCCATCTGTGCCCAGAACATCTCCGGGATGTTCTGACTGGATCTTGCCGGTATTTCACGGGGAGAACAGGACCGGGAGGTCGACGAAGTTCTAGAGGAAGTACCCATCGTTTTTCGGGTGTATTGGAAGCCGGTGACCGTCTGTAGAATTCAGATTTCTATCCCTGTCAGCGGAGCTCTGAAATTAAGCGGCCATTCTCTATGAGGTCAAGCCACGCCCTTTACCGATACTTTTTTAATGTCATGTGACAGTAGCACTGATGAGGCGTGGATTGTTAACAATAGAAAGAACGGCTGGTCCGGAGGATTTTAAGTTTTGGGGAGACTTCCAAATTCCCTGTGTTGGGAGAGACTGCTAGCAGCAGTCATGGCTTTTTGGTAAGCAAGCTACCTCACTTTTGGGTGTTGACCTGAATACACGCTGGTTTTGCATTAGGAAGATTGGTGTCACAGCTTTTGTTTCTTGCAATTCACCTCTTCTCCTGTGGAGGCATATTAATTATGGATTTCCTCATTGATCACTATGGGACATTGCTTTAGTTTTCCTTTTTCTCCTTTTTTTCTTCTTTTTGGAAATTTTTATTAAATTCACATTTTTTTATTTTTTATTTATTACTGTATGCATCATTGTTTGAGTATTTTATAATTTTATCCCAATTGATATTTTACTTCACAATTATTAGCGCTGCACTTACTGTGTTATATATTCCAGCAACTCACTCTTTTTAGTTATGCCCATGTTGAGGGAAAGGCCCAGAAAGAGCTTAAATTCGGAAACCGTAATTGGTCTCCAATCTCTGGCAAGGGAGGACTGGGGAATAGAGTCGATGTGTTGACCAGCGTACAAATTGCTTTGGTCCACAATAGATCTATAGAGATCTTCGGTGAAAAACGGCAAATAAAAATCAAGTGACGTAAAATCAACTGTTTCCACCTGAATGCCGGGTTGGCCAGTGAATGGGGGAAGTACGAGTGCTGCAGAAGTGGTGGGTTCCCAATTAGGATTGGCGAATGCAGCAGGAAGGGCACTATGGGCATGACAGACCTGTGTTCGTCTTCTTGGTGACAGTGGGACACTACTTGTGCTTGCCACCTCACCAGCTGGAACTGCACTTATGGGACTCGCCACATCACCACGTGATACTGCAGTGCTGGATTGACTACGACCAGGGTGTACTAGGCCGCTGGTGCTTGCCAGTTCACCAGAAGGAATAGTGGTGCTAGTATTGCTCTGCTCCATACAAGGGACCTGTGGTTCTTGCACATCAAGGACAGAAGAAGTTCGGGGTCTGGTACGTCTGACCTTGGCAGGGACCACAACTCCATCGTCAGAGCTATCAGTCATGGAGCCGCTGTCCTCTACAGGATCGTATTCTAAGCCTGAATTTGACAGATGAGTGACTTCCTCTTCACTATCTGTCATGCTCAAAAACGTGTAGGCCTCTTCACTAGTGTACCTTTGATTTGCCATTTTGGGCTCTAAATTTAGTGGTACACTAGTGAGACTCACAGGTAAAAAAGCTCCTGACTGTTAGCGACTGTATCAAAATGCTACCAAAAAACTGTTAGCGATCACAGGGATCATGCCTGACTCTTCGAACGCTGCAGTTATGTGTGTTTAGTGTTTTGTAAGTGACAGTGATCGATCGATACTGCACTTGGGTGGGCTGGGGTGGGCTGGGCGGAGGGGCAAAACGCAGGTGCTAGCAGGTATCTGGGCTGATCCCGCTAACACTGCATTTTTGGGAACCCTAAACTGCTGGGGACGCTAATATAGATCTGATCAGATCAGATATTGATCTATACTATACCACTAAGGGAGGTGTATACTGCCTGCGTGGGTGTTAGCGATACTGGCACTAACCTGATGCTGCCTGGGGTGACGCAGACCCTATCTGACCCTAAAACCTAACTTGTATCACCCGCCGGGTGTTCAGGGGGTTAAACTTTTATTAGGTAATAAACACTGTAAAAAAATGTAAAAAACACTGTAAAGACACTGTAAAAAATAAACTAACTAACCAGCGTCACCCGTAACAGTTATACGGTAAACACTGGTAAAAGGGTTAACTAGGGGGCAATGAGGGGGGTTAAAACCTTTACTAGGTAGTATATGGGGGTCCCTGACGCTATAAAACGTTGACGGCGAACCTAAATTCTTACCTCCCTAACTAGCGTCTCCTGTGACACTAATACAGCGATCAGAAAAACGATCGCTTAGTGACACTGGCGACAGGGGGGTGAAACTTTTATTAGGGGGGGTTAGGGGGGTACCCTATATCTAACAGGGCCTACCACTAACTGCTCTACCACTTATAACGGTCACAAATGACACCAATGCAGTAATCATTTAAAAAAAAACTGCTATTGGTGTCACAATGACAGGGGGTTCAGGGGGGTGATCGGGGGTGATTGGGGGGTGAAAAGTGTGCCTAGAGTGTTCTACTGTAATGTGTAGTGTTGGTGCACTTACTTGGATGTCTTCTCTCCTCGGCGCCGGAATGAAAAGACCGACACAAGGAGAGATGACATCACTTCCTCTGCCTCTGTTTATATTACAGCAGCAGAGGAAGATTTTCATTCATTGGGAGCGATGGCGAGGGGGTGGCCACGAATGATCATTCCCCTAACGATGCCGACCACCTTGCGCGATGCGCCCCCCACCCGCGGGAGGCAAATCCCGTATCAGATACATGATTTTGCCTGCCCGTGCCATTCTGCCGCAGTATACCTGCGTTAGGCGGTCAACAAGTGGTTAAGCATTATTAGAATCACTGCTCCCGAAAAAATGGCCATTTTTAAAACTTTTTTTGCATTGATACATGTCCCCTGGGTCCCCAAACACTTTTTATGGCAATAACTTGCATATAAGCCTAAATGAGCACTTTTGATTTTTCACGTTCGCATCCCATAGATTTTAATGGTGTTTGCACACATTTTTTGCCTGTTCGCATGTTCTGCTGTGAACCGAACCTGGGGTGTTCAGCTCATCCCTAGTTATTACTTTTTTACACTTTTTTGGTGAATAGATACGATATACCTGATACCCATTCACATAGGGTGGTGGGATCTGGGGGCCCCTTTGTTAAAGGGGGCTTTCAGATTCCGAAAAGCCCCCGCCCACAGACCCCGAAAACCACAGCCCAGGGTTGTCTGGAAGAGTACCTTGCTCCAAACAACATAGCTCCCCCTGCCCCAAAGCACCCACCCCCCATGTTGAGGGCATGTGGTCTGGTATGGTTCAGGAGGGGGGGTGCTCGCTCTTCCCCTCCCCTTTCCTGACCTGCCGAGCTGCATGCTCGGATAAGGGTCTAGTATGGGTTTTGGGGAGGACCCAGCATGTTTAAAAAAAAAATGGTGTGGGGTTCCCCTTAAAATACATACCAGGCCAAAAGGTCCTGGTATGGACTGAGAGCAGGGAACCCATGCCATTTTTCTCTTTATTTTTTCAATAGCCGGGTTCCGGCAATTGTAACCACGAGTCATTTTCTTTAAAAATGTAATTTTTGCTGTAGCATGTTTTATGCATGCTACAGATGTGCCACTTTACAGGCACATTAAGGGAACCCCCAGGCACTATACTTAAAGGAATTTTTCATTTTTATTGTTGCACTTTAAGCATAATTAAAATCACTGCTCCTGAAAAAAACGATTGTTTAAAAAAAAAAAAAAATATATATATATATATATATTATATTGATAAATGTCCCTCAGGGGGGAGTTCCTAGACCCCCATACCCCTTTTATGGCCAATTACTTGCATACAAGCCTTCAAAATGGGCACTATTGATTTTTCCTTTTCGGCTCCCATAGACTTCAATGGGGTTCGCCATTCGAGTTAGAACATTTCCCTTGCTAGGGAGTTCTGCTGTGAACAGAACAGGGGGGTGTTCAGCCCATCCCTATAGGTAAGGTTGAATAAAGACAATAGTCCATCCAGTTCAACCTGTGTAGGTGTATGTGTGTCAATGTTCATAATAATTTCCCATACCCCTGTATATTGTGTTCACTAAGATACATGTCCAAGAGTCTTTTAAAAATATCAATACTCCCCTTTGACACCACCAATTGTGGAAGAGAGTTGCACATCCTTATCGCCCTGTAAAAAATCCCCTACGCAGCTTAAGGTTAAACCACTTCTCCTCCAATCTCATTGTGTGCCCCGTGTCTTCTTACACTTCTTGAGACCGAAAAGTTTCCTTCCTACGCTGGGATGACCAATTAGGTATTTGTATACTGCTATTATATCTCCTCTCAAGCGTCTCTTCTTCTGGGAGAACAAATTCAGTTCCTCGTAATTGAGGTCCTCCAATCCACCTACCAATTTAGTTGCTCTTCTCTGGACTCTCTCCAGCTCCACCACATCCCTCCTGAGGAGTGGTGACCAGAACTGGATTAAATATTCCAGATGTGACCGGAACAGAGATTTATAAAGTGGGATGATAATAATTTTATTTCTGGAGTAAATTCCCTTTTTATACAAGCTAATAGTCTGCTGGCTTTGCTTGCTGCAGCTTGACATTGCCTGCTATTGCTCAGTCTGCCTTTTACCAGGACCCCCAGATCTTTCTCCCCCCTTGATTTCCCCAGAGGTTCTCCCCCTAGTGAATAGTTTACATTTATATTCTTAGCCCCTAAGTGCATCACTTTAGATTTTTTAACATTAAACCTAATTTTCCATGTAGTTTCCCACCCCATTCTTTTATTCAGGTCTTTCTGTAACATTTCTATATTCTGATGTTACATTATTGCTCCTCTTATTTGTGTGTCATCTGCAAAAACTGAGATTGAGCTATCTATACTGACCTCTATATCATTTATGAATAAATTAACTGCTTGCCGACCGCCACATGTAGATATACGTCGACACAATGGCACGGACAGGCAAATGGGTGTACAGGTATGTCCCTTTAAATTTTCCACCGTGCCATTGCGTGCCTGCCGCGGGCTTCGTGAGTCTGATCGTTGGTCCTGCGGACTTAATGTCCGTGGGGATGCACGCGATCATCTCACGGAGAGGAAGAATGGGGAAATGCTGATGTAAACAAGCATTTCCCCATTCTGCCTAGTGACAGGACACTGATCACTGCTCCCTGTAATCGGGAGCGGTGATCAGTGTCATGTCACACGTAGACCATCCCCCTACAGTTATGCCCCGTACACACGGTCGGACTTTGTTCGGACATTCCGACAACAAAATCCTAGGATTTTTTCCGACTGATGTTGGCTCAAACTTGTCTTGCATACACACGGTCACACAAAGTTGTCGGAAAATCCGATCGTTCTAAACGCGGTGACGTAAAACACGTACGTTGCGACTATTAACGGGCAGTGGCCAATAGCTTTCATCTCTTTATTTATTCTGAGCATGCGTGGCACTTTGTCCGTCGGATTTGTGTACACACGATCGGAATTTCTGACAACGGATTTTGTTGTCGGAAAATTTTATATCCTGCTGTCAAACTTTGTGTGTCGGAAAATCCGATGGAAAACGTGTGATGAAGCCTACACACGGTCGGAATTTCCGACAACAAGGTCCTATCACACATTTTCCGTCGGAAAATCCGACCGTGTGTACAGGGCATAAGAATCACTCCCTAGGATGCACTTAACCCCTACAGCGCTACCCTGTGTGAACCCCTTCATTGCCAGTCACATTTACACAGTAATCAATAAATTTTTTAATCGCACTGATCTCTGTATAAAAATCGCAGATCTGCGCCATTACTAGTAAAAAAAAAATTATTAATAAAAATGCCATAAAACTATCCCCTATTTTGTAGATGCTATAACTTTTGCGCAAACCAATCAATACATTTTTTTTTTTACCAAAAATATGTAGAAGAATATGTATTGGCCTAAACTGAGGAAAAAAATGTTTTTTTATATATTTTTTGGGGATATTTATTATAGCAAAAAGTAAAAAATAATGCGTTTTTTTTTTCAAAATTGTCATTATTTTTTTGTTTATAGCGCAAAGAATAAACACTGCAGAGGTGATCAAGCACCACCTAAAGAAAGCTTTATTTGTGGGGAAAAAAGATGTCAATTTTGTTTGGGAGCCACGTCGCACAACCGTGCAATTGTCAGTTAAAGCGATGCAGTGCCGAATCGCAAAAAATGCTCTGGTCTTTTGCCAGCCAAATAGTCCGGGGCTTAAGTGGTTAAACAGACTTGGTCCCAGGACAGAGCCTTGGGATACCCCACTTACCACTCTAGACCAGTCTAAATATGCATTATTTATCACCATCCTTTGGACACTCCCCTGTAACCAGTTTTCTACCCATAAAAAAACTCTATGGTCTGTGCCTACAGACCTCAGTTTGTAAATTAAGCGTTTATGGGGAACCGTATTGAATGCTTTTTCAAAATCCAGATACGCCACATCCACCAGCCTTCCTTTATATAGATGGCAGTGCACTTCCTCATAGAATGGTAACAAATTGGTCTGGCAGGAATGACCCTTTGTAAACTTATGCTGATTTCTGCTGATGATACTGTTTTCATCAGCAAATTCTTGGATATAGTCCCTTATCATCTCTTTCAACAGTTTACATACTATTAATGTTAGGCTGACTGGTCTGTAGTTTCCTGGTATATGTCTCTGCCCTTTTTTGAATATTGGTGCCACATGGGCTTTTCTCCAATCAGCTGGTACCATCCCTGTCAATATGCTGTCCATAAAGATTAGGAACAACGGTCTGGCTATAACTTAACTGAGTTCTTTGTGGACTCCCAGGTGTAAGTCCTGGTGATTTATTTGTGTTAAGCCTTTCTAGTCTTTTTTGAGGAGAAGAAAGCATTTAGTACAGTTGCCTGCTCTGTGTCATCTGTAGCCATCATCCCTTCATCATCTTTTATGTGGCCAATGCAATCTGACCTCACTTTTTTACTGTAAATATATTTAATAAAATGTTGTTTTTTTTATTTTACTCTCCTCCGGGAAAGATAAATACACTTAACTTCTAGAGAGCAAATTTTCCAAGGATGAGGGCTGCTCTCCAGGACTTGGACTTGGAGGGAAAATTTGCATCAATGGGCACAGAACAGAAATGGGAATTCTTCAAAGTGACTGTTTGTGAACTCACTGCAAAGTATATTCCCAAGGGCAATAAGTTTAAAAGGCTAAAAATAAAACCTATGTGGCTCACGGCCAAAGTTAAAAAAGCTTTTAAAAAATATAAAAATGAAGGAACATTAGTGTCATTTAAATGTTACAAAGAATATAATAGAATATGTAAAAAGGAAATCAAGGATGCAAAAACTCAAAACGACCGACAGTTTGCAAAAGAAAAGAAAAACGCCAATAAATTCTTCAACATATTAATACTAAAAAGGTCAGGTCTGAGCATGTAGGCTCTTTACAAAATAATCTAGAGTGGGTGACTGGGGACAAAGAGAAGGTAAATGTATTAAATATATACTGGGGGGATACAACTGGGGGAATTAATGGTGGAGAAAGATCTGGGGGTTTTGGTAGATAATAAGCTCAATAATAGCATGCAATGCCACGCTGCAGTTTCCAGAGTGAGCAAAGTCCTTTCTTGTATTAAGAGAGGTATGGACTCCAGAGAGAGAGATATCATTTTGCCTCTGTACAAATAATTACTAAGACCTCATCTGGAATATGCAGTTCCATTTTGGGCACCAGTTCTCAAAAAGGATATCGGGGAACTGGAGAAAGTACAGAGAAGGGCAACTAAACTGATAAGAGGCATATAGGAGCTCAGCTATGAGGAAAGATTAGAGGAACTGAATTTATTCACTCTTGAGAAGAGGAGATTAAGGGGAGATATGATCACCATGTATAAATATATAAGGAGTCTATATAGTGAACTTGGTGTTGATTTATTCACTTTACGGTCAACACTGAGGACAAGGTAAAGGGAGATAGTTGTTGGGACTTTATATGAGACCATGACCATCCAGTACACAGGTCTTCATCCCTATTTATATGGAAAAAAGGGAAAATGGGGACAAAGGGGGCAATGGGACTTTATATGAAACAACACACTAGGGTAGAATGAATCAATCAAAGAAGAGACTTCCTGAGGGATGGAACGGAAAATCTTCAAAGACTAGACACTTCAAATTCATACATCATCTGGAGTAGAAATGTACACAACACCACCAACAATGAAGAGGCATACCAGAATGAGTAGACCCGCCAGGGCATACGCCAAGAGGGGTCAGATAGGCTTAGGTGGTGAGTGTCTGCAGACGGCCTGGAGGAGCGATGAAGTGGCTCTCACGTTGCTGTATTAATCAAACGGATGCCTGGACCGAGGAGTGTGGAACACCCGACACGTAGACTGGATCCCTCGGAGCGGTGTTAAAAACCAAATGATGGTGGTGGCAAACAGAAAAAGAAAGGAAGGGCCAAATAGTGTAAATCCTTATAAAACTGAGAATTTTATTTAAAATGGGTATACACTCACATGTAGATCCATTAAAAGACAGTGCTGTAATAAAAGTGGCGACAGTGGGGTCCTACCCCTGTCGCCACTTTTATTACAGCGCTGTCTTTTAATGGATCCTGTCCAGTGGGCTGTCAATAGTGTAAGTAAGGAGGGGCTGGCCAAAGTAATATCCATTATTTAGGCATTCATCTCTCAATGAAGTGGAGAGGGTTACCTGTCCAAGAGCTCCCCCCAAAATGTTAGAAATGGCCCATGAGAGGGGGGGAGGGGGAATCTGATAGGTGTACCTTATACTTTGGTCTTTAAAAACTCTCTCAAATAAATGTTATCTTGATGTTGGCCAAGAATGTTTGTGTCTAATCTGCTTTCCCTGTTTATGTGCAAAATGACTATTTTTTTGGTTGTTTGACTCCACAGTTTCCTTCCAACCCACAGGAATGGCAGACTGTGGCCTCCCACTTTGCCCAGCGGTGGGACTTTCCTAACTGCGGAGGGGCAATTGATGGGAAACACGTCCACATCGTCCCACCACCCAACTCGGGGTCATACTATTACAACTATAAGGGGTTCAATAGTATTGTGATGTTGGCGGTGGTGTCGGCTACTTACGAGTTCCTGTATGTGGACGTGGGGAAAAATGGACAGATGTCTGATGGTGGAGTCATCGCCCAGACGGAGTTCTACAGGCGTCTCCAGAATGGCAGCTTGGACTTGCCACCTCCAGAAGACAATGTGGAAGTACTCCCATTCCTCTTCATTGCGGATGAAGCGTTTGTGCTGGGGGACCATCTTATGCGGCCATTCCCGATGAGGACTCTCACCCCAGACCTGAGGGTTTCTAATTACCGGCTGGCCAGAGCCAGAAGAGTGGTGGAGAACACGTTTGAAATCATGGCCAACCGGTTCCACCTATTTCTTACACCCATACACATGGCGGAGTACAAACTGAATCATATCATCCTGGTGTGCTGTGTTCTACACAACTTTTTACGGCAAGATTCTGCCAACTATACTGGCTCAGTTGGAATTCTAAATGAAACAACCCTGACAGCGCTTGAAAGTGGCCGTCCTGGCTTGTCCCCCCTGAGTGCCCGTGATGTCCGGCTAAGATACCTTGAATACTTTGCGGGTAGGGGGGCTATCAAATTGCCAGACAATGTCTGAAACCTTTTTCAAATAATTAAATAAAAAACTACTAAAATCTTTGGTGACATTTACTGCTTGTGTTTCTTTTAGCTGACCCTGACAGAAATGTGGTGAGTCCTGAAAATGGCGTGATTGTGTAACATTACAAAGCACTGTTGGGTGTTATTTACTAAAGGCAAAGACACTTTGCACTACAAGTGCACTTGAAACTGCACTTGTGCAAAGTGGATTTTACCTTATGAAATAACCCCCATTGTCACAGAAAACACCAATTAGAGCACAACAAAAGTGTTGGATCGTTGAGACAATAATCCAAACATTCTTGATTAACAATCTTTTTAATACCAGCACAATCACATGTGCATTTAGAAAAGGTTTTTAAAACAAACCAACATGTTTGTTGTATAACAATTTTTGGGGTCACATTAGAAAAAGTAGAAATGTCCATTTAAGCTAAAACAGGCATGTTTAAAACCAACAAGAAAGACACAAATCTTGAACTTACAAAGCTCACATTTGGTAGAACTTGAAGGCAATATCAGACATGAGTATTTACAAACTGTGTTTGATATTGCGTTCAGATGGGGTGAAGTCACCCCAGGAAAAGCCAAATTTTGAAGATGCACACACATTGCCAAATGTCAACATGTGCTACCTGCCATCATGGGGGATCAAGGGATGTGTTTTTGGGGTGCAACCCCTTCCTCGCAGCTACTTTATTATTGAGGAAGGAGATCAATGGACCCCCAAAACACGTCCATTGATCTTCCCGTGATGGCAGATAGCACATGTTGACACACTGTGTGCATCTTCAAAATTTGGTTTTTCGCAAATATGTCAAAAAATGGTAAAAATGTTTAGCTCACAAAAAACCACAGGGATTTGGAGGGGTTTTAAACTCTCCTTAAAACATCAATGATGTTCTTCATTTTTTTTGAACATCATTGATGTTTTTCATAATGTTTTCCAAGTCCCTATTATACCCCATGATCTCCCCAATCAGGATCTGTGCACTTTCAGAGGTGAAATGACCTGGATCCACAACATCACGTTCACCTAAAAAGACACAAAACAAAAACACACCATGTATTATAAATATGCCGGCATCCATCTCTTACCTGACCCTGTGGTCGCAGACACTCACCTGTTGTGGTGACAATTTCCACCACGTCAATATCGGAATAGTTGAAGTCCCCCATTATGATGACATTTCCCTACCTTGCTGCCATTTAGAACTGTGATAGGAGGTCCAACTTCCCCACCTTCAGGTTAGGGGGCCTGTAACATACCCCCACTTTTAATTTCCCACTTGCTTCTTCCTTTGGAGTTACATCCTAATGGATTCCACCTCCCCCTTGCCCTGTTTACCATGCCAATCCTCTCTACCACCCATAAATCATTCTTGATATATAGACACACCCCTCCCCTTTTCCACCCTCCCTGTCCCTCTGATACAATGAATACTGCTTGATATTTGCCAGCTAGTTGTGTGAGCTGTCAAATTAAGTTTCTGTTATTCCCACAAAGTCTAAGTCCTCCTCATGTAACAGCAGCTCCAGTTCCTCCATTTTGTTATGCTAGGATCCTGGCATTTGTGTTTACACCTCTCAGTATTGTATAGGTGCATATTATTTTCTCTGTATGTTTTCTCAGGCTTCATTCTTGATTTTTCAGATCATTTACCCTGGGATTAGATGTTATAGATATATTATCACTATTGCCTCAACTAGTACCCTCTGTCTTCTGCTCACTGCTGGCTATCACTTCCTCTAAACCCTCCCCCTCAACACTCAGTTTAAAAGCCCCTCCAACTTCTTGGCCATCGTTTTTCCCAACACAGCTGCACCCTTCCCCACCCTTCCTATTAGGGTGCAGCCCGTCCCTACTAACGAGCCAGTAACCAACTGAGTTCTCTAGAAACCCAAAACCTTCTTTAATATACATCAGTTTCTCAGCCACTTGTCAAGTTTCCTAAGCTCCTGATGCCTCTCTGGTGTGACTCGAGGCACAGGTAGAATTTCTGGGAAAACCACCTTGGAGGTCCTTCTCTTCGATCTATTCCCTAAGTCCCTGAAATCATTTTTTAAAACGCTCCACCTTCCTCTTACTTCATTGATGGTACCAACGTGTACCATGACAGCTGCGTCCTCCCCAGCCCTTCTTAATAATCTGTCCATCCAATCTTTTTTTTTCTTTTGGAAATGTAGAACTGAACATTTTGTAAAAAACTGTACAATTATGATAAAAATTGACACTGTGCTGTTAACCAACTTTCACATGAATTTATCACTTCAATACCAGGGATTCCCCCCCCCCCCTTCCTGCCCAAGCCAATTTTCATCTTTCAACGCTGTGGTATTTGATCACCTTTGCAGGATTTTTTCTTGCTAAACAAATAAAAAAGACCAAAAATTTTGAAAAAAAAGTTTTTCTTTGTTTCTGTTATAACATTTTGTAAATAAGTAAGTTTTCTCCCTCACTGATGGGTGCTGATGAGGCGGCACTGATGGGCACTGATAAGGCGGCACTGATGGGCACTGATGAGGTGGCACCAATGAGGTGGCACTGATGAGATGGCACTGATGATGGGCACTGATAGGCAGCACTGATATACAGCACTAATGGGCATTGATAGGCAGCACTGTTGGGCATTGATAGGTAGCACTATTGGGCAATGATAGGCGACACTGATGTACACTGAAAGGCTGCACTGATGGGCACTTATGGGTGGCACTGATAGGTGGCACTGATGGGCACTCATAGGTGACACTGACGGGCGGTACTGATGGGTGGCACTGATGGGCATCACTGATGGCACTGTCACAGGCAGGTATTGCTGATGTGCACTGATTGGCAACTGTCTGGGCACTAATTGGCATCTGTCTGGGCACGGATTGGCATTTGTATTAGCACTGATCCTCATCCCTGGTGGTCCAGGGTGGCATACATATTGGCCATCTATTGTGGGCATCCCTGGTGGTCCAGTGTGGGCATCCGTGGGGGAGCTGCATTGATAATCAATCAGCGCAGACCCCCCTGTCAGGAGAGCCCCTGATCAGCTCTTCTCTACTCACGTCTGTCAGATGCGAGTGAGGTAAAAGCCAATAAACGGCTCTTCCTGCTTACACTGTGATCATCTGTGATTGGACACGGCTGATCACGTGGCAAAGAGTCTCCATCAGAGACTCTTTACTGAGAAACAGTGTTGTGGTGTGTCAGAGTGACATGGCGCACCACCGATCACTGTCCTGCGTGCCCCCATGGGCACACACCGGCTGTTATCCTGAAAGACATCATATGGTGTCCAGTCAGGATACCGGAACCACAGCCCAACCATTATTCTGCTATAGGCTGGGTGGGAAGTGGTTATGAATGAGTAATTAAAAATGATTAATTAACTTAATACTTTGAGGGTGCTGTTTGTAATTGTATCTATGAAAACAGATACAAAACCTTTGAGGGTATAAAGTGTGAGGTCAGGTCAGTGTGGTGGAGAGCTTGAAGTAGAAACCTGATGTTAACAGGAAACTAATTTACCCAGATTTTTTCAAATTTAGGATTGCCTCTGGCTTCATAAAAAAATCAGTACAGAAACAGCACCAAGTAGGATGGGCATAAGCCTGGGGTACCCAATAAGGAAGGGAACACACACACAATGTTTGATGTTGTAATTTATCTTGGAGATTGAATAAAGGTTAGCGGTAGGGATGAGCCCGATGTTCGAATCATACATAAGTTCAACTCGATCACCTATTCGCCGAACAGCGATCAATATGCGGTATTCGCTGCAAATTCGAAAGCTGTCGGAGCACCGTTAAAGTCTATGGGACACTAACATGAAAAATCAAAAGTGCTAATTTTAAAGGCTTAATGCAAGTTATTGTCATAAAAAGTGTTTGGGGACCCGGGTCCTGCCCCAGGGGACATGTATCAATGCAAATTTCTTTTTTAAAAACGGACGTTTTTTCGGGAGCAGTGATTTTTTTTATGCTTAAAGTGAAACAATAAAAATGAAATATTCCTTTAAATACCGTGCCTGGGGGGTGTCTATAGTATGCCTGTAGAGTGGCACATTTTTCCCGTGTTTAGAACAGTACCACAGCAAAATGACATTTCTAAAGGAAAAATTGTCATTTAAAACTGATCGCGGCTGTAATGAATTGTCGGGTCTCTGCAATATAGATACAGATAATTGAAAAAAGAGCATGGGATCCCCCCCCATTACCAGGCCCTTTGGGTCTGGTATGAATATTAAGGGGAACCCCGAATCAAAATTTAAAAAAAAAGTTGCGAGGGGGGTCCCCCTAAAATCCATACTGGGCCCTTCAGGTCTGATATAGAAATTAAGGGGAACCCTGTGCCAAATTAAAAAAAAAAAAATGGTGTAGCGGTCCTCCCCAAAAGAAGGGTCTGGTATGGATTTTAAGGGGAACCCTGTGCCAAAATTTTAAAAAAACTGGCGTAGGGATCCCCTAAAATCCATACCAGACACTTATCCGAGCACGCAACCTGGCAGGCCACAGGAAAACAGGGGGGGGCTAGAAAACGCCCCCTCTCCTTAACCATACCAGGCCACATGCCCTCAACATGGGGGCCTCGCCACCACGTGGTAAAATAATCTGCTTACCAGATGGCTGGAAATGGTATGTGTGTTATAATAACCAAGGCACATCTCCCATATCCAGCTTCTATATAAAATCTCACTAGGCAGATGATAGGTCTCCAGATGGTATTCACACTCTGCAAGCTTCTCCAGGTTCTCACATCAGATGTAATGTTTATTGGTCGGCAATACCCGGTGAAGAAAATAAGTAACCAATAGTGAAGCCCGCAATAACATTTAAATAAAAAATGTATTATAGTAACTTACAGTTAAAATTCAAAGGTGCATGCATCACAAGGAACGATCGGCTGCAGCATTCAGCATGCTAATGTCAACCTGCCTGACATGTTTCATCACAAACGGATATCATCAGAGGCGTGGCTTCACTGACACCAGCACGCCCTTAATATAAAGGAGACAATTACATTTTATTAGAAGGAATTAACCTCCAAGAGAGCAGCTGAGTGTGGAGTGCAATCAAGCGGTGCAGCACACAGTACACGTGCACACCAAAAGAACCCATCTCATTGGCTATAAGGTGACGTCAGATGTGAGGATAGTATCCACCATGCCACTCCGTTCACCCAGAAGTGCTTGGCCAGCCGCTGCCCATATGGCACATGCGCGGCTAAACTGGACACTTCTATTGGCTTGCTAACCAACAACTGATGCCGGACTAACGTCCGCTGCGTCGTTGCGTCGGACAAGGAAATGACATCAGTGGAGCGCGGATGTATCACACATCTGCGCTCCAGAGAAAAAAAGGTAAACAGGAATTCCCAATACCTAAGTCAGCTATAGTGGGGTGCAATGCGCTCCAGCATCACGGCACATGGGCAAAGAAAACAGCCCGTAAACACATAATAAAGCCACCCCACGCAATATTAATAGCAAGGAGCTGCCAAATGTCATAATTAGCTATTGAAACCAAATCAACATAAAATAATTAATGGAAAATAATAAGGAATACTTGTGGGAAGACTTTGGAGGAAGACACCCAGAAGTAAACCCATTATAAATATAAGATATAAAAAATTAAAACAAAGAGAACTAATATAGATAAAAACTTCTATCTATAAAACGTAGCACAAGCTACACATTGGCAAGAATAAGATGGAGGACTCCATAGAAGAAAGTGGGGTACAATACAAATAATGTCACTAAAAATTGGAGCACTATAAGTACTAACTAGTAAAAAATATATTCAACTGTTATTTATGAGACTGTTAATGTCCCATTCTACATTAATCCCAAAAGGAGTATAGCACTTTAAATTATATATCCGGTGGGTCTCCAACCACGAGATTTCTCTCTTAGTGAAGCTGCCTCTCCAGTGGGATGTAAAGCAATCAATAGCAATAATGGTTGTTCCCGCTGGATCCTTATTATGGTGCTCCAAATAGTGTTGTGACACAGTATGTTTAAAAAACCCTTTTCTGATGTTTGTTAGGTGTTCATTAACCTGCACATTCAATGCTCTCATAGTGCGGCCTACGTACTGTAGACCGCATGGGCAAATTAACAGATATATCACATTTTTCGATGTACATGTTATAAAAGTGTCAATATTGTAAATTCTTGCGTTAGTATGGGACTTGAATTGACTAATTTTTCTATCTTTATTTTTATTGACGTGACATGATGCGCATTTACGGCAGGGAATAAAACCTTTAGATTTCTGAAAAATATGATAGTCTATTTGGTGTATCTAAAATATTGGGAGCAATCTGCAGCTTCAGAGGTGGTACCCCTCTGAAGATCACCTGTGGGTGCTCAGGTAGAACAGGGCCCCCCAGATCCTGGCCTCCCTCCTGTGTGAATTGGTAACGGGGTACAAATGTATCCCATGTGAAAATGGTAAAAAAGACAAGACACAGCTTGGCACAAGTCCTTTATTAAAAAATAAAAAAATAAAAATGTCCCACAAAGTAAGTTCATGCCGCCCGATGGACCAAAAAAGAAAAAAAAATTGCTGCGACTGACCCACCTCCATGGGAAGCTCCCGCTGTCTGACGCATCTTTGCTTTGACAGCTCTTATATAACTGAGGGCTGACTCACCCGTTTACATAACCGGATGGTCCTGCCCCCTCTGATGCCACGGGGAAGCCATGGGGAGTCCCTGTGGCATCAGAGGATGGCAGGGTCACCTGGTTACATCACTGGGTGGCCCCGCTGTCAAAGCGAAGATGCGCCAGATGGCGGGAGCCTCCCAAGGAGGCTTTTGTTTTTTTCGGTCCATTGGGTGGCGTGAAATTACTTTGTGGGACATTTTTATTTTTTTATTTTTTAATAAAGGACTTGTCCCAAGCTGTGTCTTGTCTTTTTTACCATTTTGACACTTTTTTGTGAAATGGTGGGGGTACATTTGTACCCTGTTACCAATTCACACAGGGGGGAGGCCGGGATATGGGGGTCCCCTTGTTAAAGGGGGCTTCCAGATTCTGATAAGCCCCTGGCCCGCAAACCCCCACAACCACTGGGCAAAGGTTGTGGGGATGAGGCCCTTGTCCCCATCAACATGGAGACCAGGTGCTTTGGGGGCTACCCCAAAGCACCCTCCCCATGTTGAGGGCATGTGGCCTGGTATGGTTCAGGAGGGGAGCCCTCTCTCATCCCCCATATTTTCCTGCAGCCTGCCAGGTTGCATGCTCGGATAAGGGTCTGGTATGGATTTTGGGGGCCCTACACCATTTCTTTAAAATTTTGGTGCAGGGTTCCTCTTAAAATCCATTTTGGGGTGACCCCTATGCTATTTTTGTTTTAAAATTTGGTGCACGGTTCCCCTTAATTTCCATATCAGACCTGAAGGGCCTGGTATGGATTTTAGGGGGACGCCCACGCAATTTTTTTTTTAATTTTGATTCGGGATTCCCCATAATATTCATACCAGACCCAAAGGGCCTGATAATGGAGGGGGGGATACATGCTCTTTTTTTCAATTACCTGTATCTATATTGCCGAGACCTGACAATTCATTACAGCCGGGATCCATTTTAAATTACAATTTTTCCTTTAGAAATTATATTTTGCTGTGGTACTGTTCTAAACAAAAAACAAAAAATGCATCACTTTACAGGCACGATATTTAAAGGAATATTTCATTTTTATTGTTTCACTTTAAGCATTATAAAAATCACTGCTCCCCAAAAAACAGCCATTTTTAAAAAAAATGTTTGCATTGATACATTTCCCCTGGGGCAGACCCGGGTCCCCATACACTTTTATGACAATAACTTGCATATAGGCCTTTAAAATTAGCGCTTTTGATTATTCATGTTCGTGTCCCATAGACTTTAATGGTGTTCGTGTGTTCTGCCAAATTTTTTGCCTATTTGCATGTTCTGCTGCAAACCGAACAGGAGGGTGTTCAGCTCATCCCTAGTTATTGGTAATGGGTTAAGGTCTGTTTCCATAGGAAAAGTTTATAGACAATGTAGCAATTGGTGTAAGGCACTATAGCAGTTGGCAATTGTACAGCGGCACTCGACTTGAGCCTGTTTTACTGGAAGATGGTTTTTACTGGAGGGGTAGTGATTTTGTAATGGCAATTTTTTACTGCTGAGAGGAGCCCCACTTTACTGGCCTAGATACTGGAATACAGGAACCTCAACCTAATAGTGAAAATGTTAAATTGCAACACTGTATTAAGTTCAACATTCTCATTGCTGTAATTAGGGGATAATGTATCCAGTTTATAAATCCAAAATGTCCCCCTTTCATATACCGTTAGTTTATGTAAACGCTCTGCAGGGGGGAGACTGCCATGTATAGCTTCTATAATCCACACCATAAGGCCCAAAGCGGAACTGCCATGTGTTTCTCTTGTATATGGAAGATAATTATCTTGTGATAGAGCCTCAAATTGGTTACTGACTGGTACCAAAAATTGGATTAATGATGGATGAGTTAATATTAGAGCAATCTGCATCCACTACATTGGACAGTGTGTGTTTGTTATTGGATGCTTCTCTGTCCAAAGAGATAGTTTCAGATGTGATATTAGCAACAATGAGAATAGTATTGATATCAGAAGAATTCACCATGGTCTTTGCTTTATTAAAGAATGCATAACAATAATTGTTCTGATGTATATTTTTTTGTTTCAATAGAGTTTTATTGTATATTGAACAGAAAGTATACAGTATTACAAGGTCATGTAATAATACAATGAATATACAATTTTTCAAAAGATAAGTGTAAACAGTCAAAGTATGCTTATAAAAAGCTTATAAGACATAAGATTATGGATAATAACGTTAAGATAATAAAAGTGAAAGCAAAATTTGTAATTTCACCTATACCTTTTTTATAACAATTCACGCAATCTAAATGAGCTGCAAAAAATCGTACACAATTAAATTATATTAAATACCTTAAATCTGGTAAATTAAATAAAGTAATTTTGTGTGTAATAGAACAAACCAAATAACTATAAATAAATGATATGAAAGTGAAGTAATCTTAACAATGAAGGGACACATATGGTAAATATTGTAGAGAACTCGCAGGATTGCGGTCTCCGGACCACTTGTGAATCCTTACTAACCTGAAAGATTATATGTGTCTCAACTGCAAATTGGGAAAATGAGTTCTATGATTAAGAAGATATTAAGAAAACAGAAATTATAAGTAAAGGGTATAATAGGGGGGAGATCAAAGCTTAAGAAGAAATATCTATATCTTAGGGGGATAGAGAGGGGATGATAGAAGCATTTAAGGGTGTCCTGCAATAACGACCTTATTACGAATATAACTATATTTTAGTGAAGGATAAGTAGGGGTAATGAGAGAAAAGTGAGGAGAGGGAATTACTTCTTCTTCCTCCGTCTACCTGATCTAAAAGTAAGTTGAAGGATTACCTGGAAATTAATTGTTTGAATTCAGATGATATTTGGAAGAGGCGCCAACATGCCCATGTTTTCTTTAATATATGAGACGTATTCCTGGCTTGATGAATCAATTCTTCCATACTGTATCTGCCACTCTATTTATGCGACTAAACCAATCTCCAATAGTGGGGGGAGTAACATTTTTCCAAAGAGCTGGAATACACATTTTAGTTGCATTGATTAAATGCAAAGCCAATGACTTATGGGATTTTGGGTTGTGAGAATGGTGTAAAAGCATTTGTGCAGGGCTGAAGTCTATTGGAATTGTGGAGATGCGAGTAGTTAAATGATGAATTTCCTTCCAGAAGGGTTGAATATGAGGGCAAGACCACATTATATGTAGTAAAGAACCATCTGCATCTCTGCATCTCCAACAGTTAGGTGGTATTGAGGGGGAAATTTTATGTAATCGGAGTGGAGTTTTATACCATCTTGAAAAAATCTTGAAACCATTCTCTTGTATGGACACATTAATAGAACCTTTATGAATGTGAGAGTAAACTCTACTCTAATCCTCCTCCGTTAGGTCAATAGAAAGATCTCTTTCCCAACACTGACTCGCAATATTGGATTTAGGACTGTGGCATGAGAAGAGAAGGGAGTAAAGTTCAGAAATAATATGTTTCTGTGGTTCCGTTCTTGTACATATCAATTCAAAAGAAGTATATTGTCTAGCATGAGCTTCTCGATTCAGAGGATTATTCAAGAAATGCCTAATTTGGAAGTAAGACCAAAATGGAAAGGGGTGGTCTGAGTTCAGTGAAGATAAATCAGTCAAATTCATAAAGGAATTGTTTAGAAAAAATTGTGCAGCTCTCATATTGGTATGAGGCCAAGATTTTGCAAGGAATGTCTCCGAAAGGCCTGGTGGGAAATCTGGGTTGTTACAAATAGGTGTAAGAGGTCCTGGGGTAGAGAAAATTTGACATTTTTGACAGGACTTACGGAATATTTGTAAAGTATTACTAATTAGAGAATGTTTACAATTTTGCGGAATGTGAGTAGGAGTAATCCAAGGTAGTAGGTGTAGAGGTATGGGAGAAAAGGAATGTTCAATGCTTACCCAGTCTTTGGTAGAGAAATGGGCATTCCAATCAATAATTCTTGCCAACTGGCAAGCCCAGTAATATTTGGTGATATCTGGAAAACCTATACCCCCTTTCATTTTGGGTATGGTCAGTCTATCATGGCTCAATCTAGGTTTTGACTTGCCCCACATAAATGTAGAGCAAGCTATACGAATAAAAGTAAAAAAGGCTTGAGGTATTTTGATGGGAACTGTTTGTAGGATATATAGAATTCTTGGGAGGATATTCATTTTGATTATAGATGCTCTACCAAACCAGGAGAAGATACCTGTAGACCATGACTTCAAATCTTTTTGGATGTTATGAAGAATGGGGATGTAGTTCAGTGAATAGAGTTTAGATAAATAAATGAGTAATTGGATACCTAGATAAGTGATTGATTCTTTACTCCATTTGAAAGGGAAATTAGACTGGCAGTGAGAAATCTCATCAGGTTCTAGAGAAACATTCAGTGCCTCTGATTTGTTAAAATTAATTTGAAGATTGGCTAAATTCCTGAACATATCAAAATCTTTGAGTATATTTGGAATAGTAATGTGAGGTTCTTAGAGAAATAATAGAATGTCATCGGTAAAGGCCGCAAGTTTGTAGGTATGTTGATTAATGGTGATACCCTTGATGTCATTGTTAGATCTTAGACATTGAAGTAAGAGTTCAAGGGTGAGAACAAAAATGAGAGGAGATAGGGGGCATTCCCGACGAGTACCATTTGAGATTGGGAAGGCGTTCGATAGGTGGCCATTAATTCAGACCCTTGCCGTTGGGGAAGAGTATAAAGCCAGGATGAAATGTAACATACGGTCTGGCAAGCCGATCATTTTAAGGGATTCAAACATATAGTCTCAGGCCACTCTATCGACCGCCTTCTCCGCGTCTAGGGATATAAAAAATATGCATTGGTGGGTGGATGTTAACCATCTATGTAGATTAATAGCCTTAGTGATATTGTCTTTTGCTTCCCTACCAGGTATGAAACCCCCTTGATCCTTTGAAATTAATTTGGGTAAAAGGGGTAAAATAAGATTATCGAAAATTTTGACATAAAGTTTAAGGTCCACATTTAGGTCGAAAATTAGTTACCAAGGAAGAATATTTGTTGGGTTTTGAAATAACCGTTATATGTGCTGTAAGGAGATCTCGGGGCGGAGGGTTATCTGGTGATAATGAGTTAAATGAGTATAATGAGTTTTCCGTTAGAAAATGTGGGCGAAGTATTTCCTGAAAGGATTTATAATAGCCAGATGTTAAGCCATCAGGACAAGGGGGACAAGGACTTTTACTGGGTTTCAATTGTTTTAGAGCAATATCAACCTCTTCAGGAGATATAGGATGAGCCAGTTCATGTGCTTCCTGATCAGAAAGTCGTTTAGGGGTGTGTTTTGATAAGAATTCATTGATCAGTTGAATGCGGGCCCTTTTCCCAGATTGAGTATTGAAAGGTGCTAAATTTTAAAGATGGGTGTATTAGGCCACAAATCTGTTAGCAATATCATCTTTAGTAACCAATTTGCGTCCTGTTGAATAGTTTATAGAATGGATAATTGTACATGCTTTCTTTGAACGAAGAGCATTGGCTAATAATTTCCCTGCTTTATTCCCATACTCATAAAAAAGTTTTTGAGATAAAACATAAGTCTCTTTAGACTTTTTGTCTATTTCTTCTAGTAGTTCTTTCCTAGCTTGAACAAGTTCATGTAAGGCCGATATTGCTTGTGTAGATTTATGTACCCTTTCCAAAGTTTGGATACAAGTTGTCAGTTTAGTAATGTAGGACTGTCTTTCTCTTTTACGTTTTATGGAGATAACAATTAAGTATCCTCTAATTGTGCATTTGTGCGCTTCCCAGCACATCATTGGTGATATGTCTGGTGAAGCATTTTCAATGAAGTATTGGCTAAATCGCTTGTTAATTTTGGGTACTATATTGTTATCCGTAAGAATGGAAGGATCTAAGCGCCATATTGAGAAGCGTGGTGTAACGTCAACAAATGTAAGGGAAATAGAGATAGGATGATAGTCCAACAAAAACATGGGATCTATGATAGCGAAATTGAGAAAAGTCAGGTCTCTTTGTGAAATAAAAAGGTAATCAAGTCTGGAATAACGTTTATGTGGGGCAGAATAGAATGTATAATCTTTCATTGTGGGGTCAAGTGTACACCAGATATCATGTAGTGATAAGTTCTGAAGTTGAATTTTAATAGAGCGTAATGCTTTGTATTGTATAGAAGAGGTACCCGTAGAAGTATCTTGAAGAGGATTAAGGGGAACGTTGAAATCACCACCTAAAATAAGGATACCTTCTTGAAAATTGGAGAGTATTCGTAATGTCGATCTAAAGAACTGATCTTGCTTAGAGTTAGGTACATATATATTTGCAAAAGTTATTGGTTTTCTATGAAGGGAACCTTTCAAAAAGAGGTAACGGCCATTCAGATCCATACACGTGTCTGAAATTTGAAATGGGCATTGTTTCAAAAATAAGATTGATACTCCTTTAAATTTCAAGGTTGGGTTGGTGGCATGTATGGAGGTCGGGTATCATGAATTAGAAAGTTTTGGGATGGAATCTGTTTTGAAGTGCATTTCTTGTAAAAAGATTATATCTGCCCTGTTTTTATGCATTGAGGAAAGAAGTTGTGAACTTTTTTGGGGGATGTTAAGACCTCTGATATTTAAGGAGATGATTTTTATAGAGGGTAAGATTGTCTTAAGACATAAGAAGTCCATTTTGTGTAGTAATATGTCAAAACCCAGGTAATTTGTGTGTTAGAGTATTCAGGAGTCGATGGAGGGGAAGGATAGGGAATAGGAAAAAAAGGTAGCTATATAAGGTATAAGGAAGGAGGTTTAACAAAAATAAAACAAAAGAATATGGGGTGAGACAAAAGGGACAGGGTATCAATAAATGCACAGTTTATGGAATGGGAATAAAGGGTTACACAATGAGTGTATAACAATGTAAGTGAAAAAACGGTGATTAGCAAGAACCTGCTTGCCAATCCGTTAACTGTAGACACTAAGTCTACTATGAGGCCAGATAATGTCAGTGGTATGGATAGTGATTTCTAGAAATCAAATATTTGAATAATATCTGGTACCTGTGTGTGTGGACGAGATCAATTGCATCAAAGATGGGTTTTCTCAATCAATGAGGTGCTACCCGCTAGACACAGTCAAAGGTAATGAACGCCAGAGGAGGTAGAGAGCATAAGACCGGGAATGCTTGGCCTAATAAAGTGTCAGTAGGAGTGTAAAAATGTGTTTCAAGGATGGAGATTGAGAAAAGTTCCCCAAAAAGAAAAAAAAAAATTGTATGAGATAATTAGCGGGATGTGAATAATATGAGTATAGTGAGGAACATTGTCGAGTTCTATACCAATTATTACTAAGAGAGTAGTTTGTCATAAGATTCATAAGATGTCCATTAAATTTAATATTTAATAGAGTATAATAATCCTTATCCAGAATATTTAAAAAAAAATTTTTAGAAAAAGGGGAATAGATTGATTACAACCATATTGAAAAAAAAGGAACAAATGGAGAACCATAAAGATTCATGAGGAAAAAATAAGCCATAGTTTAGTATGGGATAAATCATATAATATCACATCTCCAGGTAGGCAAATTTAATAACTGAGAAAGATATTTAGTGAGAAGTGAAGACTGGGATGAGTAATAAACAGCAAAAAAATACAATATCCGGATAAGGTGTGATATAATAATATGAATAACAGGTATTAATCTAAATTAATTAAATAGATTAACTGTAAACTTGTTTGTTGAAATGATTTTGGAAGATGATCCACAGGAGTAAACCTCTCAACGTATAAGTGATTTTTTATTATAATAAATAAAGGAAGACTCTTTTGTCATGAAAAGAAGGAATACGAGCATTGGGCACCTAAAGCTACCTAAAGACAATTGCTGGTGTTCTTCTGATCCTATTAATACCACAGGCAGGCAGCTGCAGTATTTACAGTTATGCCCTGTACACACGGTCGGATTTTCCGATGGACAATGTCCGATCGGAGCGTGTTGTCGGATATTCCGACCGTGTGTGGGTGCCATCGGACATTTTCCATCGGATTTTCCGACACACAAAGTTGGAGAGCAGGAGATAAAATTTTCCGACAACAAAATCCGATCGCGTCAATTCCGACTGTGTGTGGCCTGTTCCGACGCACAAAGTGCCACGCATGCTCAGAAGAAATTCCGAGACGGGACAGCTCGTTCTGGTAAACTTAGCGTTCGCAATGGATACAGCACTTTTGTCACGCTGCAATGTTCAAAATGGTTTAATACAGCGCACTCTCTTCTTCTTTATAATGTGATAAGAATTAAGTAGTTTTGCTGCTCATATTCACACACACTTCTCACAAAGTTTTATTTGTGTTTTTTTAGTGGGATTCCCTGAATATATTGTTATTAGTTGTCACATCTGACAGTTTTATATTTTTTTTTTTTTTTTTTTTTTGGATTTTAAGCCTTTTTTTTTTTTAATGTTTGGATTTTTTCCAAGGCTCACAGATCGTACGTAATACGCACGCGTGTTATGCTTTATACACACTGCGCATGCGTGTAACTCCGCCCGCCCCTGACGTTCTTTCTAGTCTATTCCCCGTCCCTTTTCGTTCGGCGCAGTGGGTGAAGAGCACATGGCGGAGTTACAGCAGGTGCGTGCTAATTCTAGCAACGAGGAGGAGGAGGAGGAAAGCCTGGATCCAGGCACGTCCTGATCCAGAAGGAGACGTTTTAAGGCCACAAATATGTCTTTTGGGGAGATGTTGGAGATGGTCGACATCATGAGGAAGTCCGACTATGACAGAAGATATGGGCCTTACCCCAACCCCAACATCCGAAAGGCAAAAATCATTGCTAAAGTGGTCAAAAGCCTTCACAGGAATTTCGGGGTACGAAGATCGAAAGATCAGCTCAGGAAGCAGTGGTCGGACCTGAAGTTGAGAGAGCCAGAGCAGTACCGAAAGATCCGGAGAGTGCTGTAAAAAAGTAAATAGTTGTGCTGTGTTCCTATTCTTTCTGTCTTTATTCCGTTCGTTCTGCTCCATATGCTTTTATTAATTGTAACGTTTAAAAGGGCAACTTTAATGTTCATGGGCCCATTATTCGTTTGTATCAAACATTTTTCTTTCGGCCTCTAGAACACCATTGTTTAGGCCATATGCATTTTCACACATTTTTTGGGGCCTACTTGGATGCCAAATATTTGTTTGTGTAGATGGGTTTGTTACTAGAATGAAATGCCAACTAGATTGTGTGTAAGGAGAGGACACTGAGCAGCTGTTTTCACATCTGGACACTGGAGCACTAGTGTGGGACCCCAGAACACCATTTTTATTAGGGGGCCACACAGGTGCTCCAGTGTATACTATAGGGGGGGCTACATCTGTGAAGCTTGTACCAAACAGGTAAAGTATTGCAGCTTGACAAAGGCCACTAAAAAATATACATCTTGGAACTCGGCTAAAATAGACAATTGTACCCCACTTCCAAGCAGTTTCCTATTTCTAGTTCTTCCATCAAATATCTGTGTGCTAAATATACCATTTTGTTTTACATAGGGGAGAAAAGACTCGGAGGACACCCCTCATCCCAGGAGAACACAGACCCCCCACCTATGGAAGAAGGTGAAATACCACCAACACAAGAAGAAGAGCAGGAGGAAGAAGAAGATGTGGTGGAGATTGGCACCACAACAGGTGAGTGTCTGCGACCACAGGCTCAGGTAAAAGAGATGGATGGTGGCAGATTTTTGAGACCTTTTTTTTTGTTCTTTATCTCTTTTTAGGTGATCGTGATGTGAGGGATAGAGAACGCTTTACTTCTGAAAGTGCCCAGATCCTGATCGGGGAGATCATGGGGTGTAATCTCGAATTGCACAACATACAGCAACAAATCAATGATGTTATTAAAAAAAATAATAACATCATTTTTGTTTTGGGGCGAATTTAAACCCCACAAAATCACCTGTTTTATTGTGGTCCAATCTTCTAAAATTTTTTTCAATGTTTAGAAAAGCCAAATTTGGAGGATGCACACAGTGTGCCAACATGTGCTATCTGCCATCACGGGAGATCAATGGACGCGTTTTGGGGGTGCAACCCCTTCCTCAATTATAAAGTCGCGTTGAGGAAGGGCTTGCTCCCCCAAAACACGTCCCTTGATCCCCCCTGATGGCAGATAGCACATGTTGACATTCGTAAATTGGTGTGCATCTTCCAAATTTGGCTTTTCCAGGGGTGATTTCCCCCCATCTGAATGCTATATCAAACCCAGTTCCTAAATACTGATGTCTGATATAGCCTTCAGGTTTTCCCATATGTGAACTTTGTAAGTTCAAGTTTTTTGGCTTTCTTGTTGGTTTTACACAGGCCTGTTTTATCTGAAATGGATATTTCGATTTTTGATAATGCTACTGCAAAAATTGTTATACAACAAACATGTTGGTTTGTTTTAAAAACCTTTCGTAAATGCACATGTGATTGTGCAGGTATAAAAAAGTGGCTTACTCAAGAATGTGTGGATTATTGTCTCAACACTACAATACTTTTGGGGTGATGTAATTGCTGTTTTATGCAAAAATGGGGGTTATTTCCTAAGGGCAAATACACTTTGCACTACAAGTGCAGGTTCAGTGCAGTTGCAAGTGCACTTGTAGTGAAATGTGTTTTTGCATTTAGGAAGTACCAGCCAACACTGTTTTTTATAAGGTTACCCAATCACGACATTTTCTGCACTCAACACATTTCTGTCAGGGTCAGCTAAAACAAACACAAGCAGTAAATGTCCACAAAGAATTTCTTTTGGTTGTTTTTTATTTGAAAAAGGTTTCACAGATTGTCTGGCATATTGATAGCCCCCCTACCCGCAAAGAACTCCAGGTATCGTAACCGGACATCATGGGCACTCAGGGAGGGCAAGCAAGGACGGCCACTTTCAAGCGCCGTCAGTGTTAATGGATTAGGGATTCCGGCCTCAGGCCCAACTGAGCCAGCATAGTTGGCTGAATGTTTTCTTAAAAAATTATGGAGAACACAGCAGGCAAGTATTATATGGTTCAGTTTATACTCCGCCATATGGATGGGTGTCAGAAATAATCGGAACCGGCTGGCCAGGATTCCAAATGTGTTCTCCACCACTCTTCGGGCTCTGGCCAGCCGGTAATTAAAAACCCTCTGTTCCGGGGTGAGGGTCCTCATCGGGAATGGCCGCATCAGGTGGTCCCCCAGCACAAATGCTTCATCAGCAACGAACACAAATGGGAGACCTTCAACATTGTCCTCTGGAGGTGGCAAGTCCAAGCTGCCATTCTGGAGAGGCCTGTAGAACTCTGTCTGGGCGATCACTCCACCATCGGACATCCGGCCATTCTTCCCCACGTCCACATACAGGAACTCGTAATTAGCCGACACCACCGCCAACATCACTATACTATTAAACCCCTTGTAATTATAATAGTACGACCCCGAGTTGGGTGGTGGGACGATGTGGACGTGTTTCCCATCAATTGCCAGTTAGGAAAGTCCCACCGCTGGGCAAAGTGGGAGGCCACAGTCTGCCATTCCTGTGGCGTTGAAGGAAACTGTTGAGGAAAAAAAAATAAACATTACTATTTTTTCACAGAAACATGGCAAGCAGATTAGACACAAACATTATGGGGCAACCTCCAGATAGCATTTATTAAGGGGAATTTAACAACAACAAAGTATAAGGTACACCTATCATATTCCCCCTCCCCCCCTCTCATGGGCCATTTCTAACATTATAGGGGGGGAACTGTTGAACAGGTAACCCTCTTCACTTCTTTGAGAGATGAATGCCTAAATAATGGGTATTACTTGGAACAGACCCTCCTTAGTTACACTATTGGCAGACCACTGGACAGGTAAGAAGTGTCTGAATACAAAGATATAAATACACACTGTACACATTTGAGGACATTTGGACATGCTGCTATTACCTATCAAGATAATAATAGGATACAAAAACTTTAAACAGTACCATTGGAAAGTATACAGGCAGGCCCTTGCACTACATGCTTTGGGTAATTCATCCATACCTCTGACCAGTAAAGAGGTGGGTATAGTGTGTATGGGTTTGGCAAAGTCAGCAGATAGATGATTGAGGATAGAGAATTGGGATCAGCTGACTTAGCAGTTGGGGGGAGGGAGGGTTACAAAAAATTTGGGGACACCACAAAAAAAAGCCTCTGGCACTCTGCCTGAATTTAAATAAAAAATAACATTTCCAAACATTTTAGGGGGTGTTTGGGGTAAAGCACTACTATAGAGCTGATAAAATACATTGTTAAGTGACTACATGAGGTGAATATAGGTGAATATAGGGCAGGAGACACCATGCTGGAGAGGTTATTGAAGGGCAAATATGTATGAAGGACCTAAAATAATAATTACATAAAAATCCAGCATGCATGAGGACAAAGGGGACATTCACACAATTACAATCATGGTAATTAGGGAATGAGGAAAGAAATACAAGATATTAGCAAACATTCAATACAATAAAATGTGATATAAAAGGAAAAAAATCTTACCTTCATATACTTCTTCTGCAGGACCTGTATGATGGCAGAACAGGTCTCTGGGATAATGATCCCCAGAGCCTGGGGGGAGATGCCTGTCGAGAACTTCAAGTCCTGCAGACTTCTCCCTGTGGCCAAATACCGCAAGGTAGTGACCAACCTCTGCTCCGCTGTGATGGCTTGCCTCATGCAGGTATATAGGGAGTCAGCGAAGCCAACAAATGGTGAAATACGGGGTCCGTCATCCTGAGAAAGTTCCTGAAATCATCAGGATTATTCTCACGGATCTCACGAGCAAAGGCATATGACAGAACTGGTCACGCTGAAGCAACCAATTCTTGGTCCATGATCTCCTCCCCACCCTGTTCATGGACTGGACTTGTGTCAAGGTCAGGACCCCAACACCAAGCCCCCGCACAGCACGAACTCTACGAGGAGTACGCATACGAAACATGGCTAGAAAACGGTCGGCTGCCCAGAACGAAGTAACAGAACGCACTGAAGAACAGCAAGGCCTGTGAAGAGCGACCTGATAAACAGTAACGAACGAACAAGAATACAATGACTAAGTCACGCGGAACTTGCTTGCACGCACTGAAGAGCAGATACAAACCCACAAGCACAAACTGAACGGCAGAAAACGATCTGAAAGCCACGAGTCTGAAAAAGCGCGAATCGTCTCTCACCAAACTTTTACTAACATGAGATTAGCAAAAGGAGCCCAAAGGGTGCCGCGCTTGGTTCTGAACCGGCCTTTTCTAGTCTCGTCATACGTGGTGTACGTGACCGCGTGGTTGTTGATCGGAAATTCCGACAACTTTGTGCGACCGTGTGTAGGCAAAACAAGTTTGAGCCAACATCCGTCAGAAAAAATCCGAGGATTTTGTTGTCGGAATCTCCGAACAAAGTCCGACCGTGTGTACGCCCTATTAGAGTATTGTGTCCTCTGCACAGTGTGCACCTAAAGCTACCTGAAGACAATTGCTGGTGTTCTTCTGATCCTATTAATACCACAGGCAGGCAGCTGCAGTATTTACAGTTAGTGTACTGTGTCCTTTGCACTGTGTGCACCTAAAGCTAACTGAAGACAATTGCTGGTGTTCTCATACTAATAATACTACAGGCAGGCAGTTGATTCTGCTAGCTGCAGTATAATCAGTATATATATATATATATATATATATATATATATATATATATATATATATATATATATATATATATATATATATATATATATATATATATATATATATATATATCAGCTTAGTGCAGCTATATCTCACTGCAGGCCATTAGTATGTCTGGAAGGCCAACAAGGAGAGGCAGACAGTCACAAGCCAATAAAAGAGGGCAAGCAGGCTCTGTGTCTAGAGGCAACAGTGCTGGTCATGGACACGGTGCTTCCTCATCAGCATGTGGCCGTGAGACACACTTGTCTTTTTATTCGGCAGCTGGCCGTGTTGAGCCGCAACATGCCGAAGACTTGGTAGAGTGGATGACCAAGCAGTCCTCATCCTCCTCATCCTCTCTCACCGAGTCTCAGGGTACTTTGTCTGGCAAAGCAGCTGCCAACGCGGCCTCTTCCCTCGGCTCAATGGCATCAGTCACTCCTTCCCTAGCCCCACCATGTCCTCCTGAGGAGTCCCCTGAACTGTTTGACCACAGTGTTGGGTACATGCTCCAGGAGGATGCCCAGCGTTTTGAAGGCTCCGATGATGGTACCCAGCTAGAGGAAGACAGTAATGTGAGCCCAGAGAGAGGGGGTGCCCAAGAAGGACAGCAATCTGGCAATCATGTTCCCCCAGGTGCAGTATACTGCCAGCTTTACTCCAGTGATGAGGAGGGAGGGGATGATGAGGAAGTCACTGACTCCACGTGGGTGCCTGATAGGAGAGAGGAGGAGGAAGAGGAGGAGGAGGCACATCTCTAACAAGACAGGATGCCCTCCAGGGGCCAGCTTAAGGGCAGCACACCGACTGCATCACACCACAGAGCTTCACATGTGCAGGGCACTGCTGTCTCTGTGCGTTATTCCAAAAGTTCTTTGGTATGGGCCTTTTTTGAGACGAGTGAATCAGATCCCACCGCTGCTATTTGCAACATATGTCTCAAGCGTATCTCGCGTGGCCAAAACATCACCCGCTTGGGCACCACATGCTCGACCTGCCATGCAGTTCCTTGGCAAGCGTACCTAAAAGACCCACACCAAAGAACAAAGCGGACCTCTCCTTGCTCCTCATCAGCTAGGATCTCCAACCCCACTATACCTTCAGTCCTCTCTGAAACCTGCACTGAGAGGAATGAAGGTGTAGAATTATGTGTGTCACAGCCAAGTACTTGCGGGCAATCTGCTATCTACACTGACATCAGATTGTACCAGGCAAATTTCCCTGTCCCAGCTGCTGCACAACCAAAAGAAGTTTGCTCCCAGCCATCCACATCTCCAGCAGTTGAATGCTAGCTTGGCTAAATTGCTAGCACTTAAACTGCTGCCTTTTCAGTTGGAAGACTATGCCCCCTTCCGTGAGTTGGTGGAATGTGCGGTTCCTCAGTGGCAGGTTCCCAAATGCCACTTTTTCTCACAGAAGGTGATTCCGGCTCTCTACCGGCATGTGGAAATCAATTTCTTGGCCTCACTAGACAGGGCGGTCAGAGATAAGGTGCATATTACCACTGACTCATGGTCCAGCAGGCATGGACAGGGACGTTACCTATCTTTTATGGTGCATCGGGTGACTCTGCTGGCAGCTGGGAAGGATGCAGGACAAGGTGCAGTAGTGATGGAGGTTGTTCCACCACCACGCCTCCAAAATGCTACTACGGGTGATTCTGACACACCTCTCTCCTCCACCCCCTCCTCTTCTTCTTCCTCCATGGCCTCTTCCTGTGCTTTGTCCTCAGAACCAGTGGTGCTCCGTAGGCGTTCAAGGGGCTATGCAAGTACGCAGGCAAAAAGATGCCATGCAGTGCTTGAACTGGTGTGCTTGGGAGACAGGAGCCACACTGGGGCAGAGATTCTGTCAGCTCTGCAGGGTCAAGCTCAGAGGTAGTTGACGCCATGCCAGCTTAAGCCAGGAATGGTGGTTTGCGACAATGGCACCAACCTCCTCTCTACCCTCCGACAGGGACAACTGACCCATGTGCCCTGTTTGGCTCATGTCCTTAACTTGGTGGTGCAGCGGTTCTTGGGCAGGTACCCGGGCTTACATGATGTCCTGAGGTAGGCCAGGAAAGTCTGTGTGCATTTCCGCCAGTCATATAATGCCAGTGCTTGGCTGGCTGACCTCCAAAAGGAATTTAACCTGTCCAAGATCCGCCTAATCTGTGACATGCCCACCAGGTGGACCTCAACCTTGGCTATGCTGCAGCGGCTGCACATGCAGCAGAGGGCCATCAATGAGTACCTGTGCGACTATGGCACCAGAACAGGGTCAGGGGAGCTTGATTTTTTTCCCCACACCAGTGGGCCATGATCAGGGATGCATGCACTGTCCTGTCACCATTTGAGGAGGCCACAAGGATGGTGAGCAGTGACAGTGCATGCATCAGTGACACTGTCCCTCTTGTCCACCTGTCGGAGCACACGCTATGTGAAATAATGGACAGGGCACTTGAGGCAGAACAGAGGCAGGAAGAGGAGGACTTCCTTACCTCTCAAGGCCCCCTGACAGACAGTGTTCCTGCATGCCCGCCGATCACACAGGAAGAGGACAAGGAGGAGGAGGATTGTGTCAGCATGGAGGTGGAGCCTTGCACTCAGCATCAGCAGCAGTCTTCAAGGGATCATTTACAGTCCGAAGAAACCCATGGACTTGTACGTGGCTGGGAGGAGGTGGCTGCGGATCATGTCATCCTTAGCGACCCAGAGGACTCTGAACCAAATGCCTCAGCAAACCTATGCTGCATGGCCTCCCTGATCCTGCATGCCTGCGGAAGTATCCTCGTATTCGTGGTATCAAGGAGAGGGATCATTACTGGCTGGCAACCCTCCTTGATCCATGTTACAAGAGTAAGGTTGCGGACCTTATCTTGCCGTCGCAGAGGGAGCAGAGGATGAAACATATTCGGGAGGCCTTGCAGAAAGGTTTGTGCAACGCGTTTCCAGAGCCTGGGAGGTTACAATTTCCTGGTCCTCCTGGACAACGTGTTGCTGAGGCTTTGGTCAGTCACAGTAGGAGTGGTGGAGAAGGTGGGCATCTGACCTGTGCATTCAGACAATTTTTTAGTCCCAAGGTATGATCAGTTCCAGCAACCATCGCCAGCATCTGATTCACATGGTGCAGGAATACCTAGGGGCTAGGATCAGACTTGGACGCTTTCCCATTGAAAATTCTCTGGTTTACTAGGTCTTGAGGATGGATCACTGGCCAGTATGCAATTGAGCTCTTTGCCTGTCCTGCATCCAGCGTTCTTTCAGAATGCACATTCAGTGCTGCTGGAGGCTTTGTAATCGATCACAGGGTGCGCCTGTCCACCGACTCAGTCTTCGATCACCACCAGCTACCAAGCACCTGATGCTGATGTAACCGAATAATTTTTTTGAAATGTCAGATCCCTTCAAGACTGCCTATGCTGATGCTGAGTGACTATCCTGTTATGCTGAGTGAGTATCATCTTCCTCCTCAATGATCATGCTGATAGCTTGTAAGGACATTTTTGGTTCTGGGCGCCACCACCAGTGGCTAAGGCCCAATTTTTCAGCCCCTGTTTAACAGGGGCGCGTAATTACAATTTTTGATGCAATATTTTGCAACAGGGCTCATTCCTGCACTCCAACTAGAGTATCTGTGAGGGGTTGCAGTGTTGTGGCACCAGCACCAGTGCCTAAGGCCCAATTTTTCAGCCCCTGTTTAACAGGGGAGTGTAATTACAATTTTTGATGCAATATTTTGCAACAGGGCTCATTCCTGCACTCCAACTAGAGTATCTGTGAGGGGTTGCAGTGTTGTGGCACCAGCACCAGTGCCTAAGGCCCAATTTTTCAGCCCCTGTTTAACAGGGGAGTGTAATTACAATTTTTGATGCAATACTTTGCAGCAGGGTTCATTCCTGTGCTCCAACTAGAGTATCTGTGAGGGGTTGCAGTGTTGTGGGACCAGCACCAGTGCCTAAGGCCCAATTTTTCTGCCCTTGTTTAACAGAGGCGTGTAATTACAATTTTTGATGCAATACTTTGCAGCAGGGCTCATTCCTGCGCTCTAACTAGAGTATCTGTGAGGGTTTGCAGTGTTGTGGCACCAGTGCCTAAAGCCCAGTTTTTCTGCCCCTGTTCAACGGGGACATGTAATTACAATTCTTGATCTAATATTTCACAACAGGGCCCATTCCTGCACCCACCAAGAGTAACTGTGAGGGCTTACAGTGTTGTGGCACCACCACCACCACCAAAGGCCAAATTTTTCTGCCCCTGTTCAACAGGTGCATGTAATTACAATTCTTGATATAATATTTAACAGCAGGGCCCATTCCAGGGCACACCAAGAGTAACTGTGAGGACTTACAGTGTTGTGGCACGACCACCACCAAAGGCCCAATTTTTCTACCACAGTTCAACAATGGCATGTAATTACAATTTTTGATACAATAGTTCACAGCAGGGCATTCCAGCGCCCACCAAGAGTAACTGTGAGGGCTTTGGTGTTGTGGCAACACCAAAACCTAAGGCCCCAATTTCTGCAGAGTATATAGGGCAGGCCCCTACTTTCAAACATCCAACTTACAAACGACTCCTACTTGCAAACGGAAGAAGAAAACAGGAAGTGAGATCAAATCTACCGCTAGGAAGGGAAATTCTCTCCTGTAAGAGTTAATATGGGAAAAATGTGTCTCCTCTCCACTGATGCTTTATCACCAATCCTTGTTTCACTAAAAACCCCAAATTTTCAAAAAACATTGTCATTGGGACAGAAAGTGAGGTGAAATCTTCTGAAGAGGTGCACAGACAGCAAAACAAATGTTACAGGGGTGATAACCCTTCCCTATGTTTTCCAAAAAGCTTAAAAATAGATTTTTTTGCTGGAGCTACACTTTAAAAATGTACCAGTTCAAAATTACAAACAGATTCTACTTAACAACAAACCTACAGTCCCTGTCTTGTTGCACCACCTGTATACTTCTGTTCAGAGTATATAGGGCCTGGGGGCCCCACTTTTTCAACCTTGAAAAAGTCACGTGGCTGTGACATAACGCGTAGGGAGGAGGAGCCTGTGACGTTCCCAGCACTTGCAATGTGTGAGCAGTGGCGACGGATGAATAGCCTCAGCGCTGAGCTCCATGCAGCTGATCAATGTAAACGTGATCATGTGGAGTTGAATATGTGAGTGAAATTGAGTAGCTTGACACTTAATATCCAACTGGTATGATCTCTGCGCAATGGATGTATATTTTTTATCTTTTCATGTCCTGGATATGAGCGGAGTAAAACAAAACAAGAGAAGAAGTGAAAGTAAAACTTTTTTTGTTGACACCATTTATTTATTTATAATTTTGTCACATTGGAACCGGCACTGATTGAACTCATTATATACAAAGAACACTAGATGGATTCTGAGCACTATATGCTGATGATTTTTAAATCTATTTAGTGATTTATCTATATATTGATTTAAGCTCATGATATAATTTTTATTTGGCACTGAACACATTTATACTTTCAAAACAGCAGATATAACTTTGAGCACTTTGTATTTATAGTTTTATATTAATTGATTTATTTATGAGGTTTGTCACGTTTATGATGGTGGGGTAATTTTAGTGTTGGCTATTATATTTAATAATTTTTAGGAAACTTCAAGACTTCTTAGATCACTTTTGAGGTGCTTACATTAATATTTAAAGGAGGACTGTTTTAGCTAATCACTGATTTAAGTATTCACATTAATATACTGTAGTAATAAGAGGATAATATTAGCGCAATTAACCACTATAATTTTATTGATCCAATCACTGATTTAATTGCAGCTATATTATTTGGTCATCTCTTGTTAACTATTAAGTATCCACAAGAAGTTTTTTCCACGTCAGCACTTGAGTACCTTATAAATATAAAAGCTATACCTACCAGTCTCCCCCAGCAGAACATTTTTGTAAACTCTGTGAAAGGAAGATGTTTTGAATTTTTAAACTGGATACGTTATCTCCTAAACAAAGAACTTTGAACTTAATACAGTGTTTTGATTTAACATGTACACTAATGATAGCCACTTCATGACCACAATAAGTGTATATATATATATGTTGCGGCTTTGAAGTGCTTTACTGGGGTTATAGCTGAAGCTATCAGCCATAACTCCGGTATTTTTTCTTTTAGCCGGCGATCCCTTTTACATAAAAGTGAGTCGAGCAGCTGATTAACTATTGGATTGCTTTTAGGAGCAGTGCATGGTCACCCCTCTCACTGCTCATTGGTGTTTCTTTGGCTTACTGTTCCTATTGGCATGACTGGGAAATGATCTGGCGGTTCATGTGGCTGGCCATAGAGGTGAACAGAGACCAGATCAGGGCTGGCGCAGCCACACCACTGGTTTCCCTACTCTCCTCCGGAAGGAGGGGGTGCCAGGAGCTTTTCAGCAGTCTGGGGTGCGGGAGGAAGGTGTTGGTCTCCTTCCCTCCTCCTCCGCTGTCCTCTTCTCCTCCTCTTCTGGACAACATACCAGCCGGCTCTCCCCCAACACCAGCTCCTTCTTCAACAGGGTCAGGGAGATCCGGTACACCGTCTTCCTCTGGGGGTTCCCCCGCTCCATCTGGGGGGGTGCAGGGTCCAGCAGATACATGTCCGGGCGTGGGGGAAGGGGGTGTAGCCCAGGTCTTGTTGCAGAAGGAAGGAGGGGCACTGTACGGGGGGGACTTCACCCCTCTCTGTACCTCTCAGCACTCCGAGCTGCCGGCTGTACACCAAGAACCAAGCTAGGGATGGCTCCGATGGGAACAGCATGAGGAGCCGGGAGACCAGGGAGCGGAACCCGCAGGAGACTGTCACTAAGGAGACGCAGACACCCGAAGACTGGGAGGGGGAGGAGACACCGTGGAGGCAAGGCTGTCTTAACGCATGGGCAGGGGCCCAAGGTGCATGGGGAGCCCCTGAAGTTTTGCCCCTGCAGTTTCTGGCAGACTGTGAACATGGGGAAGCTGCCTGTCAGTAATAATGACAGCTTCGCCGGGTGCTGGCAAATTCAAACTGCACATGCACAGCTTGACAGACAGCCAGCCAGCTTGGAATGGGGCATGCTTAGAGTGCCGTCTGATGACACTCGGGGGCGGACCCTGTGTGTGATCATCTCTGGAGTCTGGGATTTTTTTGCTGCCGCATGCAGCTCAAAGTGCAGTGCACACAGAGAGACGAATATGCAGGGTGTGTGTTATCTCTTCCCCTCCACTGAGAGGCATAAGAGCAGTCAGATCACCTGGAGCTGCACACAGGAGTCCTGGATGGCTTTGCTCTTCATGGTCATGGTCGTGGTAAGCCTGACTCTTTACTGCTGGATGCTATGCACTTTCCAGGTCACAAAGCTCTTTAGCCCCTCTTTATTCTGCCTCCCCTGTTATCTGCCCCCCCTGCACTCCCCCCTCTCCCCCCTGTACTGTGCCCTTTTCACCCCTGTACTCTGCCCTCCTGTAATGTGCCCCTCTCCCCCCTGTACTCTGCTCTCCTGTAATGTGCCCCTCTCCCTCCCTGTACTCTGCCCTCCTGTACTGTGCTCCTCTCCCCGCTGTACTCTGCCCTCCTGTACTGTACCGCTCTCCCCCCTGTACTCTGCCCTCCTGTAATGTGCCCCTCTCCCTCCCTGTACTCTGCCCTCCTGTACTGTGCCCCTCTCCCCCCTGTAGTCTGCCCTTCTGTACTGTGTCCCCCCTGTACTCTCTCCTCCTGTCCCACTGCTCCATGTATTGTTCCTCCCTGCCCCAAGTACTGTGCCCCCCCGCCCCCTGTACTGTGCACCCCTGCACTGTTCCCTCTTGCTCACTCCATACTGTTTCCTCCTGCTTGCCACATACTGTTTCCTCCTGCTCACCCCGTACTGTTCCCTCCTGCATGCCCCTTACTATTCCCTCCTGCTTGCCCTATACTGTTCCCTCCTGCTTGTCCCATATTGTTCCCTCCTGCTCATTCCGTACTGTTCCCTCCTGCTCATTCCGTACTGTTCCCTCCTGCTTGTCCTGTACTGTTCCCTCCTGCTCATCCCATACTGTTCCCTCCTGCTCACCCCACACTGTTCCCTCCTGCTTGTCCTGTACTGTTCCCTCCTGCTCATCCCATACTGTTCCCTCCCGCTTGCCCTGTACTTTTCCCTCCTTATTCTTTTAGTGACACCACATCTGCAGGTGACGCTGTTCTATCATACTGTAGTGACCTGTGTTTTAAACATATTTTTTTTTGGGGGGGGGTGGCGGCAAGTAACTGGTTTTGCCTAGGTCGCAAATTAGTCTAGCACCAACTCTGGACCAGATCATCTCTGATCACCTCCATAATCTAGGAGGTCCAGAGCGACATCATGACATCACTTCCGGTCTAGGGCAGAAGTCAACAATTTGTTTTTTTTAAAGCAAAAGCTCAATTTTTTTTTGATCTTTTGCTTTCAAAGGTAGAGAAAAGATCTCTCCATAAAGAGGACCTGTCATCCTTTATTTCTATTAAAAGTGATTTAAAAAAATTAAAGGGACAATGTAAAAATAATAAAATAATAAAATAAATAATAAAAAAAAAATAAGGAGCTCCTATTCTTCCTACTCGCAAACAAAAGCAAACCGATATGTAAGTAGCACACGCATATGTAAACAGTGTTCGCACCACACATGTGAGGTATCGCCGTGAACATTAGAGTAAAAGCAATAATTTTAGCACTAGATCCCCTCTGTAACTCTAAATGGGTATCATACAAAGCGCGACATGTTAGGTATCCATTTTCTCTGCGTAACATCATCTTTTATATTTTGCTAAAAATAAATGGTACATTGTTTTTTTGCAATAAAAATCATTAAAGTGTAACCTCTGTGCAAATACCGTATGACATAAAAAAATTGCAATTTTATTCTCCAGGGAGAAAAAAAATGTTTAGGGGTTCTAAGTAATTTTCTAGCAAAAAATACAGATCTTTACTTTATGAAAGGTGCCAAAAGTGGATAGTTTTATTGGTTTTAGGCCATAGTCCTCTATTATCCTCTATTATCCTTTGCCATTCATCCATAGTTTATTCACTGTGGCTTTTATCATCATTATTATTTCTTCTTATTGCATTTTTATTTTCTTTTAATTTATTATACTTTATTGTACCATTTGTTCTTTCCCATGTTAAACAACTCCTGATACAATGCATGTATGTCCTTATTGCTGCAGATGTACTTGCACTCTTTCTGTTGGTGAATTTTCATTAATGCACTGTTGACAAATTATTCCCAGTTATTATATTTTTATTAATTTTTATTATATTTTACATTTTCCTTCCAATGTGATCTGGATGCCCATTCTTTCTGGTTTTCCCACCATTTTGTTTTTAAAATTACTTCTTTATCAGTCACAGGACCGTTTTTAAGGCAGGGCAAAAGGGGCAGCTGCCCTGGGCTCCATCATTGTTGCAGCTGTCTCATACTTGCCAACTATCCCAGTTTAAATTACCTTATCCCTTGAAGTTTTAGCCCCATGCTGTGTCTCAATATCTCACTTATAGTTACATAGTAGGTGAGGTTGAAAAAAGACACTAGTCCATCAAGTCCAACCTATGTGTGTGATTATATCTCAGTGTAAAGTTCTGTTGCTGCTGCCCAGCGATGCCCTATTGCCATGTACAAATAACTCACCTTTAGACCCTGTGTTTACATGTAAATAACCTTCAATGATATGTAAATATCGGGGCATTAATATGTAAATAAACATGGACAACGGCATTGATATGTAAATAGAGGTGGCTTTCAATTGTATATCATGTTCCCCTAAGGCAGTGGTTCTCAACTCCTGTCCTCAGGACCCACTAACAGGCCAGGTTTGCAAGATAACTGAAATACATCACAGGTGATATCATTTGCTGCTCAGTGATTGCAGTATTCTAGTCTGCATCTCCCGAGGTAATACTTAAAATCTGGCCTGTTGGTGGGTTCTGAGGACAGGAGTTGAGAACCACTACCCTAAGGCCATATCTACCATCACTTCTGCTGAATGCTGCCCACTGGGGAGGTAAAGGAGCATGCTTGAAAGTCCTGCCTACAGCTATATTCATTAAGAGGGCATGGAAATATATGAACCCTACTTGAAATATTTGTACAGTATATATGTCCACATGGATTTCTACTATATTCATATTTCCATGCCTTGTTTATTGGGTACTTGTTGAGCCTGCCAGTCAGTAAGGTGTTTATGTCTGTTTTATGTTTTTTAACTAGCATATTTTGTAACAAAGATTTATATACATTTTAAATAACACTGACTCATGTTGTGCCAATAAAATCCGCTTTTTTTTTTAATTGAGTTGAGTCCAACTCTCTCAATCCTTTTCTATGATATTGGATGTTGGTACAGTGGGGGACCTCCCTTTCTATATTCATTAAGACTAAAATTAACCTTTTCTGCAAAGGTAAGCAACTTGGAGGTGGAACCCTTCTTCGAAATACCATGGTGCCACAGCTCCCTTAATTTTGGTGCATGTGAATACGCACATCTCAGCCGATGCATGAGGGTGTCATTAACAATTAATGGCACAGCTGTGTATCTTCTAAAGGGCAGGATGTTTCCGTGGTGTCAGGAAAGCAATTTTTCATGTATTCCTGCCACACACAAATGTAAACACAGGCTAAATGTCTCAGTTACATTGGTGGTCAGGGTAAATCTTCTCATTACATCGGGCTCGGTGTACAATCCTTTCATTCACACTAGTGGCCAGTGTAAAGGTCCCCCTTACATTGGTGGTCAGTGTAAATTCCTCTTTACATTGGTGGTTACTGTGAATGCTCCTATTACATTAGTGGTCAGTGTAAATCACCATTACATTGTGGCCAGTGTAGAAACTCCTCTTTATATTGATAATCGTTAAAAAAATCCAAACTTGCATTTGTGGTCAGTTTTGAATCCTCCCTTACGTTGGGGGTCCATGTAGAAGCTCCCTTTAAATTGGTGGTGAGTGTAAATCCCCCTTTACATTGGTGGCCAGTGTAGAAATTCCCCTTTATTGGCTGTTGATGTAAAATCCCCCATTATATTGGTTGTCAGTGTAAATTCTTTATAACATTGGTTATCAGTGTACATTTCTCTTTACATTGGTGGTAAGTGCAGAATTGCCCTTACACTGGTGGTCAGTGTAAATCCCCCTAACATTGGTGGTCAGTGTAGAAGTGTCACCTTACATTGGTGGTAAGGACAAATCTTCTCGACAATGGTTGTCAGTGTAAATTCCTCTTTACATGGAGGTCATTTTATATTCCTCATTACACTGGTGGTTGGTCTAAATGCTCTTATTACATTGTTGTCAATGTAGAAATCTCTCATGTCTATTGGTGGGTGGCGTAAAATCCCCCGTTACATGGTGGCCAGTGCAAATTCCCCCTCACATCGATGGTCAGTGTAAATCCCCCCTCACATTGGTGGTCATTGTAAATTCCCCATTTCATTGGTAGAATCCCCCACTATATATTTGCCAAAGATGTCCAGCTTTGCGCTACATGATTCAGAATTTGCCACAGTGTACTGTCTCCTAACTAATCCCATCCCCCCACCGGTGCCACTGATCCCATCAACCCCCCAGCATTGCCACTGATCCCAGGAGTCCTAGGATTCCTAGGAGATTTCTGTCTATTGATGGGTCCCAGTCCATGGTGTGCAGGCAGTGAGGAGGTGATGTGCTGTAACCTTTAGCAACCAATCAGTGAGGAGTAATGCTGTGCACTAACCTCTTGCAACCAATCATTGAGTGGTAAGGATATGCAGTAAGCTCTAGGAACCAGTGAGCAGTAATAATGTGCAGTAACCTCTAACAACCAATTAGTGAGTGATATAGATGTCCAGTAACCTTTAGCAATCAATCAGTGAGCAGTATTGATGTACAGTAATCTCTAGCAACCAAACAAGCAGACATCATGTGCTGTAACCTCTAAAAAATAAACAGCGAGCCATAATGTGCGCTGTAACCTCTAGCATCCTGTCAGTGAGAGGTAATGATACACTGTAACCTCTGGCAACCAATAGCAATCGCTGCCTGATCTGATTCAGTAAACTGGTTTTGAGTCTAGCTGCTATTTATTGTATGTCTCAGAGCAGGTATAGAGTGAAATTGCATGGAAGAGGGGGCCCAAGAAAATGTTTGCCCAGGGTCCAGTCAATATTAAAGACAGCCCTGATCAGTCACTCCCAGACTTGAGAAAGGGGCTTGATACATGCAAATGCATTGTTGTTTATTTCTATACTTGCAGACAACTCTGTGAATCTTTGTGCAATGCCTTTCCCCCACAGCTTCCCTGCTCTGTCCCTAAGCATTACATATACACACCAGCTTATGTGAAGCTGCTCCTGTGGAAGGCTGCACTAAGCTGTGTCAGGTTTCTGTGGTAGTGAGCCCTTGTAGAATGCTAACTCTGGGTTCCCCAGGGCATGGAATCTGATCCCCAACCTGCTTCTTCACCAGGGCCCCTGATGGTGGGAATGGACTTACAACAATTTGGAACCAGGTTGTGGCCCCCACATGAAGAGTATGTAGAGTACATATGGTAGGAGACTGAAGAGGATCCAGGAAATTAGTCAAGTTTCAGGCAGGCAGCAGGCGAGTAAAAACGTAAAGTACAGCTCTGACACTCTCAGCAAGCCCATTGCACCCAATAAACCAACCCTGGACAGTAGAAGTAACAACTGACATGAACCTCTGTATGGTCTACTCAAGAGTGACCGATAGTAGAATGCAAAATCTGACACACTTCTAAAGCAGCGGACTGACGGACCACAATTTGGTATACTGTATTTGCCATTTCTGGGCTATGTCAAAGTATTGTTGTAAAGTAGCCCATTCACTTTAAGTGTATATTTAAGTTACTTGCGGTAGTTGTTTAGCTTGCACCACTGAAACATTCTAGCTTCCCACCTTTTGTACTTGAGAGGGAGCAACTTCAAGTTCCACTAAACACTGGTCAACATCCCAATGCAGTTGTTTTGCCAGATAACAATACATCCACATTGCTGTGCAGTCTCCCCAGATTATAATGGATCATGTACTTGAAACAAGCCAAAACGAGCCCCCCACCACTGTTCCAAGGCTCCCAAATTGGCCCTCTAAGTAAGCCAGGGTATTGTTCTCATTATAGATTTCTACCTGTCCTCCTGTAGGGTATTCAGTGAACTTCTCAGTTATGGCCAAACCAGTGCCAACAGTTCCAATCTGAAGCAGCTATAATTTTGGAGGTTACATTCTGTGGGCTGCAGACTGCGGTTGACATAGGCAATTACATGCTCAATCTCATCCTGTTCTTGAGCAAGCACAGCACCCAGTCCTTGGAACCTGCCATCAATGTAGACACAGAAAGCAGGGAGCAGTTTGCCTTTCTGCTTGATAAGCTGCCCAAACAGCAGCTGTGTAATCTAAGCAAACTTGGGGGATGAAGTGCGGGTAATAGCCTACCATCCACAGAAAGAACACAGTTCTGTCACAGTTTTGGGAGCTAGCCAAACCATCTGAAACTTAACCAGATTAGGAGAAGCTCTTCTAGCCTCCATCACATGGACAAAATATTGTATTCGGCTTATCATTAGATGACATTTACCTGGCGTCAGCTTTAGCCTATATTATATCAGGCAAGTGAAAACTTGATCAAGATGATGGATATGATTTTCAAATGTTTTTGAAAAGATAATGATGACATCTAAATGGACTGTCCAGAAGTTAAGATCCCCTAAACAGCATTCTGTGAACCTCTGGAAAGTACTGGGGGCATTTGTTAGACTGAAGGGCATCCAATTAAACTTGTACAGTCCTAGAGGGGCAATATGACCAGTCTTTTCTTGATCCTCCTCTCTCATAGGTGCTTGCAAGTAGCCACTGGCTAGATCCAAAGCTGTGAAATAGCATGCCTGCCCTAAAGCCATAAGAAACTCTTCCACTCGTAGCAAGGAGTAAGCATCTTGACGAGTGCATAACTTTCATCTTTCTTTCTGACTAGGAATATGGGGGTGGGCCATGGGCTCCAACTTTCTCAGACAAACCTATTCTGTAGCATATTACAAAGAAAATCTTTGGCTTCCTGACACAAGACCGGAGGTATATTGCAGTGTCTTTCTCTTATGAGGACCGCATCCCCAATAAATATGGGATGGTCCAGGGTGTTAGTACACCCACATTTTTAAGGTCCACTCGCATACACCAGCACATTTCTCTTAGAGTTAGTATAGGAGCCATTGTTGTTACAGTGAGAACTCATGTAAAAGCAGATCCAATCGGTTTAACAGCGGTTGATATTGGGAGTCCTCAAAAGCAGCCAGGGCAACCTTCAGGGAGGCATGGGTAGCCTCAACCCTTGGGCAGAACACCTTGATGCATTGCTTTGGGACAGTGTACACACCTGTAATAACAAATTGATCAGGTAGCTTTATAGGAGTGGTCCTCAGGTTGACCAAATAAACTTGAGTGCTGCTGTCCAGCTCTTTGTTTATGAATGTGCACTACACACAGAAAAATATTATTCACATGCCAGTAAAGTAATGTAGTCTACAGATGACATGACAAACTTGGAGGGAAGCTCTAGGAGCACAATCACAAAAAAAGGTTTTACTGGCATCCACAGCTTGGTATTGCTATGCCCCTGAAAGTGTTTCGGTCTGCATCATGTGTGGCCTCTGGAAGACTATAAATTCACAAATTGTCCCTAAACCTGCTATTCTCCTGGTCCTCCACCTTGTTATGGAGACTATGTTGAGCTAAAAGACTAGCCTGTAACTTTTGCTGTAAGGCTTCAATTGCAGTGGCAATTGTGTACAGATGATTTTTGTTTTCCTCCACTCTATGTACTAGATGACGCAGCGCTCCACTCAGAGAAGAGATTTCTGTTTTAAGTGAATTTTCTAGGTGGTTTAACATCAAAGAGAGCTTGTATATGGTAGGCAGTGCTCTGACCAAGTCAACCACCTCAGCAGAAAAAGAAAAACACAAAACTACCAAAATTTATAATGTGCTAAACCACAAACTTGCATACATCGTACACAATCCACAAGCCACTTCAAGCACAAAAAATGTGTTTCCTGACAGACTCCATGGCAGCCAACGTGTGGGTTTATTCCCGCCTCTACTACCCTATAGGACACTACTCAAATAAATCTTTGCTCCTCACCAGCAGCCGTGTTCTTTTTTTGTCCTCCTCCAAGGACCTAGCTAAGATGGTCTTTCTACCTGAAGTTTATTTCTCCCTGCGGTCAGATCTGGCGAGCGATTCCTATGCAAGGGTCGCAGTATTCCAATAAGCCCTAGCTACTAGCAGGGTATGGAAAGGGCATATGGAAGAGGCGCTGAAGACGGTGTAATCCTAGCCACTGGCAGGCAAACCCCATACTGGTCATACAGCCTAGCTACTAGCAGGTGACCCTTGTTGCCCAGGAATAAGTCCGGTCTGTGCTGTCTTACCTGACCCAGGTCTCGATCGCAGTAGGAGTGGTGAGTCCGTTCCATTTTCTTTTCATGGCAGCAGTTTGTGTTAATCCTTCCCTCTGTTTTGTCTGCTTGTATTCTGTGCCTCCCCCGCACTGTCGGGTATAGTGTAATTGGCTGATATGGCGGCTGGTTCCCTCTGCGTTCCAGCTGCCGTTCACTTCCTGGTTTCGTTTTCGCGGCCGCTCTGCGCATGCGTGCGCACTAGGGCCACGGCGGTGACGTCACAGGGGCGCCAGTTTAAATTCGAGGAAATAGTTTGCAGGCTTGGGAATGCTTGCAGTCTATTAGCAGTATCTCCCCTGGCTCTGATTCTGCTGTGTCAGGTGAGAGGGCTTCTGAGGACAAATTTTGTGGCCTGCCCTTACTGCTTCTCTAGTTCCTAACTGGTTGCTTGTATTTTCAGCCCTGATGGATCCCTCCGGGAGCACGAACGCTTCACCGCCTGCCTCTGGCCAGCCCTCTCGCAACAGGTACTTGGTAGGGGGTTCCTTCCTGTGTGTTGCGGGGGGGGGGGGTTATGGAGCATCAGTGATCTGTTTGTCTCCATTAACACAGAAGGCTTTGTTTTTCTTGTCAGCCCTTCTAGGTCTACTCAGCAACCTAGCTCGCACAGAAGTGGTTCATCTAGATCACAGCACCGGCATTCCTCTTCCAAATCTGGACATCACGGTTCCTCCTCAAAATCGAGACACCGTAGCCGGGAACCATCTCGCCCTTCCAAGTCTCACTCCAGCCATGCAGCCGAAGGATCCTGCTGGGGGTGTAGGGCAAAAGTTCCTATAGGCAAATCCCTCTGTGATACCTGCTATACAAAAGCAACAGGTGAAAGAGGTGGATCGGATCAGCAACTCAGGTCTCTAGTGGAGAAGATCGTGAAAGAGAATCTAAAGGAATTGGGGTCTAGCCATTCCCATGTTTCTCCTGCAGAGCCTCCAGACCCACCAATGAGGGATACCCAGGCTCAGGACACTTGTGAGTCCTCTTTACCCAGTCATCTGTCTGCTGTCTCCTCAGATAGTGATTCTGAGGGAGAAGACCCTTATACTGGATTTAGTTTTGACTTACTTCCTCCGCTGATTAAAGCCATAAAGGAAACTTTAAACTGGGAAGAGCCAGTGACGGCCCCTGCAAAATAGGAAGTTCTTCAAGCAGCTGAAGAAGGAACGTGTCAGCTTTCCCTTTTTCGCTGAATTAGGGGAAGTTATCACGGATGAGTGGGGAAAGGTAGAGAAGAAGAACTCCCTTCTCTCTAAAATACAGAGGCTTTATCCCTTCAAGGAAGAAGAGGTTAAGCATTTGGAGTCGGCTCCTCTAGTAGATGCAGCTGTGATGAGACTGGTCAGGCATGTGACTCTCCCTCTGAAAGACACGGTCTTGTTCAGAGACGCCTTGGACAGATGGATAGACTCGGATTTGAAGCGAGTCTATCTCACAGCTGGTATGGTTTGTAAACCAGCCTTGGCTCTGGCCGCCATGTCCAAGGCTATGGAGACATGGTCAGACAGCGTGGACGAGACACTTAGAGGTGTCTCGGAGGAAGTGGCCAGGAGTTCGCCCGTCCAGGAATTAAGATTAGCCTCAGACTTTCTGGGGGAGGCCTCAATCGACATTATCCGTTTGGTGGCTAGAGTTATGTTGTCTGCAGTTACCGCCAAGCGTGCCCTTTGGCTTCGCCCTTGGCTGGCAGATCCAGCATCAAAGCAGGTTTGGTGCCGTATTCCCTTAGATGGATCCTCTCTTTTCGGAAATAAATTAGACCGCGCCATAACCCGTGCCACCGGGGGTAAGTTGGGGTTCCTCCCTCAGGACAGGCGATTACAAGGCCAGAGAAGACCGTTTCCAAGGAAACAGAATCAGGATCGTGCCAGGGAAGCACGTGGATACAGGCCGGGCCGTGAGTTCTCCAGATCTTGGAAGGCCAGACAATTATCTTTTAAGAAGTCTGCTAAGAGTAGTGTGTCGGGTGAGAAGGAACCGACCAAGTCTTTTTGAGATGGGGCCCGCCCAGGCAGGCCAAGTGGGGGCTCGCCTCCTTCGCTTCCGGCATGTTTGGGCGGCCTCGATCCAGGACTCTTGGACCGTAAGAACGATTTCCTCAGGCCACACCTGGGTTTTCAGCAGTGCTCCCAGGCTCAGGTGCATCCCCACATCTCTTCCAGCCACAGAAGAAAAAAGAAGAATTCTTGTAGCTTACGTGAGAGCTTTGTTAGATCAAGGCGCGGCCATTCCTGTCCCAGACGACCAACGTGGCATGGGGATGTATTCTCCTCTTTTCATGGTCCAGAAAAAGAATGGTGCATGGCGACCTGTTATAGATTTGACGCACCTAAACAGCTTCATCAAAAAGGAGAGGTTCAAAATGGAAACCCTGTCCACAATTCGACAGTCAGTCCAACCAGGAGACTGGCTCATTTCTATAGACCTCAAGGTCGCTTATTTCCACGTTCCAGTGGCAGCAGATTTTCAACGCTTTCTCCGTTTTTCCATAGGCCAACTACACTTACAATTCACATGCCTTCCCTTCGGTCTGTCCACCTCTCCAAGAGTCTTCTCGAAGGTCCTGTTGGCCATTGTGGCCTTACTGAGAACCAGAGGGATCCGTCTTTATCACTATCTGGACGATCTCCTCCTACTGGCCCAAGACAGAGATTGCCTCCTGAAACACAGAGATATGGTCATCTCAACTCTCCAAGAATTTGGATGGCTCCTGAACCGGGAGAAGAGCCAACTGGAGCCTTCTCAGTCTCTCGTATTCCTCGGGGCCCTATTCAATACAGCGAGAGGCACAATTTCCTTACCCGAGGAGAAGATCACGATAGTTCGGGACAGGATTCGCCTGGCTCTCTCCTCTTCTCATCTCCGGGCCCTCCAGTGTCTGAGGGTCATAGGCACCATGGTGTCCACAATACCTATGGTAAAATGGGCTCAGTGGAGGATGCGTCCTTTTCAGAAGGGATTTCTTCTTCAGTGGTCGGGAGACAAGAGTCAGCGCATTTGCATCTCTCAGACCATGAGAGGTTCCCTCCTCTGGTGGCTTCAAAAGGAAAATCTACGCAGGTGTCATTCCATCCTTCCCATCACTTGGATCACTGTGACGTCAGATGCCAGCGAGAGAGGCTGGGGTGCTCATTGCCTAGCGGAAGTGGCTCAAGGCTCCTGGGATTTCCCAGCGCGGAGATTGGTGTCGAATATTCTAGAGTTACGTGCAGCCTTCCAGGCACTGCTGGCATTTCGTCATCTGATAGCAGGGACATCTGTGTTACTCAGGCTGGACAATACGACGGCAGTAGCCTATGTAAGGAAACAAGGGGGTACCAAAAGCCTGTCTCTTCTACAGGAGGTGGAACCAATAATGGTGTGGGCCCAGAAGAATCTGATCAACCTAACGGCAACTTATGTTCCAGGGATTCTCAATGTCCAAGCAGATTTTCTTTCACGAGTCCACCTGGACAACAACGAGTGGTCTCTCCACGAGGATGTGTTCAAATGGATCCTAACACTAGGGATCTCTCCAGAGGTCGACCTCTTCGCTTCCCCGTACAACAAAAAGCTAGCGAGATATTACACAAGGTTTCGGGATCCACAAGCCTACGAAATAGATGCACTGACAGAACGTTGGTGGTTCCACAGAGCATATGCCTTCCCTCCGACACCTATTATCTTCCAGTTCCTGCAGAGGCTCAGGTGGGAGGAGGTGGAGATAGTAGCCATCATTCCTTACTGGCCCAACAGGCCTTGGTTTCCTCTCCTATCACTCCTCAGCTTCCGAGAGCCAGTTCTTCTACCGACCGGAACGGATCTACTCTCCCAAGGCGCGATTCTCCACCCATGCCCAGCTCACCTACAGTTGAGGGCTTGGTTCTTGAGAGGAGTAGGTTGGAAGCATTAGGTTGCCCTATGGAGGCTATTCCTACACTTCTGAATGCAAGAAGACAAAGCACTAACAAAGTGTATGAGCGTATTTGGACAAAATTCTCGACTCATATGTCGTCTAGGGCCAAGTCATGTGACACACCTGCGGTCCAGGACATCTTGAGTTTCCTCCAATCAGGCCTGGATTTACCCTTGTCTGTCAGTTCACTGCGTGTACAAGTTTCAGCGATCTCCGCCTTTACTGGGGTGTCATGGGCCAGACATGCCCTTATTCAACAATTCTTCAAAGGAGCAATCAGAATGAGGCCCCAAAGGAAGCCCAGATTCCCCAAATGGGATCTTCCTCTAGTTCTTGAGTTCTTCTCACAACTCGATAAACCACTGTCTGTTAGGGAACTTACTATCAAGACTGCCTTCTTGACCGCCATCACTTCGGCCAAGAGGGTGTCCGAAATCCAGGCTTTGGGGTCAAAGGAACCTTTCTTAACCTTCTTTCCGGACAGAGTGACTCTAATTCCAATGCTAGGGTCAAACCCTAAGGTCACCTCAATCTTTCATGAGAACCAAGAGATCTCACTTCCTACCTTTAGATCCGCTGGTAATCTGGAAATACATCCACTCGATGTTGGTGTCTCCTTGAAACAATATCTAGAAGTAACGGCTTCCTTCCGTCATTCGGATTATCTTTTTGTGTCGTTCTACGGGAAGAACAAGGGGCTCCGAGCCTCAGTCAGATCCATTGCTGCATGGATTGTACAGGCAATTCAATGGGCATATAGAGAGAAGGGCTTGGCTCCTCCAGAGGTGGTGACAGCACACTCGACTAGAAGTCTTTCGACCTCGTGGGCAGCTTCTCGTCACGTCGCTCCTGAAGTGATTTGCAGGGCGGCTTCTTGGTCATCGATCCATACCTTCATGTCCCATTACTGTGTTGAGCCAGCTGCTCTATCCTCAGTTGATTTTGGTGTTAAAGTACTGTCGGTGGACGGTGTTAAATAAATCTTTGTTTTCTTCAGCATGTTTTGCCCACCCGGGTGTGTATGGCGAGTTATTTCCCACACGTTGGCTGCCATGGAGTCTGTCAGGAAAACGGAAAATTCCTATCAAAATACTTACCGTAATTTTCCTTTCCTGATGGACTCCATGGCAGCAGGAGTTCCCTCCCAAATGGCTGGAGTAGGCTAGTTATCGAACACGGCTGCTGGTGAGGAGCAAAGATTTATGGGAGTAGTGTCCTATAGGGTAGTAGAGACGGGACTAAACCCACACGGGCACGTTGGCTGCCATGGAGTCCATCAGGAAAGGAAAATTACGGTAAGTATTTTGATAGGAATTTTCCGTTTTTGTATTATCAAAAGTGATAATACAAAACAGTGCTGCACTGCTACCCTCTAACCACAGAAAATACACTGCAGTAATATAAGAACTGAAAAAAAAGAGTACAGGAAATATACATTATAATATGTGTAAAAAAGTACAAACAAATTTCAAAAGAATATACAACAAGCAAGAGCAAACACAGTGTTGCCCATCTAGCACATATCAGTAACCAATAAGAAAATATATATGCAATATCCAACACATATTGAATCAAATAGTGAGTCTAATTCATAGGTGTTACACAGGTGCTCAAAAATAGTCCCACTTGTGAATAGTGAATTTGCACACAGTAATAGATTTATTGACAGCCACCGCCAGTGCAACTTCACCATCAGTCATTCATGCTCACCTACCTTCCACTCTGACCAATATAAGTAATACAGGTCTAAACATGCTTTATTTAACCATGCTCCTGGGCATCAGTGTTGCAGCTGGGCAAATAAAATCCCTATCTCTTTAAATGCCTCAGGCTGAAGTGTTCACTCAACGAGATTTATTACATCTTTATTATTAGGATTAATTTAATTTTTTATTAATATCATATAATCTTATTAACTTTATATCTAATACATTTTGCAGTACTTTTAATATTCATAGGTGATCATACTGTATGCCTGCATATATATATTTATATACTTAAAGGCTCCATGTGCACTGGGTTTAAAAAAAGTCTGTTCTCTTGGGAGTAAAAAACACTCATATAGAGCATTTTTTGTACAAAGTCTAGGCGAGTTTAGGAGAGTTTTACATTTTTTCTGCCAGTGAGCTCCAATCAGAAACGCAAACCAGAAGGTTTTTTTTCCTGCCTCTAAATGTTGAGCTCAAAATATGCCTCTAATCCTCCTAATGTGCATGGACACATAAGATAACATTGAGCTACTTCTACAGGCAGAACACAAAACTCCTGTAGAAGCAGTTTTTTTTATGCCAGTGTGCATGGAGCCTTACACTTCAATGATCTTTCAGTATATGAATTAGCACTATTTTATTTTTTGTAAATAAATATATTTTAGCAGTGAAGGGTAAAGTACACTAGTTGTATGGTCAAATCACCAGTGATTTGCCTAAATAAGTTTACCCAAGTGCCATCTAAAGAAGTCCTGCATCTGGCAAGTGAAGGGTTAATTCCTCTGCGCAGATGTTCTGCCAAAACAACCAACTCGCCAAAATCTCCAACCATGTCACTTCCATTGACTTTCCAGCAGCAGTAATTGGAGATTTCAACAAGTTACCTGTTTTCACATAACACCGGCAGTGTATACACTACTGTACACAATATAATGTGTAAACATTGCTAGTCCACCCACTAATAACCAACAACATGGCCACCTCCAAGGCGGCAACAACATTTTTCCTCCTTAGCCGGTTTTCTATGAAAACAGCCAACTCGTTGTGTACCGTAGTGTATATGCCACCGGTGTTCCGTGAAAATAGCCAACTCATCAAAATCTCCTATTACAGCTGCTGGAGAGTCACCGGAAGTGACGTTGTTCAGAGATTTTTACGAATTGGCTATTTTGGTAGAACACCGGCTTTGACTACATAAGGGCTTCTGTGATGACGCTTGGAGGACCTGACAAAGGAGGTCACACCCTCTGAAATATGTTGTCCTGGCAACCAGTTACATCTCCCATGAGTTGCTGTCCCCCCCGAGTCACATGACAGTGAGGGCGGTACCAGCTTCCCTATGGCCAGCCCCTGGAGAGAGAGAGCGGTCAGCATGCAGCTTGTCAGCAGCTGAACGCTGACATTTCCATCTAACCCCCTGACTTGTCTGCAGAGAGCCGTGCTCAGAGCGCCCATCGCTGAGGGAGCCTTATCCACAGATTCAAATTCCTGTATCTGAATATGTTTGTAAGTGCATTGATTTTATCTTTATTCTATCTTAAAGTGGAGTTCCACCCATATTTTAATCTTTATATGAATCAGTTCCTTACTGCAAGTATAACATTTGGCATAAAAACTTTTTTTTCTTACTGTTTGTGGCTTGTTGCTAGGGTGTCCCTTGTAATCTGCCTCTTTCGGGCAGCGGCGATGTATGTCATATCCTGTGGTGCCTGGGCTCCTGGGAGATACGTGTCATTATTCCCAGGAGTCAGTGGGCATCGCCGCAGATAATATTCCTGTGCTATGCCCTGTGTAGAATGCGCACATGCGAGATCAGGAGGTGCATGCTAGGTAGCCAGCAGCACCTTATCCCGGAACAGAATCCTACTGGGCTTCACATGCCCACAGTGAAGATGTAAGCACATTAAGGAATGCACAAAACAAACATAAGTCAATTAAAGAACATGTAATTGAATGGCGATTTTATTAATCAAATGCTTTACAGTATTTAATTCCTAGCAGCAGAACAGAGCAGAGCAGGTGACAAAAAAAATTAAAAATCTGGGTGAAACTCCACTTTAATAAAAGGTGTTGCACCAAGAGCCTGTGTGCTCTGTTTTCCTTTGTGTATCTACAGCCCTCAGTGTCCCGCTGATCCAAAGAGCTGCAAGGTTGTGTGTACACAAGAGACTTTAAGCGGTTGTATACACCTTCTTTAAATTTTTGCCTACAGGTAAGCCTATAATAAGGCTTACCTGTAGGTAAAATTAATATTTCCTAAAGCTACACAGTTTAAGAGATATTCACCCCGCATGCAGCTGCTGAGGTCAGCGGCCCAGCGTATCATGCCGGAACTTGCTAGAACGGAGGACTCCCTCGTGCATGCTCAGGAGTGACATCATCGCGGCTCTGGCCACTCACAGCGCTGGAGCCGCAAATCTGGAAGAAACACAGAGAGGGAAATGTCAGCTCCCTCGGCGGTGACCGAGATGCGATTCCGGTGCTTCATTATAAGGAAAGTATTTCATAATGAGCCTGTATGCGGTGCATACTAGCACATTATGCCTTTGCCTTACAGTTTATCTTTCTTTTTTTTCGTTTGCGGGTATATAACCGCTTTAACCCTTTCAGTGATGGACTGATCTTATAGTCTGCATGCTACTTCTGGCTACAGGTCATTTGGACTTTAGCACAAGTACTGTATAGTTTGTGTTTGTTATAATAATTCACTCAAAGAGAAAATAGGCTTCCCATAGTGCAGTAAATTTATTATGCACGTTTTAAAACATAAACTTGCCCTTATTTTTATTATTATTAATATTTTACAGGATTTATATAGTGCCAACAGTTTCGCAGTGCTTTCTAATATATAAGGGAGACAGTACAATTAAAATACAATAAAATACAAGAGGATTAAGGGGGCTCTGCTCGTAAAATTAAATACAAAACAATAAGCAATGCAACTGATTTGAGCACCATTTACAGTATTTGGATTAGTGTTTGCTTTTTTCCCTCTTCATAGTCTATTCTTATTATTTTTTGCTGCATGTCCACAATGGGACATATGCTAGTGTGTTTTTTATTTATTTTTCATTTTTTTTTTTATTTTTATTTTATTTTATTTTATTTTATTATTTATTTTATTTTTTATTTTCATCTATATATCCTAATTATTCTGTACTACTTTTTCTTTTTCTTTTTTATTTATTTATACCAATATTTATTTATTTATTTATTTTTTTAATTGTTATCCTTCCACCTTTTATTGATTCATTATATTCTTTTCATCTTCTCTTATTTTTACTTTTCTTCTTTACAGTGGTTTGTTTATGACAGAGTCATAATCTTAACCTTTGCATTTTGGTCTCTGTGGCGCACCTGTACCCATATTTTTTCATAGTAGAGTATATGTAAGTATGATTGAGGCTATGTTAGCCCATAACATTGGACTATGTTATGTCCAACAATATAGACTACCTTCTTCCTTTTTCTTAATTATGATTTAGCCTGGCCCCTGTATGCCCCCTGTGGCTACATGGAACCCCCATTTCTGTGGCTGTTGGAGTGTCCAGGTGCATACCCTTTGTGGGGGACTCTTTGGTAAGTTGGGTGGGGTCTGCGGGGTGGGAGAAGTTACGAGCTATGACACACGATTTGTTTATTCTTCTTCTTTTTTGTCACATTCAACTTATTTATATTATTTTTGTTATGCTTGATTATTGAAATGTTGATTATGTATTCATTATTACTAGAGCCATTGCTGAACACTGGCGATCATATAATCCCCTGAAGAGGTCATTGTTTGGCGAAACATGTAAGGACCTGAAATGCATCAGTAACCATTTTATACATACGGATACTTTGGCCAGTATTAATGTCTGTATATCTACTCTGCTTATATGTTATGTACCCTCTGTTCATTTTTGTCGTATATCCATGTAATAAAATGTATACCTTTTAAGTAAAATTGTTTCCTGGGCACCATCATAATCCCAAAATCAAAATTCCTTTGCATCTATTCTACCAATACAAGGGATGAGGTGCTGGATTTCATGAGGTCACTCAACTCACATCCTACTACACCAGGGGACATTATTTAAAAAAACAAAAAAAACAAAAACAAAGGACTTGTCAAAAACTGTGTGTGTGTTTTATTTACTTCTTGACACTTTTTTGGTGAATGAGTAGCGGTACAATAAACCCCTACTCATTCACATGGGGGGGTGGGATCTGGGGGCCCCTTGTTAAAGGGGGCTTCCAGATTCTGATAAGTCACCCCCCACACCACCACCTGGCCAGGGTTGTTGGGAAGAAGCCCTTGTCCTCAAGAACATAGTGACAAGGTGCTTTGGGGGGGCAAAGCCCCCCTGCCCCAATGCACTTCTCCAAGTTGAGAGCATGTGGCCTGGTATGGTTCAGGAGGGCATGCACTCACTTGTCCCCCTATCCTGGCCTGCCAGGCTGCATGCTCGGATAAGGGTCTGGTATGAATTTTGGGGGGACCCTGCACCATTTCTTTTAAATAAGTGTGGGGTTCTCCTTTAAAATCCATACCAGACTTAAGGATCTGATATAAGTTGGGGGGGACCCCACGCCATTAAAAAAAAAAATTGATGTGGGGTTCCCCTTAAGATCTGTACCAGACCGAAAGGGCATGGTAGGGATTGGGGGACACCCACCCTGTTTTTGTTCTCAATTGTTTAGTTTATTTTCAGCTGTCAGCAGAGAATAGAGAAGGGCAACAAAGCTAAAAAGATGACTGGTGTGTCTGGCGATGACTCTTGCTGAGCTACCTGAAATGCTGGACAGTGTCCTGCTTGATCCACTGGACAACCCCGCCTTGTGCCTTGACTTCTACTGAACCTTGAACTCTTTGCTCCGCCCATGAACTTCCTGATTTAAGCCATGTCTCTGCACTTTCTGTTTGCCAGATTATTGTGCTCTCTTCAACCAGTATCTCGCTCTCGTCTTCCCTGCTGCCATCCATATTGTGTTATCACTCATTATTGACTCTTGGCTTGTTCCTTGTCTATGCTTCTACCTGATCCCAACCTGCAACTACTCATTACTGATATTTGGCTTGTTTTATGGACTACGCTTCTGTTTGATCCTTACCTGCTTATCCGCTTAAGGACCCCAGCTCTCTCACCTCCTGGTGGGGTGATCCTGAGGACAGCGACCTGGTACTTACATGCAGCAAAATCTATATCCACCATCAAGAGCTCTGATGAACACCGGTTAATACTTAGACTTCGCACCTCAAATGAGCCCATGTCATCCGCCAGGGTGACTGCATGTGTACCTATCCTGCTGGTTGATGGTAGTCTCGCTACTGCTATAGCAACTGTTTTTTGAGCCTGACCCCTGATCATGACAACTGAAGGACCTCAGTTATAAATAAAGACTACAAGCACTGAATTTAGAGAACATGAAAGGACATATGATATACAAATACCTCAATGGAAATTCTTGCATAGAGAGGAAACTATCCTGTCTCAGGGAGCTTAAGAAGACACACAGACACTCAATGAAATTAGAGGAGAAGCAGGTTAAGCTTAAAATGCATAGTAGGTTCTTTACTGTCAGGGTGGTAAGGGTGTGAAACTCCCTTCCACAATCGGTGATGTCAGCGAGGAGTGTTTTAAGTTTCAAAATTTTCTTAGATGGGCATCTTAGCAAACACAATATACAGGGATATGGGAAATGGTAGAGACATGAACACACAAATTGAACTGGATGGATTGATGTCTTTATTCAACCTTACCAACATGTAACTACACTATATTATCAAAAATATTGGGGCACCTGAGTTTACACAGACATGAACTTTAATGGCATCCCAGTCTCAGTCTATAGGGTTCAATATTGAGTTGGCCCACCCTTTGCAGCTATAACAGCTTCAACTCTTCTGGGAAGGCTGTCCACAAGGTTTAGGAGTGTGTCTATGGGAATCTTTGACCATTCTTTCAGAAGCGCATTTGTGAGGTCAGGCACTGATGTGTATGAGAAGGCCTGGCCTCTAATTCATCCCAAAGGTGTTCTATCGGGTTGATGTCAGGACTCAGTGTGGACCAGTCAGTGCCAGCTTTGTGCACTGGTCTAAATCAGGGTGAATTATGGTGTGGGGTTGTTTTTCAGGGGTTGGGATTGCATACAAAGACATTTTTGGACAATTTCATGCTCCCAAATATGTGGGAACAGTTTTGGGATGGCCCCTTCCTGTTCCACCATGACTGCACACCAGTGCACATAGCAAGGTCAATAACTACATGGATGAGCTAGTTTGAGGTGGAGGAACTTGACTAGTCTGCATTAGAGTGTAGACTGCGAGCCATGCCTTCAAGTCTACATCAGTGCCTGACCTCACAAATGCGCTTCTGGAAGAGTTAGTTAAACATTCCCATAGACATACTCCTAAACTTTGTGGACAGCCTTTCCAGAAGAGTTGAAGCTGTTATAGCTGCAAAGGATGAGCCAACTGAATATTGAACCCGTCAGACCAAGACTGGAATGCTATTAAAGTTCATGTGCGTGTAAAGGCAGGTGTCCCAATACTTTTGGTAATATAGTGTATATGTGATGATGAAATGACCCTCATATTTCTGTAACATCATTCTAGTGATGAAGCACCATGGTAACAGAGGATACGGAGAGTATCCAGATACTAAGAGTTTTAGTATATTATCTGATTTTCTAAATGTCTAGAGGCTCGATATAGAAGGGATTCCTCCTAGGATTACTTTGTTTCAATTTAATAAAACTTGCAGTAGAGCAACAGAAGGTGGAATCCCTGAGATGACCTGTGGGCCCCAACAACTTCTTAGGCTAGTTGTCAGTGAGTAGATCTCCACATCCAGAAGCCTCTGCTTCTTTTGGAGTGCAGAAGCCACAACATAGGAGCGGCTAGTGTTTATTGACTATAGCATAGGAAAACTTAAGCCCAACTGGTCTCTAGGCATACAGGCTTACAGAAGGACAATACCTTCCAGGTCAGAGCTCCAGCCCTGGAGCCTCAATTTAGACACACAACCTGCTCACACACAAGCCTTCTTTTGCCTGAAAGGAGAGCAAATAATAAATGACTTTTCTGCTCCTTGAGGGGAGAACTGAAGGAAGGACCATCCTAGAATAGGGTTCAGCTGTTTTGTTAGAGACTGAATCAGCCAACTGATAACAAACTGGCAGGTTATGTGAAACTAAAAGTCTCCGAGTACCAAATTCCAGGAGAGGCTTTGACAAAATACAAAACAATTTAAAAGTAGTTAGAGGAAGATGGCTGGACTATACCAGGGAATATCTCAGATAATTTTTCCAATCCCTAGTTTTGATATATCATAAAAAGAGAGAAGGGGGGGGGGAAGGAGGAAACCCCCTCCTCAAGTAAATGGGACTTTAGAGGAAAATACTAAGTCTAGTAGGTGAGACTCAAGCAAGTTTGATAAAAAATTAACAATGTTTATTGAAATATAATTAAAAATAGTATTGTCAAAACATATACAGACATATGACCATCCGGAAGTAAATTTCAAAGTTCATACGTGACTAAAGCCAACATGTTTCGCAAAAGAATTTGCTTCGTCAGGGCCAGACACGATGTCATTGATTCATTTAAACTGTGTAGACAATAAACAGTCTCAAATTACATAATGGTCATACATAAAATTAAATCATAACAATAGAAAAACATTGATTACATAGAGTTATTGCTCACCTACTATTAAAATTTCAAAGGAATAATGCTATTGTTACCACCATTCACTGGACATCAACCGCTGAACCAACCGGCACGGATTGTCCCTGGGTGCCAGATCCCAGACGGACAATACCAGTGGAAGGACTGGACCACACACTTAGGGCAATATAGACTGGTAACCCGTACTGAAATAAAGACGGGAAACCCATAAGTTCCTCTAATTCAGAATAAATCATACAACGTACTAGTAATGACCATTAACGGTCAAACAGATCTAATGTATTATATTGTGTATTACCGAAGTATTGATACAACGCCCACATAGGTATATTGTACATAAGGTATATATAAAAATATAATATTCAAAAGAGGGGAGACATCTACACCAAAATAGGGGAGAGAAAGTTAATTAGGGGGTGCGGGACAAAGTCCGCCAGTAAGTTGCTTAGGATACATATATCTTTATTTTAGGGAGGGAAGGATCAGTCTTCTCAATTTAGGATAAGAAGTCATTACACATAACGTGCCTATATCCATAATGTCCTAGTATAGTGATTTTAAATGGGACGATTGATCCAAGTGGGGCAGCAGATTTAGAGTGGTCTAGAAAAAAACGCCAAGTCTATGGTAATTATAATGCAAGGACCGTGTTGCTAGGTTATCCCTTAGGTTGTGGCAGTAGTCCCCCAGTTTGAAGATATATCAGCATAAGACAAAGCAAGCGTATCCAAATAGATATGAACTTACCCTTAGGTGTGGAGGTAGAGAGAAAGGGGCTATGATGGCTCCTAATCAGATAATAGTGCGTCCGCCCATCATGATGGAAGGCTGCAGGATGCGTCTGTAAGACAGCACCGGCGCCTCCATCTTTTGAATGGTGCGGTCCCACCGGAAGCAATCAGGTCAGGATTGACCCCCGGCATTGCTTCCGGTCCGGACGTCCCTGCCAGAATGCGCGCGCTCCAGGGAGGGCGGGCGCATGTGCACTTCACCCCCCAGGATGCGCGCGCATTACCCATACCTCGCCAATGGCGTGAAGGGCACATAGGGGCGGAAAGGAGGCAGCTCCGCCCCCTGAGCAGGGACGTCCGAGTCCCCCCACCTCAGGCATCCGTCTCCAATAGGCAGCGGGAGCGGTCCAGGAGCATGACAGAGAGCATATGTAGTGGTCCAACATGGACCGAAATACCTTGAGTTCAATATATAGACATTCATAAATAACAACAAAAATAAAATACAGAATCATGTATGCATGGTTTCATAATTAATATTCCAATCTAGGCAATCATGATTTAGGTGAAACGAAAGGAAACAGGGAGGATTGGGGCTAATCAGCCTATATTCCCATCATCCCATATGGAAAATAGCACCATCTAGTGGATATGGATATATAGTTTGTGAAGCTAAATAACTAAAAGTGAATGAGGACCAGCCTATAATATCCCATAAATATCATAAATGGCAAATATATGGATATAAAGACATGTAGTAAACTTTAACTGTAATCTCGGTTATTTGTTTATAACTTGATAAGTTTACTGCAGAGAAGACCATCAAAGGGCGTGAATGAGAGTGCAGTGTTAAGGCCAGGCGGATAAGTCGCACGTTGGTTAAATATCCACCTGGCCTCACGCTGCAGTATTGTTTTATCCACATTCCCGCCCCTCTCTCGGTCAGGTATAACCTCCAAGGCAAAGAAGGATACATAGCTGGGGTCAAAGCTATGTCGTAGGCCAATATGTTTACAGATGGGGGTGTAAAGTAGCCCTGCGTCTAAATAATATAAGTGGTCCTGAATTCTTCTAGCAAATGGATGCTTAGTTTTACCTATATAGAATGCACCGCAACGGCACATAGCTAGGTACACAATGCCCGTTGTGGTGCAATCCGCATAGCCTTTAATCTTGTGAAAGCCTCCTCTTGGAAGAGGGCACCCAATCCCCTCTTTAATCCATGGACAGAATTGACAGTGTCCACATTTGAAGGTGCCATTCCCACCCTCCGCCCCTACCATAGGTGTCTGGGGTTGCAGGTGACTGTGAACTAAGGCATCTCTGATGGAACATGATTTCCTGTAAGTAATCTGTGGCCTATTGGCCACATATTTTGAGATGACTGGATCCTCAGATAGGAAGTGCCAGTTGTTACTAATCAAATTTCGAATTTCCTATTGATGGGCTGTAAATGTCGTGATTAGTTTTGTAGTAGGATATGGGTCATGTGCTTTATGTTTGAAAATGAGAGTGTCACGTGGATTCTGTTTGGCCCGCTGATAGGCCCTCTTCAGAACTTTTTTACTGTAACCTCGGCTGAGCAATCTGTCATAGAGTGCCTTGGCTTCCTTCTCGAAATCCTCGTTCCTAGCACAATTACGTCGTAGTCGGAGGTACTGACTGTAGGGTATACTGTATATCAAAGTACGGGGATGGGAGCTGGAAAAATGCAGGATAGTATTCCCAGCTGTCTCCTTTCTGTATAATGTACTGAAAATTGAGCCATCCTCTCTGAGAACAAGTCGTAAATCCAGAAACAGAATAGTCGTTGTGTCGAATTGAATGGTGAACTTGAGATTAAATTTGTTGTGAGAGAGAAGTTCCATAAAACTGTTAAGTAGCTCAGCCGACCCCGTCCATATGAGGAGGACATCATCGATGTACCTCCGCCACAGAAGAATATGACGGAGGTACATCGCGGCCTCCTCGCTCGAGAAAAGAGTGCGTTCCCATCCCCCCAGGTACAGGTTGGCGTAAGATGGGGCACAAGATGTCCCCATCGCTACCCCTGTACCTGGAGGTAGGTAACGCCATTAAAGAGAAACATGTTATTGGTGAGGATATGTTCCAATAAGACAGTGATGAATTGACCCAACTCCCAGCTGTCGGTATCTCTTTCTCTCAGGAATTCCGCAATTGTTGCCACACCTTGCGTGTGTGGTATACTTGAATATAGGGCCTCTATATCAATTGCCGCCAAGATCGTTCCCGGAGGTACAGTGAGTCCTTCAAGGATTTTGAGTAATTCCAACGTATTCTTCAGATATGATGGCAAACTTGTAACGTGCGGGTGTAGGTAGCCATCCACATACTGACTCCCCCCCCCTTCTCTCTTTTTATGATAAAACAATTTAAAAGATAGACAGGGCTAGAAAACTTATCTTTGCAGATATATTGTTAGTTTGAAAATAGACACATTCTGTTAAAAAAAACGACCTTGTGCCCTCAAACCTGCTAAACCTACAGAAAAAAAAAACATTTAGCATAGTCCAATCTTGCTTCCTCCCCCAAAAAAGGTGAATAAAAAACAGTATAGTTAATCACTCCTCATAGCTGCTGCCCTTATTCATTTGGTCGGCCTCTCCCGCATTCTTTGCATTTGTACAATATGCTTATGAACTGTTTGTGAGCTGGTGCACAGATTGGAATTGCATACAGTATTTGAAATGAGGTGTTACTAATGCTTTTGCTGTGTGCAATACAGGATACTGAAGTGTAACATACACATCTTGCATGCAATTGAACTCAATCTACTAATCCATACAAACGGATAAAGTTTGCTAGTATGTTGCTTACTACAATTGCTCCTTGCAACTATATTCCAAATAAAAGTTATTTGTAAGATGTTAAAAGTAAAAAAAAAAAAAAAAGATAAACTTTTTTTAGATACGTGCTATTTTTGTATGCAGAAAAAGTTGTATCTACACTAGGGTTCCCTCTTATCAATTGCAGAACCTTTGTTAAATTATTCAAAATACTTTTTAGAAAAAAAATAAGTAATAATGATAATGAAATGTGTGTGGGAACCAAAATGTTTTTCATGTGCCATATGGGTAATAATTCATAACCAATAACACCTCCTGCAATTAAACATGACTAACTGATAAAAATGTCATTAGTGTGAAGCTTCATCATTGGTCTAAAATATTGTTTTTGTGAACAAAATGTCTCACTCAGTATTTGATCACTAAACATTTTAATCAGGATATTTTCCTTATTCCTGTTGGATAAACCTTTAAAAGGTAAAATAACTCGGTAATTTCAGCTGTGTTATTAAAAACTGAAGATGTAAGGCTTATTTGATAAAATTCACCAAACAGCAATAATATGAAAAAGAGGATTGAGAGCCCACTTTAGAAGTTAGGGATAGAGCAGGAGTAAGAGTGGCTAAAAAGACTATTATCACGTTAAGGTTACTTCTCTTCTGCTAAAAAAAACCTCTCCCCCTGCTTGCAAGCAAACATTTAAGAACTGTAACCTGACAACTGGGCATCTCAGCCTGTCCAGTCAAGAAGTATAAAGACTCCTGAAACAAGAAAACAGGGAGAAGATAGAAGCACCTGCTACAGAGCAATGAGGAAATGTCAGACATTGATGCATTGGAAAGCCATTTCCCTGTTCTGCCTAGTGACATGACAGAGATCTTCTGTTCCCTGTCATTGGGAACAGTGATCTCTGTCATGTTTCAGTAAGCCCATCCCCCCTACAGTTAAAACACGCTGAGGGAACACAGTTAACCCGTTGATCGCCCCCTAGTGTTAACCTCTTCCCTGCCAGTGTCAATTTTACATTGATCAGTACATTTTTTTTTAGCACTGATCAATGTAATAATGTCACTGGTCTCCAAAAAGTGTCATTTGGAGTCAGATTTGTCAGCCGCAATGTCGCAGTCCCACTAAAAATCGCAGATCGCCACCATTAGCAGTAAAAATAAAAAATTAAAATAGAAGTCCCTAAATCTATCCTGTAGTTTGTAGACGCAATAACTTTTGGTGAAACCAATCAATATATGCCCATTGCGATTTTTTTTACCAAACATATATATTGGCATAAACTGATGAATACATTTGTTTTTATACCTGTATATATATATATATATTATTTTTTTTTTTTTTTGGGATATGTATTATAGCAAAAAGTGAAAAAAAAAATTTGTTTTCAAAAATGTCGGCCTTTTTTTGTTTATAGCGCAAGAAATAAAAACTGCAGAGGTGATCAAATACCACCAAAAAAAGGTCTATTTGTGGGGAAAAAAGGATGTTAATTTTGTTTGGGTACAACATTGCATGACCGCGCAATTGTCAGTTAAAGCGATGCAATCCTGTATCGCAAAAATAGCTCTGGTCATTAAGGGTCATTAAATACTTCTGGGGTGAAGTGGTTAATATCAGATTAAAATGTATCTAATGCCAAAACTTTTTTGAAGCTTTCAATAGAGTAGTTGTTACAGTGTTACTAAACCCACAACAGTAAAATCAGTCTGTATATGCAGTAAAGTATGTTTTTTATACTCACCATGGAACCTAAGGGGTTAAGCCTCTGCATTGTGTAAAAAGGCTATTTGATCCTGTCTCCTCTGATTCTCTCTTCCTTCCACTGTCCCTAATATATTTCCTGATAATACAGAGCCAGGGGGCAGGTTGCATATGCTCAGTTTGGCGTGTATTGCTGGAGAGTGTTTTTTTTCTTGGGAGGGTGCATGTGATCAGCACAGAGCCAATCAGCACTGTCCAGACAGAGGGTCAGGGGTCCTGCATCCTGATAGGACAGTCAGTGCAGAATAAAAACTCCTACAATCTTTAACCAGACACTCATGGTCACAAGACTGCTATATACTGTGGATGAGAAAAGGTATTGAGTTGTTTATATTTACTAAAATTTTTGCATTTCCATGTTCTGTGTACTGTGGGACCAGATATAGTGAATGGACGGAGGTATCGGACACAGATTCTATACAGGGTCTGTTACTTCCGTTATCTAGGGAATATTCAAAAATCTCCTTATTGGAGACAAGAAATTTGCTATGGCATAGGGGGTTCTTAATGGGTAAATTATTTGATAAAGTTTGGCAAGAAATTAAAAAGATTACAAAGGTTATGGGATACACCTGTCACACTCCAATATGGAATCATTCTAGGCATGGGGAGCTGAATAAACTGGAAGGGTTCGATCTATGGGGAAAACAAGGGCTGAAGTATATGATACAAATATTCCAGAATACACAGCTTAGACATGCTATACAGGCACAGGCATATTTCTCTGATTTAAAACTCAGTAATTCTACAATAATTTCTTTACTGGATGTGAGGGTCCATAAGCAGGGTCTTATATCACAGTTATATGGGGTATTGCATAACAAATTCCAAGAATCAGTAGCTATTCCACCAAGGATGCAATGGGCATGAGACCTGGGACCAATATCAGATGCAATAGTATTGTCTTCAGTCCCCAGGTTTCCTTATCCACCAAGCAAAGTCTAACACAAGTATTTATTTTACATAGGTCTTACCAAACACCGGAGAAGCTATTTAAATGGAAAGGTAGAAATACCCCCCTTTGTCCTTGATGTAAGGGAAGACCTGCAAACTTAATACATATGTCATGGAAATGTCCTAAACTCCACCATTACTGGCAGTGGGTAATTGAGACCAGTAATAGCTTGTTCGAAAAAAAAACTACCAGTAGAACCAGGCATCTGCCTATTAAATATAATAGACAAATCTAATATTCCAGATCACGCTTATATTTCCATTTTAAGAAGTCTGTTTCAGGCTCGCAAGTTAATAGCACAAAAATGGGTCTCAATGTGCCCCCCACCAACAAAGGTGGAATGGAGAACACAAATAAAGGAAAATCTGATAAAAGAATATTTGGAAGAGATGTTTGGAGGCTTTTTAGTCTGATATGGAATGAGATACATCATTTGGCAAAGGATGCAGAGAAAGAGGATCGATTAAGGATGATGTTTTGGGGGACGTGTTTTTTTTTTCTTTTTTTTGTGGTGTTTGTTGTGATTTGTTATGAAATTTTGATGATTATATTATTTTTCTTGTACTTGGGATGTTTGTATGTATTGTGTTGTTCATAATTGTGTATATAAGATACAATAAAGAGATACTGGTTTAAAAAAAAAAAGATATAGTTAATGCAGGGTCCTGCGTTTAGTTATACTTTAAAGTGATACTAAAGTCTCAGTTTTTTTCTTTAAAAATAACAAACATGTTACACTTACCTCCTCTGTGCAGTGGTTTTGCACAGAGCAGCCCTGATCCTCCTCTTCTCGGTCCCTCGCTGTCGCTTCTGGCCCCTCCCCCACAGCAAGCAACTTGATATGTGGGCACCCGCGCCGAGCCACTGCTCTGTATATCCATTCAGACATGGAGCCACAGTTCGGCCCCACCCTCTCTCTCTCTCTCCTCATGACTCACTGACTTTAAATGACAGCAGCGGGAGCCAATGGTGCCACGCTGCCGTGTTAGCCAATGTGGAGGGAGAGTCTCAGGCAACTGAGACACTCCTGCAACATCACTGGATTGAGATTAGCTCAGGTAAGTATAGGGGGGCTGAGGGGGGCAACTGTACACAGAAGGTTTTTTTTATCTTACTGCATAGAATGCATTAAGATTAAAAACCTTCTGACTTTACAACCACTTTAACTCTAGTATATTAGAGAAATGTTCCAATATACCTGATCCCTGTTGAAAAGTGTGCAAATATTTATCCTGGATAGGGAAAATTAATGCAATCAAAATGACTATTCTACCCAAATTGCTTTATCTATTCAGAGTCCTCCCTATTCCAATTCCTTCCTATTTTTTGAGAATAGTACAAAAAAGAGCAACTTCGTTTATATGGGGCTCTTCTAAACCACGTATACCTATACACACACTACATCTTCCCAAAAATAAAGGAGGCCTGGGACACCCTAATTTTACTAACTACTACAGAGCAGCACATTTGGCCAGTCTGTCCAAATACCATGCAAAACAGGAAATCCCATTATGGGTATTTATAGAGGCTTCAGAAAATGACCCTCTATTAATATCAAATTTATTATGGCTTGATCCTAAAGACCGCTTTAATATTCATAATCCCATAACTAAACACTTCTTATCTCTCTGGGATAAACTAAAAACCAAATATCAGTTACAATCTCCACACAATCCTCTCCTTTCTTTTATCAGAAATCCGGCCTTTTATCCGGCATGGATCTACCCAAATTCTTTTAAAGCTTGGACAACATCAGGCATTCAGACACTAAATGACTTCATAGCATCTAAATCATTCCTTTCATTCCCATCGCTTAGAGAAAAATATGATCTACCAAACTCTGAGATATTTAGATATCTCCAAATCAAAAATTTCTATACACCATTCCTAAAGGGGGATACACCATTATCCCAATTATCCATTTTTGAATCAATCTGTACAAAAGATCCACTTGCTAAAGGTACAATTTCATCACTTTATAATCAATTATATGGAGTAGCAAATCTTAATAGACCCTCTTACGTTCAGAGGTGGGAGGAGGACCTGGGACGAACTTTAGAAGACACGGACTGGTCTAACATATGGCTCACATCTAAGTCATCTTCACCCAACATCTTAGCACTGGAGACAAATTATAAAGTCCTAACTCGCTGGTACCTTGTACCCGCTAGAGTGGCAAAATATTCACCTAATACCTCAGCTCTTTGTTTTCGAGGATGCCCAGAAATAGGCACATATTTACACATATGGTGGACGTGCCCAGTAATCCAAACCTTCTGGAAGGAAGTTTTCGTGATTGCATCTAAAATATTTAAAAAGATAATACAACCAGATCCATATTTAACTTTACTTAATCTAAAACCGGAATGGTTAACACTCTCTCAATTCAAACTTATGATCCAACTAATAACGGCTGCAAAACAAACAGTGGCCAAGGCATGGAAATCTCCTACATTGGTACTAGCAGAAACAATTCACAGAATGAATAATACAATGTCCCATGCTAAGATGGTAGCCATCGATCAAAATCAAATTCCAAAATTTGAAAAACTTTGGCACCCTTGGATAAAACAACAGTTCCTGTCAAATTTCAATGACTCTGTCCTGTTGCCATGGTAACAGATTAAATGACTTACAGAGACACCCATTCTAAGGCTTCAAAGAGAACTAAAAAGAATAATAAACTGACGAGCGGGACAACCTTGTGGACCATACCTCTACCTTTCAACCCTTTTTCTTCTTTCTCTTTCCTTTTCTCCACCTTACGATTAAAGCTCATTATCAGAATTTATTTGACCTATATACACTCTACTTGTAAACAATATGTATAGTAGGTATAAATCATTTAAATACCTACAAAAGTAACTAAGGAAATGATATATATCTTTAATTTAGGTTTACGTGAACCCAATGTTTAATATTTGAAATTTCATGATATTTACCTATATAAACCCTACTGTAAAACAATGAGCTTACTTTATAGATCCTTGTAAACTTACTTTATGTATCTTTATAACATTGTATACTCAATAAACTTCTTTTGACAAGGAAAAGTGTGCAAATATTTGTATCTGCAGATCATGGGAAATCTGTACATCATACACATAGGGAGTGATACATTATTCTGCTGAAAACATTTCGTTCATATGTAAAACTCTAAAAAAGTCGATGGTCATGGGGAAGCAGTCATGACTAGAACCTGACTAGAACCTTTATTTTCTGTGCACAGATTATATGTGTACCTAGAAGTCATAGTCTGTAGCAGAAGGAAGTCTTAGGCAGTTACCATGTGTTGCTTAAGTATCATTGTTTGGACAAATCACACAGTTTAAGATGGCTCTTATCACTTTCTCATTTGTCTATTTTCTGCTCCTTCACCGGGTAACTCCTGCTGCTTGTGAATATCCATGTTAACCATCTCAATGCATGTTGTGTATGAATGAAAAACTGACGCCATGTTAGCAAATGCTTCATGGTAACTGTTTAGAAAAAAAACTGTTAAACTTGTCTATATTTTGGAGATAAATGTACTTACTGTTGCCCTGTGTGCTTAATGAGCTAATTATCTTTATGGCTGTAGCCTGTCTCTGTGGCTGGTCTGTTTTTTTTTAAATATTCCCCTCCATTTAAGTATCTCTTATTAGTTAGTTATTAATTTCTTAATTGCTAAATACTTCCCTGCCCCACCATTCTATAAATGTAGACCAGCTTACAGGGAAAGTCACAGACAGTTACCAAGTGTTTGCATACTGTAACTATCTTTTGTTGCACAAGTATCAAGCAGTTTTGCACAGCTCCACTCAATTTCTCATCATGTCTCTTCTACTTGTTCACAGGTAATTACTGCTGCTTTTGAATATTGTATATGAATAAACAACTGACACATTGCTAAAAAAAAACAAAAAACTTAATGGTAACTGCAATAGCTAAACTAAAGCAGAAAGAAGAAAACAAGAAAATGTGTTCGACCCTGGTGAGACTGCAAGTGAACCAACCTTGAAAAGCATCTCTTTCTTTCTAAGTCTCATTCCTACTCTATCCACCCAGTAATATGCTTATTCTACCCTTCCTTCTAACATTAGTGCTATCTCTTCACATATTCATTACTTTACCGCTCTTCTCCACCTCACAGCCTATATAAACAATGTATCACTTTCACTCCTATCCTCTCCCTAGTACTCCATCCACCACCACCTGCAAATACTGAACCCATATGCTGACATAAATGTGAGGTCAGCAAGGCATGCACTCATATGAATCTTACTTCCATCTTACTTTCCTCACCCTCTTGTTTTCCTTAACCTCTGGGGGATAATTCCCCTTATCCTGGCCCTCCAAACTATGTTACTACCACCTCCACACCTTTATGCTGCCTTTGACACAGTTACCCATCTGCTCCCACTCAAAAAACTCCACTCCCTTAGTCTCCAAGACCCTGCTCTGTCCTGGTTCTCCTACTTCAGTGTCACCCACAACTCTGTCTCCTCCTCTACATTTCTTCTTTCTGTAGGTATCCTCCATGCAGGGCCATTGATAAGGCAGTACAGCCAACCCTGCTGTAGTTTAAAAGGGTGGCACGGACACCTGACCAGCAGGAGGGCTGGCTATACTGTCTGACACCGATCCTCTTGATGCAGCTGCAGACATTATTTTCATGCTTCCCCCTAGGGTTTCTTTTCTGGCAGGACTTGCCGAAAGTCCATTACTTGAAAAAGGGGGGCCTTCTAAAACATGATTTTGCCTGCTTGTCTTCTGTGGTGTAGCTGGTATAGGTTCTTCATGTCATCTGTATTGCTGGGGACCCCTTCATCTACCACCGGAGTTTCCCTTATGCTAGTGGTTAGCTGGGAGTCTTCTGTGTCCTGTCACAGCTGTCTATAGTCCTCTTCCAATGGTTTCTTCACAGAGCCCTTCATGGATGAGCAGCACCTGGTGGCTTGTCACGCTGACCTGGCAGCTCTTGACAAACACTCCACACATTCAGATTCCCCTGGCATCCCCTGGTATTTGCAGTGGCTCTCTCACGCCCTGTCCTGGAGATTCATCGAGCCATCCACCAGGGGATCCTTCTTGTGATGAAGATCAGAAATATTGGATTTTTTCATTTTTATTTTGTTTCATAAAATTAACACAGAGTTCCTGTGTCCCCACAGGGGGTAGGACTTGTGGCTCCCTCAGAAAGGTATGCATAAATTACTGTTTCCTGCTTGAGAATAGAGGCAGACAGGTGTGTCACTGAATTCAAAGTACCACAGATAACAATGAAGGGAGGCAGACTGTTCAGAGTTTTACTTCAATGTTTGACAGAGGAGAGCATGGCTGCAAGTGCCCTTAGGAGACTAGAAAATGCATGAACTGCTGAGACAGACTTTGCTTCCTGCATTGCTGGGCATTTAGTTCTGTGTGGCTTTCTGGACACAGGGACTTTACTCTTTACCTTCAACTGCGGCTTGTGTGGCCCTGAAGCTGAGGCCATGAGTTCCTACGATGGGTTTGTGAAGGACATCTGCCCTCTGGACCTCCTTTCTCCTGCCACTCGGCCTGGACTTTCCCCACTGAGACTGCTGTCGACTGGTGAGTTCCTGAACCCTTGCTGTGCCTATTGCTGCCCGTCCGTCATTGTGCCTAGATTGTGTACCAGCTTGGGGCTGGCCCCCTGTATGCCTGGATAGGAAAAGCAGCAAGGGTGGCTGACACCGAGCTCCCCAATCCACCCAAGCTGAACTGTAAATCAGTACTGCGGGAGCTTGTCACGCCGTTTAGACCAAAGAAAGTGAAAGCACAGTGTGTTCTGTGCTCTCTGTCTTCCTCTACAGTGCGGTACCCAGCAGGAAGAGTTAAAGCGGAGTTCCACCCATAAGAGGAACTTCTGTTTATCTGATCCCCCCTCCGGTGCCACATTTTGTACCTTTCTGGGGAGGGGGGAGTGGAGACCAACCGCGGCGAAGTACATCAGCAGCTCGGCCCCCTCCTCCAACCCCTTCTTCCAGGCTAGTGAGAGAGTACAACACGCTTTTCACATGTGCAGTAGGGACCTGGCCATGAAGCCTAAACGCTACACTGCCAGGTTCCCTTACGTGGTGGTGGCAGCACCCGACCAGCCGATGTACTCCAGGACAGGTAAGTGTCCTAATGTTAAAAGTCAGTAGCTGCTGACTAGGGATGAGCCGAACACCCCCCGGTTCGGTTCGCACCAGAACCTGCGAACGGACCGAAAGTTCGCACGAACGTTAGAACCCCATTGACGTCTATGGGACTCGAACGTTCGAAATCAAAAGTGCTCATTTTAAAGGCTAATTTGCATGGTATTGTCCTAAAAAGGGTTTGGGGACCCGGGTCCTACCCCAGGGGACATGTATCAATGCAAAAAAAACTTTTAAAAACGGCCGTTTTTTCGGGAGCAGTGATTTTAATGATGCTTAAAGTAAAAAAAAAAAAAGGGAAATATTCCTTTAAATATCGTACCTGAGGGGTGTCTATAGTATGCCTGTAAAGTGACGCGTGTTTCCCGTGTTTAGAACAGTCCCTGCACCAAATGTCATTTTTAAAGGAAAAAATCTCATTTAAAACTGCTTGCGGGTTTAATGTAATGTCGGGTCCTGGCAATATGGATGAAAATCAGTGAGACAAACGGCATGGGTACCCCCCAGTCCATTACCAGGCCCTTTGGGTCTTGTATGGATATTAAGGGGAACCCCGCACCCAAATTAAAATAAGGAAAGGTGTGGGGCCACCAGGCCCTATATAATCTGAACAGCAGTATGCAGGCTGTAGGTTTGTTGTTAAGTAGAATCTCTTTATAATTTTGAACGGGTACATTTTTAACGTGTTTAGCTCCAGCCAAAAAATCTTTTTTAAGCTTTTTGGAAAACATAGGGAAGGGTTATCACCCCTGTGACATTTGTTTTGCTGTCTTTCCTCCTCTTCAGAAGATTTCACCTCACTTTTTGTCCCAATGGATTGGAAAGCATCAGTGGAAAGGAGAAATGTTTTTCCCATATTAACTCTTACAGGAGAGAATTTCCCTTCCTAGGGGTAGATTTATTCTCACTTCCTGTTGTCTCCTTCCGTTTGCAAGTAGGAGTCGTTTGTAAGTTAGTTGTTTGAAAGTAGGGTCCTGCCCTATATACTCAGCAGAAATTTGGGCCTTAGGTGTTGCTGTGGCCACAACACTGTAAGCCCTCACAGGGCTCTGCTGTGAAATATTAGATCAAGAATTGTAATTACATGCCCCTGTTGAACAGGAGCTGAAAAATTAGGCCTTAGGCACTGGTGCTGGTGCCACAACACTGCAACCCCTCACAGACACTCTAGTTGGAATGCAGGAACAAGCCCTGCTGCAAAGTATTGCATCAAAAATTGTAATTACATGCCCCTGTTAAACAAGGGCTGAAAAATTGGGCCTTAGGCACTGGTGCTGGTGCCACAACACTGCAACCCCTCACAGACACTCTAGTTGGAATGCAGGAACGAGCCCTGCTGCAAAGTATTACATCAAAAATCGTAATTACACGCCCCTGTTAAACAGGGGCTGAAAAATTGTGCCTTAGGCACTGGTGGTGGCACCCAGAACCAAAAATGTTCTTACAAGCTATCAGCGTGATGATTGAGGAGGAAGAGGATAATTACTCAGGGATAGTCACTCAGCATCAGCATAGGCAGTCTTTGAAGGGATCTGAGATTTCAAAAAAAATCAGGCCAGTAGCTCAATTGCATACTGTGCAAGCTCTGGCCAGTGATCCATCCTCAAGACCCAGTAACCCAGAGGATTTTCGGTGGGAAAGGTGTCCAAGTCTGATCTTGCCCCTAGGTATTCCTGCACCATGTAAAACAGACGCTGGCGATGGTTGCTGGAACCAATCATACCTTGGGGCTGCGGACCAAAAAATTGTCTGAACGCATCGGTCAGACGGCCACCTTCTCCACCGCTCCTTCTTTGACTGACCAAAGCCTCAGCAACACGTTGTCCAGAAACAGGAGTTTGTAACCTCCCAGTCTCTGGGAATGCGTTGCACAGACCTTTCTGCAAGGCCTCCCGAAGATGTTTCATCCTCTGCTCCCTCTGCGATGGCAAGATAAGGTCCGCAACCTTACCCTTGTAACGTGGCTCAAGGAGGGTTGCCAGCCAGTATTGGTCCTTCTCCTTGATACCACGAATACGAGGATCCTTACGCAGGCTTTGCAGGATCAGGGAGGCCATGCAGCGTAGGTTTGCTGAGGCATTCGGTCCGGAGTCCTCTGGGTCACTAAGGACGACATGGTCCGCAGCCACCTCCTCCCAGCCACGTACAAGTCCATGTGTTTCTTGGGACTGATCCCTTAAAGACTGCTGCTGATGCTGAGTGCCAGGCTCCACCTCCATACTGACACAATCTTCCTCCTCCTCCTCCTCCTCTTCCTCCTCGTCCTCTTCCTGTGTGATCGGCGGGCACGCAGGAACACTGTCTGGATAAAGGGGGCCTTGAGAGCTAAGGAAGTCCTCCTCTTCCTGCCTCTGTTCTGCCTCAAGTGCCCTGTCCATTATTCCACGCAGCGTGTGCTCCAACAGGTGGACAAGGGGGACAGTGTCACTGATGCATGCACTGTCACTGCTCACCATCCTTGTGGCCTCCTCAAATGGTGACAGGACAGTGCATGCATCCCTGATCATGGCCCACTGGCGTGGGGAAAAAAAACAAGCTCCCCTGACCCTGTCCTGGTGCCATAGTCGCACAGGTACTCATTGATGGCCCTCTGCTGCGTGTGCAGCCGCTGCAGCATGGCCAACATTGAGTTCCACCTGGTGGGCATGTCACAGATTAGGCGGTTCTTGGGCAGGTTAAACTCCTTTTGGAGGTCCATCAGCCGAGCACTGGCATTATATGATCGGCGGAAATGCACACAGACTTTCCTGGCCTGCCTCAGGACATCCTGTAAGCCCGGGTACCTGCCCAAGAACCGCTGCACCACCAAGTTAAGGACGTGAGCCAAACAGGGCACATGGGTCATTTGTCCCTGTCGGAGGGCAGAGAGGAGGTTGGTGCCATTGTCGCAAACCACCATTCCTGCCTTAAGTTGGCGTGGCGTCAACCACCTCTGAACCTGCCCCTGCAGAGCTGACAGAACCTCTGCCCCAGTGTGGCTCCTGTCCCCCAAGCACACCAGCTCAAGCACCGCATGGCATCTTTTGGCCTGCGTACTTGCGTAGCCCCTTGAACGACTACGGAGCACCGCTGGTTCCGAGGAAGAGGCCATGGAAGAAGAAGAAGAGGAGGGGGTGGAGGAGAGAGGTGTATCACAATCATTAGAATTTTGGAGGCGTGGTGGCGGAACAACCTCCAACACTACTGCACCTTGTCCTGCATCCTTCCCAGCTGCCAGCAGAGTCACCCAATGCGCCGTGAAACTTAGGTAACGTCCCTGTCCATGCCTGCTGGACCATGAGTCAGCGGTAATATGCACCTTACCGCTGACCGCCCTGTCCAGCGAGGCATGGACATTGCCTTCCACATGCTGGTAGAGAGCCGGAATCGCCTTCCGTGAGAAAAAGTGGCGTTTGGGTACCTGCCACTGAGGAACCGCACATTCCACAAACTCACGGAAGGGGGCAGAGTCTACCAACTGAAAAGGCAGCAGTTGAAGTGCTAGCAATTTTGCCAAGCTAGCATTCAACCATTGGGCATGTGGATGGCTGGGAGCAAACTTCTTTCGGCGGTGCAGCAGCTGGGGCAGGGAAATTTGCCTGGTACAATCTGACGTCGGTGTACCAAAATCAGATTGCCCACAAGTACGTGGCTGTGACACACCTAATTCTACACCTTCATTCCTCTCAGTGCAGGTCTCAGAGAGGACTGAAGGTCTAGTGGGGTTGGAAATCTCAGCTGATGAGGAGCAAGCAGAGGTCCTCTTTGTTCTTTGGTGTGGGTCTTTTAGATACGCATATGTTGCAAATAGCAGCGGTGCGATCTGATGCACTCGTCTCAAAAAAGGCCCACACCAAAGAACTTTTTGAATAACGCGCAGAGACTGCAGCGCCCTGCACATGTGGAGCTTTGGGGTGTGATGCAGTCAATGTGCTGCCCTTAGGCTGGCCCCTGGAGGGCATCCTGCCTCGTTGGTGATGTGCCGCCTCCTCCTCCTCCTCCTCTCTCCTATCAGGCACCCACGTTGAGTCAGTGACCTCATCATCCCCTCCCTCCTCATCACTGGAGCAAACCTGGCAGTATGCTGCAGCAGGGGGAGCATGACTGCCAGATTGCTGTCCTTCTTGGGCACCCCCTCTGTCCGTGCTCGTGTTACTGTCTTCATCGAGCTCAGTATCATCATCAGAGCCTTCCAAACGCTGGGCATCCTCCTGGAGCATGTACCCAACACTGTGGTCAAACAGTTCGAGGGACTCCTCAGGAGGACATGGTGGGGCTAGGGAAGGAGTCACTGATGACATTGAGCCGAGGGAAGAGGCCGCTGCTTTGCCAGACAAAGTACCCTGGGCATGGGTGAGAGAGGATGAGGAGGATGAGGACGGCTTGGTCATCCACTCGACCAAGTCTTCCGCATGTTGCGGCTCAACATGGCCAGCTGCCGAAAAAAAGGCCAAGCGTGTCCCATGGCCACGTGCTGATGAGGATGCACCGTCTCCACGACCAGCACTAGACACAGAGCCTGCTTGCCCTCTCTTATTGGCTTGTGACTGTCTGCCTCTCCTTCTTGGCCTTCCAGACATACTAATGGCCTGTAGCTGCACTAAGCTGGGATATATATATATACGTACTATATACTATATACTATACTATATGTACTGATACTGCAGCTAGCAAAATCAACTGCCTGCCTGTAGTATGAGAACACCACCAACCTTCTACAGGTAGCTTTAGCTGAACACTGTGAGGTGGATGCACCCCACTAACTTGTAGGTTTAGCAGAACACTGTGAGCAGGACGCACTGCACTAACTGTAAATAGTCTAGCTGCCTGACTGTGGTACTAATAGGATCAAAAGAACACCAGCAATTTTCTTCAGGTAGCTGTATTTACTGTAACAAGACAAGCCTGCCTGTCAGTAAGAAGATAACAGAAAAGGATCTAGCTGAACACTGTGAGCAGGACGCACCCCACTAGCTTGTAGGTTTAGCTGAACACTGTGAGGTGGACGCACCCCACTAGCTTGTAGGTTTAGCTGAACACTGTGAGGTGGACGCACCCCACTAACTTGTAGGTTTAGCTGAACACTGTGAGCAGGACGCACCCCACTAACTTGTAGGTTTAGCAGAACACTGTGAGCAGGACGCACTGCACTAACTGTAAATAGTCTAGCTGCCTGACTGTGGTACTAATAGGATCAAAAGAACACCAGCAATTTTCTTTAAAATACTGTAACAAGACAAGCCTGCCTGTCAGTAAGAAGATAACAGGAACGGATCTAGCTGAACACTGTGAGCAGGACGCACCCCACTAGCTTGTAGGTTTAGCTGAACACTGTGAGGTGGACGCACCCCACTAACTTGTAGGTTTAGCTGAACACTGTGAGCAGGACGCACCCCACTAACTTGTAGGTTTAGCAGAACACTGTGAGCAGGACGCACTGCACTAACTGTAAATAGTCTAGCTGCCTGACTGTGGTACTAATAGGATCAATAGAACACCAGCAATTTTCTTCAGGTAGCTGTATTTACTGTAACAAGATTAGCCTGCCTGTCAGTAAGAAGATAACAGGAACGGATCTAGCTGAACACTGTGAGCAGGACGCATCCCACTAGCTTGTAGGTTTAGCTGAACACTGTGAGGTGGACGTACCCCACTAACTTGTAGGTTTAGCTGAACACTGTGAGCAGGACGCACCCCACTAACTTGTAGGTTTAGCAGAACACTGTGAGCAGGACGCACTGCACTAACTGTAAATAGTCTAGCTGCCTGACTGTGGTACTAATAGGATCAAAAGAACACCAGCAATTTTCTTCAGGTAGCTGTATTTACTGTAACAAGACAAGCCTGCCTGTCAGTAAGAAGATAACAGAAACGGATCTAGCTGAACACTGTGAGCAGGACGCACCCCACTAGCTTGTAGGTTTAGCTGAACACTGTGAGGTGGACTCACCCCACTAACTTGTAGGTTTAGCTGAACACTGTGAGCAGGACGCACCCCACTAACTTGTAGGTTTAGCAGAACACTGTGAGCAGGACGCACAGCACTAACTGTAAATAGTCTAGCTGCCTGACTGTGGTACTAATAGGATCAAAAGAACACCAGCAATTTTCTTCAGGTAGCTGTATTTACTGTAACAAGACAAGCCTGCCTGTCAGTAAGAAGATAACAGAAACGGATCTAGCTGAACACTGTGAGCAGGACGCACCCCACTAGCTTGTAGGTTTAGCTGAACACTGTGAGGTGGACGCACCCCACTAACTTGTAGGTTTAGCTGAACACTGTGAGCAGGACGCACCTCACTTACTTGTAGGTTTAGCAGAACACTGTGGGCAGGACGCACTGCACTAACTGTAAATAGTCTAGCTGCCTGACTGTGGTACTAATAGGATCAAAAGAACACCAGTAATTTTCTTTAAAATACTGTAACAAGACAAGCCTGCCTGTCAGTAAGAAGATAACAGGAACGGATCTAGCTGAACACTGTGAGCAGGACGCACTGCACTAAATGTAAATAGTCTAGCTGCCTGACTGTGGTACTAATAGGATCAAAAGAACACCAGTAATTTTCTTCAAAATACTGTAACAAGACAAGCCTGCCTGTCAGTAGGAATATAACAGGAACGGATCTAGCTGAACACTGTGAGCAGGACGCACTGCACTAAATGTAAATAGTCTAGAAGATAACAGGAACGGATCTAGCTAAACTGAATACAGTGTATATATATATATATATATGCAACACCTGGGATGCATATATATACACAATACACTTTAAGTGCAGCTAACTGACTGACTGTCCTGCCTAATCTAGCTAACTCAAATGAAATGACACTGTCTCTCTCTCTCTCTAAGCACACCGGAACACACTGCACAGGGCCGCCGTGCAGGCGGCCTTATATAGTGTGGGGCGTGTACTAAATCCCCTGAGCCATAATTGGCCAAAGCCTCCTTGGCTTTGGCCAATTATGGCTCTCTGTTAAGGCGGCGCTGTGATTGGCCAAGCATGCGGGTCATAGTGCATGCTTGGCCAATCATCAGCAAGCAATGCACTGCGATGCCGCAGTGAATTATGGGCCGTGACGCGCCACACGAATTTGGCGCGAACGGCCCATATCGTTCGCAATTCGGCGAACGATCGAACAGCCGATGTTCGAGTCGAACATGGTTTCGACTGGAACACGAAGCTCATCCCTACTGCTGACTGTTAATTTTTAAAGGGGACAGGCGAAATTCCTCCTTAAGGTACAGTACCACAGTTTTTTAAAAGGCTATCTGTATGTATGTGTGTGTGTGCATGTATGTGTGTGTGTGCATTAGGGATGAGCTTCGAGTTCGAGTCGAACCCATGTTCTACTCGAACATTGGCTGTTCGCAAGTTCGCCGAACAGCTAACAATTTGGGGTGTTCGCGGCAAATTCGAATGCCGAGGAACACCCTTTAAAAGTCTATGGGAGAAATCAAAAGTGCTAATTTTAAAGGCTAATATGCAAGTTATTGTCATAAAAAGTGTTGGACATGGAACAATGCAAAAAAAAGTTTTAAAAACGGCCGTTTTTTCAGGAGCAGTAATTTTAATAATGCTTAAAGTCAAACAATAAAAGTGTAATATCCCTTTAAATTTCGTACCTGGGGGGTGTCTATAGTATGCCTGTAAAGGGGCGCATGTTTCCTGTGTTTAGAACAGTCTGACAGCAAAATGACATTTTGAAGGAAAAAACTCATTTAAAACTACCCGCGGCTATTGCATTGCCGACAATACACATAGAAGTTCATTGATAAAAACGGCATGGGAATTCCCCAAAGGGGAACCCCGAACCAAAATTTAAAAAAAAAATGACGTGGGAGTCCCCCTAAATTCCATACCAGGCCCTTCAGGTCTGATATGGATATTAAGGGGAACCCCGGCCAAAATTTAAAAAAAAATGACGTGGGGTTCCCCCTAAATTCCATACCAGACCCTTCAGGTCTGGTATGGATTTTAAGGGGAACCCCGCGCCAAAAAAAAAAAAAAAACGGCGTGGGGTCCCCCCAAAAATCCATACCAGACCCTTATCGGAGCACGCAACCTGGCAGGCCACAGGAAAAGAGGGGGGGACGAGAGTGCGGCCCCCCCCCTCCTGAACCGTACCAGGCCACATGCCCTCAACATTGGGAGGGTGCTTTGGGGTAGCCCCCCAAAACACCTTGTCCCCATGTTGATGAGGACAAGGGCCTCATCCCCACAACCCTGGCCGGTGGTTGTGGGGGTCTGCGGGCGGGGGGCTTATCGGAATCTGGAAGCCCCCTTTAACAAGGGGACCCCCAGATCCCGGCCCCCCCCCTGTGTGAAATGGTAAGGGGGTACAAAAGTACCCCTACCATTTCACTAAAAAACTGTCAAAAATGTTAAAAATGACAAGAGACAGTTTTTGACAATTCCTTTATTTAAATATTTCTTCTATCTTCCTTCATCTTCTGGTTCTTCTGGTTCTTCTGGCTCTTCTGGTTCTTCCTCCGGCGTTCTCGTCCAGCATCTCCTCTGCGGCGTCTTCTATCTTCTTCTCCTCGGGCCGCTCCGCACCCATGGCATGGGGGGAGGCTCCCGCTCTTCTCTTCATCTTCTTCATCTTCTTCTTTTCTTCTTTTCTTCTCTTCTTCTCTTCTTCATTTTCTTCTCCGGGCCGCTCCGCACCATGCTGGCATGGAGGGAGGCTCCCGCTGTGTGACGGCGTCTCCTCGTATGACAGTTCTTAAATAATGGGGGGCGGGGCCACCCGGTGACCCCGCCCCCCCTCTGACGCACGGAGACTTGACGGGACTTCCCTGTGACGTCACGGGGAAATGTCACAGGGAAGTCCCGTCATGTCCCGTGCGTCAGAGGGGGGCGGGGTCACCGGGTGGCCCCACCCCCCGTTATTTAAGAACTGTCAGACGAGGAGCGCCGTCACACAGCGGGAGCCTCCCTCCATGCCAGCATGGTGCGGAGCGGCCCGGAGAAGAAAATGAAGAAGAGAAGAAGAGAAGAGAAGAAGAGAAGAAAAGAAGAAGAGAAGATGATGAAGAAGATGAAGAGAAGAGCGGGAGCCTCCCCCCATGCCATGGGTGTGGAGCGGCCCGAGGAGAAGAAGATAGAAGACGCCGCGGAGGAGATGCTGGACGAGAACGCCGGAGGAAGAACCAGAAGAGCCAGAAGAACCAGAAGAACCAGAAGATGAAGGAAGATAGAAGAAAGAAGAAGTATTTAAATAAAGGAATTGTCAAAAACTGTCTCTTGTCATTTTTAACATTTTTGACAGTTTTTTAGTGAAATGGTAGGGGTACTTTTGTACCCCCTTACCATTTCACACAGGGGGGGGGCCGGGATCTGGGGGTCCCCGTGTTAAAGGGGGCTTCCAGATTCCGATAAGCCCCCTGCCCGCAGACCCCCACAACCACCGGCCAGGGTTGTGGGGATGAGGCCCTTGTCCTCATCAACATGGGGACAAGGTGTTTTGGGGGGCTACCCCAAAGCACCCTCCCAATGTTGAGGGCATGTGGCCTGGTATGGTTCAGGAGGGGGGGGCCGCACTCTCGTCCCCCCCTCTTTTCCTGCGGCCTGCCAGGTTGCGTGCTCGGATAAGGGTCTGGTATGGATTTTTGGGGGGGCCCCACGCCGTTTTTTTTTTTTTTTTTTGGCGCGGGGTTCCCCTTAAAATCCATACCAGACCTGAAGGGCCTGGTATGGAATTTAGGGGGACTCCCACGTCATTTTTTTTTTTAAATTTTGGTTCGGGTTCCCCTTTGGGGAATTCCCATGCCGTTTTTATCAATGAACTTCTATGTGCATTGTCGGCAATGCAATAGCCGCGGGTAGTTTTAAATGGCTTTTTTCCTTCAAAATGTCATTTTGCTGTCAGACTGTTCTAAACACAGGAAACATGCGCCCCTTTACAGGCATACTATAGACATCCCCCAGCTACGAAATTTAAAGGGATATTACACTTTTATTGTTTGACTTTAAGCATTATTAAAATCACTGCTCCTGAAAAAACGGCCATTTTTAAAAATTTTTTTTGCATTGATCCATGTCCCCTGGGGCAGGACCCAGGTCCCCAAACACTTTTTATGACAATAACTTGCATATTAGCCTTTAAAATTAGCACTTTTGATTATTCATGTTTGTGTCCCATAGACTTTAATGGTGTTCGCGTGTTGGAACGAACTTTTTTCCTGTTCGCATGTTCTGGTGCGAACCGAACAGGGGGGTGTTCGGCTCATCCCTAGTGTGCATGTATGTGTGTGTGCATGTGTTTGTGCGTGTGTGTATATGTGTGTGTAAACATGTGTATGTATATGTGTGCGCATGTATGTTTGTGTGTGTACATGTATGTGTGCATGTATATGTGTGTGCATGTATGTTTGTGTGCGTGCATGTATGTGTGTGTATGTGCGTATGTATGAGTGTGTATGTATGTGTGTGTGTGTGCATGTATGTGTGTTTATATATATGTGTGTGTGTGTGCTTATATGTGTGTATTATCTGTGTGTACTTATATATATGTGTGTGTGCATATATATGTGTGTGTGTGTTTATATATGTGTATGTACAGTATCTCACAAAAGTAAGTACACCCCTCACATTTTTGTAAATCTTTCCTTCTATCTTTTCATGTGACAACACTGAAGAAATGACACTTTGCTACAATGTAAAGTAGTGAGTGTATAGCTTGTATAACAGTGTAAATTTGCTGTCCCTTCAAAATAACTCAACACACAGCCATTAATATCTAAACCGCTGGTAACAAAAGTGAGTACACCCTTAAGTGAAAATGTCCAAATTGGGTCCAAAGTGTCAATATTTTGTGTGGCCACCATTATTTTCCAGCACTGCCTTAACCCTCTTAGGCATGGAGTTCACCATAGCTTCATAGGTTGCCAATGGAGTCCTCTTCCACTCCTCCATGAAGACATCACGGAGCTGGTGGATGTTAGAGACCTTGTGCTCCTCCACCTTCGGTTTGAGGATGCCCCACAGATGCTCAATAGGGTTTAGGTCTGGAGACATGCTTAGCCAGTCCATCACCTTTACCCGCAGCTTCTTTAGTAAGGCAGTGGTCATCTTGGAGGTGTGTTTGGGGTCGTTATGTTGGGATACTGCCCTGCGGGCCCAGTCTCCGAAGGGAGGGGATCATGTTCTGCTTCAGTATGTCACAGTAAATGTTGGCATTCATGGTTCCCACAATGAACTGTAGCTCCCCAGTGCCAGCAGCACTCATGCAGCTCCAGACCATGACACTACCACCACCATGCTTGACTGTAGGCAAGAAAGACTTGTCTTTGTACTCCTAACCTGGTTTCCACCACACATGCTTGACATCATCTGAACCAAATAAGTTTATCTAGGTCTCATCTGACCACAGGACATAGTTCCAGTAATCCATGTCCTTAGTATGCTTGTCTTCAGAAAAGACTGTTTGCGGGCTTTCTTGTGCATCATCTTTAGAAGAGGCTTCCTTCTGGGACGACAGCCATACAGACCAATTTGATGCAGTGTGCAGTGTATGGTCTTAGCACTGACAGGCTGACCCCCCCCCACCCCTTCAACCTCTACAACAATGCTGGCAGCACTCACGTGTCTATTTGTCAAAGACAACCTCTGGATATGACTCCGAGCACGTGCACTCAATTTCTTTGGTCGACCATGACGAGGCCTGTTCTGAGTGGAATCTGTCCTGTTAAACCCCTGTATGGTATTGGCCACCATGCTGCAGCTCAGTTTCAGGGTCTTGACAATCTATTATATCCTAGGCCATCTTTTAAGAACCTCAGAGAGTTCTTTGCCATGAGGAGCCATGTAGAACTTCCAGTGACCAGTATGAAAGAGTGTGAGAGATAAGTTCATATTTAACACACCTGCTCCCCATTCACACCTGAGACCTTATAACACTGTAACACTAGCGAGTCACATGACACCGGGGAGGGAAAATGGCTAATTGGGCCCAATTTGGACATCTTCACTTAGGGGAGTACTCACTTTTGTTGCCAGCGGTTTAGACAATAATGGCTGCGTGTTGAATTATTTTGAGGGGACAGCAAATTTACACTGTTATACAAGCTGTACACTCACTACTTTACATTGTAGCAAAGTTTCATTTCTTCAGTGTTGTCACATGAAAAGAAATAGTGAAATATTTTCAAAAATGTGAGGGATGTGCTCACTTTTGTGAGATACTATATATGTGTGTGTGTGTATGTGCGTACATGTGTGTTTACATGCATGTGTATGTATGCACAGCACACTACTTTTAATCCTGACCCCTATATGTGTACAATCAGAACTGATTTTTTTTACAGCTTGTTCATAGTACCAGCAAGAAAATGCCATTCCTCTGAAAGGCGATCCATGCTCAGATCACTTTTCAAAGGCATTTGACAGGTGGTAAGGAGGCAATATGTTGCCTCTTTGCCACCTGTTTTAGCCACCTTAATTCATCATCACAATGCTGCAACTTCGTGCAATGTACACAGTTGTGGGGTTGTTGCGGTGCAGCCCCATTCACCTAAGGGTATACTTCCAGCCACAGCCACAGCATGTGTAACAGTTGGGGGGGGGTGAAACCACAGCTAAAGCATTTGGTTTTACCACCCCTCAACCTCACATGTGAACAAGCCCTTGGTTCACATCTGTGCAGCTGTGTGCTGCGTGTAGAGCAGCACATTCATTTCAGTGAGCTGCCCCGCATTAACACAGGGAAAAAAAAATTATTACGTTTTTTTTTAATTGTGCTGCACCGAAAATGCACCACGTCTGCCAATGCAAAGGATTATTAAGAATAACTGACACCCATCTTCTAAAGAGCAGCATGTTTGTTTGCATGTCAGGAACATGCACAATTTTGTGTACAATCCATGACACTCAGTAATGTGAACCAAGCTTTAGACTGGGGTGCCTTCAGACTGAAAATACTTTCAAGGGCACCCTAATTTGAAAAAGATTGAGAAACACTGGCATAGAGGAACCAATCTCTCCATTTTCCTCCTGCAGCCCCTAAATGCCTGTGAGAGGGAGAGGAGGAGAAGCTGGGGGGAAAATTAAGAGATTGGTTCCTTTATATGCAGCCACCCCCATAGCTCCTCCTATGCAGCTTCTTTCTACTGCCCCCTGTGTGCTATCCAGCCCCCCACTGCTTTTTCCAGCCCCCCCCTCAGCTCTGCAGTGTTCTCCCCTCTGCCACCGACTGCTGCGGGGGAACTGCCAGGATGAAGCCTTTTCTAAATTGAGAGTCAGTGATCCCTACTGATCACTGTCTCTGTCCATTGATAACTGAAACATCCTAAATTGTGTTTACAATGCTTTAGTTTGTCATTGAACAGGAATCTCTGTACAGAGCTATGATTATCAATTCATTCTGGGCTGCTGAGGCTGCAGAGAAGGAGATGGAAGGCTGTGTCCTCAATGTTCTTTCTCTGTCTCAAAGGTGGAACATCAGAGGTCTGTTTAGACTCCTGATAACTCACCACAGCCCCTAAACAAGGCACCTAAAAAATTGTAAAATATATTTTAAAAAAATAATAATGAATAAAACAAATGGTATAAAAATAAAATAAAAGTAAAAAACTACTGACACCAGTGGCAGAACTACCACACAAATGTCGCACTTGCGACTGGGCCACCAGGCTCGAAGAGAAGGGTCCTGTCTAGGGGTCAGGGGGGCCCTTCATGGTTTCTTGCATCGGGGCCCTGAAGATTCTAGTTATGCCACTGGCCTGGATCATTGAGCTGTGAGTCTGGAGTATGTTCCTGCTGTACCAGATTGCTGTCCTGTGTACTGGCCTGTATCCTTGGAGTGCCAAGGACTTAATCCCTTGTGCCCTCCCTGCGTTGAGGACTTACCGCCCTGTTGTGCCAACCCCGCTCTATGTGCCAAGGACTTAATCCCCTGTGCCCTGCCTGTGTTGAGGACTTACCACCCTGCTGTGCCAAACCCACTCTATGTTCCAAGGACTTAATCCCCTGTGTCCTGCCCAGATCCCCTGATGCCAAGACCCCCCCATCCACTACTCAGGATAGTTGGACTTCTGCTGCATGAATCTTTGAACCCTTCCTCCCCTTATCTCCCCTGTTGTTACCATTCTGAGGAGCATTGCCCTGGCTGTGTCTTTGCTGTACAAGCCAACAAAAATAAGAGAAAGATGAGGTGGCTTAATTCTCACTGAACTTTAATCTTTTGACCCCTCTTAACAGCATCCCATTCTCCCTACAGGCCTTCTGCTGAATTAGTAGTATATATAAGTTTTGTGACATTTATCAATGTCAGGTTAAAGCTTATAAAAAGAGTTTTCATTCTCCCCTGATAGGCCCTGTGCTGATCACATGCACTCTCCCAAGAAAAACAAAAAACTCTCTGGCAATACACACCAAATTGAGCATGTGCAGCTTGCCCCAAAGACTCTGTTCTATCAGCGGGTAGATTGGGGACTGTGGAAGAAGGGAAAATCAGAGGAAGACAGGATAAAACAGCATTTTTCAACAATGCTGAGGATATACTCCTTAGGTCCCATAGTGAATATACAGTAACAAGCATGTTTTACTGCATATACAGACTGATTTTACTGTTGTGGGTTTAGTAACACTTTAAGCAAACAATTCATAGAGATGAACAAAAATACAATAACAAAAAGGTTATCACAGTTTGTTTACTTTAAGACTGGTGAAATCCTTCTAAACCTACTACCATAGGGCAATGCTTCTTCAGTAGGGATGAGCTAAATGTACCTGGATTCAGTTCATGAGATGTTCGCTAAATTATGCTGAAGTTCTCAATGTTAAATAAAACCCTATTAAAGTCATTGGTATCTGAAGCTTTAAATTTAGTTCTAATGATTTTCAAACCTAATAGGCAAGGGATTGTCAAACAAATGGATTATGCAGATCCTCATCAATCATGATAAACAATGCCTGCTAACTCACTGAAATAAAAAAACACATCTATCCACCGACGGCTGGTTTGTAAACAAAGGTGCTGGGATGGTGGCTCATGTTATTGGCCAAATATGGCCATAGCCATTGACCAAATACAGTAATGACCATATATGATGAAAATTACAGATTCCAAACCCCAATGATCTCAATATGAGCAGAATGTTAAAAATCAGTTCTTGTTTTTTATGGGATAATTTGTGCAGCTGGGAGCAGAAATTTTAATAATTCTTAAAATGAAACATTAAAATACAAAATTCCTTTAAATAATATGCCTGGTTGATGACTTTATTTAGGATAAGGATCTGATTTAGATTTAAATGGGGGGTCTCAACACAAACACAAAATAGTGTTAGGTTTCCCCTAAAATTATATAGCAGGCATTTATCCTTCATGAGAATCTGGTATGAATGTCAAGGGCCCCCCACACACAATAAAAATGCGTGGGATCCCCAAAATTCTCCCCTTATGCAAGAATGCAGCCTCACATGTAAGTAAAGGGGTAGGAGATGTACTCCTCACTCATTTACACAAAGGATCATGATGAGGGCATGTGACCTGGTATGGTTCAGGAAGAAGGGGGAGAACAGAGCACACATTCACCCTCCCTCTTCCTTGTAGGCCAGGCCAAATAAGGGCCTGGTGTGGCATGTTTGGGGGATACCACACTTTTTTCCTTGATTTGTGTGTGGGGTTCCCCTTAAAATATGGACTATACCAAAAGCATCTGGCATAGAGTTAGGGGAACCCCACACTTTTTTTATTAAAATATACTGGCCACTTTGTTTACATGGCCTGGGATTCCAGACAAGTAAATGAATGGGGCCTATAATGTCACTGGTTGCTCAGGACGTGGTGTCTGTTAGCACCCACCACTTCCTGAACAACCATTGACAGTTGAAGAAGAAGTTCTGATATATACTAGCTGCAAAATAAAACACAACTATATATGATGTTTGGCCTAAAGAACCAGTATTTGAACTGAACGGGGAGCTCATCCTTTGTTAAATTTAAAATGAAGTAGAATATTTTCCTTGACAAGCTTAGTTGATTGAATTTGTTCAGTGAGTATATTCTGTTGACCAATTTGGCATCATTTATCAACTGCTCTGATTTTAGTAAACTGAATCCTCATGGTTGGTATGGGAATATACACATTGTACATTGTCTTTGCTCTCTATATTACCTTACTGAATAAGCTTCTCTTTGATAATGAAGATTTGACAAAAAATAGATAAATTAGATATTTAGAACTGATTTAAATCAATGACATTTACAACACGGCAAGTGACAAACATTTTGGGAAAGAAAAAAGAAAGAGAAGTGCACATAATACAGGTTAACAGATGGTGATCTGAAAGAGAAAAAGAGTAATCAGAGAAAGTAACATCTGAACTTAGCTGAGTGAAGTTGAGATCAAGAAAGCGACCTTGTCAATGTTTAAGAGAATGAGTCCTCTGGGAGAGACCAAATGAGAAGGTTAAATTGAGATATTTGGAAGCAACAAGCGAAAATGGGTCATTAATAATGATGTTAAAGTCACCCAAAATGAGAGTGGATAGTTCACAAGACAGAAATCTGCATAGCCTATTTTAGACTACTTTTATTATGCAGATTGGAAGGAAAAGTTCAACTGATGCATACGATTACATTTGAAACTTATTTTTCTTGTAAATTTGTCCTTGACTGCAAATAAAAGACATACTTGCAAGAGAGATACTATAGACTAAACAAAGACATACGGATAACTGGAAACAATAAAGGAAATATGTGTGATGATGTCTATTGACAGTACAGACATCTGTTCAAAAGGTAGATATTTCAATAATATTGTTTACAGAAAACATATTCATTTGTTTTCCTCAATTAGGAGATAATGTATCAAATGTTTCCATTTGTCTTGAAAACAAAATCTCAGCAGGGTTTGACTTTTGGATTATTATCATGTATTCTAGAACATATTTTTCATACTCCACTAATTGAATATAATGTATCATGGTTTCCTTGTGGGTTTAGAGCACATTGCATTTAGAATGAACTCAGTCCACTTAGTTTGGTGGCTCCAAAGCTGCATTCAGGTTGAGAGTGAAGTCCACAAATGGGCATCAGTCACTAAGATCTTCAGCAAGTTTATTGCAGAACCAAACAACTTGTTAAAAACAGGGTTCAGAAAGATGTCATCACTTCCATTCAGAAATTGCAACTGAAGGCAATAGTAAAGAAGCACCAATGTAGAGCCTTTGGGTCTGGTGTTAATTTTGAGGGAGACCCTATGCAAAAAAAAGAAAAATTCTAGGTATGTGGCTAGCTGCGGACCGGGATGGCTGCTTGATTCCCGAGCTCTGCTTCGTGGCAGCTATACAGGGCTACTAACAGCAACAATCTCTTCCCCTCTCCTTCGTCCTGAGAGGGGAGAGTACTAGGGACACATCGGCATGTCTAGGAGGCAAAATCCTCCTCCACCTCCGAGCCATCTGACACAATACTTCAGCCCCATGGAGCCACGATCCAGCCAAAATGGCACCAGCTGCACTTCTCCCTCAGCCACAGCACGAGGCCCACTCAACACTAAACAACCACCACAGCAGCCAGTACAATCAGAGCTCCTGGAGAGGGGAGAAGAGATGGACAGCCTACCCCCCCCAATCCTGACTCTGCAACAGCCTATCCCCCCCAAATCCTGACCCTGCAGACACGCAAATTGACAGAGGTAAAAGGATTGCCTCATCTCCATTCAACTCTCCAAGCAAAACCACCCTGGTCAAAAAACACCGTTGGTCTCCCTCAGACCCTGCATCTCTGACCTCTCCTCAGATGTCTGCACTAGCTGCCATGCCAGTTACAGGCAACCCAGTAGCAGAAAGCATGTTAAAAGCCATGCTGCTTACAATGCAGAAAGATTTGCATAGAGAGCTACAGTTATCTCTCTCACAAGTACATGACAGGCTTGATTGCCTGGAAGAAAGATCAGTAGCAGTGGAGGAACATATAACTGAAATGGGCAAAGCTCACAATGAACTCTTGGATGCACATGACCACCATTCAGAGGAAATCCAAAGAATCAAATTGAAACTCGCAGACCTAGAAGATAGGTTGAGACAAAATAATATAAAATTTAGAAGCATTCCAGAATCAGTAACTCCTAAGGAACTGAAAAAAATAACTGAAAAATACCTAAAAAAGCTTTTCTCCACTATAACCCCTAATCTTTGTTTCTGTGACATGCTCCTCGACTGAGCACATTGCAAAACAGATCACCTACCTGCAGACACTCCTAGAGATGTATTGGCCAGGGTGCATTTTTTTCCACATAAAAGAGCAAATTTTATACACTGCCAGAGCACTCAGACTGCTCCCTACTCTAAAATATCCCTTTTTGCGGATTTATCACCCGCCACAATGGAAATGCACAGAGCATTTGCTCCAGTCACGTCAATCCTGCAGGAGTACAAAGTAACTTACCACTGGGGATATCCCATCAAATTATTGGTAACTTACCAACAAAAAATTATTCTGATAATATACCCTAAAGATGGCTACAAAAAACTTACCAACTGGGGCCTGCTACCCATCTCGGCAGTTTCCCAGCCATCATACAACCACCACAATTACTCTTTGCCTCCAACTCACACCCAAAACAGGCAGACAATGGATAACCAGCATCACAACGTTACTTGTCCCCAGCATGGAAATATCCTGCCTGGGCGAACTGTTTGTTTACTACTTTACCCCCCCACTGAATAGTGTGCTAAGCACACTCAGTTGACCGTAGTTCTACAATACCTCTCAGGTTATGTATTTCTTGATCTTTTCATTTTACTACTTCTTATTTTTGATTGTATGAGGTGTTCTTGTCATACATTCATATATTAAGATAAGTGGACCACATACTACAGTTTACTAAGTGTTTCCCTAACGTTCAATTCTATCTGTTCATATACCTTGCTTTTTATTACCACAGTTTGATATCTTGCATTGTAATTAGTGCTATAGTCTCACACAACTTCAACAGACCAGCTACCAAACCTAAAAATATGTCCCTCACAATTACATCTATCAACGCTAAAGGCCTCAATTCACTATTTAAAAGAAATCTTCTCTGGAAGGAAGCATGTTCCCAAAACAACATAATATGTGTTCAAGAAACTCACCTTTCCAGCATTAAATCTCCATCCTACACACACAAAAAATATTCCCACTATTTTTATGCCAACGCCAACACACAAAAAAAATGTGGAGTAATGATAGCCATAAGCACCAAACTATCTCCACATAGACACAGATAAGGAAGGCAGATTTATAATTGTATCTGCAAATACAGATAATCACTTACTGACCCTAGTGAATGTCTATGCACCCAACAACCCCCAACAAAAATTTTACAAAAAGCTCAGGAATAAACTGAGTACGTATCAAAACACCCCGTTGGTCATATGTGGAGACTTTAATTACATTCCAGATCCCCCTCTGGACTCCACCAATCCCGACAGATGTAAATCATCAGCTCTCTTCATTTATTAATAATGAAGACCTATACGATCCCTGGAGGTGCATGCATGACATTGAGCGCGACTATACCTTCTACTCTCATGCCAATGGTTCCTACCTGGATTGACCTTTTTCTGACAAACAAAAAACTTGCTAGCAACCTCAGAATCCCACATAGGTCTTATTACCTGGTCAGGCCATGCCCTTATATCTCTCACACTGTTCCCCCAATCCCGCTCAACCAATCATTCCCTGTGGAGACTGAACTCATCTCTCTTAACTATCCCACAATATGCAAATCAAATTAAATCTGAAATTAAGACCTTTTTCAAGATTAACTGTGAATCCATCAGTGATCAATCCATGGTCTGGTTAGCCCATGAAGTAATTCTACAAGGTCCTCTTATCAAATTCAAAGCTCAGGAGCATAAAAGATAATCAGCCGAGTTAGATTGCTGCAACAGATTAAACGTAAAGAAAAAAAAAAAAATCCTCACCCAATCAGATGACCTCTACCACGCTTAGAGAACAGCGATGCAAACTAGGAGAATTCCTCCAACACAGGTTTGACTATTATGTCAAATGTCTAAAACTTTAAAAAATTTCTACTCTTTAAGTAACAAATCTGGAGCATTCTTGGCCAGACAGATCAAAATGCAACAAATCCGAACAAAAATTCCTTTCCTTCTAAACCCTCAGGGAAATCGCATGACTAATCCTTTAGACATAGCCAACACTTTTGTATCTTTCTATGCTAAATGACATAATTTACAAGACTCAGAACCTACCACCCCACCATGTATCAAAACATTTACGCCTTCCTCTCATCCATAAAACTTCCCTCTTTATCCCCCACACAGCAAACATCCTTATCCGCCCTGTTCACTCAAGACAAAATTTGTAAGGCTATTAAAACCCTCCCATTGCATAAAGCCCCAGGACTGGATGGGTTCTCTAATGAATATTATAGACACTTTAGGGACATTCTCTCACCCCACCTATGTCCACATATAACCAATATGCTTCAACTGGGAAAATGTCCAATGAATCTCTGGAAGCTCTAATAGTGACCCTCCCAAAACCAGATAAATCAACAGAATCTCCAGCAAATTATAGGCCCATATCTTTATTAATACAGACACAAAACTCTATGCAAAGCTCCTAGCTCTCATCTCTCCCTGGTTATGCCCCATCTCATCCATATAGACCAAGTTGGCTTTATTCCCAGCAGACAAATCTCAGATGGGACTCTGCATTTTAAACAGACGCCTTCCCTGCTTCTCTCCTTGGATGCAGAGAAGGCATACAACAGAGTATATTGGACTTACCTGGAGGCGATTTTGCAAAGTTTGGTCTATCAAATGTATTCCTGAATGCTATCCTCAGCCTATACCTGACCCCAAACGCAAAGGTGTGGACATCGGGTGTAATATCTAATTCTTTCAATATTACGAATGGCACAAGGCAGGTCTGCCCACTATCGCCCTTAATCTTCGCCATGGTCATGAAACCCCTGGCCCAATCGATTAGTTCCACTCCTCAAGCAACAGTTATAACCATTGGTGACATGGAACATAAAATCGGCCTCTATGCGGACGACGTCATAATTGACCCAACTAATCCTAAACAATCCCTAACTGGCATACGACACATTCTTGACCAGTTCAGTGCTGTATCCTTATAAAAAATAAATCATAGCAAATTGTTTATGCTAGCCATAGGTCTAGACAAACATACTATATAACATAATTCAAAACAAACACCATTCTCTTGGTCACAAAACTCATCCTTATCCTACCTAGGAATTAGTTTGACATCACCCACTAAACTTCTTTTTTCATTCCAACCTAACAGACCTTGTGGAAAGACTTCAACAACTGTCCAAAGACTTATATCACCCCTGTGTCTCATGGGCTGGCAGAATTTGACCAAAATGTTATTGCTTTTGCACATCTTATATGTATTCCATACGATACCAGTGCCATTTCTTCTTACACAAATCAGAACACTCCAAACCTTTCTTAACTCCTTTATCTGGAAACGTTAGTGCCTCAGAATAAAACAAACTAATCTGATGACATCAACATGAATGGATGGATTGGGTGCCCCAAACATTCAGTTTTATTACAAAGCAGTCCTACTGGAACAACTCAAACTCTGGTGGACACCAACTACTCAATCTAACTGGAAACAAATAGAAACAGTGGTACTGACCAAAGACCCAAAGCTGTACCTTTGTGCATCACTTTTAGCCCCTACTCATAAGCATTTCCTGCTGGACACAATAACAGCTTCCTTGAGAGTTTGGACAGCTATCCCTCAGATGTTAAAATGTTTGCCTCATACTATCCTGTCCTACATGCCAAGCCAAGTTATTTCACTCTTGCTTCCAGAGCTACAATTACAACCCTGGATTGATGCAGGTATCCGCACAATAGGAAACCTCTTCACCCCATCAAATTTCCAAACTTTTGCAGACCTCCAAACCACATATGGCATATATCCAAAAATGTTCTACGTCTACCTCAGGATCAGATTAATGCTCAATAAAGTTCAATGGACCACACAAGACAAGTTTCTGCACTCCCTGCTACAATTCTACGATTTAAGAAACAAACTACTAAAGGGCATCTCACATATTTATGGCCTCTTTTCACAATCGTCTGAGAAATCCATCAAGATCCAAATCTCACAATGGTCAACGACGCACCTATTCTCTACCCCACCAACAAACCAATGGTATAAAGCACTCTCATTACCATCACATCTGTCCCACTGTATCACACACTGGGAATCTTTACAAAAACTTTTTCAGAAATGGTATTATACACCTACCAGATTAGCAAAAATATACCCTGATACCTCCCACTTATGCTGAAGAAAATGTGGCCTCCCAGGAACTCTTTTCCACATATGGTGGGAATGCCCTGTTCTCAGAAACTTTTGAATCAAACAATAACTTTCCTTCAATCAGTCATCTCCTTAACAACTAAGCTGTCTGCGCTAGACCTTTTATTTGGCTTAGCAATTCACACTTGGCCCAAATGCTTCCAAACTATAGCCACACACATCCTTATTGCTGTACGCCTAGCTTTAGCAAGAACATGTAAATGTCTCTACCTACTGAACCTCAAAACAGTGATCGCAATCCTAAATTACTATTTTAAAATGGAATACTACTTCTCTAAAGTCAAACTCACAACTGAGACATTCTACACTGCCTGGGACATATGGCTCAATAACCCCAGAAGCACAAAGCTGGAATGACCTCTCGGACTCTGATGTCATATAGCACACTCTGCCTTTTTCTCCATTTCATCCTTTAACACTCTGCTGGTAACACACATATCTCAGCACCAAGTACTTAGAATTCCAGCATGATAGATGTAACAAGGGGTTAAATTCCGTGTTACATTTATTCATAGATTCATTTATATATTTACCCTTTTAGATATGTGGTCAGTAAATGCAATGATTAAAACACACAAAACAAAGAATGTAATAAAAGAGATTTACTTAGCTTCGATTAAAGATGTATTACAGATGATACAATACAGGATAAATTCAGCATTCAATCCAGGGAACCCCTCAACTTCTGAATTTTCAGATAGTTCTGGAAGCCGACAGCCTGTTCAAGATCTAGGACCACTTACGTCCTCAATGAAGTTCACCGGCCTGCTCTATTGTCTGACCTTTTAAAGGCTAGATGGAAGGCACGAAAAAGCTGGTTTTATCTGGTACTAACAAAGCCTAGCCCGAGACAATGTGACCATCTGTGAATGACCGTCTGTGAGCTCAGAAACATACATTTTACATATATAGAAATATATATATATATAAGTAATCACCCTAAAACTATTACTAAGTTTCTTGTAATTTGATAACTAAAGTCATATATGAATATAGACCCATACTACAATAGATCAAACCTACATGTGTATTTACCTGCTAGCTCTAACTTTCATTTGAACTAGGTTTAGATTTAACTACAGGTTCTGCATTGTTATCTCATACTTCGTTATTCTTAATAGCCATCATGTGTAATGATAACCTCTGTACCCATACCTTATGAACTATGTATACAGATAATCCAACGTACATACATACCATATTTTGTACATGTACCGTCACATTCTCTTTGCTTAAATTTGTACATCTTTGTAAAATCTGAATAAAGATTTAAAGTTAAAAAAAAAAGAAAAATTCTACAATGCATATCAGATCCATTGAGTCTGTTATGGATTTTAATAAGGAACCCCACACAAAAATAAAAAAGCATGAGTTCACCTAAAAAAATCCATACCAGTCCCTTATCTGAGCATGTAAAGTGGCAGGCAGGGAAAGGCCACATGGCGTCAACATGGGACTCCTCTGGCAAAACACGTTGTCCCCATGTTGATAAAAAAAAGTCTCCTCTCCATAAACATAGTCCAATGGTTGTGGGGGTCTGTGAACAGAGAGCTTATGAGAATCTGAAATTCCCTTTTAAAAATACAGATGCACTCAGATACCACCCTCCCATGTGAATAAGTAAGTTCACCCTCACTATTTGTCCTGGTGACTGTTATCATCTAAAGTGAAAGTAAATGAAACTCCCAAATTTTGAGAAACCTTCAAATGGGGACACTAATTTGAATGATTCTGGTAACAACGAGGAATTACCTTTCGCCTCCTGTTTTGTCTATGAAAAGAGAAAATGAAAGAAAATCTCAATGGGGCAGAGATAACAAAAAAGAAACTGACAGGGGATAAATCCATCTTTATGCCCCGTACACACGGTCGGATTTTCCAACAGAAAATGTGTGCTAGGACCTTGTTGTCGGAAATTCCGACCGTGTGCAGGCTCCATCACACATTTTCCATCGGATTTTCCGACACACAAAGTTTGAGAGCAGGATATACAATTTTCCGACAACAAAATCCATTGTCGGAAATTCCGATCGTGTGTACACAAATCCGACGGACAAAGTGCCACGCATGCTCAGAATAAATAAAGAGATGAAAGCTATTGGCCACTGCCCCGTTTATAGTCCCGACGTACGTGTTTTACGTCACCGCGTTCAGAACGATCGGATTTTCCAACAACTTTGTGTGACCGTGTGTATGCAAGACAAGTTGGGGCCAACATCCGTCAGAAAAAATCCTAGGATTTTGTTGTCGGAATGTCCGAACAAAGTCCGACCGTGTGTACGGGACATTACTCTGTTCAAAAAGAGAAAAAAATGCTTTAGTTTTACTGTAATACACAGAAATTAATACACAGATAAATGCATCACAGAAAAACATGTATGTTTACTATCTTTATCTGACACAAGTTTTATAATTCTGTTCAGCTGCCATTTTAATCCAGCTTTCCTGTAAGACAGCCATCTTTTCTCTACTACAGTTAGACAAAAAAGTTTGGTTGTAAACCCAATCCCAACATGCTATTTGGACAATGGATCACCATGCTGTAGCGGTATTAACTCTGCTTCCTACTTCTGTGAGCAAGCTTCTAGTTTTGGAGTGACAGTGATGTGCAAGGAAGAAGAGGTTCTCAATTCTCTCTCCCTTAGTCCTATTCATAGTTTTTAGGTACAAAAACCTAAAAAAAAGCAAGATTTAGGTACTTAAACTAGCTGTACTTAAAAAGTCCATTATTTTAAAATGAGACCTTCGAGCAAGTAGCAATTCACTCATTCTAAAAACTAACAGGATTTGACTGTGTCAGTGTAAGAAAAAAATCACTCTTGGCATACCTATGATATACAATACTATAGTGCTAATCTGCAGTGTGCATAGAGCAGTGTTGAGAGCTTCCAACCTTATGCAGCTTTCATCTATAATCCAAGATTTAAGCAGAAGATTCCAAATTGCTGATTTGCCACAGATGACTAACCGAAGATAGCTGCTTGAATTCAAATATTAAACATGATTTTGCTTCAGTCTGGTATACAACACTGTGATCTTTCAATACATTGAGCAGATTAACTTTAGCAGTCTTGGGTGCTTACAGGATAATTTACTAAAAGAGATCTTAGAACTGTCACACTAGACCCTGTCCATTTTAAATGACCAATCATGTTCATCCTGCATTTCTATTTTATCTCTCTAAAAGTTTTAGGATATGTTTAAAACCATGTTATTGATATGCTTTTAAAACCACTTAAAGTAGACTTGTGCACTACGGATTCTGTTAAATTAGTTATGTTACGTTAATTCGTTTTCGGATAATTCATTATTTCTGTAAAGTGTCGATATTCGATATACCGAATTGATTTGTTATGTATGTACATCAATTCAATTTGATATTTATGTATGTATAGATATTCGTAGTTTAGTTTAGTTTGGAAAGTCGTTTATTAAATCCATTAACACAAACAATGACAATATCTGTTCTCCTCTGCTCAAATACAATACAACACCCTTCTCACTCAGGAATGCACTTTGCCAATAATCCAACCTCCAGCACAAAACTAATCAGCTGATTGGACTATAAAAGATTTACTCAGAGTTGACCTTTTGTTTCATTAGATCTTTAAAAAATGAACAAATCATGCCAAATTAATTCATTATTTTCGCTATAATTTATTTTGTATTAGTTGAAATTCATTATTTTTTTTCTTTGGACATTGGAATGCATTCAAATGTCCAAAAAGATGCAAAATTCAGCCGAATTTCAATTAGTTATGAAGCGAATTGCACATGTCTAACTTAAAGTAGGTGCCATAGGAGAAATATGGAGGCTGCTATTAATGTCTTTTTCTTTTAGAACATTCTAGAATGTTGTGATGTTGATTTGGTGTATGTTTAGATCACTGATCAGGAGTCTTTACATAAATAATGTATTCTGACTTGCACTTGCTGCATGCTTGTTCTTTCTCTGTGTTTTAAAGGTATTGAAAAAAAGGGCTCAACCCAAGGGCAGTCAACTAGCATTTTCAGGAGGTGAGCAGTGGCAGACTAAGTTGTATATTTCTCTCATCAAAGGTGTTCTGTCCATGCTGGGCAAAACAACAGTTTTTTTAACCTAATCCTCCCCACCAGCCTATACTTACTTTCCTTTCAACATCTTCTGTAAGCTACAAGTCACCAGAGTTATAGCTCACACAAGGCAATACAAGTGATTGTAAACCCTTAGATATATTCTGACTGATGTGACTAGCTTTAGGATACACAGAGATGAAACCAATCCTCCTTCATACATTGTACCTTTTTATCTGCAGCCCTATCTTCTTTGTGTCCTCCTAAAACACACAGATCAAAGGCTATTTCTCAGCAGTAGCAGGCAGGGAGCGGGAACCTGATGTCACATACAAATATATAGAACACAGAACTCAGTGAAACCTGAAATCTGAGTAGAGAGAATAGACGCATACAGTTATCAGAATAAATCCTGAGGAAATCATAAAGAGTATTTCTGACACCTTTTAGAATTCCGTTGGAGCACAGCACTAAAAGTGTTGGTGTTTGTGCCTGATTCATGTACCTGTCAGAAATATCAAATGCCTGATGAAGGGGTCTTGCATGGCCCCAAAACATTTCAATCCTCTCTGTGATGTGATTACTTTGTGCAAAAACATTTGGACATTATTAGAAGATCCTTGGTGTGCTGGCAAGTACGTACGGTAATCTGTGATGTTACAAGTTTCCAAATGGCTATTGCTGCAGAACCCATTTATTTTTCAGCCCAATCCAGGAATGTGTGCAATTGCAATATTGATTGTTGTTAAGTACATGAATCTGGCAACATTGGTCACTGCGGACAAAGTGTCCATCCTGGACACTCTGCTCAGAATGTTCCCTCCCTTCCCAGCCACAGTGCCAATCAAACTGACATGCACTTGGTGATGAGTCTTCTACTAGGTGTGAGAGGAGCCTGAAGGGAAATTGAGAGAATAATTTCCTATCAGGTCTGTCTGGCTGATGACTGAAAATGAACAGCAGTAGGCGAATCTATAGCCGTTATTTAGGCCAATACTGGCTTTTGAATCTACCCACTGCCATGCACCATCAATTAGGTAAAGAGAACCTGATGGGGTTAGGCTCCATCTACCCAGTGATAAGTATTTTCCCAAATATGGGCATTGCCATATTTGGATAATATCACTATCCCCGGCCCTTTTGTTTACATTTAGCTTTTGGCCAGGGAATCTTCTGGCTAAAAGTTCAATAGAGGCAGGGACAACCCTGTGTGGTAAGCTGTCACACACATGACAGCTTCCCAGCACAGGCATTTCCCACTCTGAGTACTGACATGCACACATGTGTACTCCAACTAAGAGCTGGATTTATTTGCTACCAATTTCCTAATCTGTGAACTGGTGGTAATTTTTTAAGAACACATTCCTGCCACAGTGGTAGTAGTGGTGGTAGTAAGAACTACCTAAATTTGTCACCTGTATTGGCAATGTTACCAACACTAGCTCAAAGGCTTGCCTGAAGTAGGCACAGGCAATTCTAAAGCCTCGTACACACGATCCGATTGTTGGCAGGGGATTGTGTGATGACAGACTGTTTGCCTAAAATCCGACCATTAGTACGCTCCTTCAGACAATTGTTGTCCAACTTTCGTCCAACAAATGTTGGATGGCAGGTTAGTAAATTTTTGGCGGACAACGGTCTGTTGTCAGATTTTCGTATCGTCTATACACAATTCAGTCACACAAAAGTCCAAAGTACAAACACGCATGCTCAGAAGCAAGAACGAGCCGGAAGCGGTCGGTCTTGTAAACTAGTGTTTGCAATGGAGAATTAACATTTGTGATGGGATAATAATAAAGCTGCTTTGCTGGTGATACTGAAGGAGTTATGGCAAACATATTTGAAAAGGCTTTTTTTTCTAGGGATATCAAGAATAATATTATTATGCTTGTTGTTTTAATTTTTGGGCAAGTGTCCACAACACCATTATCACGTAGTTTTTAAGATCAAAGATACAACTATGTTGGCGTCCTTTGTTAATTTTACATTGTATTTTTGCCAGGTATTATTATACACAATTTTTTTTATTGTGCATTAAAAAAAGAAAACAAATTAAATTAGAGATGTTATCTTCCATCCAAATATAAAGAAAAAACATAAACATAACTGTGTAAAAAAATATTAAATCAATAAAATAATAAAGTCCAAAAGTGAATTTCTGAAAAAAAGTTCCATAAAATGCAATGAAGTGGGCAAATCCTTCCAATAGCACCTCGCAAGAAAAAATCCACCACCAGATAAATTGAATGCTTACCAGCAACAAGCTGGGAATCAGCTTATATATAATCAGGCACATGATCGTAGTGGCGTCCTATTAGGAATCAACAGTATGGAGAGAGGATGACCAGAATAACCAGGCAGCCAAGCACATCAGGGTAGCTCCATCTGAAAGATCTTCCCCTGTGGCATGGCGGGCTGAGCGGACTCCAGTCGCTGTGAACAGGGAACGTCTGCCGGACAGAGCTGCTCGCCTTCCGCACTCCCTGATCACCCTGAGAGCACTTCTTGAACTTCAGGAAGTGCTCTCAGGGTGATCAGGGAGTGCAGAAGGCAAGTGGCTCTGTCCGGCAGACGTTCCCTGTTCACAGCGACTGGAGTCTGCTCAGCCCGCCATGCCACAGGGGAAGATCTTTCGGATGGAGCTACCCTGAGCTACCCTTCCACACTCCGCACTCCCTGATCACCCTGAGAGCACTTCTTGAACTTCAAGAAGTGCTCTCAGGGTGATCAGGGAGTGCAGAAGGCGAGCGGCTCTGTCCGGCAGACGTTCCCTGTTCACAGCGACTGGAGTCCGCTCAGCCCGCCATGCCACAGGGGAAGATCTTTCAGATGGAGCTACCCTGATGTGCTTGGCTGCCTGGTTATTCTGGTCCTCTCTCCATACTGTTGATCCTAATAGGACGCCACTACGATCGTGTGTCTCATTATATATAAGCTGTTTCCCAGCTTGTTGCTGGTAAGCATTCAATTTGTCTGGTGGTGAATTTTTTCTCACGAGGTGCTATTGGAAGGATTTGCCCACTTCATTGCATTTTGTTGGACTTTTTTCAGAAATTCACTTTTGGACTTTATTATTTTATTGAATTAATATTTTTTTACACAGTTATGTTTGGGTTTTTTCTCATATTATTTTTGTGATCCTTCAGAGATCCATACACAATTTGGTCATAGCGCGGTTCCTACCCACCCACTATTCTAATTGATTGTGCATATCCCACAATTTAGAACTGCTGCTAATTTATGTATTTTTCTTTTTGTGTTAGCACAGTAATATTTTTTTCTGTTTATGGTATCCAAATATAAAGAACTTAACCAAAAAGTGCATTCTATGCATACAAAAATATAGAAAATATAACAAATAAAATAATTATTCAACAAAACAAAAAAAACAAAAATTAGTAAAGGGGGTAGGGGTGCAAATCCCCAGACCAGCGGCCTTGTTGGGGGTCTTGTGGCTGATATTGCCACTGACCTCCATGCTGCTAGGGTGGGTGGGGTGGCTGTGATGTGTGGGTTGGCTGTGGAGGTGGTGGATGTGGGGCCACAAAATCACACAGGTGTGTGTTTTCAGCAATTTGGCCCCTCACCCTTGTTAAGGAGCTGCAGGATGAGTTCCTCACACCTGCTCCTTTGCTCACCTTCCATTTGCCTTAATTTATTGGCAGTCAGCATGGAAAATCCCTCAGCCTCATCTGGGTCTGTCTGGATAGCAGTAGTGGCCTGGCTGAGGAAGACAACTGTGGCCTCCTCCAGATTCCTGCTCTTCCTGGCCCTTTTAGCAGGAGGGCGTAGGGGAGGGATATGTGACTCCGGCTGGCTGCTGACTGCTGGCTCCTCCAGACTGACACTTTCCTGTGTATGAAAATGGGACATAATTAGAATCTTTTTAGGGTATGGTCATCAATCGTACACAATTTTGATCTCCTCACTGTTGCAAATTTAATGTGGAGAAATAGAAAAGACTATCATTCTGACCCCATCATTTTTCATTCTTGTTCAAATCATTTTTGGTCACCACTGTCTATTTGTATGGAAACCACTCTGTTAAGGCAGAAATATTTGAACAATAACGTCTAGTTATCATCATTGTATTTTTGGATACAAATATGTTCAACAATGCTATACCTGGGTCAAGCTGGGCTCCTCCACATCTTCATCCTGTGCAGCAGAACCTGTGTGGACCTCAGGAGCTGTGGCCTCAGCAGATGTCGAAGGGAGCATAGACAGCGATGGCCTGGGTTCTGTCTGGTGGTCAAAAACTGCAGGCTGTGGTAATACCACAGCCTAGGGACATATAGGTTATCTGCTGCTGCTCCAGATCTCTCTTGAGTCAAGGACCTTGTTGAGCTCCCTTGTAAAAGTACTTCTCAGGTTGGAAATTTTTGTTCTTGACATATTTGATGTCTGCCCTGTGGTACAAAGGCTTCACCAACTTGAGCAGTTTCTCCAACGCTGCCTTCCTCAATATTTTATTGGAGTAATCTCGACTCTTGACCTTCCAGAGACATGGAAGCTCCCGCTACAGGTCAATGAATTGTGGTAAAAAATCAGGCGCTGTAAATGTATCCGTCATGATAAATGATATGCTGTCTACAAGACAGAACACAAGACAAACCATAATGTCTGGCTTAACTCATAAGCTGGTCCCAATACAGGCCTCAATCTAAGCAGCATAGGCCACTACCCACCTATGCCCCAAATTCCAATTGTCCCTTCATTTTATGGCTCCTTTTGTGTGTTGGCAATGGTGATCATTCATCCTCCACTCCAAGATCGTTCCTACGGCTGTTCCATTGACCGTGCGTTCTGTCTTTATATACACTGCGCATGCGTAAAACTCTGCTCTCAGTGCGTCATGACGCTGGGGCGTGACCATCTCTCTTCTGCATGAGACACACATGGCAGAACATTTGGGAGGGACAACATGAAGGATTCAGCGGATTCCAGGCAACCCCACGGTGGTGAAGCTCATAGGAGGCACAAAGCAACCCCCATGAGCAAGGGTGAGATGGTGGAGATTGTGCGCATCCTAGAGGAGCATGATTACGACTACAAGCTGCGCAATTAGGAAATGCCCAACAGCCAAAAGGACCTCATTTTGGAGAAGGTCATTGCTGCTTTGCATTGTGAATTTTCAGTGGAACGATCAAAGGACCAAATCAGAAAACGATGGTCTGATCTCAAACACCGTGAACAAGACCAGATGGAGTACATACATCAGATCATAAAAAAAAGTAAGCAATATTTGTATCTAACCAATATGGATATGGATATGTGAAAATTAGCTGTATGTATATGTTCTTTATGCAAGTAGCTCGAGAGAATTCTTTCCAATGTTTTCTAAAAGCTTTGTATGACTTGGTATTCTAAAGATGAAGGTAAATATAAAGCAGATATGAGCATTCTTATTTGCTCCTGTTTTTGGACATTACCTTATTTTTGGATCAAATTTATTTCTCTTCTTTCAACAGGGAGGCACCAAAAAAGGAGACTACAGCCAAGCCACCACAAGGGACCAAGGGAGGCTACCCATGCTCCGGCCCCAACAGGGGAGGCAACAAAGCCATCCTCCCCACAAAAACGTAAGTGCCAACTTAAAACACACTCATTTAGCCACTGACAGGGGTGTTTCTAGGTGGGCCAAAGGCCATGCGCTTAGGGCAGAACTTAAGGTGTCAAGAACACTTTCTGGTTGCTGCCTGGCTCATCAGTGCCCATTATTGCAGCCTTACCAGTGTAGACATGGGTAGAAGAGCGGCCCCGGGTATCACAGTCACGCCTGCTAGGATGATCATCATATATCCCCTATCCCATAAGAGACAAGAGGGTTGGGGGTGCTGTACTTTTTCAATGTTGGCACTTGTCCAGTGTTTTCCCTCTGTAAAATGACATCACCTTCCCTTTTCAATGCATTTTGCACAGAAAAACAACCAGAGTGCAGCATGGTGGAGTCCACTAGTCAGGAGCAAACATTGACATCAGACCAAGTGCGAAGTTGATCAACTAATGTAGCAAAATGAATGCTAGAAACAGATGGGACTTGGGGTGGCTTAATGAAAGGTGTATTGTTTCTTTTTAGACGAAAGTGAGTGTGGTCAGCTCATCCAGGATGTTTCTTTGGAGCCATAGGATCTGTCTCCTGGACCCAGCACAGCCATTGCCATTATGGACGTCAAATCCCCGGACGCGAGTCACAGTGAGGGCCTGTCAGGGCTGGGCTAAGCCTTCCTTCTCTCAGCTGTTGGCTAATTGCCAGCTCCCATCTCTCTCCACAGTTAGTCAGCTGTTGATGATCCTGCTCGTCAGTCCTGCCTACTTAAGCCGTCCAGTCCAGAGGAGCTCTACCTTCACCTTGGTTACATCAAAAGAAAAAGTAGGCGAAGGGTATGAATTCAGAAGATACAGTCAATCCACTTGTTGCTAATATTTTTTCCAGATTGTATGAGAATGATCACCACATGGATGACCCAAGATGTTTGTTTGGAGCCATGGGATCTGACTCCTGACTCCTGGGCCCAGCAAAGACCTTGCCATTGTGGATGCTAAATCCCCTGACGTGAGTCACACTGAGGGCCAAAGTGACCCAGAAGAGGAAGAAAGTATTTGGGAGCCTCTTGTTTGCACAAGTAAGTATTCTTGGATTCTGCCTTCAAATGTGTATACATGTCGAGTGTTTAGATGTCCAAACAAAACACCCACTCCACACATTAGCAAAGTAAGTTGTGACGTGCTTGCCAAATTTTAATTTTCCCTTGCCTGGTCTGAAGTTTCTTGTTCCACTTGTTGGCTCTTGTTTGCCCTTTAAATATTTACCATGTTTTTATGACTTTGAAATGTGAAAGTTTAGGGACAGAACTCAATGTTTCTCCACTCCATTCCTCTAGGTGCACCACCAGGTCCTGTTTTCTGAATTTTCCTCAGTGTAAAAACGACTGTTTGAATTACTAACAGTGAAAATGGCAACACCACCTGTGCCAAATTCAACAAATATAGAAAACATGACCTGGGTTTGCATCTGGAGAAGGAGAGTTATGAAACACTGTCATAACTGATGTGAATTGGAATGCTTCTGCGTTTTGAAGAATAGCAAAGCCCAAATTTGAAGATACCCACAAATTGTCATTCTTATTTCCCTCATGATCACATGCCTAAAAGGAGTATATTTCCATACATCTATTTTGCTAAAGCCCCAAAACAAACATTGTGTCAACATGTGCTTTCTCCCATCACTGGGTATCAATGGACATGTTTTGGGGGTGCAACCCCTTTCTCATAACTAAAGTAGGTCAGAAGAAGGGGTTGCACCCCCGAAACACGTCCATTGATACCCTGTGATGGGAGATAGCAAATTTTGTTTCAAATTTTTTTTAAGGAAATTGCATGTTACAGAGAATAACACATGGAACCAAGTGGCATTACAGTCTTGAAATACAGAATTAACATTGGTATATAGGGAGACTGCTATAGGGAGTAGAAAATGTATCTCTGTTCCAATCTTGGAGGTCTTTTTGCATCATTTTCAGAATGGGGACGAAGTTTCTGGAGTAAAGGTCATTTAATTTAGCTGGTAGCTGGAACCCTAAATATGTAATAGCGTGTGCGTCCCAACGAAAAGGGAACTTAGCTTGGCATAAGGTCACCGTGGGATCAGGTAAAGAGACGATGAGGGCCCTGGATTTGGCGAAATTGATTTGAAGGTTGGAAATCGATTTGAAGAGGGAGAAATCTTTTAATAGGTTGGGAATTGTGGTAATGGGTTCTGTAAGGAATAAAAGGATGTTGTCCACGTATGCTGCCAGTTTGTATTGTTTGTTGTTGATTTCAACCCCTTTGATGTTCGGGTTAGTTCTGAGCCTGCGGAGTATAGGTACCATCATGAGTATAAATAATATGATAGGGGATAAAGGGCAACCCTGTCTGGTTCTGTTCAATACAGAGAAGGCGTCCGACAGGTGACCATTGACCCTGATTCTCGCAGTTGGGGACGAGTAAAGGGCTAGGATGTATTGGAGCATGCGTTCTTGAAATCCTATTTTCTGTAAAACTTCTGTTATATAGTCCCAAGCCACTCTGTCGAACGCCTTCTCTGCGTCGAGGGAAAGAAAAAATCCCAGGGTGTTGGAAGAGGACAGCCAATGGTGGATGTTAATTGCCTTCAGGGTGTTATCCCTGTCCTCGCAACTGGGGATGAATCCCACTTGATCCAAAGGGACCAGTGAAGGGAGTAGAGGGAGCATACGATTCGCTATTATTTTTGCGTAAAGCTTCACATCTACATTTATGAGCGAAATAGGTCTATAATTAGAGACCAGATTGGCATCCTTGCCCGGTTTCAGTATCACAACAATGTGAGCCTCGATGAGGTCAGTACATTTAATAGGGTAGTCGGGTAGTGAGTTAAAAGTTTTCAGGAACTGTGGTGTGAGTGTCTATGTGAAGGTCTTGTAGTTGCTAATGGATAGGTCATCCAGACCGGGGCTATTGCCCGGTTTCATTTGTCTAAGGGCTTCGGTGGTCTCTTCCCACATGAGTGGTTTATCTAAGTCAGCAGCCTTGGCGGCGGTGATGGGATGCGGCCAAATTGTGTCAGAAAGTCGTCTATCATCTTTTTTCTGTCCCGGGTTGGATCAGTCAACGATTGGGTATGTAAGTTATAGAGTTTGGAGTAAAACTGTTCAAATTGGTTTGCTATACCGTTCGATGTCTCTATCTTGTTCCCTAAGGGGTCTGAGATAGAGTGGATGGTTGAGTTCTCCTTTTTGTTTCGGAGGGCTCTAGCAAGCATTTTGCCTGATTTGTTCCCAAACTCATAAAAAATTTGTTGCGACAGGACAAATTTGAGCCCGGTTGATTTCCTTAATTCCTCAAGGAGATCTTCCCTGGCTTTCAGCAACTCTTGAAGAGTTTGGTCTGCCAATGATTGCTTGTGCTTCCTTTCCAGAGAGTGAATTTTTTCCGAAAGTTTAAAAATATTTGCTTGCCTGGCTTTCCAGCGCGGCAATTGATATTAGTTCACCCCTAATGACTCACTTGTGTGCTGCCCAGAGGGTCAGTGGGTTGGTGTCGGAGGATGCATTCTCTCGGAAATAATGCGACAAGAAATCGTTTATTCTCTTTATGTGTACAGGGTCTGTAAGGAGAGAGTTGTCCAATCGCCAACTCTCATGTCCTGGGGGAGTTGTCGGGAAAGCAATGGTGATGGAAATGGGGTGATGGTCTGACAGGATCATTGGGTCTATGGTTGCAGTCAGGAGGGAGTCTAAGGGGGGTGGAGCCGGCGGCCAGAGCTGATGGACGTGTGAGAGGAGAGCTCTGACATAATGGGTGTCTCACAGCAGCTCACAGCTTACTATAGCAGCTAAAAAGCATACCGATAGACAGGGGAAGATGAGGGGCATGCAGCAGTCGAGATGTTTAAGAGGAAGCAGATAGAGGGATTGAGAAAACTTGCCGATTTCTTCCCTCCGGCCGCGGGCCAAGAAATCCAAGATGGCGCCAGTGCCGGGAGCCGTTCTTCAGCCTCCACAGCATACACGGCCAGCCATCCATTGCCATCCACAGGTGAGTCATGCTGCACTGACCATCCATTGCCATCCTCCCCCTTTAGCAGCCCTGTGAAACAAAAAAGGAGGATTGGGGAGGAGGGAGAGACCCAAGATGGTGTAGGGAGGGACAGTGGGGGTAGAAATGGAGGAATCCTCCTCATATGCCCAGCAGCTGAATGCATTTCCCACATCAGGGCAGCCCATCATGGACACCACCATGAAAGAGATGCTGCAAACCCTGCGGGGGGCCCTCCAACATGATATGGCAGAATTTATGCAATCTACAAAATTAGAAGGCAGCTGCAGTAAATAACAGAGTGGAGTATGAGGAGCAGAAAATGGAAGAATTCACATTAGCACATAATGAGCTGGTAGATGCATACTTTGAAGTCGAGGAAAAAGATCAAAGCCACGCGTCTCAAAATGGCAGATACCGAATACAGGGCCCGCAGGAACAACATCAAGTTTAGAGGGGTCCCTAAGTCAGTCAAACCAGCAGAGCTTACTGCATACCTTGAAAAGCTCATGATGACGACCCTACCATCACTAGGTCCTTCGGATTTAATAATAGACAGGGCTCACAGGCTACCTAAACCATCCTTCCTCCCTGACCAGATTCCCAGGGATGTCATAGCAAGAATTCACTTTTACCATGTTAAGGATCAACTTATGCCAGACAATATCCTACCCTCCCTGATCCCTTTGCTGGGATCGCCCTGTACGCAGACCTGTCGCAGGCCACTCTAACGGCAAGACACAACTTACCGATTACCAAGATCCTGCATAACCACAAAATCCTCTACAAATGGGGTTTTCCTGCCAAACTAATAGTGGAAATGCACAACGAATCGCACGCAATCTCATCACTAGAAAGGGGAATAGCGCTTCTAAGGAAATGGTATTTGCTACCTATGAATGGGGAACCAGCGGACCTTGACCCCCTCCACGAAAGACACAACAACCACCGCCATAATAGGAGGAGCAAGTACTTAACCTGCCCAGGATTGTACTACTAGCTAGCAACTTCCCAACAGCATAACCCCTGTATCAGGACATCACACACCTAGTGCCTTCAGTCTGCACAGCAAGTGTAAGTTTTGGAACTGTTCGGCTGTTCTTTGCCTTAATTTTCTTTTCCCCCTACGTCAGTTACGAGATGTATTCGGTAACATGTTATCCGAAAAGGTTGCAGCTTTTTTGTTTTCAATTCTCAAATGATTCAGCTTGTTTGGTCTCTGTTACTATGAGTTTTTTGAACAGTACAAAGGAAATACTACATCAGGGTCCTTACATACTAAGCATGCCAATTGCCTCACTTCCAATTCCCGGACCCACCACCAGATGACAATGCTGCGCTTACTACCACAGGAATAATTTTTAAAATTATGACATTTTTTTTTTTTCTCCACAAAAAAGATTTTATTGAAAAAGGATAAGGTAGCAGGTACAATACAATGAAAGGGTATCATAAAGAATCAAACAGTACACTCATTAGACGTTGGTACATCAGAAAGATTATTGTTATAACACGTTTGAATTTACATATGCATATGTAATGATTAAAGTATATAAACAAGAGGGGGGTAGCCTTGGTAACAGGAAATGTACCCTTGGTGTTAATACTGTAGTGAAGATATTTCAGTACCTCTGGTACAAAAAGGTCCAATACCCATCCTGTTCCTTGGGTTGATTGTGTGTAAGGAGACAAGTTCGAGTGTCTGTGGTGGGGGATTCAAACACGTTAGGACGGTCATACGTGGAGTATGGCCCCAAATTCAGAAGATATAAAGGGATGGGTGGGGGGGTTGTTAAAGAAAAAGGTTAGGGGTTGGGGGGGAAGTATAGAAGAGGGGGGAGGGAAAAGGAAAGGTGGCAGCTAAAAAGAAAAAGGCAGATAAAGAGAGAGAGAGGAGGGACCGCTCCTCGACCCAGGCCCCACGGGACATGACGATCCTGGATATTAGGCTAGAAAAGGGAGGGAGTGTAGAACGGAAAGAAGGATCTATAGTAATCAGTGGTTTTAAAATGTGTCCAGCAAGCCCATATGGCAGTAAATTTCTGGATGCGGTCTTGGGATATATAGATTAGTTCTTCCATCTCCTCAATCTTTGCAATCCTGGTTAGCCATTCTGTAGTGGTCGGGGGAGTGATTGAGCGCCAGTGTGCGGGAATACACACTCTGGCAGCGTTCACCATATGCACTGCTAATGATTTGTGGTAAACTTTTTTGGACAAGGTTGAATGATGGAGGAGGTATTGGGCCGAGTTAAAGTTTAGGGAGTAGGTTGTTACATGTGTAATAATGGAGTGTACTTCTTTCCAAAATGGTTGAAGTACTGGGCATTCCCACCAAATGTGTAACATGTTTCCTATTGCCTTATTACATCTCCAGCAGATGTTGGGAATGGAGGGCGAAAATTGGTGTAGTCGAGCAGGGGTTCTATACCATTTAGTGGCTATTTTGTACCCATTCTCTTGAATTGCTACATTCAATGACCCCTTGTGGGCATACGTAAGGATAGATTCCCATTCATTATCAGAGAAATTGATTTGTAGGTCTTTCCTCTTTCTGTGGGCGAAGCGAGTCGTCCTGGAGGAGGGAGTAAATCGTGGAAATTAAATGACCTTGTGGAGTGGACTGGGAGTACATTGTTCCAAAGGGGGTAAGTGGTCTTGTCCAAATGTCGTTTGCGTTAGTCGTTGCGAAAAAGTGTCTTAGCTGTCTGTAGGACCAGAAGGGGAAGTCTTTCGTGCGGGAGATGGATTTTAACTCGTTATATGTACGTATCCTCCCGTCGACAAAAAAAGACGAGTATAAATATCATCGTGTGGCCACTCTTGTATTAGGAAAGTATTCGATTCTCCAGGAGGAAACTCTGGGTTGGCTCTGAGAGGGGTCAACGGTCCTGGTGTTGAGGATATTTGGTATAAGTTCCTAGCTGTAAAGAAAGCTCGCAGTGATGGGTATATGAGCGGGTGTGTTTTAAGGTCTTGGGGGTAGTGTTTTGCTGGGACCCAGGTCAGGGTGTGCAGGGGTATATTACTGAAGGCATTTTCCAAAATGGTCCATAACTTACTTAATTTATGAGTTTTCCAGTTTACCACTCTAGTGAGGTGGCATGCTAAGTAGTACTTATGTAGGTCTGGCAAAGCAATCCCTCCTTTCGTTTTGGTGCATGTCAGTTTCGTATATTTGATGCGTGGGGGGCTATTTTTCTAGATAAATTTTGAACAGGCTTTTTTATAGGCCTTAAAGAAAGATGGGGGCAAGTGTATCGGGATCGTTTGCATGAGATACAAAAGTCGGGGTAGAATTATCATCTTTATCAATGCCGAGCGACCAAACCAGGAGACATTCAGGGCACCCCAGTTTTGAAGGTCTGTTTGGATTTTCGTCAAGGCGTTGAGAAAGTTGTGGTCATAGAGCTCTGTTAGATGCCGGGGGATCCTTATGCCTAGGTAGGTGATAGAGTCGTTTTTCCACTGAAATTGGAACGAGGCTTGGCAGTGGATAACTTCTGATGGTGGGAGAGAGACATTTAGGGCCTGGGATTTAGAATAGTTAATTTTGAAGTTGGACAATGTTCCAAAGTGTTTAATATCTTTCAAAAGATTAGGAAGAGATGTGCGGGGTGTTTGTAGTGATAGTAAGATATCATCCGCAAAAGCGGCTACCTTAAATTCCCTGCGGTTTATAGAGATACCCTGAATATCGGGGTTGGACCTTATTCTGTTGAGAAGGGGTTCAAGAGACAAGACAAAAATTAGGGGAGACAGGGGGCTTCCCTGACGGGTACCATTGCTGATGTGGAAGGCGTTTGACAGGAGGCCATTTGCTTTAACTCTTGCTGTTGGATTGGTGTATAGAGCATTAATGTATGCAAACATGCGAGGTAGAAGGCCAATCCCTTTGAGTACCTCTTGCATGTAATTCCAGGCCACCCTATCGAACGCCTTCTCAGCATCCAAGGATAACAGAAATACCTTGGTATTAGATGTATTAAGCCAGTGGTGAAGGTTCAGGGTGCGGATGGTATTGTCTCTTGCCTCTCTACCCGGAATAAAACCTACTTGGTCGGGCAAGACTAGGTCTGGGATCAGGGGTAGTAATCTATTTGCAATGATTTTGGCATATAATTTAATGTCTACATTGAGCAGCGATATGGGTCTATAATTGGAAACTAGCATTGGATCTTTATCTGTTTTGGGTATCACTGCTATCTGGGCTTCTAACATGTGTCCGGATACAGCGAGTGGGTTTGAAAGAAAATTGAAGGCCGACAACATTTTGGGTGCTAATGCTTCTAAGAAAGTTTTGTAGTATATGAGAGGTAAGCCATCTGGGCCTGGGCTCTTGCCCACTTTCGTTTGTTTAATGGCAAGATTGAGTTCTTCTATGGTCATTGGGAGTTCTAAGGCCTCAGCTTTTTGTGATGATATTGGCTTGGGGCAATATTGGGTCAGGAACTCTTGGATTTGTGAGGACCGGTCATGTGCGGAAGGAGAATCTGGTGTATTTTGTGGTAAGTTGTACAACTTAGAGTAAAACTCCTCAAAGTGTTTAGCTATTTCCTCATTTTTGGAGAGAAGTGCGCCTTGTGCAGTGCGGAGGTGATGTATAGTGGAGGATGTTTTAGCTGCCTGGATTGTGCGAGCGAGAAGTCTCCCACTTTTGTTGCCATGTTCGTAGAACACTTTTTGACCGAGAATATATCTTCGCCTAGTACGTTTCCCTAGTTCGTCTAACAAGGAGGCTCTTGCCTGTGAGAGGGCTTGTAATGTGGATTGAGAGATGGACTTTTTATGTGTTGTTTCAAGTCTGTGGATTGTTGTGGTAAGGGCCGTGATCTGTTCCTGGTGTCTCTTTTTTTCTGCCGTAGCTAGGGCTATAAGTTTGCCTCTTACAACGCACTTATGTGCTTCCCACAGCGTCACCGGAGTGATGTCTGGGGATGGAATTTTCCTGGAAGTATAGTTGGATTTGGGCGTTCAGTTGCCGTATTGTTTCAGGGTCCTTTAGGAGAGATGGGTGCAATCTCTAAGTTTTAGTAGTCTTTTGCGAGTCTGGGAATGTAAGGGTTATCGTAATGGGGTGGTGGTCGGACAGCAACATGGGCTCTATTGTAGCTTGCGAAAGAGATGAGAGATCTGTTTGGGGGGAGAAGTACGTGTAATCTCTATCTGTCGGGTATATGGTGCGCCATGTGTCGTGTAGAGTGAGGTTTTGTAGTTGGAGTTTAATTTGTTTTAAGGCCCGGTATGGGAGTGTGGAAGTACCAGTAGAGGAGTCAAGACAAGGGTTCAATGGGACATTAAAATCTCCTCCCATTATCAGAATGCCTGTTTGGAAGGATGAAAGTAGGTCACAAATTTGAAGAAGAATGTGACTTGGTGTTCGTTTGGGCAGTAAATATTTGCTATTGTAATGGGTTTGGACGCATATGTGCCTTTAAAGAAGATGTATCTGCCTTCCTGGTCAATCAGCGAGTCAGACAATTGAAAGTCTGCATGCTTGGAGATAAGTATAGAAACCCCTTTTGTCTTAGAAGATGGATTTGTAGAGTGTAGGGCCTGTTTGTATACATGATTTGTCAGTTTAGGTATGGCTTTGGTTCGGAAATGCGTCTCCTGCAGTAATTGGAAATGAGCTTTGTGTTTCGTGAGCTCTGAGAGAACTTGAGATCTCTTTTCAGGGAGGTTTAGGCCTCTCACATTAAGTGACAGGCATTTAAGCGAGATCTGACGTTTGTTGGTGGTAACTTTCTGCATGGTGTGTGTGTAATGAATGATGAAAGTAGTTTATGTGGGTGTTATCCTGCACTCCAGTACTGTTTGCCTAATCGGGAGAGTCTCAGGAGCGACGACAGGGAGCTGGGCGGAGGAGTGGCCCTCTCGTGGAAATGAAACAAAAGAAAAGTAAGTACGAGAGGGTAGAGAAGGGAAAGAGAGAAAGGGATGGGGTTAGGTGTTTGGATGGGGGTAGTATAAAACGAGGGGGAAGAGAGAAAAAAGAAAAAAAAAAAGAAGGGGGGGGGAGAAAGGGGAATGGGAAAAGACACCAGTTAATGAACTGGGTGAATCAGTTACCGGAGGTGGTCTTAGGCGTGCCTATCCACCTAGTAATAGTTCCGGGTTGGTAGCTCAAGTCCGAATGGACCGCTATGTGGGGTACGTAGGGTTGAGCGGGGGTGAGATCTGTGGCACTGGTGAGGAAGAATAGAGAGATATGCCTCAGCTTCGTGGGGTGTAAGAAGAACTATAGTAGTCTAGGTTTCAGGAGTCATAAGACATAAGGCATTTAAGTAGGGGGAATGGGGTATGAACAGACCACTGTACCTAAAGTGGTCGGACCTTAGGAACAATAGGAGTGGAGAAGGACCTGGGTCTATGCTCACTGAGAGCGACAGGATTAACTAAGCCAAAATGAACTGGTATAAAACAAAAACATAAATATAAACATAACAATAACAATCGGAACAGCACGGTACAGTCCCCTTTCCCAGTAAGTCTAATTTACGTTGTAGAAGTGGGGTTAGCAGATAGCAATACCACAAGAAAACATTTTGTTTTGTGAATCTAACCTAAGACTCAGTTATGTCTGTTCTTTGAGAAGGAGAACGAGCTGGTTTGTCTAGGGCAGTAGCTGTAATTTTATCTCATTAAAGGTTATTTTAACCCTGCAGGAGTTTGTTTAGCTCCTAGAATAATAGACAGTGTGATTTGGAGACTAGCTCATTTGGGTTCGTGAGTAAGGTGCACAAGTTATCTATATATATCTACATGCGAGTGTCTTGGATTACCCTTTGTCTGGGCTGGTAATATTCAGAGTAGGTGGAATTGGTTTGGTGATCCTCTAAGACTGTACGGATTTTCCATGAGAATTGATACCCATGTTCTAAGAGGGTGACCAAAGTGAGATAGAGAAGCCATCTCCAGCAGCACGTGTGTGGTTGCAAGTGAACCATACCTGGGTAAAGGAAGAGTAGGTTACACATACATGAGTCCATATAAGGCTTCTCCTTCTTCCCATAGAAGGTAGGAGGTGGAAAGTCACAGTGATCTTCGATTTTCCTCATCAGAGTCTGTGAAGTGCGGTAGTTGAGAGTCAACCTGAAGTATGTTGGGTTCGAATGGGGTCGGTAACAACAAAAAAAAAAAAAAAAGGGGGAAGAAAATTGCAACCGTGTGAAAAGGCTGGATTGGTGCTGGAAGAAAACAAAAAGTTAGTGTTGCCCGTGCTTGTGTGTGATGGACTGTTCAGGAGATTATCATGCTAAGGGGAGGTTCCGGCGCGGGGTGTCATGTCGCCCAGGGCTGCGTGCAGGCATGTCTCGGCGTGATAGGCGGTCTCCTGGGGATGTAGGATCCAGCCTGCGGCGTCTCGAGTGTTGCCTTTGAGCTTTGGGGGAAGAACTAGTAGAGACAGGCTTCCACAGTTCTGTGGGGAAATAGAATGAGTACCATTCAGGGATGTCCATCAGTGGAATGTCCAGCTGCTCGCAGAAGTTGGGCAGGTCTTCCGGGGTTCTTAGCAGAGCTGTACGGCCTCTGGATGATGCAGAAAGACAGAAAGGAAATTTCCATCTGTATTGAATATTGCGGGAATGAAGCACCTCCAGCAGGGGGTGTAGGGTGCGTCTATTCTGTAGTGTGATTTGTGATAAGTCCTGAAATAATTTCACTTCAGATCCATTAAAAATTATACGTCCTTTTTCTCTCGCCTTCCTGAGGATTTCCTCTTTAAGAGGGAAATTGACAATGCAGCAAATAATGTCTCTGGGTGGTTCGTTGTCACGGGGAGGGGGTCGCAAGGCTCGGTGTAGGCGCTCCATCTCTATGGGGGAGTCTGCCGGGCGGTCAAGCAGGTCATTAAAGATAGCACTGACTGTATGGGGAAGTGCATCCTGGTCAATCCCCTCCGGGACCCCCCTCACCCGAATGTTATGCCTGCGTCCTCTGTTATCTAAGTCTTCCACCTGTCTGTGTAACTCAAACATATGAGGCAAGTGGAGATCGTACGTTTTTTGTACTTGCCTGATGGCTGAAGCTTGCATTCTGGCGTTCTCCTGCACATCGTTAATCCGATGAGTTATTGCATGGATGTCTTCTTTGAGGTCAGAGATTGCTGACATCATGGTGTGCTTGATGTCTAAAGCGACCTTTTGGAGGTCTCTTTGGAGGTCTAGCAGGCTTGGGTGTGGATCGTTGTGATCGCCGCTATCCATTAGCGGGTCCGTGGTGCTCCTAATCGAGTCCGGGGATGAGGCCTGTGTGGCGTGCGCGTTCTGTGATGAGGCCTGTGACGCCTCTAGTAATGCCGACTGGTGGGTCTGGAAAATGTCTGGGATACTACCGCTGAGTTGCGGTGCGGGTTCTTTTTGTGTGCGGGGTGTGGAGGTACACCTGTTGGACTTTCCCATCGTGGGTCGCGTCTCAAATACCCCAGATTCGGCTTCTTTCGTCCTCACTGTGCAGGAGCTGTCTCCTCAAGCAGCCATCTCGGGTCCCGTCCAGGCCACGCCCCCCAAAATTATGACATTTAATGTGAGAGGCCTGAATAGTCCCTGAATAGTCCCTACAAATGTAGAGCCCTTTGGAAAACAGCCATGGATGCAAAATGCGATATCCTTGTGAACAGGAAACTCACTTTTCTAGCATTAAACCCTCGAAATGCACACGTGAAATTTCCGCACGTGTTTACAGCCAATGACACCTCTAAGAAAAATTGGGTACAGATTGCCGTCAGAGACACAATTACCTTTTCTTTATTACAGGCACATACTGATCCCCGAGGATGCTTTATCATCCTGGTCACAGAAATGGACCATGTCGCCTACACTTTGGTAAATTTTTATGCACCTGATGAAAGATCATTGAAATTTATTCACAAGGTCTTCAAAATGGCTAAAATAATGCAAAAAGGTGGCTTAATTATCTGTGGTGATTTCAATATAATTATAATATAATAATATATAATATAATAATAATAATATAATACAGACTGAAATGGGGTACATACATTTTCTGTAATGACAAAATGGTAACCAAACTCGCAACTGCTAAAACAATATAAACTCTGTTAACAGCCAGTAGTGTGTCACTGTAGACTAGGGTTGATATCTGAGTTCTAGCTCTCGTCCCTCGTCGTGGTGACATGCAGGAGTTGTGTGATCCAGCATGTCTCCACCTGGCAATGAGGGCAGTGGGGTGTCTGTGTTGTCACAGGATAGACCCGACTTCTCTATATACACAGTACTAGGGGTCCTTCTTGTCCAGGGGGGTTCAGGAGATGCTCTCCTCCATCTTGGACAGTAAGTCCTCTCTAGCCAAAGTAGGATATGAACCATGCCCTGTATGTGATAATATATGTGCAGAGCAAGCCAATTAGAAGTACCCATGTGGGCCCACCGGAGCCACTGACATAGACAATTTTAGCACCAGGCAAACACTGATGTTTGGGGGGGATGTTGAGTGGGTGTCGTACTGGATTTGGCATATGAGCAATAGAAAAGTGATCGATCACTGGGGGAGACTCATGAATGGAGAAAGAGACAGGGAGCGCAATTGCGGGGTAATTGATAGGAGAAAGAATCCAGCAAGCCCACAGCGGCACTTCCACCATTCCCGCACCTCCCCCACAAAAAGCATGCATTTAAACCCCCGGCAGCAAAGTTTGTAGATCTGCCATATTGTCAGAATATGAGCACCGTTAGGGGTTTAGCGACATAAAACATGTTAACCTGTATGCAGCAACGGTAAACCTGTGTTATAACCATCAATATACTGGCAATCTACTAGTTAGGTTATATGGTAGCACAATGCGGGACTCGCTGTCTTTGTTAAACGTTAGTAGGTGAGCAAAGTCTCCTAATAGATGTGACATCTGAGCCCACTAATGACAGTGTGGGAATCTTACCTATCCCGGAGCAATGACCTGTCTTAGAGGATGCGGTGTTGAAGAAGGGGAGCTGTCCACCTGGTGAAAACACAAACTCAAAAGTAACCTGAAAACTAAACCTGGTTCAACCGGGAGAAAAGAAAGAAGACTATTGAAAAGAACTTCTTTATAGCTAGGGTGATCCTTTGTTCAGCTCGCTAGGAATTGACCACAGGTCGGTCCAAAATCACGTCTGGCCCCAAGAGGGCACGGAGAATCAGACAGGCTGGTGCCATTATGGGATCCTCTGGTGGATGCATGAGACCTGGTGCCTGAGGCAGATCTGTGTCTGCGGTATATGGTGTCCTGGGCTTCCATTAGTTCTTCACGGTGCTGCTCTTTTCTGGGTGTAGGGCGGCGGAATTCAGCGTACCATGGCACTCTGCATGAATTTAAGGACACAAATAACATTTGGACACATTTTAGGGGGTGTTTAGGGTAAAGCACTACTATGGAGCTGACAAAATACATTGTTAAGTGACTAGGCTAGGTGTGTATGGTTCCAGGATAGCATGCTGGGTAGGTTAGTGAAGGAAAATATGCATGTAGGCCAAAAAAGGAGCAGGAAAAGCTTACAGCATGCATGAGGACAAAGAGGACATTCATAGTTGATTCCATATTCCAATATTGATAATTATGGAATCAAAAAATTAATACAAAACATTAGCAAACATTAATACATAGTACATAGATACATTCATTAAATTAATACATTAATACATAGAATGTGATCTTAAAGGTAAAAACAGGTCTCTGGAATAATGAGTCCCAGAGCCTGGGGGGAGAGCCCAATCATAAACTTGAGGTCTTAGAGACTTCTCCCCATCACCAAGTACCGCAAGGTGGCTATGAGCCTTTGTTTGAGAGTAATGGCAAGCCTCATGCATGTGTTCTGCTTCCTAATATAGGGGTTCACCAATGTCAAGAATTGGTGAAAGCAGGGGTCTGTCATCTGGAGATAATTCGGAAAATCATCCGGATTATTCTCCTGAAGCTCTCTCAGCAAAGGCATATGACATAATTGGTAACAATTAAGCAACCAATTTTTGGGCAAAGAACTCCTCCTCCTGTTCCTGGACTGGACTTGGGTCAAAGCAATAACTCCAAGCCCAATAATAGCACATTCTCTCCTCCGATTCCACAACATTGTCTGGTTGACGAACAACCGTTCAGAAACTAACCAAAAAGCACGAACTGAAAAGCACGAATCAACACTCAGCAAACTTCTACAAACACACAATTAGCAGAAGGAGCCCAAAGGATGGCGCCTGACAATTGAACTTCCTCTTTATTGACTCGTAGTACATCTAGTACGTCACTACGTTCATGTTTGTTGACTGACAATTGTGTACCGTTAGTATGCAAGACAAGTTCCTGGCACACGCCCTTCGGACAAAAGTCTGACGCTCTGTTGGCCAACAATCCGATCATGTGTACGAGGCTTAAAGTGGATGTAAACCCAATTTTTTTTTTGATATCATACTGTAGAGTATAAGATTTCCTATCATTTGAGCCCAGTCTTGCCACACAGAGTTAATACATCTCTGAGCAATCCTCTTTTATTGTTCAGTGAGATAAAACTTGACAAACTGAGAAAAACTTTGTCAAATCCTCCCCCTTGCTGTGAGTGACAGGTGATTTACATCTCATGCACTAGCCTAAGAGATATGCATTATTTTTTAATTCCCTCCCACTCCTTTCTTCAGCAGCTCTGCAAGGATTGGCTGTTTCACACCTCAGCATGATTTGGCATGCTGAAGTCATGTGGTTAATTTCCTGTCTTTTCACTGGATGTTAGAGATTATAGCAGAAGTTCAGTGTAAGAAATACACAGGAGAAAATGCATATTGACAAGGGGAGTGTAGAGGTGACATCACGACTACACCCATCAAGCTCCAGACAACAACCCACCCACAGAATCTGCAGTTTTTCAGCTCTCATAACAGACAGAGGGGAGACATTTGACAGGTAAAGATACATGCAGGAGGCATGTATATCCTTATAGATAACCCCTATGGCAGTAGTTTAGAAAGGATGACATTGGGTTTACATCCACTTTAAGGGAAACTATTGCCAAAGAACTGTAGTAATAGCTTTATTGAATTCCCCAGAATAGGTTTTGTGTAGTCTAGTTGGAATGGGGGGTCCAGAACATGACTGTGAATGTCTGGCAGAGGTGCATGCATCATAGGACAGGCAGAACAGAATTGCAAACCATTTGACAGATACAATTATTTACATAATGTGGCAATGCTGTGTCTGGTCACATTGTCAGACAGCTTAAAGTTCACACAGGGTTTGCACTGTTGCAGGTTGAGGGGATCCAGGATGTCTGTTCTAAATGGAGAAAACTGCAAGGTTTGATAATTCCTGGATTGGGTTCTAGAGTCCAGAGACTTCGAAGAGTCCTGGGAGATATGAAGCCTTGCACCCTATGTCCACAGCTTACTGAGTACGCAGGTGTGCATAGTAATTTTAATCCAGAGTCTGGCTGTGATTCAGGGCTCCAGCCAGGAGACAGGAGGTCCCCCACCCTGCTGTGAGAGAGACACCGAGACTAAGCTTTGTGAGACAGTCTGGGTGACTAGACAGGAACCAGAAGTATCCAGAGCAGCAGAGATGTAAGTATATGTAGGCCAAGAGACTAAATGAAGCATTTGTGTAGCATTGGAAGGAGGAATGCTGAACACTTAAACACTCCTGCAGGGGTAACTTTTTTGTGCTGGAACTAAACTTTACATTTTTTTAAAATAAAAGTGGGCCAAAAGCCCTGCAACATATTACCTGGTTCACTTAAAGGGGTTGTAAACCCTCTGTGTTTTTCACCTCAATGCATTCTATGCATTAAGGTGAAAAACCTTCTTTACTGCAGCAGCGCCCCCGAGCCCCCTTTATACTTACCTGAGCCCCATAATTCCCACGATGGGAACAAGCACATCAGCTCCGGCTGGTGTCTCTTGTCCTCATTGGATAGATTGATAGCAGCACAGCCATTGGCTCTCGCTGCTGTCAATCAAATCCAATGACGCGGGCACCAGGGGACAGAGCCGAGTCCTGCTGTCTGTGTCAACAGACGCAGCAGCAGGACAGGGGAGCATGCCTGCACGGGTGTCCCATAGCAGAGTGCTTCTCCGGCGGGATGCTCAAAAAGAGGAGGAGCCAGGGGCGCCTCTGAGGGACCCCAGAAGAGGAGGATCGGGGCCACTCTGTGCATAACCAACTGCACAGTGGAGATAAGTATGACATGTTTGTTTTTTTTGTTTTTTAAACCTGAACTTTTACAACACCTTTAAGTAAACCCCTACACATACACAGTGATAAAATGATGATGAAAACATTTGTGTGTGAAAGAATAGTCAAACATTCCCATAGACAGACTCCTAAACCTTGTGGACAGCCTTCCCAGAAGAGTTGAAGCCAACTCAATATTGAACCCTTTGTAAGAAACAAGAGATTCTAGTGCCAATTTCACTCTGTACACACCACCTATTCCAGGGGGGTGTCAGTGTTAATTGGGAGGGGGTGGCCTTCACCTGCAGACAGTGCAAAATAGATGGGGAGGGTCGGTATATTTTTTTGCACTGTATAATAGAAAATCAGGAATTTGTACTAGCAAATGTTTATATCCCTCCACCTTTTAAACGTTTTGTACGATCTATTAGAGTTTATAGTAGATAAGACTAACATACCAATTATAGTAGTAGGAGACTTTAATGTGGTAATAAATAAAAAGATAGATAGGTTCCCCCCAGGTAAACAGGGACAGGCGCCACAGGGAAACCGTATGAGCCACTTCCTTCAGGAAGCTGGTCTATTGGATCTATGGAGAATACGGAACCCTGTGACGTTACAATTCTCATGTTACTCGGGTTCTTACTCTACACTTTCCAGAATAGATCTTGCATTAGGTAATGAGTTAGGTTCCCAAACAATTAAAAATATAGCTTACCAACCTAGGGGTGTCTCAGATCACTTGCTGCTGACGATTTCGATAAGTATAAATAATAAGAAGGTTGGTAGGTTATGGAAAATGAATCCAATGTGGTTTGGAATAATAAAGGATCAGAATGGGATAATAGCCAAGGTAAACGAGTTTGTAAGGTTTAATACGGATACCACAACAAGAGGGATGATGTGAGATGCATTGAAGGCTTATCTGAGGGGTTTATTTATACAACAAGTCTCTAAAATAAAAAAAATCTTCACTGGACTGGGAGGATAAGATCAGGAAAGAGGTAATAACAGCAGAAAGGGAGTATGTGAAGGAGCCAACCCCGGACAAACAAAGTAAATGGGAAAATAAACAACAAATATACAAGGATGTAATGATTAGGAAGTCTGAACATAAAAGACTATTTCAAAACCAAATTGTATATGGGGAGGAGGAAAGAGTTGGGAAGATGTTGGCCCATTTAGTTAGATCTGGATCCTCACACTCCATGATACCCGCTATTAGGACAATGAGGGGAGAGATCTCATCTCAGGTAGATGAGATTACAGATACATTTAAAAATTATTATGAAGAATTGTATACATCCCGGGGGGCCGTGGAGGGAGAGGACCTAGATACATTTTTTGGTAACATTGAGATGCCCTCCCTTACAGAGTTTGATAATGAGGTACTGGAAGCCCCGATAACTCTGGAGGAAATTAAATTAGCCGTAACAGAAATGAAAAATCAGAAATCCCCTGGTCCTGATGGCCTCCCTGTTGAAACTTATAAAAATTATGGGACAGTGTTACTACCGGAGTTTCTTAAAGTGTTTGACTGGGCAAAGAAGGAGGGGAAGCTTCCCATATCAATGACCGAGGCCACGATAATAGTGCTGCACAAAGAAGGGAAAGATCCTTTGGATCCTGGGTCCTACAGACCTATCTCTCTACTATGTTCAGACGTGAAGATTCTAGCAAAGATTTGGGCTACCAGACTAAAGAAAATAATTCATAAACTGGTCCATCCTGATCAGACAGGATTTATACCCCAAAGATCAACCAGCAGGAATATCAGAAGGTTATTTTTGAACCTGCAGATACCAACTGAAAATACAGGCTCAAGGGCTGTGATGAGGCTAGATGTGGTAAAAGCGTTTGAGAGTCTTGAATGGGGGTATATATGGCACATACTGAAGGAGTTTGGGTTCGGGCCTTCCTATATTAGTTGGGTTAAAATTCTCTATAACAACCCCAGGGCAAAGATCAGAGTTAATAATGTTCTTTCGGATGGATTCCGACTTGAAAGGGGCTCTAGGCAGGGGTGTCCCTTGTCACCTCTGATCTTTGCTCTGGCAATGGAACCAGTAGCAATTGCAGTAAGACAGGATAGGATTATGGAAGGGTTCCGGAGAAGGGACAGAGAAGAACTGATTGCCTTATATGCGAATGACGTCCTCATTTTTTAGGGGATACAGAGAGATCACTTAAACAGGTGATGGACATCTTCTCGAGGTTTGGAGCACTCTCAGGTCTTACCATAAATTGGGAGAAATCAGCATTGTTACCAATAGATCCCATTAGGAAGAGCTCCTGTTTAGAAAATAGCCAAGTAGAAATAGTAGAGAAAACAAAATACTTAGGCATATATATAACCAAAGACCCAAATAATTATATAAATAACAATTTAGTTCCTCTATTATCTAAATTTAAGAATAAGAGCGATATATGGAAGGGACTCCCTTTATCAGTAGTTGGTAGATGCAACTTGATCAAAATGCTATAGTTACCCCAGTTATTGTATCTGTTGCATAATTCACCAATTTTGATTCAAAGGAAATGGTTTAAAAAATAGATATACTACTAAGAGCTCTTATATGGAAAGGAAGACAGCCTAGGATAGGCCTTCAAACCTTACAACTGCCAACTAGAGAGGGGGGTCTGGCTGTACCGCATCCGCGGAGTTACTTCTTAGCAGCCCAATTACAACATCTGGTATCAGATACTGACCCAGAAGGAAATAAAAATGGAGGACTGATGACTGTAGATGCACCGCATAAGACACTAGTGGAGGTCCTGAAGGTAAACTCTTTTGCTTATAGACCCCCTACGGTTAAGCTAATAATAGTGTGGAAAACTATAAAGGATCTGAGGGGAATGGGGGGGTATGGTTAAAGGTGCCCCGCTCTGGGACAATAAGAACCTACAAGAGTTAAGATCAATGGGGAAAATAAAAATATGGGAAACAAAGGGTATAGTTAGCCTGGATCAACTATATAATGGAAGCTCCCTAAAAACGTTTATTTCACTGAAAGAGGATTTTGATATACCAAACAATTCATACTATAGCTATTTACAAATAAAACATGCTTTAAAAGCTCAGTTTGGGGAACAAGGTCCGGTGTGGAGCACCTCCCCCATATTTGAAAGAATAAGTAGTTCTGGGGGATCTAATGGATCCATAGCGGAATTCTCCCCACAGATATGCAGAAATAGTATCATGGGTTCAGGAAACCTTAATTGCAGAAGTAATTGGGAAAGAGACCTGGGTAGAATTTCGGACGAGCAATGGAAAAAGATATTCGGGGGGGCAAGTTTCGGTTTCGCCTGCCCAGAAGATGTCCTATTTAATGCTCTTACATAGAACATACTATACTCCTAAAAAACTGTTTGAATGGGGGCGGAGGGGGGATGCTAAATGCCCTAGGTGCCAAAATACCGGGGATCTGATGCACATGATTTGGAAATGTCCAAAATTATACCGTTATTGGACAGAAATATTAGATACCATAAATAAGATCTTTAAGTTGTCACTCAAAATGGACCCAAAACTGTGTATCACGGGAGTGGGGGAGAGGTTGGGGAACATTAAAACTAAAGTAGTGCTAAGGTGCCTGTTCCAGGCAAAGAAATTAATAGCGCAGAGATGGCAGGCAGAGAAACCCCCCTCTAAAGACGACTGGTTTAAAACAGTAACGGAAACAACACCAATCAGAAAAAAAAAACAACAACTGAGGGAGGAGCCGGATGTGGGCGAGGTCGGGCTGCTGAGGCGGTGAGCGGGGAGCCCGGCGTCTCTACAGCCGTGATTCAGGACAGGAGCTCACGGAGCGCGCGCTAGCCCCCCCTGCCCTCCCGTCCCGAAGAGCTGCACATTGCGAGCGGTGGGCGGCTCTAGACCTCCCTGCGGAATAGAAGCGACCATAAGCATCCTGCGAGAAGGTCAAGGAGACAACCTGTACCACGTCATTTCATACTAAAATTAGGTAAACTTTGCCTCTGATTATCAGCCGGTCTGCCTGCCTAAGGGCGGAAGGGAATGCAGAAATGAGAGGCAAATCAACAAGAGGGACTACAGTAAACCCACCCAGAACCAGCACAAGCCCAGGCACTATCAGGAGGTATATGGTGAATTACAGTAGTAAAGAGAGCCCGGGTAAATCAACTGGGGCAACAGGGGCAAAAAGTAAAATGCTAGAATGCCCAGGTAAAACGGGAAAAGAAGACAAATGGCAGACATGGAACCAAGACCCCCAGGTAGTGAAGCAGGAGCAGAAATGCCAGCGGAGACTCAGCAGGACAGATTGCTCCCTACCAAGGGAGAAATAGCAGAAATGTTTGCAAGGTTGGAGGCTTCAATCAAAGAAGAGATCAGCATTGTGCATGAAAATATGAGTCACATCTTGAAAAGAGTGGAGGAAGTGGAATCGGTAACTGACAAGCAAGGAGTTGAAATCCAAAAGTTGAAACAACAGATGGAAGCAATGCAGATTGAACAAAGAAATATAAGATATAAATTGGAGGACCAAGAGAACCGCAGCAGAAGAAAGAATCTCCGGATCAGAGGCCTCCCGGAATCGCAAGGAGAAGCAGAGAATTTACAAGAGAAAATGGAAGTAATATTTAAAGATCTGATAAATCCTTCTGAAGTCAGTAGAAAGCTAAAGCTGGATAGAGTGCATAGGATTAGAAAGCCACCGGAAATCAGGGGAGATGCCCCACGTGACGTCATCATGCAATTCCATAACTATTTGGATAAAGAACAGATAAATTCCAACTTAAGGAAGAATAACCAGGCAAAGTATGGGGAAACAAGTCTACATATTTACCAGGATCTCGCAGCAGAGACCCTAAATAGGAGAAGAATTTTGAAACCTTTACTGGCCACTATGAAATCGCATGGAATCCAATACTCCTGGGGCTTCCCTGCTTGTTTAATCGGACGCATTGAAGGCCGAATGGCCGTATTAAGATTCCCAGAAGAAACACAAAAATTCTGCCAACGCCTTGGAATACCGGCAATAGAAATCCTGGGTTGGTGGGAGAAAAATACCAGCCAGGAGCCAACAGGGGTATTGCCCACCTGGACACCAGTATTAAATTCTAGTAATGCATAAGGAGAAGAGAGCACAGAGATCTGAGATGAGATGCCTTTTAGTAACATACGCAGTCAGATTTCTCTTTTTTTTCTTTTTTTTCCTTTTCCTTCCTATGGGGTAGGAGGGGGGGAGGTGTGCGGGAAAGATGGCCGGAGTAGGAATCCCCCCATTCCGAGCGAGAAATCTGTGGTCTCAAATGGAGCTTACCCCGAGCTCAACCTCTGGGGGACAACCGGGTGGCCGAGTGGAGAAGGGGGGCCATGGTTATTTAAGGGGCCTCGACAAGGTCCGTCTTACCCCCAAGTGTCAGGGGAAGGGAGAGGGAGGGCGGGGGAAGGGAGAGAAGAAAGAGGAGAGTGGGGGGTGGGGGGGGGGGGGGTTGGAGGGAAGGGTGGGGGTGGGGGGTAAGAGAGGGATCAAAGGGGGGAGTGATCATGCTCTGCTTCATTATGCCACAGTACATGTTGGCATTCATGGTTCCCTTAATGAACTGTAGCTTCCCAGTCCCGGCAGCACTCATGAAGCCCCAGATCATGACACTCCCACCACCATGGTTGACTGTAGGCAAGACACACTTGTCTTTGTACGCCTCACCTGGTTGCCGCCACACATGCTTGACACCATCTGAACCAAATAAGTTTATCTTGTTCTCATCAGACCAAAGGACATAGTTCCAGTAATCCATGTCCTTAGTTTGCTTGTCTTCAGCAAACTGTTTGCAGGCTTTCTTGTGCATCATCTTTAGAAGAGGCTTACTTCTGGGACATCAGCCATGCAGACCAATTTGATACAGTGTGCGGCGTAGGGTCTGAGCACTGACAGGCTGACAATCCACCCCTTCAACCTCTGCAGTAATGTTGACAGCACTTATACATCTATTTCCCAAAGACAACCTCTGGATATGATGCTAAGCATGTGCACTCAACTTCTTTGGTCGACCATGGTGAGGCCTGATCTGAGTGGAACCTGTCCTGTTAAACCACTGTATGATCTTGGCCACCATGCTGCATTTCAGTTTCAGGGTCTTGGCAATCTTCTTATAGCCTAGGCCAGTGATGGCGAACCTTGGAACCCCAGATGTTTTGTAAACTACATTTACCATGATGCGTATGCACTCAGCAGTTTAGTGGGGCTTCATGAGAAATGTAGTTCCAAAACATCTGGGGCTCCAAGGTCCGCCATCACTGGCCTAGGCCATCTTTATGTAGAGCAACAATTCTTTTTTTCAGATATTCAGAGAGTTCATTGCCATGAGGTGCCATGTTGAACTTCCAGTGACCTGTATGAGAGAGTGAGAGCGATAGCACCAAATTTAACACACCTTCTCCCCATTCACACCTGAGACCTTGTAATGCTAATGAGTCACATGATATCAGGGTGGGAAAATGGCTAATTGGTCTCAATTTGGACAATTTCGCTTAGGGTGTACTCACTTTTGTTGCCAGCAGTTTAGACATTGACATTAATGGCTGTGTGTTGAGTTATTTTGAGGGGACAGAAAATTTTCACTGTTATACAAGCTGTACACTCACTACTTTACATTGTAGCAAAATGTCAGTTCTTCAGTGTTGTCACATGAAAAGATATAATAAAATATTTACAAAAATGTGAGGGTTGTACTCACTTTTGTGAGCTACTGTGTATATATATATATATATATATATATATATATATATATATATATATATTTCTGCCATAACAGGCTTCCCAAAAAAAAAGAAAAATCAAAATAATTAGTTGTTCAGCGCAAAAAGTTATTCCGACCCCAACAAGTGTTACTTTTGCTGGAAAATAAATAACTGGGAAGGCAGTTGTGCATCTAGTGCCTATAATGGCTACAAAAATTCATTAAAATGTTAAATCTATTTTCAGAGATGATATTGATATATAGATATGAAAACCTTGCCACTCTCCATGTCAGATAATGCTGTAGAGCAGAGATAAGGGGATACATCACTTTCCATGATGGTATTGAGAAGTCTTTTGAATCACTGGTGCACATTCCAGCTACACTGGTTGATTCAAAAGCAAAGCATTATCTGTTCTTGTAGAGAAAATAGATTTCCTGAACTGAATGGAGATGCACAGAACATTTTTAATATACACTGTAGATGGGCAAAGCAAGAAGCATGGCAATTAAGGATAGCAAACACTGTTTGCTTGAGCTGCTAAAGATAGGTTCAATTATACAAAAAAAAAGTCTTCTGTGCAGGGATTGTGTCGACATTGTAAAGGGGATGCATAAAGGATTATCTGTAACATGTATTCACACAATATAGTTTCTAGTTCTAAAATAGTTATGGGGACCCACAAAAATCTGTTGTTTTCTTTTATTTAATATCACTGAGGAGACTGGAACATAAAGCCGATCCCAAAGCAGGGCAGTCTTTATTACAAGCTATGGATCAGCAGTAACAAAAATCAGGTTGCATCCATTTATAATCTGTACTGAAAGAATTACTAATGCTGACCTCTGTTTCTGAAAATGCTGGTCTCCTGGTTGTGATGCTCATACAAATGTTTCAGAACTGTATATGTCACTGACTAAAGCAACTATGGAGAGTTTTTTTTTACTTTACTCTCATTTAAAGTGTATTTAAATCCTAATAATTAAAGTACCTTCTACAATGTCATCATGTTAGGTCTGTTACCAGTAAAAGCATTTTGTTATGTCTGTGAGTGAGCTCGTTATTTATTGTGCACAAACCTCTGTGAACTACAGAACACTGCTCCTTATATTTTAGCGATAAGGCAGGGGTGAGGTGTTCTGTAGTACCAAACCACTTCTTGTCTTAGTGTGACAACCCTACTTCTCCATATATACAGCACAGTGACTGAGTGTCGTGATAGGGAGTTTGATACTGACAGGCTCTCCAGAGCTAACAGAATAAAACAAGCCACTAGTTCTAAGAACTGCAATATGTTAAATCTTTGTTCTTAGGTTTAGATGCATTTGCTGCATGGTTGTTTCAGATCTGTGACTGAAAATATACTTAGAATTAGGCATCTAGCATTTTTAGAAGGAAGTCAGCAAATAGGAATGGGCGAACGGTTCGGCCCAAGCATAAGTTCGGGCCGAACTTTAGCTGTTCGGACGTTCGACGAACAGCTGAACAAACGGGTAGTTGGACTGACCCTGAACTGACCACAATGCATTGCGGTGCTGAACAGTGCATTGCAAGCCCTGATTGGCTAAAGCAGTGGAAGCTTCAGCCAATCAGGGCACAGAGAACTGTCTGAATCATGATTGGACAGTGTCATCATGACTTTATCCAATCATGGCTCATTCCCACCCCACAGTATAAAAGTATTCTTTCAATGGCAGCCATTTTCAGTGTGATATCATTGAGTGGAGAGAGATAGAACAGGGCTCTGTTCAGTGCTATCAATTAGTGTGCTATACTGTGCTATTTTGCTTCAATTATCACTGTAGAATATTAGTTTAGTGTCAGTCTAGGGATAGTGTTAGTGTAGTGCAGAGGACCATCATTCAGCTTTGCATAGTGTGCAGCTAGAGTAGGGACAGCTCATAAAGTTTCAGTGTAGTGAGACCGTGTCAGTAATCTTGACATTAGTGTATAGCTAGAGTAGGGACAGTTCAGATAGCATCAGCATTCAGTTGAACATGTCTATTTGATTGCGTTACTGCCAGTTTAACGCCATATAGTTTTGTGCATTACTGACAGTTTAACGCCATTTACTTCTGTGTGCGTTACTGATAGTTTAATTCCATATAGTTTTGCGTGCGTTACTGCCAGTTTAACGCTATATCGTTTTGTGTGCATTACTGCCAGTTTAACGCCATATCGTTTTGCGTGCACTACTGCCAGTTTAATGCCATATAGTTCTTTGCGTCACTGTATGTTTGGTGCATTATATTGCAGTATATTATAGTGTATCTGTGGAGTGTGTCTGTGTAGCTTGAGTACTCAAATTAAAGTGCATCAAATACCTCTTTACATTGATTAAAGTGCATCTAAGTACACATTTCTTCTTTACATTTGCTTTTAATCCCTGTCTGGGAGGATGACAAGGAGAGGCAGATGTTCCCTTGGCACTGTAAGGGGGCCAGCAACAAATGTGTCCACAGGCAAAGGTGGGCGTAGTGGTTACTCCTCAGGCAGGGCATCATTTCCTCTGTTTAGTGCGTTTGCCTGTGCTATCCAGCCATAGCATGCAGAGGAGGGGGTGGACTGGCTTACTGAACCTTTCTTATCCTCCTCATCCTCTGTCATGCAAGCAGAGACAAGTGTGCAGTCCCCCACAGTTGCCAGAGTGGATAAACCTGCCTCTTTGTCCGCATCTATTCCTGCCATAGCCCAACATCAGCCATTACATAGTAGGTGAGGTTGAAAAAGACACACGTCCATCAACTCCAACCCATGTATGTGATTATATGTCAGTATTACATTGTATATCCCTGTATGTTGCAGTCGTTGAGGTGCTTCTCTAATAGTTTCTTGAAACTATCAATGCTCCCCGCTGAGACCACTGCCTGTGGAAGGGAATTCCACATCCTTGCTGCTCTTACAGTAAAGAACCCTCTACGTAGTTTAAGGTTAAACCTCTTTTTTTCTAATTTTAATGAGTGGCCATGAGTCTTGTTAAACTCCCTTCTGGGAAAAAGTTTAATGCCTAGTGTGGGGTCACCAGTATGGTATTTGTAAATTGAAATCATATCCCCTCTCAAGCGTCTCTTCTCTAGAGAGAATAAGTTCAGTGCTCACAACATTTCCTCATAACTAATGTCCTCCAGACTCTTTATTAGCTTTGTTGCCCTTCTTTGTACTCCCTCCATTTCCAGTACATCCTTCCTGAGGACTGGTTCCCAGAACTGGACAGCATACTTTAGGTGCGGCTGGGCAAGAGTCTTGTAGAGCGGGAGAATGATCATTTTATCTCTGGAGTTGATCCCCTTTTTAATGCATGCAAATATTCTGTGTTAGCAGCAGCTTGGCATTGCTGAGCCTATTATCTACTAGGACCCCCAGGTCCTTTTCCATCCTAGATACCCCCAGAGGTTCTCCCCTCAGTGTATAGATTGCATTCATATTTTTGCCACCCAAATGCATTATTTTACATTTTTCTACATTGAACCTCATTTGCCATGTAGTTGCCCACTCTATTAATTTGTTCAGATCTTTTTGCAAGGTTTCTACATCCTGCAGAGAAGTTATAGCCCTGCTTAGCTTAGTATCGTCCGCACATACAGAGATTGAACTGTTTACCCCATCCTCCAGGTCATTTATGAATAAATTAAATAGGATTGGTCCCAGCACAGAACCCTGGGGGACCCCACTACCCACCCCTGACCATTCCGAGTACTCCCCATTTATCATCACTCTCTGAACTCGCCCTTGTAGCTAGTTTTCAATCCATGTACTCACTCTATGGTCCATGCCAATGGACCTTATTTTGTACAGTAAACGTTTATGGTGAACTGTGTCAAATGCTTTTGCAAAATCCAGATACACCACGTCTACGGGCCTTCCTTTATCTAGATGGCAACTCACCTCCTCATAGAAGGTTAATAGATTGGTTTGGCAAGAACGATTCTTCATGAATCCATGCTGATTACTGCTAATGATACCATTCTCATTACTAAAATCTTGTTTATAGTCCCTTATCATCCCCTCCAAGAGTTTACATACTATTGATGTTAGGCTAACTGGTCTGTAATTCCCAGGGATGTATTTTGGGCCCTTTTTAAATATTGGTGCTACATTGGCTTTTCTCCAATCAGCTGGTACCACTCCTGTCAGTAGACTGTCATTAAAAAGTTAGGAACAATGGTCTGGCAATTACTTGACTGAGTTCCCCTAAGTACCCTCGAGTGCAAGCCACCTGGTCCCAGTGATTTATTAATGTTAAGTTTCCCAAGTCTAATTTTAATTCTGTCCTCTGTTAACCATGGAGGTGCTTCCTGTGATGTGTCATGAGGATAAACACTGCAGTTTTGGTTACTGAAGCCCCCCGTTTCCCTCATGAAGACTGAGGAGAAGAATAAATTCAATACCTTCGCCATCTCCCCATTCTTTGTAACCAGATGTCTTTCCTCATTCTTTATGGGGCCAATATGTCCTCCCTTTTTTACTGTTTACATACTTAAAGAATTTCTTGGGATTTTTTTTTGCTCTCCTCCGCTATGTGTCTTTCATGTTCTATCTTAGCCATCCTTATTGCACCCTTACATTTCTTGTTACATTCTTTCTAAAGTCTGAATGCTGATGATGATCCCTCAACCTTGTATTTTTTGAAGGCCTTTTCCTTTGTATTTATATGCATTTTTACATTGGAGTTAAGCCATCCAGGACTTTTGTTCGCTCTTTTAAATGTATTACCCAATGGGATGCATTGGCTAATGCCCTTATTTAATACGCTCTTAAAGCAAACCCATCTCTCCTCCGTGTTCTTTGTTCCTAAGATTTTATCTCAATTTATGCCTTCTAGCAAGGTTCGTAGTTTAGGGAAGTTGGCTCTTTTGAAATTCAGTGTCTTTGTATTCCCCTTATGTTTCCTATTTATGTGATTTATACTGAAACTAATTGACCTGTGATCCCTGTTACTTAAATTGCCCCGTATTTCCACATCCGTGATCAGGTCTGTATTGTTGGTAATCAGTAGATCCAGTAACGCTTTATTTCTAGTTGGTGCATCTACCATCTGACCCATAAAATTGTCCTGCAAGACATTTAGGAACTGGCGAGCCTTGCCTGAATGCACGGTTCCATCCGCCCAGTCTATGTCTGGATAGTTAAAATCCCCCATTATGATAACACTTCCCATCCTTGCTGCTAATCCAAATTGTGATAGGAGATTTGTCTCCCCTTCCTCCCCCTCAGGTTAGGGGGCCTATAGCATACTCCCAGTATTATTAATTAATGTCATCTCTCACATTCACTTGTACATTATTCTTGATATATAGGCGTACCCCTCCCCCTTTTTTACCCTCTCTATCCTTGCGATAAAGGGTATACCTTTGAATGTTTGCCAGCCAATCATGAGAGCTGTTGAACCAGGTCTCTGAAATTCCCACAAAATCCAGATCCTCCTTGTACAACAGTATCTCTAGTTCACCCATCTTGTCCGCCAGGCTCCTGGCATTGGTGAACAGACCGGTCGCATATTATCCTCTTATTGGGAGTTCCGAGATTGCAACTAGGACTTGCTACTATACTTATCTTGGGTTTATGTGCTTTGGTCAACCTACCACTAATGCCCCCAATACTACCCTCTGAAAAATGTTCCATGCTGACTATCTCTACCTCTGGACCCCCCCATCGCCCAGTTTAAAAACCCCTCTAACTTTTTGGCTATCTTCATTCCCAGCCGATCTGCACCCTCCTCATTTAGGTGCAGTCCGTCCCTTCTATAGTACCGGTTATCGACTGAGAAGTCGGACCAGTCCTCAAGGAACCCAAACCCCTCCTTACTACACCAGCTCTTCAGCCACTTGTTTACTTCCCTAATCTAACTCTGCCTTTCTGGTGTGGCTCGATGTACCGGTAGTATTCCTGAGAATACTACCTTGGAGGTCCTTTTTCTCAATTTAGTCCCTAAAATCATTCTTTAGGACACTCCATCTACTGCTGACATTGGTGCCAACGTGCACCATGACAGCTGGGTCTTTCCCAGCCCCTCCCAGTAATCTGTCGTGATGTGCCGAACCCGAGCACCCAGTAGACAATATACTGTTCGGTGCTTCAGGTCTTTGTTACAGATTGGCCTCTCTGTCCTTCTAAGAAATGAGTCCCCTATCACCAGAATCTGTCTTTCCTTTCCCTTCGCCTCCCCTCCACACTCACTGGAGGAGTTCTTCCCCCGGCAGCTAGGAGAGTCCCTCAGCTCCAGCAGTGCTGGTTCCTGACTGGTTTCGCAAATGTCACTCAATGGAGCGTACTTATTGGGATGCTCCAGCCCTGGATCGGCCTCCCTGGCACTTACACCTCTACCCTTCCTGACTGTCACCCATCTAGGCTATTGAGGAGTCAGCTGAGTTATTTGACCACAGCATCAGCCACTTGCTCCTTGATGATGCCCAGCCATTACTGGTTTCAGATGTTGGTTCTGAGTTTGAGGATGACAGAAACATGAGCCTAGGGAGAGGGAGGAACACTGGTAGACAAATTGGCATTCATGTTCCCTAAGCCACAGTGTACTGCCAAGCTGTCTCCAGTAGTAATTAAGAAGATGGAGGAGATGGAGATGATGATGATGATGATAAGGTCACTGATGTGACTTGGGTGCCAGATAGAGCAGAGGAAGAAACTGAAGGTGATGTGGCACAACCCCAAGGAGGCCGACATCAAGAAAGAGTAGAAAGCAGCCACCCTATTCTATCACATTCTGCAGCTGTTATCTCCCGGCCCACTCACCAATGCTCAGCTGTCTGGGCCTTTTTCATCACATCCATCTGCAGCAGATCGCATTGTTGCTGTCTGCAAACTGTTTCTCATCAAACGTGGCAAAAACACCAACCATTTGGGTACCACATGCCTAACAAGGCACTTATCATCCAACCACTCAGCCCTTTGGCAAGAGCACCTAAAAAGGGGCACAAATCTGTCCCTCCTCCTCCTTACCCACTTCAGTCTGCTCTTGCTATACTGAGTCATGACCTTTCAGCAGCCTCCACTGACAGGGATGATGGTATAGCACAGGGTGTCCCAGGTCCTAGCAGCACATTTGCCAGCAGCACACCACCAGCTGTAGACTGCAGCTGTCAAATTTCTCTGCCCCATCTACTGCAGCAGAAAAATAATACAATCCCTGCCACCCACATGCCCAGTGTCTAAATGCAAGCTTGTCAAAGCTGTTGGCTCTCCAACTTCTGCCTTTCAGCCTGGTGGATTCTGCCCTCTTCCGTGAATTTGCACAATGTGCTGTACCACAATGGCAGGTTCCTAGTCGCTACTACTTTTCACGTAAGGCCGTTCCATCTCTCTACCATCACGTGGATAGGTATGTTCTGGCATCGTTGGGCAAGGTAGTTAGCCATAAAATCCACCTTACTGCTAACACATGGTCCACCAAGCATGGGCAGGGACAATATATTTTGTTCACAGCACACTGGGTAACGCTGCTTGCAACTCAAAAGAATGCAGGACAGGGCTCGGTGCTGCAGCTTGTTGTGCCCCCACGTCTCCATACAGCTGGTGGTGATGATGCCAGGCCTGTGAGCTCTACCCCTCCTCCTCCTCTGCCACCTCCATGCCCTCCTCTGCAGAACTGTCCTATGAACATCATGTACCCCCCTAAGCATTCAAAGGGCTATTCCTTGAGTCAGGCTAAAAGGTGCCATGCAGTGCTTCAGCTGATGTGTTTAGGGGACAGGAACCACATGGAGCAGAGATTCTTGCAGCTCGGCAGAGACAGGCCCAGAGGAGGTTCACACCATGCCAGCTGGAGCCAGGAATGGTGGTGTCCAATAATGGCTCAAACCTCCTGTCAGCCCTTAGATGGGGAAGTTGACACATGTGCCATGCCTGGCATATGTCCTCAATTTGGTGGTGCAGCGTTTCCTAAGTACGTACCCAGGGTTGCAAGATGTGCTAAAACAGGCCAGAAGAGTCTGTAGCCATTTCAGGTGGTCATACACAGCCAGTGCTCGGTTGGCTGAAATTCAACGGGAATTCCACCTGCCCGTAAACCGCCTGATTTATGACATGCCCACCAGGTGGAACTAGACTTTGGCAATGCTGTAGCGGCTATACATGCAGCAGAGGGCCGTCAACGAGTACCTGTGCTAGTACGGCACGACAACGGGCTCAAGCTGCCTCGGCTTTTATTCCTCTCGCCAATGGCTGATCATTAAGGATGCATGCACTGTATTGTCACCATTTGAGGAGGCCACAAGGATGGTGAGCAGTAACAGTGCATGCATCAGTGACACAATCCCTGTTGTGTTCCTGCTGGAGCAGACTCTGGGTGGCATTATGGACAGGGCACTGGAGGCAGAGCAGCAGGAGGAAGAGGAGGACTTCCTTTCCTCTCAAGGCCCACTTTATCCAGACACCATCATTCCTATGTCACAGAACACACAGGAGGAGAGAGGGGAGGAGGAGGATTCTGGCACTTTCATAGGCTTTGAAGAAGAGGGAGACATGCGTCAATCTGTAAGCGATGGCTTTCCAACCCCAGGACCCTTGGGAGTAGTATGTGGCTGGGAGGAAGGAAAAGGCCACGCTATTTGAAAAAAATAATCTCCAAAAAAACAAAACAAAACTGAAATAAAATTGTTGCAAAACCCAAATAACATAGTGTGGGTAAAAAACAATATTAAACCCAATCAGCATCCAAAAACACAATGTATAATTGAAAAAAAATCCACATAAAGAATTCATATTGTGAAAAATAAATGAAAGAAACACTGTGTACAAAGTCCACATAAAGAAAGTGCTGAGTCCAATTCCAAAGTGAAGAAAGAAAGTAAGGATGAAAAATTAAGGTTTCACTTCCACCACAACCACCAGGGGAGCGAGGGATAGACCTCTTGGTATGCACACCAAATGGTAGTGGAGACCTTTACCAGATAAGGTGGACCTCCTATCTATAGCAAGGTCATTAACGCTTGCAGATATAGCCCTCTGCGGGGTCTTATGGGCCGATCCAAGGTATCAGAGCCTCCAGACTCCTATCGTCCTCTCTCCTACCGTCCAGTATGTAGAGGAACTCTCCTTCCATTTGTGAAACTGGACATTCTCTCGTGCCAGGACAGGCCGTATAAAGGGTGCAAAAAAAAAGGGGACTCCAATAGTGTGTTCTCCTTAAACACTATTTGGTTTATTCATAAAAAGGTTTGAACAAACATACATACAAATATCTACATTTTTTTTTTTCCGGCAATAAAAAACAAACGCCCCTGCTTCCGGGGTCACGTGGAGCGTAGTGATGTCAATGTGTAGTACATTTTGTGTTTCATCACACATGACCTCAAAGGGCACGGGCGATGCACTGAATCGTCACATTAAATATACATGGAGAAGCAACCAAGCCTCTTTCCCATCTGGTGGCCATGTTGATGATACTAACCAACCCTAATTTCCAATTATTATAGGCAGGGAGGAAAGACAGATGTGTAACAAATGCACATCCCCACTGCCCGCCCTCCCTTTCAGGCCGGACCAATCACAGCCAAATCTAATTCCCACGGACGGCCACATTAGGGAGTGAGAGCCAGTACAATACAAGATTAGAAACAAATACAGATACCCATATACATTAACCATAATAAAAAACAAGCATCACATCTCACTGAACTCTCCAGCTATTAATGCCTTAATGCAATAAGGAAAAAAGAAAATACATTGTAACAGTTATAAAATAAATAAATAAAAATTAGGCATTTAAACATATCCGAAAATTAAAAAATAAAAAAATGAAATACAAAAATAAAAAATTGAATAATAAATTCATATCCTGGCCAAAAAAATATACCTGTATCTCATGATAAGATAAGGATATATATATATATATATATATATATATATATATATATATATATATATATAAATAAATAAATAAATAAATAATAATAGATGACCATCTGAAGCTTAGTACAAGTCCCGATAAGGCCAAGAAAAATTTAATGAAAAATTGCAGATCATACTAAATACATAAAAAATGCACTCTAAAGTTCAGTTAAGAATACAACCTCCGTTTGTACAAAAATGAAACAAATTTAATCAATAAATTCATAAAATCTGGACAGAAAAAATCCACTAAATTCCTCAATGCCTTTCCAAAGTGGATCATGAATTATCGATAAAGGCATTAATCTCGATGTCAATGTTCAAACCCAACTCATTTCAAGCTTGGATATAGCCCTTCTTTTAGGACCACCTCTCCAATGAGATTTAAGTTTATCAATGGCCAAAAAAGATGTACCCCTGGGGTCCATATTGTGCATCTCCAGGTAATGTCTAGATACAAGGTGACCCTTGAAACCCCTCCTGTTGTTACCAATGTGTTCATTCAATCTCACCTGAAGGGGTCACACAGTGCGCCCAATATACTGTAATCCACATGGGCAAGTCAAGAGGTACACCACATGGGTCGTGGAACATGTAATAAAAGACTTGATGTCAAATTCTTGAGATGTACTATTAGAAACTAACTTGATAGTCTTATGATCTTTAATATGATTAATGCTGCAAACAGCACATTTTTTACATTTGTGGTAACCCACCAAATTCTGAAAGAACATTGGTATATTATTTGGGGGATCACAAACACTGGGAGCCAAAAGATCTTTTAGGGAAGAAACTCCCCTGAACATTACCTGGGGTTGTTCAGGGAGAATGGGGCCCAACACTGCATCATCTTTAATCAAGTGCAAGTGTTTGCACATCAGTTTCTTAACCAGAAAATGTTGGTTGGAAAACCCTGTGACAAATGGCAAAACAAAATTGTCATGTCCACCATCCGTCACCTGCCTCTCAGTTAAAAGTTTTTCTATCCAACCGTTCGACTTCCAGAGCTCTCTGTTCTAAATCATTGACAGAGTAGCCTTTCTCCACAAATCTATTGGTTAAGATTTTAGCCTTTTCTCTAAAGTCATCCAGTCTAGTACAATTGCGCCGTAAGAGCATGTATTGACTCTTGGGTACTGAGTCAAGCCGCGATGCATGATGACAACTGTCTCAGGGGATAAAGGCATTTCTATCAGTGGACTTGAAGTACGTTGAGGTCACAAACTGACCCTCTTCCACACGTATCCTCAAGTCCAAGAAGTTAATAGTGCATTGATCTGCCTCATAACTGAACTCTATACCTCTGTCGTTGTCATTCAAAGAGTCCATGAAGGTGTCCAGTGACTCTCTTGATCCCTTCCATAGGAGGAGGATATCGTCAATATACCTAACCCACAGAACCAGTTCTGGTCTGTGGTTGGCATCGACAACATCCTCCTCCCATTTACCCATAAATAGGTTAGCTAGGCCGGGGCAAATTTTGCCCCCATAGCCAAGCCCCTCTTCTGAAGGTAATATCTATTATTAAACCAAAAGAAATTGTGCGTGGTTGCAAACTTCAAAAGTTCCATAATAAACTTTCCGTGTCCTTGGTAGGCCTGAATCTCTGTCTAAAAACTGAATAAATCCCCCAATGGTGGGGTATAATAGAGTATAACGACCTAACATCTGCGATGACCAACCTGAGGCCTTCTTCATATGGAAAGCTACTCAGTATATTTATCACATGTTTAATATCTTTGATATACGCAGGTAAAGCTTTAACCAAAGGTTGAAGATTCCCATCAATATACTTACCTGCCCTAGATGAAATAGAGTCAATCCCACTAATAATGGGACGACTGGGCAGATGGACAGATTTCTTGTGAATTTTGGGTAAGTAGTGTACTTTCCAATACTTTTCTATATGATGGGTGTGGATCTGCTAGAAGGGGGATAGAAGTATCAGTATCTCCCACTATATTATTTAATTCTCTGAGATAATCGGTCTTGTTCAAAATCACAATTCCACCCCCTTTATCAGCAGAATGGATGATGATTTCTTTTTCCTCACATAACTGGTCCAACCCAGTCTGTAAAGATTTATTGAGTTTTGTTTTCTTGATTTTAATCTTCTCAAGATCCCTCAAGAGGACATCCCTGAAGACCCTTACTGATGGAGTCAGTCCTCCAGGGGGATTAAATAGAGAAGCATTAGCTAGGTTGGAGTGCTGAACATCTGACTGGCCAATCCTACCAGTTTTGATAGGGTTGGACATGATGTATCTTTTAACACTCAACTTTCTAGTGTATTTATGAATATCCATATAAGTTTGAAATGTGTTTAGTTTTTGTAGTGGAGCGTACTTAAGGCCTTTATCCAAAAGGGAAATTTCTTTTGAAGAAAGGCTAACAGTACTCCAATTAAAAATTCCCTGTCAGCTATTCCCTTTTCCTTTTGGACCTGTGATCTCCGCCCCCCTATGACTCCTCTCTTCGTTCGATGGGTTTTTGCTGGTTTTGGTCTGACCCGGGAAAACCCCCTGGTAGGGAATAATTCCTGTTCTCCCATGGTTCTTGTTGGTAGGAGTAATTATATGATCTACCCCCTCTTAAGGGAGGGGGAGGGGGAGGTGGATAGTGTCTAGGGGGTCTCTCATTCCAATTTCCCCTTCCTGAAAGTACGGTTATCACCAATAATGATCCCATTCTCTCTGAGAATATTCCCCAAATTGGTGCTCTCCATCATGGAGTGGTTGGAATCTATTATGAGTGGATACACGATAATCCCCATATTGTCCTCCCTCATGTGGCTGGGAGGAGGAAGTTCCAGATTCTGTCATCTGAGTGACCCCGAGGAGTCTGCTTATCAAGTCTCTGCAAATTTGAGGTACATGGGCAACCTCATGCTTCAAAGCCTGCAAAAAAGGACCCAAGAATACGTGGCATAAAGGAGAAGGATGATTACTGGTTGGCAACCCTCCTTGACCAACGTTATAAGTGGAAGGTCTCAGAACTCATCCAGTCCCCGAAGAGAGTGCAGAAGATAAAATCTCTTGAGGACATGTCAAAATTGGGGTTGTGACCTGTCCACTTATTTTTGTGTGAATGCACCAACATGCCTCCATCCCATAGGTACAGAAAAAAAATGGAAAATGGAGGCGGGACTTTGTGTGAGGCATGTTGGTGAATATGTCCACATTACAAAAAATGTTATAATGGGATGTCTAAAGTAGATCCTGTATAGAGTGATGATACCCACAAAGTATATTGCAAGAAAATGGTATATAGTTTAATACAAAAAGATCATAAAACCAAATACATAATAAAAGAAATACATTTGGGCTACAATGAAGCATGTTGACATACGTAAAGTAAAGAAAAACAAAAAATAAAAAACAAAAAAGAACAACTTTAGCCCTGAATTAAATCAGTATTTGCCTGACTAAAGGGAGAACAATGACGACACAGATTTTCAGCCCTGAATTAAATCAGTATTAATTTAGCTAAAAAGGGAAATGACTGAAACAAAGGAAACATATTAGATATACTAACGGTATCAATAGCTGTGTTAGTGTAACTCTTGCACTGAAGTAAGTCAGTAGGCAAGAGGGGGACCATGGGTCTCTATAACATGAAAGATACCAAGGAGAAGAGGAAGACGAAAAAACAAAACAAAAATGAGGGACAAATAATAAGACAGTGTTAAGAATAAAGAATAAGAAATGGGTAGATGTGGGATAAGGAAAATATATGGGGTTGGAAGGTATGAACTGGATCGGTGGATTGTCAGGTCACAGGGAACAGGTGTCTGCCACCCTGGTAGTTATATGTCAAAATTGGGGTTGTGACCTGTCCATTTATTTTTGTGTGAATGCACCAACATGCCTCCATCCCATAGGTACAGAAAAAAAATGGAAAATGGAGGCGGGACTTTGTGTGAGGCATGTTGGTGAATATGTCCACATTACAAAAAATGTTATAATGGGATGTCTAAAGTAGATCCTGTATAGAGTGATGATACCCACAAAGTATATTGCAAGAAAATGGTATATAGTTTAATACAAAAAGATCATAAAACCAAATACATAATAAAAGAAATACATTTGGGCTACAATGAAGCATGTTGACATACGTAGGTTTACAGACATGGTTCGAATAATGATTATACATGTACAGAACATGATAAAATGGTGTAATACATGGTACACTGGATAGATGTATGCATCAATAGATGTTAACTCTACGCGTTTCTTGGCTTGAAACCAATCGTCAGGAGTCTGATGCAGTGTAGCTGCATTGAAAAAATAACTATGTGTCAGTAGAAGTATGGGGAAAATGGACTCATAAAAATGCAAATTAATTTTGATATACTCACAGAGGATGCATGGGTGAATGATAACCCATACATTCTGGTGCAATGTTGGTCCGGGTGCACTGAATCTCCCCCGGGGTTGAGGCAGAAAGCACGCTCCAAAAGACCGTCAGCCCCGACCGACAGAGTGGCCGGAGCGCCTACAAGGGCCACCAAGCGGGGACAGATGACGAGGCCCAGGGAATGGGAAAAACGCTGGGAAAGAAAAGAGGAGATGTGAATGTGAGTGACTTGAGTGAAAGATAGGGAGTTAAAGAAAAAGCAAGGGATAGGGCCCAGGATGTGCATAACTGTAAATATGTGAAATGACCCATCACTAAGGGAAGAGGTGAGTGAGACGAGATGTGGGTGTGCGAAACGGGAAGCCACTGCAGGTGTCAGTGGAGAAGTGTGGAGGTGTACAGGGAGATTACCTGTGGTGAGACTGCCGGGCCAGGTGACGTGCCCTGAGGAGACATGGTGAGCGCTCGGGGTGCCCGGCCAGTGACGGCCGTTATAAAGCCGAGGGCCAGGGGCGCGCTCACGCCACCGTCATGGGCGGGCATAGTGACGCGACGGGGGGCGGGCAGCCAGGAACATCGTGCGGCCCCCTCCCAGCCCCGCAGCGTCAAGGCCCTGGTTGGTAAATCACCAAAAAGCTCCGCCTGCGGCAGCCGGAGGCGCCAGAGGCGGGACGTGGGAGTCATGACGTCGATGCGTCGAGCCCAGGGCCCGCCCCCGTCAGTGATGGGATGGGTGGCGGGTCGTGGACTGGGTGCATCGCAACCCCGGGAGAAGACCAGATGGGTCCCGACACCAACTGCATCAGGAGAGTGGTAGATAGATAATGTGAATATTGAGGAGGTTAAAATGTAAATGCTATGGAAATGAAAAACGAAAAAATAAAAGGAAAAAAAAAAGTAAACAAAATAAACAGGCCTTATGAAGGCTAATAATCTCTGCCCTGATTAAAAGCAGTGGTTGGCAGAGATAGTAACATGATAGCCACAGAATCTTGCAATGAATATAATCATTAAGCAAGAGAGTGTGGAGATAATAAGCAATAGCCCTGAATAAATATAAGGTATGACTAAGGGGAAAACAGAAAATGAAAAAGTGAGAAATGGGAGACAAGTTATGAGGGTAAAAGGATGAATAAAAAACAAAAACAAAGAACAGCTTTAGCCCTGAATTGAATCAGTTTATATTGTCTGACTAAAGGGAAAACAAGTAAACCCAATAAATAAAAAAAAAAAAAAAAAAAAAAGAAAAGTAAAGAAAAACAAAAAATAAAAAACAAAAAAGAACAACTTTAGCCCTGAATTAAATCAGTATTTGCCTGACTAAAGGGAGAACAATGACGACACAGATTTTCAGCCCTGAATTAAATCAGTATTAATTTAGCTAAAAAGGGAAATGACTGAAACAAAGGAAACATATTAGATATACTAACGGTATCAATAGCTGTGTTAGTGTAACTCTTGCACTGAAGTAAGTCAGTAGGCAAGAGGGGGACCATGGGTCTCTATAACATGAAAGATACCAAGGAGAAGAGGAAGACGAAAAAACAAAACAAAAATGAGGGACAAATAATAAGACAGTGTTAAGAATAAAGAATAAGAAATGGGTAGATGTGGGATAAGGAAAATATATGGGGTTGGAAGGTATGAACTGGATAGGTGGATTGTCAGGTCACAGGGAACAGGTGTCTGCCACCCTGGTAGTTATATGTCAAAATTGGGGTTGTGACCTGTCCACTTATTTTTGTGTGAATGCACCAACATGCCTCCATCCCATAGGTACAGAAAAAAAATGGAAAATGGAGGCGGGACTTTGTGTGAGGCATGTTGGTGAATATGTCCACATTACAAAAAATGTTATAATGGGATGTCTAAAGTAGATCCTGTATAGAGTGATGATACCCACAAAGTATATTGCAAGAAAATGGTATATAGTTTAATACAAAAAGATCATAAAACCAAATACATAATAAAAGAAATACATTTGGGCTACAATGAAGCATGTTGACATACGTAGGTTTACAGACATGGTTCGAATAATGATTATACATGTACAGAACATGATAAAATGGTGTAATACATGGTACACTGGATAGATGTATGCATCAATAGATGTTAACTCTACGCGTTTCTTGGCTTGAAACCAATCGTCAGGAGTCTGATGCAGTGTAGCTGCATTGAAAAAATAACTATGTGTCAGTAGAAGTATGGGGAAAATGGACTCATAAAAATGCAAATTAATTTTGATATAGTCACAGAGGATGCATGGGTGAATGATAACCCATACATTCTGGTGCAATGTTGGTCCGGGTGCACTGAATCTCCCCCGGGGTTGAGGCAGAAAGCACGCTCCAAAAGACCGTCGGCCCCGACCGACAGAGTGGCCGGAGCGCCTACAAGGGCCACCAAGCGGGGACAGATGACGAGGCCCAGGGAATGGGAAAAACGCTGGGAAAGAAAAGAAGAGATGTGAATGTGAGTGACTTGAGTGAAAGATAAGGAGTTAAAGAAAAAACAAGGGATAGGGCCCAGGATGTGCATAAGTGTAAATATGTGAAATGACCCATCACCAAGGGAAGAGGTGAGTGAGACGAGATGTGGGTGTGCGAAACGGGAAGCCACTGCAGGTGTCAGTGGAGAAGTGTGGAGGTGTACAGGGAGATTACCTGTGGTGAGACTGCCGGGCCAGGTGACGTGCCCTGAGGAGACATGGTGAGCTCTCGGGGTGCCCTGCCAGTGACGGCCGTTATAAAGCCGAGGGCCAGGGGCGCGCTCACGCCACCATCATGGGCAGGCATAGTGACGTGACGGGGGGCGGGCAGCCAGGAACATCGTGCGGCCCCCTCCCAGCCCCGCAGCGTCAAGGCCCTGGTTGGTAAATCACCAAAAAGCTCCGCCTGCGGCAGCCGGAGGCGCCAGGGGCGGGACGTGGGAGTCATGACGTCGATGCGTCGAGGCCAGGGCCCGCCCCCGTCAGTGATGGGACGGGTGGCGGGTCGTGGACTGGGCGCATCGCAACCCCGGGAGAAGACCAGATGGGTCCCGGCACCAACTGCATCAGGAGAGTGGTAGATAGATAATGTGAATATTGAGGAGGTTAAAGTGTAAATGCTATGGAAATGAAAAATGAAAAATAAAAGGAAAAAACAAAGTAAACAAAATAAACAGGCCTTATGAAGGCTAATAATCTCTGCCCTGATTAAAAGCAGTGGTTGGCAGAGATAGTAACATGATAGCCACAGAATCTTGCAATGAATATAATCATTAAGCAAGAGAGTGTGCCTCAACCCCGGGGGAGATTCAGTGCACCCGGACCAACATTGCACCAGAATGTATGGGTTATCATTCACCCATGCATCCTCTGTGAGTATATCAAAATTAATTTGCATTTTTATGAGTCCATTTTCCCCATACTTCTACTGACACATAGTTATTTTTTCAATGCAGCTACACTGCATCAGACTCCTGACGATTGGTTTCAAGCCAAGAAACGCGTAGAGTTAACATCTATTGATGCATACATCTATCCAGTGTACCATGTATTACACCATTTTATCATGTTCTGTACATGTATAATCATTATTCGAACCATGTCTGTAAACCTACGTATGTCAACATGCTTCATTGTAGCCCAAATGTATTTCTTTTATTATGTATTTGGTTTTATGATCTTTTTGTATTAAACTATATACCATTTTCTTGCAATATACTTTGTGGGTATCATCACTCTATACAGGATCTACTTTAGACATCCCATTATAACATTTTTTGTAATGTGGACATATTCACCAACATGCCTCACACAAAGTCCCGCCTCCATTTTCCATTTTTTTTCTCTTGAGGACATGTTAAAGAGGATTTTATTGAATGTTTTTCCTGATTCCAGTAGGTTATATTGTGGTGGAAAACATTGTTTTGAGTCTTCTGTTGGTCAAGAGAGGAGCATTGGCGAAGACGTCCGCCTAAGTGAGGCATTTTGGAATTTTTTTAGTCCTAGCCTCCACATCCCATCGGCAGCATCTGCATCACATGGTGGACAATTACCTTGGGGTCAAAACAGAGATGGAGAGCTTTCCAGCTGATGATCCTCTGACTTACTGGGTCATGAGTATAGACCACTGGCCAGAACTTGCCCAGTATGCTATTGAGTTGTTGGGCTGCCCTGCATCCAGCATGCTTTCAGAATGGGCATTCAGTGCTGTAGGAGGTTTCGTTAATGATCATAGAACGTGTCTGTCCACAGACTCCATGGACCGCTTGACTTTTATAAAAAATGAATCAGTCCTGGATTACCAGCTATGAAGCCCCTGATGCCGATGTCACTGATTAAGTCTTTTTGGGATGTGGAATCTCTGCAGGACGAGGGTGTTCAATCATTTCATCTGGAAGAATGTTTTTGGTATAGGTTTCATGGGCATAATTAACACCCAAAGACCAATTTTTCTGCACCTATTTGACAGGTGAATATCATTGCAATTTTTTACAGCAAGGCCAATTCTTGCTTTCATCAAGAGTACCTCTATAGGGTTACGGTGGGAAGCCACCACTGACACCCAAAGACCAATTTTTCTGCACCCGATACTTCTATCCAAGGTCAAAGTGACACCACAATGTATCCAAAAAATCTCTAATCTTGTTCCCAGTGCATAACATTGTGGCGTCATCATACACACTGGCTCCCCAGCTGTTGCTGAGCAACATAAAAGCAGCTTGCAGGGAAAATGTCAATTTTTTTATTTGGCTTTATAAATGCAATTATTGCTGCAGCAGATTCTAGACATGGTACAGATCTGCCACTTTACAGGTAGACTAAGGGGACCCCCCAGGCATTATATTGGGAGGGATTTTATATTTATTCTTTCACTTTAAAAATCAAAAAATCACTGCTTATTTAAAACTGATTTTTTTTTACAAACTTTTTTTGTTGATACATGTCCCCCAGGGCAGAACCCAGACCCCTATAACCACTGTATGCCCAATTACTTGCATATAAGCCTTCAAAATGGTCACTTTTGACGTTCTGGTCCCATTGACTTTAATGGGGTTCGTTATTCAGGTTCGAACTTTTGCGGTGTTTGGAAGTTCTGGTGCAAACCGAACAGGAATCTGTTCGGCCAATCCCTATCAGCAAACATAATCCGATTACTTAAAAAGTATTAAACATAGAAATTAACTATTCAAGAGGTATATGTCAATGTTTTGAAAGTTTATGAGTGCTAATACAGTACTATTTGAAGAAGTGGAACTTTTTTCTCTAGTTTTGGATAGATTGGGGAAGTATTACAACATTGTCTGTGTCCCTGGTGAAGACAAAAAAGGAAGCAATAGGAAATCTACCCAAAGTATGTAAAGGAACTCACTTTTCAAAGTTACATTACTAGATCAGGTGCCTCCATCAGGGGTTTTCTCTTTTACTCTAGTTTTGGAGACAACTATGACTTTTTACATTTGCCTTCACTTTTTGGCTTGGTAACAGTGGTCATAAGGACAGAGGTGTGACTCATACTCAGTGAACACATAAGAAGCAATAAAAACTTGACAGAGTTTCAAACGCTTATCTACCTAACTCTAAAACTGAATGTTTTGGGTGGAATTCTACTTCAACCACCTCAGCTCCAGAAAGTTTTACCCCTTCATGACCAGGCCACTTTTCGCTATTTAGCACTGCACTACCTTAACTGGTAATTTAAAGTCATGCAACGCTGTACCTAAACAAAATTTATATAATTTTTTCACACAAACAGAGCTTTCTTTTGGTGGTATTTGATCACCAGTGGGATTTTCTATTTTCCTGAATAAAAAACAACTGAAAAGTTTGAAAAAAATTATATTTTCTCACTTTGTTTGGTATAAAACAAATCTAATAAAAAAAATAAATAAATAAAATGTCTTCATAAATTTAGGCCAAAATGTATTCTGCTATACGTCTTTGGTAAAAAAAAAAATCCCAATAAGTGTATATTGATTGGTTTGTGTGAGAATTATAGCATCTACGGACTATGGTATATATAGTGGAATTTTTTATTTATTATTTATTTTTACTAGTTATGACAGTAATTAACGAAATATAGTTGGACTGTAATAGTGCAGTGGGCAATCTGACACTAGCTGACGCTGGGTGGGAACTGACACTGACATCACCAGTGACTCTAATACAGTGATCAGTGCTAATACTGTCACTGTATTAATGACACTGACTGGGAAGGAATTACCAACTAGGGCAATCAAATGGCGATTTATTGTGCCTAACAAGAGTTAATGTGTGTAATGTGTGCTGCTGCTTTTGCAGGGATAAAAAACAGAGAGATCTTTCCCTCTGTACAGAGCCCTGTGTTGCTTGTTCCAAGCAGTCGGTTCTAGTCAGTATATCTGTTTTGTAACAGGAGTGTATTTACCTGCCACGTGCTTGAGCTTTCAAGGCCTAGACCAGGGGTATTAAACTGGCGGCCCTCCAGCTGTTACAAAACTACAAGTCCCATCATGCCTCTGCCTGTGGGAGTCATGCTTGTAACTGTCAGCCTTGCAATAACTCATGAGACTTGTAGTTTTGCAACAGCTGGATGGCCGCCACTTTGAGACCCCTGGTGTAAAGCCTAGAGGAAACAAACTGTGACTGTCTCCCAGATATGGAGATGTGCTGAATGATTGAGTAGGGAGTATACAAAACACTTTCCATCCTTCTTTAGAATATGAAGACTGTAATACCATTTATACCCCAATTGCCAAGAAGCCAGAGTCCATCCAGCATAGTCTGTGTTAACCTGTTCACGCCAGCGGTATGCATATATATATATGCATATATATATATATACTCATACCCACTAAGGTATGGGTATATATGCGTACCAGATTGTAAACAAAGCTGTGCCGAGAGCATGCGGTGGCTAACGGAAAGCTCCCGATCTCTATTTGCAATCAGGATCTTTCTGATCATGTGACCACTGTGACTGTGGTCACATGATCGGGTACCTTGCCTTGCTTCCCAGCATCAGAAACCTCTAAAGGTTCCGGGGGTCAGCGTTTAGGGGTTAAGGAGGTATAAAAAGAGACTTGAAGAGAGACTTAGAAAAGATTAAGCACTTTTCCCATTGGGGATGATTTTTTAAAAATTTTGTGCACACATGTTAAAATATGCATTACTGTAGGACCCCCCCAAAAGTATATACTTTCTGAAAGCAAACACCCTGGAGAATAAAATGGTGGAAGTTGCAATTTTCTATGTCACATGTTTTTTGTGCAATTATTTATCAAACGCATATTTTCATATATTGAGTTTGACACACTGTTCTGTGGTAGATACTTAATTCAAAAAAGTGTATATTTAAAAAAAAAAAAGTGCTCTTGTAAGACCGCTGCGCAAATACGGTGTGACAGGAAGTTCCGGGTGAGAGCACAGTGGATGGAACCTATGCGGGTCTTAGACCATTTGTCTATACTTTGAGCAAAGTAAAGATCACAGAGGATTCTTTGGAGAGATTATTGGCACTAAGTGCAAGGCGTTTTGACCCCTTGGGGTCGTATAAAGGAGGTAAGCAGCCATTGCATGCGGTGGTGAAAGCACTCTGGATAAGGAGTTCTTTAGAAGAAGCATCACATTTGTTTTTTTCTATATCACTGAAGAAACTATCATTCATTGTTTATTGGACTTTGTTTCACTTTTTTTCATTTTTAATCAGTTCATATATTGCACTGTTGTTATATTATTGCAGTGCTATAACATTTTTTTCATTTTTATACAGAAAGTATTGCAACAACCGCTATTTTATTCTCTAGGGTGTTAAAAAAAAAATGTATATATAATGTTTGGGGGTTCTAAGTAATTTTTGAGCAAAAAAAAATTATTTTAACTTGTAAACAACAAGTTTGAAAAATAGGCCAAGTCTGAAAGTGGTTAAGTATTGTCAACTAACCTATTTTTTGTCTGACTCATTAGACTTTTCATGTTTGCAACTTTGTTGTTTTAAGTCATGCCAATTTTTTTTTCAGTTTATAGACCATAGTGTTTTAAGTTAGGAATACATACCTTAACTTGTCTGGAACTATAGTTTTAAGTAAAGCCAACTACATTTTTCCAGTTTATAGACCATAGGTTCAAGTAAAGCCAACTAAATTTTTCCAGTTTATAGACCATAGGTTCAAGTAAAGCTAACTCAATTTTTCCAGTTTATATAAAAGTTTAAGTTAGGAACACATATGTTACCTTATTTATTTGAAGTACTTATATAGCACTGTCAATTTACGGAGTGCTTTACATATACATTGTACATTCACTTCAGTCCCTGCCCTCAAGGAGCTTTCAATCTAAGATCCCTAACTCACATTCATGCATACACATAGTAGGGCCAATTTACACAGGAGCCAATTAACCTACCAGCATGTCTTTGGAGTGTGGGAGGAAACCCATGCTGGCACAGGGTATTATTATTATACAGTATTTATATAGTGGCAACAGTTTATGCAGTGCTTTACAACATTAGGGCAGACAGTACAATTACAATACAATTCAATACAGGAGGAATCAGAGAGCCCTGCTCATTAGAGCTTACAATCTAGGAGGGAGGGTCAAGTTATACAAAAGGGTAATAGCTGTGGGGATGACCAGTTGTTAGATGGAGGCAGGATAGGCTTCTCTGAAGAGGAAAGTTTTCAGGGATCGCCTAAAAATGGATAAGTTTGGAGACAGTCTGACAGATTGGGGTAGGGAATTCCAGAGGATGGGTGAGGCTCGGTAGAAGTCCTGGAGGCGGATATGGGAGGAGGTGATGTGGGAGCTAGAGAGCAGGAGGTCTTGGGAGGAATGAAGAGGGTGATTAGGTTGGTATTTTGAGACTAGGCTAGTGATGTAGCTTGGGGCAGATTGGCAGAGAGGGGTAGCAGACACTGAGTGGTTTGTAAGGTGGATGAGTCTGGCAGCAGCATTCATGATGGACTGAAGGTGGAATAGTCTATTTAAAGGTAAGCCAATGAGGAGGGAGTTGCAGTATTCAAGGTGAGAGATAACCAGGGATTGAATCAGGAGCTTTGTGGTTTCATTGGTTAGAAAGGGACATATTTTAGAGATGTTGTGGAGGTTGAGGTGGCAAGCTTTGGAGAGTGATTGGATGTGGGGCCGAAAGGAGATTTCAGAGTCCATAATAACACCTAGCATGCTGACATGTGGGGATGGGTGGATGGTTGTGCCATTGGTCTTGACAGATAAGTCAGGGGAAGAGGCACATGGGGGAGGAAATATTACAAATTCGGCTTTGTTCAAGTTGAGTTTGAGGAAGTAGTGTGACATCCATACAGATATGTCTGTTAGTAAGTTACTGATGCATGAGGAGACTGATAGAGTGAGTTGAGGGGTGGAGAGATAGATTTGTGTGTCATCAGCGTAGAAATTATATAGAAAGCCGTGAGAGGCTATCAGCTGACCCAGGGAAGAGGTGTAGATTGAAAATAAAAGAGGTCCAAGAACAGAACCTTGGGGGACCCCGACAGAGAAGGGAAGAGGAGTGGAGGAAGTAGAATTGTAAGTGACACTGAAGGTGCATTGGGATAGGTAAGATGAGAGCCACTGAAGAGCACAGTCACAGAGACCGAGGGAGTAAAGTTTTTTGAGGAGGAGGGGGTGGTCAACCGTGTCCAAGGCAGCTGAAAGGTCCAGAAGTAGGAGTACAGAATAGTGTCTGCTGGTTTTTGCAGTTAGTAGGTCATTTGTGAGTTTTAAAAGAGCAGTTTCTGTGGAGTGTTGAGGGCGAAATCCAGATTGAAGGGGATCAAGAAGGTTATTCTTAATGAGGTGGTAACTCAGTTGGTTGTAAACCAGGCGTTCAAGGAGTTTAGAGTAAAAGGGGAGCAAGGAGATAGGGTGTAGGTTGTTAAGATTGGTAGGGTCCAAGGATGGCTTTTTAGGTATGGGGGTGAGCATGTTTTAGAGCATTGGGGAAGATGCCAGAGGTGAGGGAGAGATTGAAGATGTGGGTTAGAGAGTGTAGGATAGAGTCAGAGGGTGACCGTAGTATTTGAGAGGGAATAGGGGTCCAGGGGACAGGTGGTTAAGTGGGAGATAGAAGGGAGTTTAGCAACTTTGTCTGTAGTAGCAGATTTGAATAAGGGGAGTATCAGTTGAACATGGTAGAATATGCAAACTGCATGTGTTGTGGTTGGGATTCGGGATTCGAACCAGTGACCCTTTTGCTGCTAGGCAAAAGTGCTGACCACTACACCACTACACCACTACACCACTGTGCTGCCCTATTACTTAGCTACTTAGTTATTTTGTTTTAGGCAATATCAACTTGTAACTTACTACATTTTTTTAAGTTGGTAAAACTTATTTTCCAAATGTATTTGATATGTTTGAAGGTTTTTATATAAAAATAATACAATAATATGTTTTTTTAAAAAAAGGAATAGTCTCATGAAGCAGGCTTTCAAAACAAACTAAAATTTATTATTTATAAAGTGTTACAAATTTAATATTATTAAAGCATCAAATGTAAATTTAAACATTAAAAAAAATGACTCTTTCTCAGCTAACAAATCAAACTGAAATACATACATGTATATACAGTATATCTGTAAAAAACATATTTTGAAAAACATTTTTTATTTTTATTTTTACTTTCTGCTATAATACATATCCCAAAAAAAATATATAAAAATGTATTCATTGGTTTAGGCCGATATATATTGTTCTACAAACTTCTGGTAAAAAAAAAAATTGCAAAAAGTGTGTATTGATTCATTTGTGCAAAAGTTATGTCTAAAAACTATGGGATAGATTTAGAGACTTTTATAATTTTTTTTTATTGTTTTTATTGGTAATGGCAGCGATCTGCGATTTTTAGAGGGACTGCAACATTGCCGCTGACAAATCTAACCCCAAATGACACTTTTTGGGGGACCAGTGACATTATTACATTGATCAGTGCTATATAAAATGCACTGATCAATGTATAAATGACACTGGTAGGGAATGGGGTTAACACTAGGGGGCGATCAAGGGGTTAAGTGTGTTCCCTGGGTGTGTTCTAACTGTAGGGGCAAGGGCTACCAGGGACATGACAGAGATCACAATTCCCGATCACTGAGAACAGAAGATCTCTGACATGGCATCTGGCAGAACGGGGAATCACCTTGTTTACATAGGCAGTTTCCCGTTTTCCTGCCTCTCTACACCGCCATCGTGGGTCACCACTGGACATTGAGTACGCCGGACCTGCGGGAAAACGCAGTGGGCATGCACCCGTTATGTTCTGTGCCGCTATGTTCTGTGCAAAGTCCGACATATCTACAGCAGTATGCGCTGGAGAGTTGACCTGCCACAGTATAATGACGGTGGCTGGTCAGAAAACGGTTAAAGTGTGAATTTTTGAAGATAGATTCCCTACATCTAGCTCTAGAAAGATCTTCTGAAAAACTTCCAAGGTATAGTTTAGGTTTTCAGGTAGCTCAAGTTAAAAGCATAAATGAGTCCCAAAATCATTCTTTCTGATACAAAATGAGAGTGCTATATGAAAAAAGTACACTATACCAATATGCTTGTTTTTCCTGACAATGCAACATTAATATGGTATATTTGTTTTTGAAATGTAATAACATAGTGCAAAGTGGGCGGGGCTTTAGGTTACATAATCTAGCGTTGAATGTCCAATATCTCAAAAACGGAACAAAGTTTGTTTTTGCGGTACAAAGCACAAACGCAGCACAAACAAATTGCATAATTATTTTTAAAATGTAATAACATGTGGTGCAAAGTGGAAGAGGTTTCATCAACTATAATATGCAATATCTATAAAACCAAACCAGCACATATGTTCCTTTTTGCAGCACAAATCCGCACAGATGCAGTGCTAACGAATGCTACTTTTTTAAAAATTTGAATAACATAGGGTGCAAAGTGGGCGGGGCTTGATGTTACATAATCTGAATTTGAATTCTGATATCTCAAAAATCGAACTGGCTGGAACAATCATTTTTGTGGCACAAATAGTTATTAAGCTTAACAGCTGACGGTCCCTCACCCTGCATCTTGGTTGCGTTCTGCCACATGCAGGAAGCGCAAACTTTGCTTGCGCACAAGTGAGTTGTCCCAATAGGTATATACAACTGACGTATGTCCTTTTCTTATTAATATATTAATATGCAAATAAAGCAAACATTTTGAATGGTATGTTAAGCAAGATTTAAAACATGTGAACGATAATTTGTTCAATGTTCACTCACATCTTTCAATGACATTGCATGGCTTTGTAGTGACTTGGAAAAATTCTTGTCACTGGTGGCGCTCTTTTGTCCTGATGGGCCTTAAATGTATGGGAGCTGCCTTGTGCAGGCTTTCAAAGTTCCAAAAGACATCAAACTCTTTAAAATATGCAGCATCAAAACTAATGCAGTTGCATGTTTGGCAAACATATACGTCCCACAATTACAGTCAAATGAAAGGATAATTTTTTTAAGTAAATGTAACTCAATTAGAATATGGAAATGCACATACCTTAAAAGTTTTGTCTAGATTACTCAATATTATACATTATTTTTGTAAGTGTAAAAGGTGTGTTTTAAGAACTAAATAAAATTAAGTACGTACTTAAAATATCAAAGTAAATTAATTAACATTTATTTTTATGTTGAAAATTATAACATTTTTATGTTAAAATTTCAAGCCAACAGAATCATTTTTGTCAGTGTAGATTAATTTACCCTGAGGCTCAAGATCTCCTCAATAGTGTTGGGTGAGCAGTTCAGCCCAAGCGTACGTTTGGCCTGAACATTGCTCGTTCGGCAAACACCCAAATTTGCAGGTAGCTTGGTGGCATGTTCACCCGCCGAGCACCCCACAGTGCATTCTAAGCCCTGATTGGCTAAAGCAATGCACCTGACTGGTCAGGTTCAAGCTTTGTCAGATCAGGGCACACTGGCTGGCTGGTTGTTAAGAAGTGTGCCAGGAAGCTGGCCGCTGTGTCCTTCACAACCGATGAGTCATCAGCTGTCAATGGGCTTCCCCGCTGAAAGCTCAAAGAAAAAACCCATTGCCAGCAATACAAAAATATGAAAAAAACAGTGTGGGGGTCCCCCCCTAATACAAATCAGGCCCTTCTGGTATGGATTTTAAGGGAAATCCCATGCCACAATAAAAAAAAATTGGCATAGGGTCCCCCACAACCATACCAAACCCGTATCTGAGCATGCAGCCTGGCACTTCTGGGCGGTGGTTGTGGGGGTCTGCGGGCAGGGGACTTATCAGAATCTAGAAGCCCCACTTAACAAGGGGGCCCCCAGATCCCAGCCCCCTCCCCTATGTAAATGAGTATGTGGTACATTCACCAGAAAAAGAAGTGTCAAAAAGTAATAAAATCACACACAATTTAAATTTAAAAAAAACAATGCCCTCTGATGTAGATCCATTGTCAATCACAACGCCCGCCTGGACCTGAAAAAAAAAGTTCCGCCCATGACAAAGGCTAACGCTGACTGCCTGCTCCGCTGTTTGACAGTTTTTAAATAGGTAAGGGGCGGGGCCAACTGGTGATGTCACCTAGTGGCACCGCTCCATGTCACGTCACTGACTTAGCATGCACGGATCGGTGATGTCACATGGGGCGGTGCCACCAGGTGACTTCACTAGGTGGCTCCGCCCCTTACCTATTTAAGAACTACCGGATGGTGGAACAGGCAGTCGGCGGTTAGTCTTCATCGCAGGCAAAGTTTTTTCGAGTTGGGTGGTGTGGCGGGCATTGTTATCGGTGATGGATCTACATTGGGGGACATTGTTTTTTATTTTTAATAAGGAAGAACTGTGCATTTGTTTTTATTTATTTTTGACACTTTTTTGGTGAATAAGTAATTTTTTTTACATTTTTGTTTTGCCGGCAATGGCTTGTAGCCGGGAAGATCAAATAAAATGCCTTTTTTTATATAAATATCAGTTTTGCTGCAGCAGGTTCTATACACGATACAGATGCACAACTTTACAGGCAGATTAAGGGGACCAGCCAGGCACTATATTTAAAATATTTTTTATTTTTATTGTTTCACCTTAAGCATCATTAAAATTACTGCTCCTTCAAAACAATCTTTAAAAAAAAATGTTTTGCATTGATACATGTCCCCCAGGGCAGTGCCTGGGCCCCGCTACCCTTTTTATGACCAATAAGCCTTCAACATGGGGGCTTTTGATTTTTCAAGTTTGGGTTTTATAGACTTTATTAGAGTTCATGGCTTGCGTCCAAACTTTTTCCAGTGTTCTGGTGTTAACTGAACCAGGGGTGTTTGGCCCATCACTACCCCCCAAACTGATGCAGCATGTGCATTATATTAGGCAAAGTCATCAAAGGGGAGGTGAAAAATAACAGCAAATCATCTGCAAACAATGTACATTTATGAATTTTTGATCCATACTGTACTCTTCTGATATCAGGGCTATTCCTAAGTGCTATGGCAAGCATCTTGATCACAACGTGAAATATAAGCGGGGACAGCGGACACCCCTTTTGAGTCCCTCTAGCAATTGAAATAGGTTCAGATTGATGTCCCTGCAATTTTACTCAGGGCTGTGGGAGCAGAATACAAAGAGCTAAGGACACACAAACACCAGTCCAATCCCTGGGCCTATAAAATAGTGATTTTGAACACTGAATCAAGGGCCTTCTGCAAGTGAGTAGAGAGCAGGAGGTCTTCCTAAACCTGCCCCCCATGTCATCGGAAGTGCAAAGGGGAGATGAGGTCAACCACCCTTCTAATTTGGTCAGGACCCTGTTTTCCTGGCACAAACCCACCTGATCCTTAGGAATGTAGAGCTTAATAAAAGAGGAAAATCTGTTAGCCATAACTTGAAAATCTGTTAGCCATAACTTTGGTCAGAAATTTAAGATCATTAATAGGGATGGGTGAACGGTTTGGCCCAAGCATGAATTTGGGCCAAACATTTGCTTGTTCGGCCCGACAAACACCCTGCTATGCACTGAGCACTGCGCAGTGCATTCTGCTTTGCCCAATCAGGGCACAGTGTAAGCTGTTTTTTAAGGAGTGGGGCCTGAAAGCCGGCCGTATCGTTCTTAACAACCGATGAGTCATCAGCTGTTAAGGGGTTTCCCCTGCACAGCTAAATAAAAAAACAAGTGCGGGTAAAAAAAGAACAAAAATGGCATGGGGTAAGGGGAACCCTACGCCAACATTTTTTAAAAAAATAGCGTGGGGTCCCCCCAAAATCCATACCAGACCCTTATCTGAGCATGCAGCCCTGCAGGTCAGGAAAGAGGAGGGGATGAGCAATTGCTCTCCCTCCTTGCCCTCCACCCCAAAGCACCTTGTCCCCAAGTTGATGGGGAGAGGGGCCTCTTCCCAACAACCCTGGGCTGTGGTTGTCGGGATCTGCAGGCGGGGGGCTTATTAAAATCTGGAAGCCCCCTTTAAAAAAGGGGCCCCCAGATCCCGTCCCTCCTTTATGAATGGGAATCGGGTACATCATACCCCTACCCATTCACCAAAAAGTGTCAAAAAGCAAAAACCACAAGAAACATTTTGTGACAAGTCTTTATTAAAAAAAAATATAGTGTTCCTCGATGTAAATCCATTGTCAATCACAACACCTGCCGGACCCAAAAAAAAAGATGTCACATCAGAAGGAGCGGTGCCACTTGGTGACGTAGCCGGGTGACCCCGCCCCTTGCCTATATAAGAACTGTCAAAGCGCAGAACGAGCAGATGCAAAAGGCCTCCCAGGAGGTCCTTATGTTCCAACACCAGAGTGTAGCCACTACCTGGGTTTTAGGAGTATTGGGCGAAAAAAAAATGGTTAGTGTTTATGAAGGAAACTAGGGTTATAGGAGTCTAGGAAATGAGTCTCCTGGAGAACGAGGATATTAGTTTGCAAGGTATGATAATTTTGAGATGCTTTCCAGCATTTTATAGGGGAATTTATGCCCTGCACATTGTAGGAGATAACTTGACACAGAGGGGTTGTTAGATTAGCCACCCTAAGACAAAGAATCAGGCACTTTCCAAGCCTTGGACCAAAAAGCAAGACCATTTTTCATAAGCCACTCCCAAGGACTGGAGAATCATAGAAAAAGAGAGAAATACCCTGGATTGAGGAAAAACAGAAAAAGATAAGAGAGACAGGAACAAATAAAACATATATAAAACATATCACTCTACTGCATACACCATGAAAATAACAGGTGGACAACTTTAGCCAAAGCCCAAAAACATCTGTGCGCCTGGGGTTAGCAAGACATCCAGAGCTGGCACCAACCAGCCAATCCAACATTAAAGAAATATTGCATATTCAAAAATCACAGGTACTTATAATAAAAGGCACAATGACTACCTGGGAACCCAAAGGGTCAAGCCCTCTCTCCCACTTGCCCAAGCCATCAAAATCAAAAAAGAAAAAAAACAAGCAAGGTTCAGACTCAAAGTAAGATTTACTCTGCCACGGGGGGCGTGACCGGAAGGCGACCTAGATGGACGCTTGAATCGCCTGCTCTCTCTCAGCCCGCAGCTAAAGGCTCATTTGGGGACGCTACACCACAGCTACATGGGCAGATCTAAGGCTCCCCGACCCGCTAAAGCCCAGGGATCATCACAGCCACCACCCGGCTTGTCGTCGGACCTCCGGTCCTTCTTCCCACAGACAGACGGTCCGTCTGGCGGCACGGACAATATGGCGCCGGAGGCCTCGGCAGCCCACTCCGGGCTCTCCTTACAGCTCTCCTAGCTGGACCTGAACATACACCGAGTCCCGGAAAGCACACCGCCGACCCTGCAACACGCCACAGGCATCTCCTCTCCTTTGGGAACGGTGAGTTCGCCTTGCTCTGTCCGTCCCGGGACCCCACCACGTGACTCTCCAGCCGCCATATTTGGCCCCCCTCCCTCCCTCTACACTCAATGTTCGGAGGCCTTCCCGCGCCTGCTGCGGACAGCCTCAGATTCCTGCTTGCCGGGGGATGCTCTGGGATCCCCGTCATTCTCTGATGTGTCAGCAGACTTTCCGGCCATGCCCGGCCCGAGATTCCCGGCCTCCAATACCCCACCTGGACCTGATGATCCTGCAGCGGCCTTCAGAGCCCTCATGCCTGGCTCACCCCCACCTAAGGCGCAGAGACTTTCGTTCTCCCAAGCACTGAACACCCCTAAAGAACAGGCTGTACACCCTGCCAACTCAGGCCGCAAAGACTCAACATCTGTCCCCCAACGTTATGCTCTGGAAGAGGAGGAGACCCCCATATGTACCCAGGGGCAGCCCTGGGGAAACATATGGACTACATCCCCAAAATCCATATCCGCCACGCGGGATGAAGCTGCACCACAATCACAACAGCAGCAACCATCTCACCAACGACTACTGCAGCAATATCTGCCACCAGCCCCACATCACCCACTTCCTAATGAGTGGTACTCCTATTTACAGGTGATGCCCACCAAAGATGACTTTAAACAGTTGATCGCAGATGTGAAATCTACCTGTCGCTCAGAAATACAGATACTGCAAACGGGCCTTAAACACCTAGCTGACAGGGTGGAAATGGCCGAAGAGGAAATTCAAGAGACTAAATTAGCAGTCCATAGGACTCAACTTCAAGGAGCAGATCACCGCACCCAGCTAAGGGAAATGCAACGCCACCTTGAGGACTTGGACAATAGGGGGCGCAGAAATAATATTCGAGTGCGAGGAGTTCCGGAGACGGACGGTCCGGAGGACATTCACAACAAATTACAACATATATTTAACAATCTCCTTGGGGAACCCCTAACCAATCGTATTGACATGGATAGAGCCCACCGGGCTCTCCGCCCCAAGAATCTCACCTCTAAACCAATGGACATTATTTGCAGAATAAGCTCATACCCCTTAAAGGAGGACATTATGCGTCAATCTCGTTTAACGCGTAAAGTACTTTCCAGGATGCACAGCTGCAACTGTTTCCAGATCTCTCATGGATAACCCTACAGAAGCGCAGACTCCTGCAACCTCTTCTATGTATCCTTCAAGAAGAAAGTATCCCCTATCGGTGGGGATTCCCCTTTACCCTTACAGCCAAGAACCAAGGCAAATCTGCTGTTCTACGCTATCCAGAAGATCTAATAAATTTCTGTGACGTTTTGGGGATTAGTCCCCCTCAACTCCCGGATTGGGACTTAGTAACTATCCCACCCCCACCGCCTACTGTATGGCAGAAGGTTCCCTCCTCTAATCGCACACGGAAGGATGGTACCCCTCGCAAAAGTTCCAAATCCAGAAATGGCTGAAATGGACTCACAATTTTTTCTTGGATCCTTTATCGTATAGATGCCCAGCCATCTCACTAGGCTGATAGATCTGTCCTGGACACTTTGTTCACTCAGTCCCTAAAATTTTTTATTGCCTTAGTTTTTTTTTTTCTCTAATTTTGCTTTTGTTCTACTTTATGGGCATGTCTCCGTTGAGGCTTGAGAGCGTAGGTGATTTTAGGCTCACCAACCCCTCCCCTAATTAAGTGATGACTATCACAATAGTTTTGATAATATCTTGTTATATGACTAACCTAGGGCTCCCTTGGATCCGCCTGACCTACTCTGCCGGTACGGGGTTGGGCGGATCCTTGGGAAACCGTACTGACCTAGGTCCAACGACCTTTCAAGGTCAGATGAAAAGATTCTTTTGGTTCTGTTTTGTTTTATCTAACACTAACCTTTGTTTCTTCTTTCTAGTTTCTTCTTTTCTCATTGTCTTCTCCCTGCCCCAGAGTGACTCTCTACATGGACCGCAGGATGGGTCCAGATCCCCCACCGGAGGTTGCCCGCTCCCAATCCCAGGATCCAAGGCCGTCGTCTTCAACCCAGGTAATATGAGCTCCCTCCCCCTCCCAACTAGAGACCATGGCTAGGATATTTTTATTAAATGTCCGTGAATTAAATTCCAATAAAAAGAGGCATCTGGCACTGAGGGAATTTAAACAGTCTGGTGCTGACATTATTTTTGTCCAGGAGACACACTTTGACAGGGGGGGCACCTTTGCTTTCGCATCCAGGCAATTCCCACACAGCTACCTTTCCTCAGGACCGCATAAACGAGCAGGGGTGGCCATACTCATTAAGCAGGGATCCCCATTCGTATATGAGAGTCACTATGGTGATCCACACGGTCACTATGTAATTGTCAGGGGTCGGTGGCAGTCCCGAGAGATCACCCTGTGCACTCTGTACACACCCAATGTCAAACAACATAGATTTCTACCTAAAATGTTTACACGCCTTTTTCGCTCGGAACATGGGATCCTGGTGGTGGGGGGAGACTTCAATCTAATCCATTCCGCAAATGCCGACCGCCATGTGGTGGACCCCCGGGCACCAACAGCTCGAGCCCTTAGAGACTCGAAGCTCTTTCGCCAACTACTTAGAAAACATGCTCTCTTTGATGCCTGGAGGGCCCTTCACCCAGGGGATCGGCAGTACACTTTCTACTCAGCTCCCCATAAAACCCACACCAGGATCGACTACTTTTTTGTTAATAATTCTACTCTTAGAATAGTTCATGAAGCCAAGGTGTTTCCGATCTCTTGGTCTGACCACGCCCCGATTACACTCACACTAGACGTAGAATCCCCCAACCCTAGGCCCTACAACTGGAGACTAAACACTTTTCTCCTTCAACATCCTCGGTCAACCACGGAATTAACCTCTTCCCTGAAATTTTATTTTAAAGAAAACAACACCCCTGACATATCTTCCGCCACGTTATGGGAAGCCCATAAGGCGGTCATCAGGGGTAAATGCATAGCCCTATCATCGGCCATGAAAAAAGATGCACTAGCCACAAAATACCGAACTGAGAAAGAACTAAAGGTCCTAGAGACACAGCTCCAAACATCCCCTACTGTACCCCTTCTCAGGAAGGTTATTAGGCTACGGGCGACCCTGAGGGATTTTGCACTGGGACAAGTGGAAAAAGCCCTGCTTCGATTAAAACAGGTGTATTGCGATAGGGGAAACAAAGCACATTCTTTACTGGCAAAAAAGCTTCGGGAGGACTCCCTTAACTCAACACCCCATCAAATTAAGGATAAAAAAGGTTGTTTGCTATCCCACCCTAAAGATATTGCACATGCTTTTGCAGACTTCTATACCGATCTCTATAACAATCCAGACATCCCAAAAAATCCCCCCGCCCCAGAGATCTCACTTAGATTGCATCGTTATCTAGAACAAAGTGGTGTCACCCGCTTACAAACTACAGACTTAGAGGCCCTAAATGCACCTATTACAGAGGAAGAAATAGAGCTTACGATCAAATCACTACCATCCCGTAAATCACCAGGCCCTGACGGCCTACCATACGAATACTATAAGACTTTCCTCCCTCTCCTACTCCCATATATGAGCAGACTTTTTAACGCCTTTCTCCAGGACACTCCGGTCCCAACTGACATGCAGATATCAATCATTACCTTGATTCCCAAATGGGACAAAGACCCCGTAATATGTGCTAATTATCGACCCATTGCCCTTCTAAATTCCGACTTAAAAATATTCACGAAACTACTCTCAATCTGCCTGAATGTAGTCCTCCCCTCTCTCATACACAAAGACCAGGTGGGTTTTGTACCGCTTAGACAAGCAGGGGATAACACAAGGAGGGTGATTGACCTAGTGGATGTGGCGAACAGGGAGGATTCGACGTCCTTGCTACTTAGCCTGAACGCCGAAAAAGCCTTTGACTGTTTAGGATGGCCCTTTCTGTTCGCCACCCAGCATATAGGGTTGAAGGGCCCCTTCTTACGAGCGGTGCAACACCTGTACTCTAACCCCACTGCCCAGGTCAGAACTCCTTTTGCCTCCTCTGCCCCGCTCTCAATAAACAACGGTACACGGCAGGGGTGCCCTATTTCTTCCCTGCTGTTTGCGCTATGTGTGGAACCTCTAGCAGCCCACATCCGAGGTAATCCGGATATCCACGGGATATCAGTCTGAGGTAGGGAGTTTAAAATTTCATTATTTGCTGATGATATCATTATGACCCTGACACAACCTAGAATATCCCTCCCGAATCTCCATGCCGAGCCAGATAAATATGGGGCCCTATCGGGCTATAAAATTAATGCATCCATATCAGAAGCCCTCCCAATAAATATCCCTGAATCAGAAATCATACACTTACAGGCCAACTTCCCATATCACTGGAAAACTATATCTCTAAAATATCTGGGAATCCGCATTACTCCAACATTCGCTACTCTTTACCAGGAAAATTTCCCCCCCTTATTTCGTTCTATCAGAGCCATGCTCCTCAGATGGAAAAAACACCACCTCTCCCTTCTAGGGCAGATAGCGTCCATTAAAATGACGATCCTCCCAAAGCTACTCTATCTATTTCAAACATTACCCATTTCAGTTCCATACAAACATCTAAGAAAACTTCAAATAGATCTACTTAAATTTGTCTGGAATCATAAAAGGCATAGAATCCCCCAATCAGTCCTTATGGCAGCTCGGTCTGATGGTGGCCTCGCATTACCGAATCTAATTAAATATTACCAAGCTACTCAACTCAGAGCTATAATATTGTGGTCCACCCAGTGGTCCTACAATAAGTGGACAGAAATTGAGAAGATCTGGCTGGCCCCGACCCACCCAAATAGCTTGCTGTGGTGTGCGGACGCGGAGATGCCCCCTGAACGTCTATTAGGAGCTATGTCCCAACTCCGTAAGATGTGGAAAGCATTGCGCTCCCCACATGGCCTCTCCTCTGAAAAATCGCTCTTAACCTCCTTTATTTGCAACCCTAAAGTGCCGGATAGCCTCACACACCAAATGTCCTACCCATGGTCCTCGCGGAATTTGTTCCACTTCGGCAACATAATAGACCCTAGAACACGTAGGCTATTGTCCTTCCCCGAACTCCAAACTAAATATGATATACCACGCCAAGCCTTCTATAGCTACCTACAGATCCGCCACTATGCCCTAACCATATCGCCTGACCTACGATTTTCCCCCCTAACACCTTTTGAAAACTTGGTTATGGCAGGTCTGACTCAGAGGGGACTGATCTCTGATATCTACAAAATCCTAAACGCTTACTCAGTGGAGGCGCAAGGTAAGCACCTCTATATGATTAAGTGGGAGAAAGCCCTTAAGGAGGAACTCTCCATGGAACAATGGCGGGCGATATGGTCTCAGGCAGCGAAAAGTTCAATTTGTACATTGTATAAAGAAAACGCATACAAAATAATTTTCTTCTGGAACATGACCCCAGATGTACTCCATGCTATTTACCCTACTAGCTCAGATCGATGCTGGAGATGCTCGGGAGCCAGTTCAGCAGTTACTGACCAATCTCTTGGGAAAATCACTTCCTATGACCCCTAAATTTTTCTTATTAGGCCTATCCCCACTAAAGATTTCAAAAACCAATAAAAAACTAGTGCGCCATATTTTAACGGCCGCACGATGCCTCATAGCATTGAATTGGAAAAAGAACCCCCCCCTACCCCTGAGGCATTGTATGCAAGGATTAAAGATGTGGAATCGATGGAGAAGATGACGGCCAGGATGCAGGACAGATTAGAAGCCCATGATAAGGTCTGGGAGCTGTGGCGCCTCCGGGAGGACTCTTTATAAACGGATCATTGACTCACTCAGGTGACTTTACTTCTCCTCTTTCCTTATTTCTTTTTATTTCTTTCTCTTTTCTCTCGTTCTTATTACATAAGTTATTTTTGTTATCAGATATGAGAGGTTTACTCTTAATATGCGATGTTGAAAAGCAGTTGCAACCATGTTAGCTAAGAACCATAACTCTCTTGCAATACATTAAGGAAAATATTACATATATGTGTATCTGTTTGTTTAACACCATGTATCGCACTTTTCTACTACCCTTTCCCGTTGTATTTTATGCAATGTAAACTTTGGTAACAAAATAAAATAAAATGTTATTGAAAAAAAAAGATTTACTCTACCACAAAGCGCTCAAACAAGACTGAAAAAAAAGAGAAAGAGCACAAAAACAAAAACAAAATCTGCATCAGGCAGAGGGCAGAGAGGAATACAAATAGAAAATCAAGGCAGTCAGTGATAAAAAAAAATGATAAACAGGTACATCAAAAACAAGGTAACGAGAAGGCCCACTGTAAATGGGATACTCACAAGGCGAACTAGAGTTAAAAACAAAGAGTCCCAGGGGAACCAATTAGGTCACTACAGAGGACAAGCCAATGGACTAAAAATCAGATCTTCATGGAGGGCGAGAGTTCTTCAAGGAGCAGAAGGGTAATTTCTGCCAAAGCGGAGAAAGTGGAGGTTCCTCATTAGGCATAGTAGAATTCCAATCTGATCGTTGTGAGAAGTGACTATCAGGGGTTTGGGAGATAATACCCAATTACAACAGCAGGTCTTCACCCTCCATAAAGGAAGTAAAGAAATACTTTTTTTATTGTAAGTGTAGTGAAAGCGAAGAGGAAAAGTCCATCTATATTTCAGCTCCTTACGGGACAGTGCCTGAAGAAGAGGTTTCAAGGCCCCCCGCCTTGAATAATGAAGAAGAATAAGTCCACAAAAACTTGAACTTGATATCCTCTGATAGATAGTGCAGCCTATTCCTGGACTTAAATAGCAGAGTGAGTGCAGAGCTACATATGGTATGAAATTGATTGTTATATCAATACGTGATAAAGAATTGAATGATCAATATATTAATAAGCAATAAAATCATTGAAAAATCCTTCCGCGATGGTGGCTTTTCTTTAGGAAAGCTAAAAACCAAGATCATCGATTTTGTTTTTTTAACCAATAAATTTTTATTATTTGATTGCACATAGTACAGAAAAAAGTAAAATCAAGCTTCAGTTACATTGAGAAGAAAATATGAATAGTAATAGTGATAGTGCTAATGAATAGTAAACTATGAATATGCTATAGGAGTAGTACATTGGGTAACTGGGCTACTTATCTAATTTTCGCAGATGACCTCAACCTGAGGTTCAGCCTGTCACCCCTTATGGGTTCACACTGTGAGCAGGCTCTTAATGAAACCAGTTGTAAGTATCCCGCCATAGACCTTGTGAGGGTCTTTGGAGATGAGGTTTGTAGATATCTTTTAAACTATAGTATCATGACCAAACAGTAACTTCTCTCTTAAAACACTGAGGTAAATATATGCAGAATGAACATTAAAGATCTACTGTCATATTTGCCGAGGTTAGAATTACGTAGCCGATCAACTTACACGTAGGATCCACCACCAGATGGTTTATCTAGCTTACACAAAATTTAGTAGGGTATCATATATGTGAGGAGGCATACTTGTAAGATCTCCAGACCTCCCAGTATTTGTGGAAGTCTGGAGCTCTTCGTTCCGTATAGGTAAGTCATTTTTCCATGGTATACTGGGCATTAACTCTGGAGATTACTTCTGCAATAGTTGGGGGTGATTTGGAGCGCCACTCTTTAGCTATAGAGATACGCGCAGCAAATAGAATGTGAATAACTACTTTCCTTGTCAGTGGTGGAAAATTTTCAATGCCGATACTCAGTAAGGTAAAAGCAGGGTTCAAGGTGTAAATCATCTTAGTTACGTGGTGAATAAGGGTGGAGACAGCTACCCAAAAGGGACGTAGTTCTGAACAGTTCCAAAATATATGTAGCAGGCTGCCAGTATTCTGACAGTCTCTCCAGCAGAGAGGTGATATGTTGGGGCTCATTTTGTTTAGTCTGAGAGGTGTAAGATACCATCTGTGTAACAATTTTTGCGCATTCTCCCAATGATCTATACATGCTGAGGTTTTGCTATTGTAATTAATAGCCACATGGCATTGTTGCATAGTAAAGACCTTCTGAAGTTCCTGTTCCCATTTCAGCATGTTGGGTAGCTTAGTTTTCATGTACAGAGGGGTGGAGGATTTGTAAAACAGGGATATCCCTTTGTGTTTATTTGGGTGTTTACTTAGAAGGAAGTCCCGCAGAATTTGGGGGATTTCAAATGAGTCTTTTATGTTGATTGCAGTCTAATGTTTTATTTGATAGGACCTGTAAATATCCATGGCATCCTGCTTTGTTAAGGCAGAGGTGGAGAAGTGTGCACCTCTGACTTTCCAAGATTGGAATGAGAAGTTAGGAATCAAATATTCATATGATGCCAATGGGATGTTTAGTCTGTGCTTAGGAACGTCTGCCAAATGTTGTCCCACCAAGTAAGCCCATGCCTTAGTGGTGGCCTGAATGGTCAAGTATTGTGGTGCATGCAGGTAGCCATGGCCAGTGCAGGTAGGTCGTGACCCGGGGTTATTGCACGCTCTATGTCAGCCCATCTATTGTTGGTTTGACATGAAAACCAGTATCGCATTTGGTCCATAAGTGCAGCATTGTAATATAATTGTGCATTAGGGAGGCCCACCCCACGAAGATGTTTGGGTTTGTATAATTGTGTCAAGGCAATCCTAGGTCTTTTTCCGGCCCAAATGTATTTGTTCAAACACGTTGCTAGTTGGGAAAAGAATTTGTGGGGGACTGGGATGGGTAGAGTTCTGAAATGATATAGTAGCTTAGGTAAAACTTGCATTTGGTATGCAGCAATTCTCCCTATCCAAGTTAGATGTAGTTTACTGTTTTGGTTTAATTCCTCTTCTATTTTCTTTAATAATGGAGGGTAGTTACAGGAGTATATTGTGGGGGAAGTAGATGTTAACTGCACACCAAGGTACGTAATTGAGGGGTGATCCCAGTTGCAAGGGAAAATTTTATGTAGGATGTCTTTCACTCGTTTGGGAATATTGAGTGTCAAAGGGTAGCATTTGTTGGTGTTGATTTTATAATAAAAGACCTGCCCAAATTTGTGTAAAAGAGTTTGAATTGCGGGAATGGAAGATTCTGGTTTAGATATGGTAAGAATGATATCATCAGCAAATAGTCCTATTTTGTGGATTTCAGAACCTACTTTAATACCCTGTATGTAATCGTTGGAGAGATAAACAAAAGAGACCTTGGGATTGTACGGGTGAGGTGGGGAGTGGAAGTAAATTACCTAAGAAGTAAGGAGGGAAGAGGGGGGTTTTTTGGAAGGGATAATATGATTGGTAATACAGGTACCCAGGAGTAATAAAAGATATATATACTTTATTAGAAATATACAAAAGAAATATTTAAAACAGTGAACAGTTCATACAAAATATCTAGACCATATACATGAGTGTTTTGATCAAGGAAAACATGCATATACGTAGTACTTGAGAACCCAACATGTTTCAGGTAAAAAATGCAATTCCTTCTTCAGGGGTTTCCTGTAAGGATATTGTATGATTCGTTCACAGAAATGTGTGCATATCCCAGGCCAGACTGTAACTTGGTAGCTTAACAGATGGTGCTCCAAATCCTAGTCACCACAGCATCAGTTGCGCATTGTGTTTAAATATATATAGCCACATATAGGCTTATATAGTGAAAGCCAAGGGCCAAAGGTTGGATGAAATTTCTGTAGTGATAATACTGGGGGATCTTAGAGCCTCCCGGATGCGTCAAACACGGGAATTCATCAGCGTCCACAAGGAACAGCAAGGAGAGGAAGGGGGGAATGTACAGCCTTAAAGTTGTCAGACTGTTAGAAAGGACATCAACCTCCTCCTAGATGTGCAGTCTAGGTGTGCAGCTCCTTAGATGAAGATGAATAAGAGCGGGGGTGACTTCCAATAACCTATTCGCTAATACCTTGGCGTAAATTTTTAGATCCGAATTGAGTAAAGAAATGGGCCTGAAATTTTGGGGGCTCGAAGTATCCTTTCCTGGTTTGGGCAAAGTAACTATTACAGCTTGAAGCATTTTATGTGGGAAGGAGCCTAAAGAGGCTGCCTTGTTAAAGACATTTGTTAATTTTGGTGCAAGAAGGTCAGAGAATGCCTTGTAATATTCAGCTGAGAAGCCATCTGCTCCTGGGGATTTGTGCATAGGGAGGGATCCTATTACCGCTGCAACTTCTGTACATGTAATTGGGGCATTTAATTTTTGAAGTGTTGTCGCATCCACGGATGGTAGTTGAATTCCTTGTAGAAATTCATCTATTTCTAATCCTGAAGGTTGGTGAGTGAGTGGGTCTACATTGAGGTTATATAGGGATTCATAATAGTCTTTGAAAGTACTGGCTATGTCTTTAGGGTTGTGAAATGTGGTATTGGTGTTGTGATGCTTGATATGTGTGAGATTGGCTCGGGCCTGTCTCTTTTTGAGTTGGGAGGCAAGGCGTTTGCCTGCTCTATTGTTTTGCGAGTAGAAAGAAAGCTTCAGCCTCTTAAAATAAGTATCGTAGTCTGCCCTAAGTTCCTGCCTTAATTCCTCACGGCAAGAAGTAAGGCTTTTCAGTATGTCAGTGGACGTTGTAGCAGGATTTTTATGCAATGCTTCTAGTTCTGCAATCATGTTATGAATCTGTGTCATGCGTTGCGTTTTCTTTTTTTTCTCCCTGGCTGCAATTTGAATAATAGTACCTCTAGTGAATGCTTTGTGAGCACACCAGATCACCGCTGGAGAGCAATTGTCGTTGTCATTGAATTGGAAGTACTCCTTTAGCTTCTCTTCTATTTCATCCCTAATTGAGGGTTGCGACAGAAGGAAGGTGTTATTGCACCATAGTGGTCTATGGGGATGGTCGTTGGTGTTCACAATCTCAATGGTCACCGGCGCATGGTCTGACCATGTCATATTGTGGATCTCAGCTGATGCTACTTTTTGAAGAGTGTACAGATCGGTAAGAAAAAATTCTATTCTAGAGTAGCTATTGTGCACCTTAGAGTAAAATGTGTAATCCCTCTTGGTGGTCCTTAGGCAGCGCCACAAATCAAAAAGCCTTTCTTCATGACATATAGACCCTAAGGAGATCTCCGCCTAATGGCCACCGACGAGGAGTCAAGTTCTTCATTCATAATCATATTAAAGTCTCCACATAATACTAAATTACCCTTCTGCATAGATTTAGCGATCTTAAAGACTTTTCGGACAAACCGCATTGGTCTGATATTGGGAGCATATAAGTTCACCAGCGTGTAAACAATACGGTCCAATTCAGCAACCAGGATAATAAAATGTCCCTGCGGATCAATATGGTCCTGTAACAAAGAAAAGGTTAATGTGCCCTTTATAGCGATCATGACTCCATTTTTCTTGGCAGTGTTATTGGCAGTAAATATATGCGAGAATTTAGCATGTGTGCATTTTGGTGGATTAGCGCTGGAAAAATGTGTCTCTTGCGCACACAAGATGTTGCATTTCTCTTTTAGAGCAGTGTTCCATAAGGCTCTACATTTGTAAGGACTATTCAGGCCTCTCACATTAAAAGACATCAGTTTAAGGTTCATCATGAAGGAAAACAATGCAGCATTGCCATCTAGTGGTAGATCCCAGTAAGAGTGATGTTGCAACCATAGCGCTCAATATGTGTAGATCTTCAGGAGAGATTTTCCATATGATTGGGTACAAACAAAGAACAACCAAAACAGCCCAACATGGGCTTCTTGTCAACTTTGAACAGTCATGCCGCAATTTATGCAGAAAAAAGGTTGCGTGTTACATCACGCAAATGACGTAGGGGGAAAAAAGAACAAGAACGAACAAAATACAAGCAAGGATGTAAGTGGAGAAGAAAATCAAGAGAAAAAAGAATATACGTTATAGCCGAGCATCAGGGGGGATCAATTCTAGATCTGACCCATATGGTCTAGTTGTGAGGCACTGGCAGATCTCTGGACCTGAGACAAAAGACAAAAAGAGACAACAGTAATCCGGTCAACCACATAAGTTTCAGTCATAGGGTAGCCTCTTATTTGTTTTGCTTGTTTTGACGGTGAGTATTGCGCCTATCCTGGAGTGGTTCAGGGTCTGCTGGATCCCCATTCAAGGGGAGAAGGTGCCACTTGTGGAGGAGTTCCAGCCCTTTTTCCAGTGAAGTGATTGCGTGCGATTCGTTATGCATGTCCACCAGAAGCTTAGCTGGGAACCCCCATTTATATAGGATCATGTGATTACGCAGTATTTTGGTTATAGGGATCAGGTTATGTCTAGCTGTTAGAGTTGCCTGTGACAGGTCAGCATAGAGCGTGATTCCGGCAAAGGGATCAGGGAGGGCAGAGTGTTGTCTTGTATAGCGCATAAGCTGGTCTTTTACATGGAAAAAGTGGATTCTGGCTATGACATCCCTGGGGATCTTTTCAGGTAGATAGGATGGTTTTGGCAGCCTGTAAGCTCTTTCTATAATTACATCTGCAGTGCTCAGGGATGGAAGGGCTGACATCATAAGTTTCTGTAAATATGCGGTAAGATCTGCAGGCTTGACAGATTCAGGGACACCCCTAAACTTTACGTTGTTCCTGCGAGCTCTGTCTTCAATGTCCGCCATTTTAAGACGCATGACTCGGAGTTCCTCCTCCACCTCAAAGTGTGCATCCACTAGTTCATTATGTGCCAGCGTGAACTCCTCCATTTTTTTCTCCACATATCCTATCCTGTTACTGACCGCTGCTACTTCCTGCTTAGTGGTGGTCATAAACGCTGCCATGTCATGCTGGAGAGCTCCCCTCAGGGTTAGCAGCATCTCCTTCATGGTGGTGTCTATGATGGGCTGTCCTGATGTGGGGAAGGCATCTAGCTGCTGGCTGTGTGTGGAGGATTCCTCCATTTCCTCCCCTGCTGCATCTGTAGTCTCCTGAGCCTCCCCCTCCTCTCCAAATCTTCTCTTTTGTTTCACTGGGCTGCTGAAGGGGGGGGATGGCAGGGGATTGCTATTAGGTTGTGGCTCACCTGAGGATGGCGATGGATGGCCGAGTGAATAGCTTGTAGATGCTGACGAACGGCTCCCGGCTCCGGAGCCATCTTGGATTTCTCGGCCCGGCGCAGGGGGGAAGAAATCCGTAATTTTTCTCGGTCCATCTCTGTCCTTGCATTTGTGCATGGTCACCGCTGTGTGCCCCTCGGTATCCCAGAGCAGATGGGTCAGTTTTTATGCTCTGTGGGTCTGCTGTGAGCCGCTTAGAACACCCGGTGTGGCAGAGCTCTTCTCTCACACCACCATTAGCTCCGGCCGCCGGCTCCGCCCCCCCAAGATCATCGATTTTAGCTAACGCCTGCTCCAGCTGTTGTTGTAAATACTCAATCTGTCTAGTATGTTATTTGGTACGAAATATAGTAGCATCCACCTTGTTTTCAATAGTATCAATACGAGCATCCAGCTTTTTACAATCAGCTTTAATATCAGAAGTAATTTGTCATGCTGTTTCAGCAAGTACAGCATCAAGGATATCACAGAATTTACCAAACACCAACTGATGATTAATCTCCTCAGGATATGGAGGATTGCTGCCCTGCTTCAGTATAGCTGGGCTGTGAGAAGAGTCCGCTGGCTGAGAGGAAAAAATGTCATCCAAGGTCCGCTCAGTTCAGGGCCGGCACTACCTATTGGAAAGGTTCTGGAAACCCAAATCCGTCTCTGGATTTTGCTCAAATGAGCTCAAATGAGCTCATGCTCAAATGAGTTAAATATAGCCTTTTTCCTGCCCTTGCATGTTTAAAAAAATGGATCTGTAGGTCCTTGTAAAATCCTGAGGGGGAAATTAATTAGAAGTGTTTGTAGTAGATATAAAAAATGTGAAACAATGTTAATCTTTAAAATGCTATTATGACAAAGTCAGGTAAATGCCACTATTTTAATCTTGGCTAGGGAGCTAAAATTTAGCTCCAATACTCATTTAAGGTATGCAAAAATATTAGTACCTAGGTATTTGATAAGTGAAGTTGGCCATTTAAAAGGGAAAATTAATTTTGAAATTGTGTTATACAGGTCTAGTTCATAAAGTAGGACAAGAATAGCAAGAGCAAGGTTTTGCGGATGTCAAAGAGTTAAAAATGCCGAACCTAAGAGCCCATTCACACAGGGGCAACACGACTTCTAGCGCGACTTTGGGAGGCAACTTGGACACGACTTGAGTATGAATCACAGCACGACTTGGGGCAACTTACAACACAACTTGAAGTCGCCTGCAGGACAGGGAACTTTACAAGTGGCCAATCAGAGCTTATCAGCTGTGTGTGAGAAGGAGGGGGCTGGCTGTTTAGTGGTGGAAATTACTTTCTGTTTCCTTTCTGCTTCCTGTAAAGTTGCCTCAGTATGAACAGTGATCAGACTTGGAGGCAACTTCCATTGAAATCAATGGGTACAAGTTGCCTTCAAGTCGGATTGAAGTAGTACAGGAACCTTTTCTGAAGTCGGAGCAACTGCAGTAGTGTGCATTAAGACGGATCCATTCACTTACATTGATTTTTTCACGTAGTGCGACTTGAGGCGACTAGGGGCGACTTGAGGCGACTTGAAGTCGGATCCAAAGTTGCCCCTGTGTGAATGGGCTCTCAAGCCCTCTGAAATCAAAGGGAGCTAAGTCTGTCAAATTAAAAATGCCCATTTTCTGGAATAATAGGCAAGGGGGTATCAAAAATAGCATAGGGGGATGGGCACTGCCGTGTACCAAATGCAAAAGACACCTCCCTCCTTGCTTCTTTTTTTTTTTTTTAAAGAAAAAAAACTGCACAAATGTCCCCCAAAATAAATACCAGACCACAGCAACCGCCTGTTATGTATTTTGTGGGAACTTTGGAGGGATTTGTGTACTTTTTTTTTTGTTTAATAACTTGAAAACCAGACTGTTTAACCCCCCTCCAGTCCAGGCAATTTTTTAATTTTCAGTCATACTATGATTGATAATTACTCAGTAATGCAATTCCATACCCAAATTAATTTTATATATATATATATATATATATATATATATATATATATATATATATATATATATATATATATATTTTTTTTTTTACAGAAAGAGCTTTCTTTTGATGGTATTGAATCACTTTAGAGCCCTTTCACACTGAGCCGCCCATAGCGGCGGCGTTAAAATGCTGCTATTTTTAGCGGCATTTTACTGTCGCATTAGCGGCACATTTTGGGCGCTAGTGGGGCACTTTTACCCCCCGCTAGCGGGCGAGAAAGGGTTAAAACTGCCCGCAATGCGCCGCAATAGCGGCATTTTGCCGGCGGTATCCCAGCGCTGCTCCATTGATTTCAGTGGGAAGCAGCGGTCGAGGAGCGGTAAACACACCGCTCCTACACCGCTCCAAAGAAGCTGCTGATGGGACTTTTCCTGACGTCCTGCCAGCGTAGCACTCCGGTGTGAAAGCCCTCAAGCTTTCACACTGGAGACAATGCTGCAGCTGTTTGAGGGTGGATTGCAGGAGCTATTTTTAACGCTATAGCGCCTGCAAAATGCCCTTGGTGTGAAAGGGGTCTTACTCTTTCTTTAAAAAAATTCAGCTGTTTTTCATTTAATTAGTAAACATTCTTAGATTCTGTTGTTAAACTTTGTGAATAAATAATTTTTCTTCATTTTTCTTTGCTAAAAAAACAAAAAATAATTCAGTGTATATTTAGTCTGTGTGAAGGTTATAGAGTCTTCAAACTACAGTATATATGTTTAAAAATGATACTGCCTACCTATCTCATCCCTTGAAGCCTCCATATGCCAGGACAGTGTAAATACCCTAAAACATACCCCTTTTTTGGAAAGTAGAGCTTCCAAAGTTTTTAGTAAGAGGCATGGTGAATTTTAAATTTAAGGGTTAATAATGTGCTAAATATCAACCTTCTAATACTGCACAGTGCCCCAATATACTAATAAAATAGTGAAATATCATAACATAAATCCTTTACCATAAATTGTGAATAACACATACTGCCAGCATACTGTTAGAATATTATTCCAAATTCATAATTCGGCACTTATAGGTGTTATATTATATTCATGGCAAGCTTGCAAAATATATTTGGTTTTATGATTAATCATGATAAATAGAGTATGTGTGAATGACCTTGATCAATAGATTTGACATGATTCTTCTTCTAAAGCTGAGCATTGCTGGATTTTTCTGGTGTAGCCAATTTGAGTATGACATTTAAAGTTCTTTGGTATAGAATGTCATGAGAAGACAAAAATAGACACGTGTCCACATAGCTAAAGGAATATACATTGTGGATTATATACTGTTAAGTTAAGTTAGTTTGTAGTTCCAGTCATATTAATAAGTACTAGTATATAGTTACTTAATGTAAAGTTGATAATATGTGTTCATATTATATAGATGTTTGGTTATATGACATTACATGATCAGCATATTACTTCAAATATGGAGTGTTACATGTGGGCTTGTCAATCATATGCCATATATGACTATGAGTGCATACTGAAGCTAGCAGAAATGAATATGTGCCATACAAGGTTCTAAGTTGGTGTGAGGTTATGACGTTCACACGTTCACATGTAACATATAAAGCCAATGCTTCCATATTGAAGGGCACACAGAGACACAGACAGACACACACACACAGACACACACACAGCTACTAGGATAGATGAAATTGACATGTATACAAGACACTTTGATAAGTTGGGACAGCTGAATTCTGCCAGAGGTCTAAGAACGTCATTTCCTGTTTCTTCTTTAACGACACACAAGACAGCATGGAGACAGGAGGGCAGCATCCATGAAGCATACATGCTTTCATAAGCTTATTACAGCTTTATAACTTTTTATTCTATTTCATATATTTTTACCTACATTGAACTGAACTATTATATTTTTTACATTGTATTTATGATGCCAATTGTGTGACAATAAACTCACACTTTGTTTCAAGTCAGTTTGGCTATCAATGCTATTCATCCAGAAGCGCCTCTGAGATACAAGAATATTAGATATTAATAATATTCTTCATTTTGGCGAGCCAGCAATTGCCGTCATATCTCTATTTTTACGGAAATCTCGATCCTTGCTGAGGGGGGAGAGATTAGCGCAGTTTTGCGAATATTCAAGTCTCGAGAAAAAAGACGGTTCAGAACCTATCAACCAAGAGGCGTTTGTGTTGCGTCAGATGTGGTCAAGAGGTCCAAGAAACTGAGACGGTTGAAGACGAGAAATTCTTCTAAATACGGTGAGTAAAAGTTATGGAATTTATTGATGAAATAGCTAGAGACAGCAAGCTAGAGTTTAAAGATGTGTCTTTATATCCAAATGACAGTCACTTGTGGAGATATATGTACAATGAATGCTTAAATGCTAATACACAGATTGATAAATCCAGGTTCACTGTACATAAATTACGTAAAAAGATAGCTAATATCTTAAGCTTAGTGAGAATATTTAACAAAATGATTGTTAATGTTGATTTACCTGCTAAAAATGTGTGTACATTACAGAAGACAGAATGTAACACTGTACAGAACACAGGGAAACATGAAAATTTGTCTCCAGATTCTCTTAATTGTCCAAACTGTGAGATTTTTTGTAATTATATAGAGAATCTTGAGGAACAAATTGACTCCAAAACAAATCTTTTGGAAAAACTTCAGAATGACAGTAGATTGACACAGATTGCTGTAATAACTGCAGATGACAAAAAGACTGAATCTAAATGTAAGCAACAATCCTCTTATATTCCGGAAAGTTCGGATATGGAGAATGTTGATGCTACTGATGAAAAAGAAATGAAACATAAAAACTTATTATGTAGAACTGCAAAACTAAAGTTGCAAATACATGACCAACTTATGAAAGTTTTAAAAGACTTTCCTATTTATGACACTGAGGCAACTGTATTTTCCAATTGGGATTTATTTGAAATGTTTGCGGATCGTTTTAATCTGTCAAATGATCAACGCAATTACATATTTCAGTTGTGGGTTCCTGTTAATTTCGCTAAACAAATTAACACACCTGTTATTGATGACGAAGGTCAGGAAAAACAAAATGACGCGACAGATAGACTGCGACAATTATTGCTATGTATGACCGGTGAGCAAATACCGACCATAGAAATGTTAGATCTTTTACAGACTACTGCAGAAGAAAGTCCAATTGACTTTAGAATTAAATTTTGCAAAGTTTATCAAATGATATTTGGAGTAGATGATGACAATGACCCAGGTTTAAAAACAGCTTTCATAAAAAAATTTAAATACCTTGACCCAACTTCAGTAGCTATAGCACAGGAACGTCAAAATTTAAATGATATAGTAAATTTTATTGATAAAATTAGGAGACAATTGAATCAAAGCAATCTCACACATGAGATAGCTATAATTCAATGTGACAAAAATAGTCAGGCTGCAGACATGTCAGAAACGACAGGTCTTGGCAGGAATGACAAGGACAGCTGCAGACAAGTGAGGCAAGGAGAGCCTATCACGTGTCTTTACTGTCATAGATCTGGCCATATGAGAAAACATTGCTGTAAATTTAAGAGAGACTCACAAATAAAAACTAAAGATATGGAGAATGAAAAATCAGCTTTTGTACAACCTGTTTTTTCATGTCAAGATAACATTTTGACTGAATTGCCTTATGCCACAGAAGTCAAACAGATCAGTAATTTGACTGTTATCAGCAGTTCAGACAACACTGTCACTGAAAGAGAGGGTTTATTGCCATTGCCAAAAATAGAATCACATCGGGATTCAATTTCTCTGCCATTACAATATGTAGCACCAATTATTTTAGATGAGAATGGTAGGCCATATATACAATGTTTGCTTAATGGTAAAAACATTAATTGTCTCATTGACAGTGGATCTGAGATTAGCCTTACCAAAGAAAACATACCTGTGAAATCCAATTCTCCTATGTGTAATATAGTGGGTTTTAATAATACAGGTAATTCCACTGCTAGACAGGTATCTAATGTAACATTTGAAGTACCTGGATTAGTAAAAACTAACATTAACATTTGGGTATGTCACAAAGCAGAGAATATACTTGGCATTGATGTAATCAATGAACAAAAATGGGTGATTGATTTGGCTAATAAAAGTATTTGGAAAGATCCATCTAGGCCCAAATCAGTGCTTATTGATCCCTCTGTATACAGTAAAGTTGGTTCCATTACCAATATGTCTACAGAACAAAAGTGGCCTGATGTTGATGGTAATTGTGCTCTAAAGGAAGTGGTACAACGTTTTCCAAGTTTGTGGTCAAAGTTCAAAAATGACATTGGAACTTTGAAAAATACTGAATTGAATATTGAGGGAAAAGATCCAGAACCCCTTAATCAGTATGAGTTACCACTAGAATCAATTGGTCCACTTTCTGCCATTATTCAAGAGTTTGTACAACTTGGAATTGTAAAGAAAGCTAAATCAGTGGTAAATAACTGTATTTGGCCTATAAAAAATACTGATAATACATATTCTTTATCAGTTGACTTAAGGACATTGAATAAACATATCACAAATAACCCAGTTCTTCCTGATAAATCTAACTTAAAGTTAAATTTGAATGCTGAGGACAAAGTGTTCTCTGTATTAAAAATTATGAATAGCCATTTTTCCCTTTCTTTAGCGAATAGCAGCCAGTACAAATTCGCATTCACATTCAGAAAAGAGACTTATACGTTCACTCGATTAATACCTGGCCTAGGTATTGGTGATGGTATAGTTCATGAAACTATAGCAAAAATACTTTCAAAATTTTCTAGGCCAGACTGTATTTGTCAGTATGTGGATACGATTCTGCTGAGTACTCAGAATATCGATGAACATATTGCTCTTTTGTCTGAGTTGTTTATGATGTTACAGGCTGAAGGTTTAAAATTAAACACGACAAAAGTCCAGCTGATGAAAAGTCAAGTGAAATACCTTCACATGCAAATTAGTCAAGGAAAGAGACAACTGTTGCAAGAAACAGTTAGATATATCACTGCAATCCCAACTCCAACAACTCATAAGGCATTGCATCAATTTTTGCATAAAATAAATCATTGCAAAGAGTTTGTACACTGTTTCACAGAAAAAGTTAATCCACTATATAATCTTTTGAGAAATAAAGGTAATATAGTTGACCAATGGGGTCCAAATGAGAAAAATGCTTTTGAAATGTTGAAAAAAGATTTCCAGAATGCTCCAGCATTAAGTACAATAGAGGTTTGTTCTGAAGCATCTTTTGTTTTGAAAACTCATGTATCTGAGAATGCCATCTCAGTAACGTTGTCTCAATTACAAGAAGGTAAGGAGAAAATAATTGCCTATTTCTCCAGAGTTTTATCATTTTTGGAAAAAACTTTTGAGTCAGGTGTAAAGCAACTGCTAAGTGTTTACTATGCAATTAAAGCTACAGAGAGAATAGTGAAATCAAACAAAATCATTGTACAGACACCTGACTGCTCACTAAAAGGTATTTTTGAGGAAGATAGTTTTAAAGAATGTCGTAAAACATATCCTCTATGGTTCAGAGCTTTATCATCCAAACACATTCAGATAGATGTAAAAGGAAGACATCTTCAGGAATGTACACCAGCACATGTTTATACAGCTGTATCTGAGGAGTCTTTATCTCAGGTTTCCAGCATAAGAACAGAGAAGGACATAGAGCCAGTATTTGTTACTGCAGAACAGTCTAACACTAGAGTAAGAGCTTCAACACAGAATACAGTTACGCACATTTCTAATTTTTTAGAGATGAGAACAACGGCATAGTCCATTGTCATCTCTGGGTGGTACAAAACTCTTATTTTGTTTGTGAAAACAGAGATTTGCATCATGACCAAAGGAGGTGTTGCGTCCTGTCATACCTAAACTTCACCGTACATATGATTTATAGTTTAGGCCATCTTAGACAGGATAAGGACAGTACATTGTCATACAGAAGTTCTCTTTGAAGGAAAATATAAGATAGTGTTATTTTACATATAGTTTAACAAATTCACAAAGTTATTGTCTCATAATGTTTTAACATTTGTTGGAAAAAAGTTACAAGAATTTAATGAAAATATTTTATGCCTGATTAATGATACTGCATTTCTTTTACAGAAATGGCATCTAAAATCAAATAAATATGGAGGATATCAAGCTCATATGAAGAGCAAAGAGAATATCAGGAAAATTCAAAGTTAAAGAAGGAATCCTCTAGGAAAGAATATTGGACAAAAGATTTATACTTTAGATTTATGACTGTTTTATCTTATTCAACAAGAATTTTCTAATCTAACAGAACTTGAAGAAGAAACTTTAAAGACATTTCATGAAGAAAAATTAATCAGAAGAAACTTTATCTACTATAGATAAACAATTTGGGACTCAAACATTTGTCCACATATACATTTTTTTGATAATCCGATTATTCTGATATTAATGTTCATATTAAGTTAGGATTATCATTATTATTTTTATTTATTTTTCCTTATTCATATATTTAATATTTTTAGGTAACAACTGCACACTCATTCTAGTTTATAGAACATCTTTTGTTCATAACTTAAGAAACATATCACTCTTAATAGAACTATGAAAAGTTATGACAAGTTTTAGAGTGTAAAGTATATTTCCAAAGAGCTAAAATATTATTTGAGCACAAATATGGAAATATATTATTGCATAATTTATTTATTTTAATAATAATAATAATAATTATTATTATTGTTATAATTATTAATAATAGTAATTATAGATATGAGTCATCATTATGTTATACATTTTTAAATTCTATATCATTATTTTAAGATTTTGAATAGATAGATCTAAGAGAAGTTAAAGTAAAAAGAAAAGTGATTAGAAGGAGAGTTATTTCTAGCTGCTTCAGTTCTGAGGAATATTGTGTTCAATCATTTGATACAAGGATGTATAAATGTGACACGAATGATGTTTTGAATGTATTAGAATATTTTGATATGATTAATCATAATTCAGGGGGGATTGTTAGAATATTATTCCAAATTCATAATTCGGCACTTATAGGTGTTATATTATATTCATGGCAAGCTTGCAAAATATATTTGGTTTTATGATTAATCATGATAAATAGAGTATGTGTGAATGACCTTGATCAATAGATTTGACATGATTCTTCTTCTAAAGCTGAGCATTGCTGGATTTTTCTGGTGTAGCCAATTTGAGTATGACATTTAAAGTTCTTTGGTATAGAATGTCATGAGAAGACAAAAATAGACACGTGTCCACATAGCTAAAGGAATATACATTGTGGATTATATACTGTTAAGTTAAGTTAGTTTGTAGTTCCAGTCATATTAATAAGTACTAGTATATAGTTACTTAATGTAAAGTTGATAATATGTGTTCATATTATATAGATGTTTGGTTATATGACATTACATGATCAGCATATTACTTCAAATATGGAGTGTTACATGTGGGCTTGTCAATCATATGCCATATATGACTATGAGTGCATACTGAAGCTAGCAGAAATGAATATGTGCCATACAAGGTTCTAAGTTGGTGTGAGGTTATGACGTTCACACGTTCACATGTAACATATAAAGCCAATGCTTCCATATTGAAGGGCACACAGAGACACAGACAGACACACACACACAGACACACACACAGCTACTAGGATAGATGAAATTGACATGTATACAAGACACTTTGATAAGTTGGGACAGCTGAATTCTGCCAGAGGTCTAAGAACGTCATTTCCTGTTTCTTCTTTAATGACACACAAGACAGCATGGAGACAGGAGGGCAGCATCCATGAAGCATACATGCTTTCATAAGCTTATTACAGCTTTATAACTTTTTATTCTATTTCATATATTTTTACCTACATTGAACTGAACTATTATATTTTTTACATTGTATTTATGATGCCAATTGTGTGACAATAAACTCACACTTTGTTTCAAGTCAGTTTGGCTATCAATGCTATTCATCCAGAAGCGCCTCTGAGATACAAGAATATTAGATATTAATAATATTCTTCACATACTGACTGGTGTAACTGTTAAAATGTGACAGAGACCAAATAAAAATATTTGATTCCACAATACAAAAACAAAAACCAAATAACCAACTCAAGGCTATTAAATCACACGTGCTGAATAATTTTCAAGCCTCAATGTGTGAACGTAATGACAGGTAGTCAGATCAGAGTCTCTGCTGCTTTTTCATATATGCTGGACTGAGTACAAGCCTTGCTGTGTTCCAAGGTGCTCAAGGAGAAAAAGGAGAAAAGAGAACCATTGTGCAGATGGTATGACATGAGATATCCTATGTAGTAAGGGTAAATTTCACTCACACTTTTACTACAGAGTAAATTGCATATAGATAAGGTCAGTTGCATACGATTCACTACTCCTCATACGCCGACAGTGCACACCAAGTACTGTGGGTGACGTCACTGGCTCCTCCCGATGCGTTGCGTCACTAGACACGTGACTTTTTCAGACCCTTGAAATGACTACCTGTCATTACATTCACACATTGAGGCTTGAAAATTATTCAGCACATGTGATTTAATAGCAAAGACTTGAGTTGATTATTTGGTTTTTGTATTGTGGAATCAAATATTTTTATTTGGTCTCTGTGTCACATTTTAACAGTTATACCACTCAGTATGCTGGCAGTATGTGTTATTCGCAATTTATGGTAAAGGTTTTTATGTTATGATATTTCACTATTTTATTAGTATATTGGGGCACTATTAGAAGATTGATATTTAGTGCATTATTAACCCTTAAATTTATCACTTATTTTGTGTTATCAGCACGCACTCTCAATAATTGCAGCTTTATCATTTGGATATCTTTTAATATTTTATCACATCATTTTATTTATTCACTTCAGCGCTTTAGTAACATCTTTACATGGTGAATTTTAATGTTGTATTTTTGTTTGCCATAATTGTTTAGAAAATGAAGACTATTAAGTATTTTTTTGTCATTTTAACAAGTTCAATCTCACACATAGCATAGGCATACTTATTATTACATAACAAAAACACATTCTGCTTCTCCTCCTGAATATGGGGTTACCACATGTGTTAGATTTTTTTCACAGGCTAGATGCATAGAGATGCCCAAAATCCCAGGAACACCTTTGGCCTTTCAAGGAGCATAAATTACACATCTAATTTCATGACTGCTTTACATATTTTTTGAGTCCCTGAAGTGAGAGGACAGGAGAAAGACCCACAAAATCTCCACCTTTTTGGAAATCAAAAACCTAAAAGGTATATTCTGTAAGGCATAAGGAGTCTTTTGAAAATGTTTTTGCAAAATGCAGGAAAGAAAGTGAAAATGTATATATTCTTTTACACAAAGTTGTCAATACACAAGATATTTCTAACACACAGCATAGGCATACTTAAAATTAGATCCAAAAACACATTCTAGTACTCCTCTTGAGTATGGGGATACAGCATAGCCACATAGAGAGGCCCAAAATCCTGGGAGCACCTCCAGGTATTTTAGGAGCATGAATTATGCATCTAATTTTCTGACTACCTATCACATTTCGGAGGTCCTGGAGCACCAGGACTATAGAAGCACCCACAGAATGACCATGTTTTGGAAAGCACGCACAAAAAAAGTATCATCTAAGAGTCATAATGAAACTTCTGAAGACTTCATTTTTTGCCACAAGTTTTTGGAAAATGTGAAAATGAAAATGTATATATTTTTTTACTTTATAGAGAGGTCCTAAATCCAAGAAGTATCTTTAGGCTTTCTGGGGCATATGCATTTAATTTCCTGACTACTATCACATTTTTGGACACTGTGACTGGTATGGTGGTGATTGGAGATACGGTGACTGGCTGCACTATTAGGGCTTATTCACATTTGAGGTTGAAGGGGAGCTAAAACCTTTTGGATGAGCTGCAGTTTTACTGTCCCCCAACTGCTACCCCCTTTAGCTGCAGAGACAACTGCCAAGGGGTTGTCACGCTCACTCTTGACAGATGGTGGCGCCAAATGGGCTATTTAAACTGAGCCAATGCTCAGGTTCAGAGCTGCTTTGTCTTTAGCCTTCTGTGTGTCCTGAGAACCTGTTCAGGTATACAAACAGTGTGTCACCACAAAGTGTTTCCCCCTTTAGATAAACTCTCACCTCCAACACTGTGACTCTGCAATTAAGCTTGGTCAATATGGGCATTTTAGCCTTTCCTGGGTTAGAACCTAGGTTTTCTGTGTATCCTTGACACTCTCTCCTCTCAGCGTCACCTCACAACAAACCAATGGCATCCAGACAACATATGCAAAGAGATCCCAAGAGTGCTTATATCTTTAAAAACAATTGCTTTATTTAAAACATAATTGATCAGGTACTTACATATTTCTGGTGCTTCCAGCTCACCACGCTATACATGCTATAAACTCCTTATAATGGTTCTGTTTGCTCACACAAGCCGTTACCACACTATGCGGCCAGCTGGCTCCACGCTGGGTCCGGGTGCCGTCACTGTCTTTGCCCCTCCCCAACATGTGTCATAACAGGGGAATTTCCCCTGAGTAAAGCACATGACCCTGTGTCGACACGTGTTTGGAAGCATAAGGAATATGTGAGTACCTGATCAATTATGTTTTAAATAAAGTGATTGTTTTTAAAGATATAAGCACTGTTGGGATTATGCCTCCTGTCCCCTTTTGTGGGTGTAGTGCCCATCTATCATACCCAGATCCAAGGGGTTAAAGTAAGTGGTGAGGAGGCAATGAGCCTCCCCCTAAAAATCCAAGAAAGGATGGGAAACCATATCAGGCCACATACCCTCAACAAGAGGGGATGCCCTTGTAAACCACTATGTTCCCATGTTGATGAGGACAAGGGAATCATCCCCACAAGTGGGGGGGGTATCAGAATCTGGAAATCCCCTTTAATAATAAAATTTCCCTATGTAAATGATTATTAAGTTACCCTTCTCATTAACCAAAAAAAAATATCACCTAAAAATAAAGGTCTTTAAAAATGTGACAAGTCCTTTATTAAAATATTGCCATGGCCCTATTTGGTTAATTTTATTGGCTATGTGGCCTTAATTAGGCAATAGTTTAATCCTCATTTTATTGCCCATTTGCTTATGCGGGGATTCGTCGCTGTGTAAGTAAATGTAATGTCTGATATATATATATATATATATATATATATATATATATATATATATATACATATATGCCACTACCTTGTGAGTTCCAAAGTTCATTTTGGATCCTGAGATATCAACGTGGGTTCCTATTGTACATAGAAATGGTTATATGTTGAGCATAAAAATAAATGGGGAGAGTTGGCACCTCTTCCGGGTGCCATTCCTAATTAGGGAGGTTCCTAAATAGTCTTTTTGATTATAACCAATGGTGAGGTGTGTGAATATGAGGCATTAATCCATTTTTGGATGTTATCTCCTTTTCCAATGTGAGCGGGTGTAGAATGTACTGATTCCCTGAATAAGGGTGTTTTATGAATATCAACTTTTTTGTTTGGTGTAGGGTCATTGTAAAACATTCATAAAAGATCCTTATCTTGCCATGCAGCCCTGGGTGGCCAGAAAAGACCCCCTGGACTATACCAGACCACTTTTTTCAACTTTGGAAGGGTACCTTGCAAGGGTGGTGGAAAAGGTTCCCAGCATATTGATGACATGTGGCCTGGTATGGTTCAGGAGGGGGGAGGTTGTATAATTGGTTAGAGATCTGGTGTGGATTTTTTAAGGCAGATCTCATGCTTTTTTTTTTTTCATTTTTGTGCTTGATTCCCACTTAAAATCCATACCTGACCTGAAGGGTCTGGTACAGAACTTGTTTTTTTGTTTGTTTTCTTTGTGTGGGTCCCCTTTAAAAACAATATCAGGCCTCAAGGGCCCCCCAAACTGCCACACTGATTTTCATTATTTAAGCTATTTAAATGAATGGTGCCAGTGATGTCACTGGTGTTAAGTCTGCACCCTCCAGCATTCTTAACAACTATTGACAGCTCTCATGTATAAAATATATTTAAATGCCACCTGTCAACAATGGATTGTTAAATCCAACCAGCTAGTCCAACATTACCATATCCAGCCACCTCTTAGTTGTTCAGTGCTGGTCTTACTCTTGTCTGCAGTTTAAGTAGCAGAAAATCCTTTTGACAGCAAGTACCAGCAGGAAATTAAAGTCTAAACTAGTCTAGTCTAGATACAGCAACCCCTATATATGTATAAAACAAAAGAAATAACAAAGAAGTATGAATTTATGAAAGAGTAGAAACATTTAGTGACGACAAGTAATATAGAAAAAAGGAAGAAAAACTATAAACCAAAAGAATTATATCAAAAAGTCCATCTAGTTCAACCAAGAAAAAAAAATTATAATAATAATGTAATCCCATATACACAATCCTTCACCCACAGTTGATCCAAATAAAGGCAAAAAACCCCAGCAAAGCATTCTCCAATTTGCTACAGCAGGGAAAAAATCCTTCCTGATCCCTCAAGAGGCAATTGGATTTTCCCTGGATTAACTTTACCTATATATGTTAGTACCCAGTTATATTCTTTACATTTAGGAAAGAATCCAGGGCTTTTTTAAAGCAATCTACTGAACGTAACAGAACCACCTCTGGAGGGAGTCTATTCCACATTTTCCCAGCTCTTACTGTGAAGAAACCTTTCCCTATTTGGAGATGAAATCTTTTTTCCTCTAGATGTAAAGAGTGCCCTTTTGTCCTTTGTGATGACCTTAAAGTGAATAACTCAACATCAAGTTCACAATGTGGACCACTTATGTATTTGTACATGTTGATCATATTCCCATTAATGTCGTCTTCTCAAGAGGGACTCGATTCAGTTGCTCTAATCTTTCCTCATATTAGAGCTCCTCCATGCCTCTTATCAGTTTGGTTACCTTTCTCTGCACTTTCTCCAGTTCCCTGATATCCTTTTTGAGAACCAGTGCCCAAAACTGAACTGTATATTCCAGATGATTTCTTACTAATGATTTGTACAGGGGCAAAATGATATCTCTCTCTCCATATCTCTCTTAATACAAGAAATAACTTTGCTCGCTTTGGAAACTGCAGCTTGGCATTGAATGCTATTATTGAGCTTATGATCTACCAAAACCCCCAGATCCTTCTCCACCATTGATTCCCCCAGTTGCACTCCCCCTAGTATGTATGATGCATGCATATATGAAATAGAAAAACGCTGCCACACTGTGATGTGAAACATTTGGTAAAAAGTCTGTGATAACGTACTGAAGAACTAACGTGCATTGTTCCCCAATCAAAAGGAGTGTGGCAGCTTCCTACTAGAAGATATTGACCTCTCTACTACAAATGGCCAAACAGCACATGGGGGATTAAGATCTCTTTCCGATTAATCCAACTCCTCAATCTGAGTAGTATATTATGAGTAGTATTCCTGAGCGTTTTGAAGACACTAATGATTGGCTCAGATTGAGGACACGGAATGGTCAGAGAGAGACCCTAATAACCCATGAGCTGTTTGACCATCTGTAATCTTCTTCAGGGGAAGATAAGTGGAAATTCATCTACAACTAAACATGATTTTAATAATAAAAACAAACTGAATACTATAGTCACCATATGAAGGTGATGCAAAGAGAAACATTTACTTATACTGTGTTCATTGCAAAACATATACACTTAGCCAACATTAAAAATACAGAGGTCCGGGAGTCATCGTCAGCCCCGCACAGGTCACCCACCATAGATAGACTGCACAAGGATTGCCATAAATAATCTCAGCTCCACCTAGAATAAACAGTGCTAGTATGAAAAAAACATGGGATATAAGGTCCTGGCAGCGCAAACAAGGATATACAATAAGTCCCAAATACAAGACCATATAAGAGACAGTAATACTCTAAGGGGTACCAAAGCAGAGGCTTAAGGAGGCTTATAAATGCTCAAAAAATTTGCTAAAAGCAGTATAAATAAAGCATGGTTAATCTACCACTACAGAGTGGATATAAACAAAGTCTTTCTTCCAATCAGGCAAGCCAGTGTGCCTCACCAGAGGCACAGAAGTCCTGAGGCTTCAGAAGCTTTAAAATGTAAAATATCATGCTAAAAAACAGTATACATAGAAAATAATTAATATATCGCCACAAAATAAAAAAATAATCAAGAAAGCCAATACAATATGCCTCACCTTCTAATAGAATGTAATGATCCAAACATCCCAGAGACCAAAGTGAAAATGAGGATCAAATAGTTGATAACACAGCACATTATATAAGCCTATTATGCAAGGAGGAACTTATGAAGTGTATAGCCCACCAATATGACACCCAGAGCATGTAAGCCATATGGTGAAAATAGGATGTGGGGAAGTAAGCAACTAGCCAAAATGGTGGTAACCCTAGACCACTTCCAGTACCATGACATCACTTCCTGCACAGGTGTGCAACAGTGAGTACAGAGCAGCAGGGACGCTGACACAACATGCCTTCCAACTCACCACCACACAACAGAAAGGGTGGGAGGGATACACTCTGGGGAAACAGGCAACAGGTGGAGGGCCAAGCAAAGGCACCCTCCCACCCCAGCCTCCCGCCTTCTCACCCCAGGGCAGACAGACCATTAACACCCATCCTAATAGAATCATGGGATGGGCCCACATGTGCCGGGTGTGATCATGTCCATCAGGGCACCAAGGCAGGGTTCCCCCCAGAGACTCAGATCTTACAATAGAAGCAAAACTGCACAGATCAAATTAGAAAAATATAAACAAGTGATATACCTTAGAGGGCTAGATACAGATCATCAAAAACATAGCCACATCATACAACAGAAACGAATACCACACAGTAAACAATAATATAAAGTGTGTTAAATGACATTACACATCGGGGTGAGCCCAGATGGTTGGACATTTAAACTACCATACACACACATGTGCACATAGATGCATTGTACACTATAACATGAACTATGTCAAAAACATTATTCAGTAGTGAGAGTCCAGGAGGGAATTTAAAGGACCATACACAAAAATGTGCACATCTGTAGGTGAAGGCCTGGAATTTCAAATATGTCTGACACAAATCCCTTCAGATAGGGGTTGAAACTGCTTATTCATGTACATGCCTATGCCCTTCTTTATCCTGATTGAAGGTGTGAGTTCCAGAGCTGTCTTATCTAAAAAAGAAGGACCAGTATCCATGTCCTCTAAATTGACTCTACAAATTTATATGCACCTACTCATCCTCAACAACTGTAAACTTAATTTTGCATAACATTATCCCATTTGTGGCCCTTGATTTATTAAGAGTGGATGGAGGTGGAATGTCTTGCCAGCAAAGAAGCCCTCCTTTACTTAATTACTATACGCCATACTTAAAGTAACATATATACCTGTAAATGGATACGTTTATTTGCTTTAATCTATAGACTAGGGATGGGCTTTATGTTCGGGTCGAACATGAGTTCGACTCGAACATTGGCTGTTCGCCCGTTCGTCGAATAGCGAACAATTTGGGGTGTTTGCGGCAAATTCGAAAGCCGCGGAACACCCTTTAAAAGTCTATGGGAGAAATCAAAAGTGCTAATTTTAAAGACTTATATGCAAGTTATTGTCATAAAAAGTGTTTGAGGACCTGGGTCCTGCCCCAGGGGACATCTATCAATGCAAAATAAAGTTTGAAAAACGGACATATTCCTTTAAATTTCATACCTGGGGGGTGTCTATAATATGCCTGTAAAGTGGCGCATGTTTCCCATGTTTAAAACAGTCTGAGTGCAAAATGACATTTCTAAAGGAAAAAAAGTAATTTAAAAGTACTATCGCTAGCGCTGGCTATAATGAATTGTCGGTCTGGCAATACACATAAAAGTTAATTGATAAAAACGCCATGGAATTTCCCCACAGGAGAACCCCGAACCAAAATTTAAAAAAAAAATGCGTGGGGGTCCCCCTAAATTCCATACCAGGCCCTTCAGATCCAGTATGGATTTTAAGGGGAACCCCGCACCAAAATAAAAAAAATGGCGTGGGGTCCCCCCAAACATCCATACCAGACCCTTATATGAGCACGCAACCTGGCAGGCTGCAGGAAAAGAGGGGGAACGAGAGAGCACCCCCCCTCCTGAACCATACCAGGCCACATGCCCTCAACATTGGGAGGGTGCTTTGGGGTAGCGGCCCCCCAAAGCACCTTATCCCCATGATGAGTTGAGTCATGTTGATGGGGAGAAGGGCCTCAACCCCACAACCCTTGCCTGGTGGTTGTGGGGGTCTGTGGGCAGGGGGCTTATCGGAATCTGGAAGCTCCCTTTAATAAAGGGACCACCAGATCCCGGCCCCCCGTGTGAATTGGTAATGGGGTACAAATGTACCCCTACTATTTCACAAAAAAAGCGTCAAAAATGTTAAAAAAGAAAAGAGACGGTTTTTGGGGGGAAAGCCATAGGGAAGTCCCCGTGGGTCAGAGGGGGCAGGGTCCATTATATAAGAACTGTCACCTCAACAGAAGCATCACACAGTGGAAGACTCCCACTGAGGTGGATCTTGCAGAGGACGAAGCGGAGAAAAACCTGGAGGAAGATGCCAGAGGAGAAGACCGGAGGAAGAAGCGGAGGAAGAAGCGGGGGAAGGAGAAGATGGAGGAAGAAGAACACCGAAGGAAGACCAGAAGAAAGAAGATGGAAGAAGAAGCGGGAAAGAAGAAGAAATTAATAAAAGAATCGTCAAAAACTGTCTCTTGTCTTTTTTAACATTTTTGACACTTTTTTGTGACATAGTAGGGGTACATTTGTACCCCATTACCAATTCACACGGGGGGGCAGGATCTGGGGATCCCCTTGTTAAAGGGGGCTTCCAGATTCCGATAAGCCCCCTGCCCGCAGACCCCCACAACCACTGGGTAAGGGTTGTGGGGATGAGGCCCGTCTCCCAATCAACATGGGCACAAGGTGCTTTGGGGGGCCGCTACCCCAAAGCACCCTCCCAATGTTGAGGGCATGTGGCCTGGTATGGTTCAGGAGGGGGGGTGCTCTCTCCTCCCCCCTCTTTTCCTGCAGCCTGCCAGGTTGCATGCTCTGATAAGGGTCTGGTATGGATTTTTGGGGGGACCCACGCCATTTTTTAAAAATTTTGGCGTGGGGTTCCCCTTAAAATCCATACCAGACCTGAAGGGTCTAGTATGGATTTTGAGGGGGACCCCCACGCCATTTTTAAAAAAAATTTGGCACGGGGTTCCCCTTAAAATCCATAGCAGACCTAAAGGGCATGGTATGGAATTTAGGGGGATCCCCACGCATTTTTTTTTTTTATTTTGGTTTGGGGTTCCCCTGTGGAGAATCCAATGCCATTTTTGTCAATTAACTTTTATGTGTGTTGCCGGACTGACAATTCATTATAGCCATTAGTGTTATGTGTCCTTCGCGCTATCAATAGTGTGTTTTGAAAACATAAAATAAAATAAAATCAGTGCAACAAAATCTATAAAAAGGAATAAAACTAAAATCAGTGCTGCAAAATCTATGATGTGTACCGTGACACAAATAAATGAAAACAAATTAAAAAATTTGATTTTGCGCCGTAATCTAGTAGCCTGGGAATGACTTTCCTCTAGGTAAATAGCTATGGTACAAGTAATGACACAAAAATTATAATATTGTATAAAAGTGCCTAAGTGCATACTTATTACAAATGTGACCAAATAATATACCCATAAAAAACTATAGATAAAGTATACATCAATATCTAATACCAGTAGATATTATAAAAATTACTTATAAATGTGCTAATAATAAATATGTGCAATAAGTGGTGAATAATCCAAAATAGTGATAAATAAGCAGATAAAGTCCTCATAAATAGTAGGGCTATGATGGGGAATCCTAGATGATAATAAGCGTGTTGTCAAGAAGTGATTCCTTAAACATGGGTGATGGTGGTGTTGCCCTTTAAGATTCCATATATATCTGGTCTCCCAGAACTCTCACCTCAAGGCTGGTAATTTAAAGCATCTCTGAGTTTTGGGTCCGTAAACGTAGCTGTTGTAATATGTCAGTGCGGTGGATTGTAAATCTCCGCTCCGGGATCTCCTGCTGAGGTTCCTAAAGGAGCTCAGATATAGCCAGCCTGGTAATAAGGGGGAAGAGGAAAGAGGAAAGAAGGGGCTCCACTAGTGTAGTATGTTAATATAAGGATGTTTATTAAAACGAAAACGGGTAGACTCTTACATTTACACAAATGGTTAAAAGCAGATAGGACAGATAATAATGGTGTGGTGCTCTCAGCACACTCTCACTATTCCTCCTGTGTACGTCTCACTCCGGCCACTCCCTACACGTTACAACACCGTCACGTGTCTTCATCTGGGGAACCGGATTGGTTGTACTCTTCTAGATTATATAGCGAGGCGCCGGAAGTATTGTGGCGGCCATCTTAACTATGGTCAATGCATTATTTACATGGCGGCCATTTTGCCATAGACCAATAGATAGTGTACATGGGCCATTTTGTTGTAGTTAAAATGTAGTTTGTCTCTACTTCTGTAGATTGATGTATAGCGACCATGTTTTTGGTTAGAAGCGTTACAATATCCCTGAATGTGCTCGTATTTATTTCTAATGTGCCGCATGGAAATGAATTATGGGCTATAAATAAATAATGAACAGGGAGGTATATACCAAGTCCAACAAGACTATGTATTTAAATATAGGATATAGGGGTGATCTTTCAGGTTAATGGAAAAATGTTTTAACCGAATATAAAATATAAAATAAATCCATTATAAATCCTATTACTTATTAGAAAATTATAAATATGTGTATACGGCTAAAAAATACAGGGGAAAGGTTTTCTCATCTTACATTGTTCTGGGGGGCATAAAATGATTATTAAATTCCAGATTGGCATATGAGTTAATAGGCTTATTCAGTCTTACAGGTGGAATGAATCTGAGAGTGCCCTAGAGATATGCCTATACATATATATATTCAAATTTCAAAGTATATTTATTCCAAACATATTGAAAAACATCTAAAAATATCATTAAAAAATATTATTAAAAAATTATTATTAAAAATAGTGATATATATTAAAATCATAGATGAAATTGGCAACAAAAATTATTTTAAACACAATTAATATTGTATGGAGACTATGTGTATGAAAAAATTCATTTAAAACAAGCAGGTGTATTAATATAGGTCCTATATGGTGTATCTAGATGTCACACTGGTCTCTGATATTAAACACCTTCCCATAAGGGTAAGGTGGGCCTATATAAAGCTAACATTCGGTTTATGATTTAAAAATTGCTCAGGAAGCAATTTAAATCGAACTCCACGTTAAGGCCTCCGGGTACGAGAGTCCGCATAGTATGAATCCATTTGGATTCTTTCTGGATGATGGTTCTAACCATATGGCTTCCTCTCCAGGCTTTCTTATATTTTTCTATACCCCAAAATTGGAGATGTGTGGGGTCTTTATTGTGTACCTGAGCGAAATGTTTTGAAACATTGTGTTTGGGGAAGCCTGCTTTAATGTTTTGAACATGTTCCTGTAGTCTTGTTTTAAGTGCTCTTTTTGTCCGGCCTACATATTGAAGATTGCAGCTACACTGTAAAACATAGACTACTCCTTCAGTATGACATCCTATGAAGTCTTTGATAGTGTGGGTTTGTCCTGTATTGGTGGCTGTAAATTCTTTACGTTTCCCTTGGAATTTTTTTGCGTGTCGGCATGCATAACAGTTTCGGCAAGGATAAAATCCTTTGCCGGAAAAAAATGTATATTCTTGTATAAGGGGAGGTTCCACTACCGATTTTACTAGACGATCTTTGATGGTTGGTGCCCTTTTCTAGATTATATTGGACCTTTCTGGCAGGATCTTCTTAAGATCTTTATCATTCTTCAGAATGTGCCAGTGTTTCTGAATGAGTTTAGCTACATCTTTATGTTGTATGTTATAATCCAATAGGAGGGAGGGTGCTTCTTGTTGGAATGTCTTTCTTGAGTGATTGGTAAGCATGGTTGTTCTATCCATTTTGTTGACTAGTTGGGTTTGTTTATCTATCCATAGATCCTTATATGCCTTCTGTTTGAATCTTTCTACAATTTCTTTTGCCTGATTTTGGTAGTCTTCTTCCTTAGTGCAGTTTCTTTGTATTCTAATAAGTTGTTCCTTTGGGATATTAAATATCCATGGTTTGTGGTGGCAGCTATCTATAGATAGATAACTGTTAGCATCCACATTTTTAAAAAAGGTTTTAATGACAATTTTTTGTCCTTCTATACTAATATTCAGGTCTAGAAAATCCACTGCTTTTTCATCTATTTTCCATGCTAGATTAATATTTTTGTTATTTGTATTCAGTTTATTTAAGAATGTTTCCAGCGATCCTCTGTCTCCATTCCAGACTATGACCAGGTCATCTATATATCTTTTGTAAAGGGACAGTTCTGCAGGGGTATCCGTATATAACGCTGTCTCTTCCCACTGTGCCATGAATGCATTTGCTACTCCTGGTGCAAATTTGGCACCTATGGCTATTCCTACTGCCTGTTTATAGTAGGATTGATTGTGCCAAAAGTAATTATACTTGAGGCAAAAGTCCAAACATTTAATCAGATACTTTCTTTGTTTACATACTAAATTGCTATAATTTCTCAGTAGCCACTTAGTGGCTGAGCATGCATCATGATGTTGCACTATTGTGTAGAGGGACGTAACGTCCGCAGTTGCCAATAGTGTTCTACCTTCTAAAACTGGTAATGTTTCAAGAAGTTGTAATATGTGTTTTGTATCCTTAAGATATGCTTGTGTTTGTTGGACTGCTGGTTGTATAAAAAAATCTAGGTACTGTCCCATTCTCAATGTTAGGTAATCTATCCCGTTCACTATTGGTCGTCCTGGAGGATTCTCTTTGCATTTATGTATTTTGGGGACTGTGTAGATGATAGGGATTCTGCAGGTCTCTGGTAAAAGGTATCTAGACTCTTTCGGGTTCAGGATGTCCCGCTTAACTCCTAGTTTTACTAGTAGTTCCAGTTCTTTTTTATATCTGGCAGTTCGATTCCCCAGTAGCTTAACGTACGTGGTTTCATCTTGTAGTTGTCTATTCAATTCTTTTAAATATTGTTCTTTCAATTGCAATACTATGGCACCTGCCTTGTCTGCTGGACGTATAATTATGTCTTTTCTTTCTGTTAATGTTCTTATGCCTTTTTAATATGTATAGGGTCTGTGGCCTTGCTGAGTTTTAGAGATTCCAGATCTTGTAAAACTAGGTTTTTAAAGACCTCTATGTGCTGATTATTAGGCACTTGCGGATTGTATATTGAATTATTCCGTAATGTACTATGTATTGGCGTCTGAATTGTTTCTATTATTGGGTTTTGTGGTTTCCAAGGGTTGTTCATTAAATATTTCTTGATGTTAATCTTTCTGATGTATTTCTGTATACCTATGTATGTGTCAAATTTATTGAGATTTTTCACAGGTGCATATTTCAAACCCTTGTCTAACACTGCCAATTCTTCTGTGGTGATCGTTGTTCCACTTAGGTTGTCTACATTTTCTCCTACTATTCTCTTTTTCTTTTTGAGTCTCTTGCCTGCTCTGTGTCCTCTCTTTGTTCTGGAGTATTTCTTACTCGATCTTCTTGGGGTTGTCTCCTGGGTGAGCGATTGGTGTCTTGTGGTGGTCTCCAGGGAGAGTGGTCTCTCCTCTCCCTGTCTAAAAAAGGATGTGATGTATAATAATCTGGTTGGTAGGATTGATGGTTGTCGTAGTTGTAGTCTCGGCCATCCCTGATCGGATAATATCTGTTATTAGTGGCTATATTTGCTCGACCATATCCTCCATAATACTCCTGTTGGTAAGGTAATGCTCTATTGTCTCCTTGATTCTTTTCATTATGTTGCCAATTTTTGTAGGTCTTTTTAAAAGTTTTTTTTAAAAGGTTTCTTCCCCATTTTTGTTGGAGTGTGTTGTCCATATCCATATGTATTTTTTTGAGGATAGTTGGTTCTCGGTGTGCCTGTGTGGGTATCTCTATAATCCCTTCTTGATGGATAATAGTCATTGGTGTTATGTTGATCTCCATATGTTCTTGGTGTTTCCATGTATCTTTCCCTTTCCTCCCATTTCGGATTGTGCATATGGGATATAGTGGGGTCTTGAATTCTCACTTCTCTTTCCGGTGTTGAGTATGTTGATACAGGTAATGTCTGTTCTATTTTGCTTTGCCATTTGAATACTTGGTCTGTTTTATAGTCTGTTATATCCTGTTGATATTTTTTCATTTTTCGATTTTGGACTTCTTAATCATAAACCGAAGGTTAGCTTTATATAGGCCCACCTTACCCTTATGGGAAGGTGTTTAATATCAGAGACCAGTGTGACATCTAGATACACCATATAGGACCTATATTAATACACCTGCTTGTTTTAAATGAATTTTTTCATACACATAGTCTCCATACAATATTAATTGTGTTTAAAATATTTTTTGTTGCCAATTTCATCTATGATTTTAATATATATATCACTATTTTTAATAATAATTTTTTAATAATATTATTTAATGATATTTTTAGATGTTTTTCAATATGTTTGGAATAAATATACTTTGAAATTTGAATATATATATGTATAGGCATATCTCTAGGGCACTCTCAGATTCATTCCACCTGTAAGACTGAATTAGCCTATTAACTCATATGCCAATCTGGAATTTAATAATCATTTTATGCCCCCCAGAACAATATAAGATGAGAAAACATTTTCCCTGTGTTTTTTAGCCGTATACACATATTTATAATTTTCTAATAAGTAATAGGATTTATAATGGATTTATTTTATATTTTATATTTGGTTAAAACATTTTTCCATTAATCTGAAAGATCACCCCTATATCCTATATTTATATACATAGTCTTGTTGGACTTGGTATATACCTCCCTGTTCATTATTTATTTATAGCCCATAATTCATTTCCATGCGGCACATTAGAGATAAATACGAGTACATTCAAGGATATTGTAACACTTCTAACCAAAAACATGGCCGCTATACATCAATCTACAGAAGTAGAGACAAACTACGTTTTAACTACAACAAAATGGCCCATGTACACTATCTATTGGCCTATGGCAAAATGGCCGCCATGTAAATAATGCATTGACCATAGTTAAGATGGCCGCCACAATACTTCCGGCGCCTCGCTATATAATCTAGAAGAGTACAACCAATCCGGTTCCCCAGATGAAGACACGTGATGGTGTTGTAATGCTTAGGGAGTGGCCAGAGAGAGACATACACAGGAGGAATAGTGAGAGTGCACTGAGAGTGCCACACCATTATTATCTGTCCTATCTGCTTTTAACCATTTGTATAAATGTAAGAGTCTACCCGTTTTCGTTTTAATAAACATCCTTATATTAACACACTACACTAGTGGAGCCGCTTCTCTCCTCTTTCCTCTTCCCCCTTATTACTGGGCTGGCTATATCTGAGCTACTTTAGGAACCTCAGCAGGAGATCCCGAAGCGCAGATTTACAATCCACCGCACTGACATATTACAACAGCTACGTTTACGGACCCAAAACTCAGAAATGCTTTAAATTACCAGCCTTGAGGTGAGAGTTCTGGGAGACCAGATATATATGGGTTCTTAAAGGGCAACATCACCATCACCTACGTTTAAGGAATCACTTCTTGAAAACACACTTATTCTCATCTAGGATTCCCCATCATAGCCCTACTATTTATGAGGACTTTATCTGCTTATTTATCACTATTTTGGATTATTCACCACTTATTGCACATATTTATTATTAGCACATTTATAAGTTATTTTTATAACATCTACTGGTATTAGATATTGATGTATACTTTATCTATAGTTTTTTATGAGCATATTATTTGGTCACATTTGTAATATGTATGCACTTAGGCACTTTTATACAATATTATAATTTGGTGTCATTACTTGTACCATAGCTATTTACCTAGAGGAAAGTCATTCCCAGGCTACTAGATTACTGTGCGAAATCACATTTTTTAATTTGTTTTCATTTATTTGTGTCACGGTACACATCATAGATTTTGCAGCACTGATTTTAGTTTTATTCCTATTTATAGATTTTGTTGCACTGATTTTATTTTATTTTATGTTTTCAAAACACACTATTGATAGCGCGAAGGACACATAACACTAATGGATTAAGTATCGCACTTACATAAAATCACATATCATGTATCCTTCTCTAGACGCGTTTAGTCATAAATGATAACATCATTCATGACGAAACGCGTCTGGAGGAGGATATGTGCTGACATCACCACGCTTTCATGTTAGGAGGACGGGATATCGTTTGCAGCAGGCCGGCTCTTTTTATATGCGATTTTTTAAGCCTTTTATGTAAGTGCAATACTTAATCCATTAAATTATTATTAGTGACAATATTACGCTATGGATGGTTTTCTTTCCTCTGTTTATGGCTGGGTCCCGGGGCTCTGATCAAGGTCGTACGATGTCAGGAGGGTTCTGAGCATCCATTAACCATCCAGCTTTTAGCCCATCAGCTGATCTTCTGTACAAGCAAAGGCCCTGGCTTGCCAGCTGGTAAGAAGGTTTTTCTTAAAGTGGTGGCACGTTTGATTTGATTTGGTTCACCCTGGTGTTTGATTCATTAGATTGAACTGTCTACTGATTTACCGACAAGCAATTGTATGGACTTTCCATTTATTAGTGCAGCTTCCTTTATCCTTTTCTATCCTAATTGTGTTAGCGCACATTAACTGCTGCTTTTTGGACTACACTATATGATTTTGAGTTATTTGTGATTTTTTATTTTTTCACTTATTTTCAATGTTTGATAGTGTTTGACCAAGCGCGTTTTTTTTCCTTTTAACATAACACTATTCACTTTAATCTTCACATGCCTTTGCTGCAATCATGGATTTATTCACATTTATGGATAATAGGAAAATCAATTTGGATGAAATATTCAATCCACACAATAAAGCACGTAATACAGATTTGGAAAGTATGATTAGAAAACTAGGACATCAGATGGAGAAAAAAGTAAATCTATGGTGGGATACTAACACCTTTGAAAGATACATAAGGGAGAACATTGTCCCCAGAAGATTAAGGTGGGAACTACAACCAAATGATGGGTTAACTGATAAGGAATCCATGGATGAATGGTTCGAATTCTTCAATGGTAAAAGTATAGAAGGTCTAAAATTTCTATTACAAAGAAAATTAAAAAAGACCAAAATAATAGGACAACAAAGAGAGGAAATTAAAAAGAAATTAGAACCATACAAAGAATACACAGAATTTAAAAAATTGGCTACACAACTCAATAAAGATTTAATAGCTAAAGACCTAGAAGTCCAAAACTGAAAAATGAAAAAATATCAATGGGATATAACAGACTATAAAACAGACCAAGTATTCAAATGGCAAAGCAAAATAGAACAGACATTACCTGTATCAACATACTCAACACCGGAAAGAGAAGTGAGAATTCAAGACCCCACTATATCCCATATGCACAATCCACCGAGATGGGAGGAAAGGGAAAGATACATGGAAACACCAAGAACATATGGAGATCAACATAACACCAATGACTATTATCCATCAAGAAGGGATGATAGAGATACCCACACAGGCACACCAAGAACCAACTATCCTCAAAAAAATACATATGGATATGGACAACACACTCCAAGAAAAACGGGGAAGAAACCTTTTAAAAAACCTTTTAAAAAGACCTACAAAAATTGGCAACATAATGAAAAGAATCAAGGAGACAATAGAGCATTACCTTACCAACAGGAGTATTATGGAGGATATGGTCGAGCAAATATACCCACTTATAACAGATTTGATCCGATCAGGGATGGCCGAGACTACAACTACGACAACCATCAATCCTACCAACCAGATTATTATACATCACATCATTTTTTAGACAGGGAGAGGAGAGACCACTCTCCCTGGAGACCACCACTAGACACCAATCGCTCACCCAGGAGAAGACCCCAAGAAGATCGAGTAAGAAATACTCCAGAACGAAGAGAGGACACAGAGCAGGGAATAGACTCAAAAAGAAAAATACATAGTACATTACAGAATAATTCAATATAAAATCAGCAAGTGCCTAATAATCAGCACATCTTTAAAAACCTGGTTTTACAAGATCTGGAATCTCTAAAACTCAGCAAGGCCACAGACCCTATACATATTAAAAAAGGCATAAGAACATTAACAGAAAGAAAAGACATAATTATACGTCCAGCAGACAAGGGAGGTGCCATAGTATTGCAATCGAAAGAACAATATTTAAAAGAATTAAATAGACAACTACAAGATGAAACCACGTACATTAAGCTACTGGGGAATCGAACTGCCAGATATAAAAAGAACTGGAACTACTAGTAAAACTAAGAGTTAAACGGGACATCCTGAACCCGAAAGAGTCTAGATACCTTTTACCAGAGACCTGCAGAATCCCTATCATCTATACAGTCCCCAAAATAAATACATAAATGCAAAGAGAATCCTCCAGGATGACCAATAGTGAATGGGATAGATTCCCTAACACCGAGAATGGGACAGTACCTAGATTTTTTTATACAACCAGCAGTCCAACAAACGCAAGCATATCTTAAGGATACAAAACACATATTACAACTTCTTAAAACATTACCAGTTTTAGAAGGTAGAACACTATTGGCAACTGTGGACGTTACGTCCCTCTACACATTAGTGCAACATCATCATGCATGCTCAGCCACTAAGTGGCTACTGAGAAATTATAGCAATTTAGTATGTAAACAAAAAAAGTATCTGATTAAATGTTTGGACTTTTGCCTCAAGTATAATTACTTTTGGCACAATCAATCCTACTATAAACAGGCAGTAGGAATAGCCATGGGTGCCAAATTTGCACCAGGAGTAGCAAATGCATTCATGGCACAGTGGAAAGAGACAGCAGTATATACGGATACCCCTGCAGAACTGTCCCTTAACAAAAGATATATAGATGACCTGGTCATAGTCTGGAATGGAGACAGGGGATCGCTGGAAACATTCTTAAATAAACTGAATACAAATAACAAAAGTATTAATCTAGCATGGAAAATAGATGAAAAAGCAGTGGATTTTCTAGACCTGAATATTAGTATAGAAGGACAAAAAATAGTCACTAAAACCTTTTTTAAAAATGTGGATGCTAACAGTTATCTATCTATAGATAGCTGCCACCACAAACCATGGATATTTAATATCCCAAAGGAACAACTTATTAGAATACAAAGAAACTGCACTAAGGAAGAAGACTACCAAAATCAGGCAAAAGAAATTGTAGAAAGATTCAAACAGAGGGGATATAACGATCTATGGATAGATAAACAAATCCAACTAGTCAACAAAATGGATAGAACAACCATGCTTACCAATCACTCAAGAAAGACATTCCAACAAGAAGCACCCTCCCTCCTATTGGATTATAACATACACCATAAAGATGTAGCTAAACTCATTCAGAAACACTGGCACATTCTGAAGAATGATAAAGATCTTAAGAAGATCCTGCCAGAAAGGCCCAATATAATCTACAAAAGGACACCAACCATCAAAGATCGTCTAGTAAAATCGGTAGTGGAACCTCCCCTTATACCAGAATATACATTTTTTTCTGGCAAAGGATTTTACCCTTGCCGAAACTGTTATGCATGTCGACACGCCAAAAAATTCCAAGGGAAACGTAAAGAATTTACAGCCACCAATACAGGACAAACCCACACTATCAAAGACTTCATAGGATGTCATACTGAAGGAGTAGTCTATGTTTTACAGTGTAGCTGCAATCTTCAATATGTAGGCCGGACAAAAAGAGCACTTAAAACAAGACTACAGGAACATGTTCAAAACATTAAAGCAGGCTTCCCCAAACACAATGTTTCAAAACATTTCGCTCAGGTACACAATAAAGACCCCACACATCTCCAATTTTGGGGTATAGAAAAATATAAGAAAGCCTGGAGAGGAAGCCATATGGTTAGAACCATCATCCAGAAAGAATCCAAATGGATTCATACTATGCGGACTCTCGTACCCGGAGGCCTTAACGTGGAGTTCGATTTAAATTGCTTCCTGAGCAATTTTTAAATCATAAACTGAAGGTTAGCTTTATATAGGCCCAACTTACCCTTATGGGAAGGTGTTTAATATCAGAGACCAGTGTGACATCTAGATACACCATATAGGACCTATATTAATACACCTGCTTGTTTTAAATGAATTTTTCATACACATAGTCTCCATACAATATTAATTGTGTTTAAAATAATTTTTTGTTGCCAATTTCATCTATGATTTTAATATATATATCACTATTTTTAATAATAATTTTTTAATAATATTATTTAATGATATTTTTAGATGTTTTTCAATATGTTTGGAATAAATATACTTTGAAATTTGAATATATATATGTATAGGCATATCTCTAGGGCACTCTCAGATTCATTCCACCTGTAAGACTGAATTAGCCTATCAACTAATCTGAGCTACTTTAGGAACCTCAGCAGGAGATCCCGGAGTGGAGATTTACAATCCACCACGCTGACATATTACAACAGCTATGTTTACGGACCCAAAACTCAGAGATGCTTTAAATTACCAGCCTTGAGGTGAGAGTTCTGGGAGACCAGATATATATGGAATCTTAAAGGGCAAACATCACCATCACCCATGTTTAAGGAATCACTTCTTGAAAACACACTTATTCCCATCTAGGATTCCCCATCATAGCCCTACTATTTATGAGGACTTTATCTGCTTATTTATCACTATTTTGGATTATTCGCCACTTATTGCACATATTTATTATTAGCACATTTATAAGTAATTTTTATAATATCTACTGGTATTAGATATTGATGTATATTTTATGTAAAGTTTTTTATGAGTATATTATTTGGTCACATTTGTAATATGTATGCACTTAGGCACTTTTATACAATATTATAATTTTGTGTCATTACTTGTACCATAGCTATTTACCTAGAGGAAAGTCATTCCCAGGCTACTAGATTACTGCGCGAAATCACATTTTTTAATTTGAATTCATTATAGCAGGCACTAGCGATAGTACTTTTAAATGACTTTTTCTCCTTTAGAAATGTCATTTTGCACTCGGACTGTTCTAAACACTGGAAACATGCGCCACTTTACAGGCATACTATAGACACCCCCCAGGTACGAAATTTAAAAGAATATTACACTTTTATTGTTTCACTTTAAGCATTATTAAAATTACTGCTCCCGAAAAAACGTCAGTTTTTAAAACTTTTTTTGCATTGATACATGTCCCCTGGGGCAGGACCCAGGTCCCCAAACACTTTTTGTAATAATACCATGCATCTAAGCCTTTAAAATTAGCACTTTTGATTTTTCATGTTCGTGTCCTATAGACTTTAACGGTGTTCGCGTGTTCAAACAAAGCTTTTGCCTGTTCGCATGTTCTGCATGCGAACTGAATGGGGGGATGTTTGGCTCAACCCTAATATAGACCCTTGCAAAGAAGAAATAAGAGAAAAAATAAGAAGTATTTGTGGGGAAGAGTAATTGCATATATTGTAAAATAACTGTTTACTTTTACACGTTTTAAATTACACAGTGCTTATTATAGGTGATTGCTGTTTTGCCAACAAATTTGTCAATCTGTCACCAAACTGTTAGAACTTTTTTTTTTTTTTTTTTTTTTTAAAGCATTTATGAGAAATCAAAGGATAACCAGGAAGTCACTTGAGAGTTACATGATAAAACATTTGTGAATCTCAGCTTCAGTAACACTAACTGAGTGCAAATGTGATATTTAACAGAAGCCTCTTATTATCTGGAATTGTCTGAATGTGTAAGACTAAAAGACAAGAAAAAAAAAGTGTTGGTATACTAATCATAAAAATAAGTGAATGTGGATGCTGACAGCACCTTTGTTGTTTGCCTGTGTACTGAAAATATTCTCCTGTACTGCAGGATAAAAGGAACAGCAGTGAGTAAAAAAAGAAGAGCATCGTTAATTCAAGTTTACAGGGGTGCACACAGGAATAGTTACAGTACTGATTAACCACCTGTGGACCACCCACCTGCAATGTGCTGTGGACGGGCAGCCCACACAGGCAGAGCAACGTACCTATACGTCGCTGCCTGTTTCTAAGTTTAGGGCACATGCATGCACGTCTCCCTACCAACACCCACTGTGATTGTACACAGCGGGAGTCTGTCAGCAGATCCCGGCCAATGATTCATGGCCAGGACCTGCTGATCAGCTGTGCGCAAACACAGCCCAGAGCCCTGTGGTGACAATCAGCACAGGGCTCTGTACAGAGGGAGAGTTCCATCTGTTTCATATCTCTGCAAAGTTTGGATAAGAGCTCTGTAGTAAAAAGCAGCACACATTACACACATTACACATTGTCAGGTACACATTTATCCCCTTTATCTCCCTAGATGTTAACCCCTTCACAGCCAGTGTCATTAGTACAGTGACAATGTATAGTATTAGCACTGATCACCGTATTAGTGTCACTGGTGATGTCACTGTCAGTTCCCCCCCAGCATCAGTTAGTGTCAGATTGGCTGCTGCACTATCGCAGTTCCATTATAAGTCACTGATCATCGTCATTACTAATATAAAAACAAATTCCAGTATATATACCATAGTTTGTAGATGCTTTAATTTTCATGCAAACCAATCAATATACTATACACTTAAAGACAGACAGAATAGAGAATACAATAAAAGCAGAGTACATTTTGACCAAAATGTATGAAGAATCTTTTTATTATTATTATTGGATATAGATAGCAGAAAGTAAAAAATATATATATATATATATAGTTTCCAAATTTTTCGTCTTTTTTCATTTTCATAAAACATAAAAAACCCAGTGGTTATCAAATACCACCAAAAGAAAGCTCTATTTGTGTGAAAAAATTATATCAATTTTGTTTGGGTACAGCGTTGTATTACCACACAATTATCAGTTAAAGTAACACAGTGCTAAATAGCAAAGAATGGCCTGGTCATGTAGGGGGTAAAACCTTTCAGAGCTCAAGTGGTTAAAGGGCATATCTAGTGTTTTTGTTTATATGTTTATTTATGTAATATGTTCAAGACTTAAAATAATATTTTTAACTTTTGTTTGAATGTATATGAATATTGCATATTTAGCACTTGCAGCCACCAGGTGACATGCTAAAGACTGCAACTGCAGTGCTGTAGCAAGCCAGCTTTGTTATGAATTGTAGGAAGGAATAGCATGTATAATTTGATCTTTTGCCATTCTAGTCTATTCACAACACACACACGTGCTAGATTGCTTGGGCCCATATCAATTTTCCATGAGAAGCTGGGTCATTTTAAAGAGCCTGTAATATACTTTAGGGAGGGTCTGGTAGGTCAAAAGTAAAAAATGTGAATGGGCAGACTCTAGCTCTGTCTTTCCTTGACTGTATGTGTCTCCAAACAACACTGGCCTCTGGTAGTGGAAGAGAATTCTGTGAATTGCTGTCTTTTGATAGCATTTTGGTAGTTTAAATGTAGATCTTAGAGGAGCACTGTAACAAGTAGCCAGAAAGCTTTTAACCCTTTCACGCTTAGTGGTCACTACAGTGGGCAGCTATTAAAAATCTGTTTTCTGAGGTGCATGCGCGGCAGCTCCCAAGATGGCCACGAGCACCTAGAGCTCCGCTCCACCACGGCCCCATAGCAGCCACCGGAGCTCTCAGAGTGCCCACCCGCACTCCACACCGGGACATCCGAGCGGGGGAAACCCACGGAAATTCTCAGATGTCATCAGTGCAGGCCAGAATAAGCCTCAATCGCCAGATGATGGCCATGGCCAGCCCGCTCAGCTACGCCAAAATGGTGGCCACTCCACGAGGGGGACACACAGAGGAGGAAGCGGAGGACTCCATTGCGGACCAGGACTCAATCCCTCCACCATCTCCAGTTACCAGTCAGCCTCCCCTATGCCCAGCTACTAGGGATGAGCCGAACACCCCCCTGTTCGGTTCGCACCAGAACATGCGAACAGGAAAAAAGTTCGTTCGAACACGCGAACACCGTTAAAGTCTATGGGACACGAACATGAATAATCAAAAGTGCTAATTTTAAAGGCTAATATGCAAGTTATTGTCATAAAAAGTGATTGGGGACCTGGGTCCTGCCCCAGGGGACATGGATCAATGCAAAAAAAAGTTTTAAAAACGGCCGTTTTTTCAGGAGCAGTGATTTTAATAATGCTTAAAGTCAAACAATAAAAGTGTAATATCCCTTTAAATTTCGTACCTGGGGGGTGTCTATAATATGCCTGTAAAGGGGCGCATGTTTCCTGTGTTTAGAACAGTCTGACAGCAAAATGACATTTTGAAGGAAAATACTCATTTAAAACTACCCGCGGCTATTGCATTGCCAACAATACACATAGAAGTTCATTGATAAAAACGGCATGGGAATTCCCCAAAGGGGAACCCCGAACCATAATTAGAAAAAAAAAAATGACGTGGGAGTCCCCCTAAATTCCATACCAGGCCCTTCAGGTCTGGTATGGATATTAAGGGGAACCCCGGCCAAAATTTAAAAAAAAAAAATGACGTGGGGTTCCCCCTAAATTCCATACCAGACCCTTCAGGTCTGGTATGGATTTTAAGGGGAACCCCGCGCCAAAAAAAAAAAATAAAAGGGCGTGGGGTCCCCCCAAAAATCCATACCAGACCCTTATCCGAGCACGCAACCTGGCAGGCCGCAGGAAAAGAGGGGGGACGAGAGTGCAGCCCCCCCCTCCTGAATCATACCAGGCCACATGCCCTCAACATTGGGAGGGTGCTTTGGGGTAGCCCCCCAAAACACCTTGTCCCCATGTTGATGAGGACAAGGGCCTCATCCCCACAACCCTGGCCGGTGGTTGTGGGGGTCTGCGGGCGGGGGGCTTATCGGAATCTGGAAGCCCCCTTTAACAAGGGGACCCCCAGATCCCGGCCCCCCCCCTGTGTGAAATGGTAATGGGGTACAAAAGTACCCCTACCATTTCACTAAAAAACTGTCAAAAATGTTAAAAATGACAAGAGACAGTTTTTGACAATTCCTTTATTTAAATACTTCTTCTTTCTTCTATCTTCCTTCATCTTCTGGTTCTTCTGGCTCTTCTGGTTCTTCCTCCGGCGTTCTCGTCCAGCATCTCCTCCGCGGCGTCTTCTATCTTCTTCTCCTCGGGCCGCTCCGCACCCATGGCATGGGGGGAGTCTCCCGCTCTTCTCTTCTTCTTCATCTTCTTCTCTCCTTCTCTTCTTCATTTTCTTCTCTGGGCCGCTCCGCATCCATGCTGGCATGAAGGGAGGCTCCCGCTGTGTGACGGCACTCCTCGTTTGACAGTTCTTAAATAATGGGGGGGTGGGGCCACCCGGTGACCCCGCCCCCTCTGATGCACGGGACATGACGGGACTTCCCTGTGGCATTCCCCGTGACGTCACAGGGAAGTCCCGTCAAGTCCCGTGCGTCAGAGGGTGACCCCGCCCCTGTTATTTAAGAACTGTCAGACGAGGAGCGCCGTCACACAGCGGGAGCCTCCCGCCATGCTAGCATGTGTGAGGAGCAGCCCGGAGAAGAAAATGAAGAAGAGAAGAAAAGAAGAAGAGAAGAAGATGAAGAAGAAGAGAAGAGCGGGAGCCTCCCCCCATGCCATGGGTGCGGAGCGGCCCGAGGAGAAGAAGATAGAAGATAGAAGGAGGAGATGCTGGACGAGAACGCCGGAGGAAGAACCAGAAGAGCCAGAAGAACCAGAAGAACCAGAAGATGAAGGAAGATAGAAGAAAGAAGAAGTATTTAAATAAAGGAATTGTCAAAAACTGTCTCTTGTCATTTTTAACATTTTTGACAGTTTTTTAGTGAAATGGTAGGGGTACTTTTGTACCCCCTTACCATTTCACACAGGGGGGGGCCGGGATCTGGGGGTCCCCTTGTTAAAGGGGGCTTCCAGATTCCGATAAGCCCCCCGCCCGCAGACCCCCACAACCACCGGCCAGGGTTGTGGGGATGAGGCCCTTGTCCTCATCAACATGGGGACAAGGTGTTTTGGGGGGCTACCCCAAAGCACCCTCCCAATGTTGAGGGCATGTGGCCTGGTACGGTTCAGGAGGGGGGGGGCGCACTCTCGTCCCCCCCTCTTTTCCTGCGGCCTGCCAGGTTGCCTGCTCGGATAAGGGTCTAGTATGGATTTTTGGGGGGACCCCACGCCGTTTTATTTTTTTTTTTGGCGCGGGGTTCCCCTTAAAATCTATACCAGACCTGAAGGGTCTGGTATGGAATTTAGGGGGAACCCCACGTCATTTTTTTTTTTTTAATTTTGGCCGGGGTTCCCCTTAATATCCATACCAGACCTGAAGGGCCTGGTATGGAATTTAGGGGGACTCCCACGTCATTTTTTTTTTTTAATTTTGGTTCGGGGTTCCCCTTTGGGGAATTCCCATGCCGTTTTTATCAATGAACTTCTATGTGTATTGTCGGCAATGCAATAGCCGCGGGTAGTTTTAAATGAGTTTTTTCCTTCAAAATGTCATTTTGCTGTCAGACTGTTCTAAACACAGGAAACATGCGCCCCTTTACAGGCATACTATAGACACCCCCCAGGTACGAAATTTAAAGGGATATTACACTTTTATTGTTTGACTTTAAGCATTATTAAAATCACTGCTCCTGAAAAAACGTCCGTTTTTAAAACTTTTTTTTGCATTGATCCATGTCCCCTGGGGCAGGACCTGGGTCCCCAAACACTTTTTATGACAATAACTTGCAGATTAGCCTTTAAAATTAGCACTTTTGATTTCTCCCATAGACTTTTAAAGGGTGTTCCGCGGCATTCGAATTTGCCGCGAACACCCCAAATTGTTCGCTGTTCGGCGAACTTGCGAACAGCCAATGTTCGAGTCGAACATGAGTTCGACTCGAACTCGAAGCTCATCCCTACCAGCTACCTCTCCCTCATCCACTGAATCCCTGCTGGGAAGACTGAATTCAGGGCTCCCCTCCACTCTCATGATGGACTCACACACAGGCCTGCTCCTGGCTGCCTGTGAAAACGATGAAGCTACTCCTTCCCCCACTGACTTCCCCTCTATGATAGAGGCTTTTCCACACATGCTTTCAAAGAGCCTAGCTTTAAATGCAGCCCAGATCACCTCATTCATTCATTCACGGTGATTTGCAGCACATAGGAATGAGGATTGATGTGATTGAGAAAAAAGCTGATCAATCTGCAGCAAGAATTAACCAAAATTCTGCCAGACTCCAGGATGTGCAAGATCAATTAGAAACTGCATTCGCAAAGATTGATGACCTTGAGAACAGAATGAGATGCTATAACTTTAGGATCAGGGGGCTCCCCAAATCTGAAGAGGAGGTCCAATCAGCAGTCAAATCACTCATTAAAGGTATCATCCCAGATATTGCAGAGCACCGCCTGGAATTGGACAGGGAGCACAGAGCCCTGCAACCCCCCGCACTGACGGCCTCCCCAGAGACATCAGTGTAAAGCCCCATTTTTACTCAGTAAAGGAGGAAGTGATGAGGAAGTCCAGAAGCTCCGATTCCCTCACCTTACATGGACACAAAATCCAGATATTCACAGATCTATCTCTTTACACAGTTTAGAAAAGATGATCACTTAAACCCCTACTCCAGATCCTTATCACTATGGAAATCACATACAGATGGTCATTCTCGCTCCGTCTGAACTTCTCCTATAAGAACAAAGGCTACAGTTTCTCCTTTTTTGCTGACGGAGCGCATACCGCTACACCTTGGTCTGATCGCTCAAGAAATCCCCCCGTCCACACCAACAAGGGACCCCCCTCTTGCACTAAGAGGCTCCCCCAGCAAGTCTGCTGCAACCCACTTGGCTGAAACAACACTCTAATGCCCCGTACACACGGTCGGATTTTCCGATAGAAAATGTCCGATCGGAGCGTGTTGTCGGAAATTCCGACCGTGTGTGGGCTCCATCGGACATTTTCCATCGAATTTTCCGACACACAAAGTTGGAGATCAGGAGATAAAATTTTCCGACAACAAAATCTGATCGCGTCAATTCCGACCGTGTGTGGCCTGTTCCGACGCACAAAGTGCCACGCATGCTCAGAAGAAATTTCCGTCACGGAACAGCTTGGTCTGGTAAACTTAGCATTCGCAATGGATACAGCACTTTCGTCACGCTGCAATGTTAAAAATGGTTTAATACAGCGCACTCTCTTCTTCTTTATAATGTGACAAGAATTAAGTCGTTTTGCTGCTCATATTCACAAAGACTTCTCACAAACTTATTTTGTTACTATTTTCCGTGATTCACTCAATATATTTTGATTTCTCACATCTGACAACATTATTTTGATGTAATTTTTTTTTTTTTTTGGCTTTAATGTAGATTTTTTTTTTGTGTTTGTATTTTTTTGAAGGGTGTTTTTTTTTTTGGATTTTTATTTGTACTCCCGAAAATTTTTGTGTGTGTTTTTTGTGTCAAGTTACCACAACATCATTGATATGTTGTTCTATTTAATCTGTAGGAGATTGTTTGGTGTTGTTGTCCTTTGTTAATTTCACATTTTATGTTAGAAATGTACCTGAATCGTCACCAACAAACTGTCCTTTTTGGATGAAAACACACAGGAGAGTAGAATTTCCCAAAATAAAACTTTTATTAAGGGCTCACAACTAAACAAAGAGGGAGGCAATGCTGGAGAAACAGCAGAAATGGGTGAAGCCTTGGACCCCCAGGGCAGACATCACAAATTTTCAAGCAAAATTGGTGGCCTGAGGAGTCCTTATCTAAGGGAGGGCAGTCTGGTCCAGAAGTCCCAGAGATCCGGAAAGCAGCAGATGACATCTGTGTCCCCAGGCTGTGGTCATACGAGAGACTGCAGCTTCTGTCAGACCAGACTGAACCCAGGGCCATCACTCTCAGGTCTTCTTTCCACGCTTCCTTCCACGCGGTGGCTGTGGTGGTGGAGTTGTGGCAGCAGGAGGAGGAGGAGGAGGATGGTCCAACTCAATCACGTCAGTCTTGGGTGTTAGTTCCCCACTCACCCCCTTAGTTAGGACTTTATAAATCAGTTGCTCACACAGGAGGCGTTGACTCTCCTGCATGCCCTGCAGTTTGGTGGCAGCCATGCAGGCAAAGGCCTCTTCAGGAGTGGGTAAGGCTCTAAGGGACACAGAAGCCTCCTGAATGAGCCTGAGCGCTGATTCCTGCATGGGAGTCATCTTCCTCGCTCTTTTATATGGAAGGCGGAGGGGAGGAACCTGCAATTCTGTCAGGCTGCGACTTGTCCCAGGCTTCTCTTGGCTGACACTTAGCCCCACTTCCTCCTGGCTGCCACTAATCCCCGCCTCCTCCTGACTGCCACATTCCACAACCTCCTCCTGGCTGAGGTCTTCCTGTGTATGAAAAAGGGACATAGTTTTAGTTTTTTATTCATCAATCACCCACAATTTTCACCTCCTGACTGTTGCAAATTGAATGTTAACAAATATAGCAGACTATCATTCTGAGCCCAGCATTTTTGTTTCTTTTAACAATTTTGGGTGCCCACTACTGTCTATTAATATTTAAAACACTTTTTTTCAATCACCAATTAGTGATCAATCATAACATCTAGTAAACATCATTTCTTTATTGACCAGAAATCAGTAGAAGAATGCTATACCTGGCTCCAGCTGGGCTCCTCCACTTCTTCCTGGCTGGATGGCCCAGGTTGGACATCGGAAGCCTCATATGCAGTGGAAGGAAGCGTGGAAGGAAGAGTAGAGAGGGATTCCATGACTTCAGTGTGGTCTGACAGAAATCGCAATCTCTCATAGTACCACAGCCTGGGGACATAAATGTCATCTGCTGCAGCTCCGGACCTCTGGGAATCTGTGACCTTCTCGCGCCCCCTAAGATAAGTGCTCCTCAGGCCACCAATTTTGGTTTTTAAATAGGGGATGGTTGCTGTGGGGACCACCGGCTTCACCAACTCCAGCAGTTTCTCCAGCGCTGCCTGCCTCTTTTGTTTATTATTATAATGGGGGTGTCTCACCTGCCACAGACAGGGCAGCTCCCTGTATTTGTCTATGAACAGGGGGAGGAAATTGTGGTCGTTGAACCCATCCATTTTCTCTGCAAGACACAACACAAGACAAACCCTAAGGTCAGGCCAAACTCCCCTAATCTTGTTAAAATATAGGCTTCCATTTCGAAGCAGTATGGGCGCAAGTTTAGATCTTACCTTCGTTATCACGATCGGCGCCTCCGATGCTCCTTCCTCCGCTCACAGATCGTACGTAAGACGCACGCGTGTCACGCTTTATACACACTGCGCATGCGTGTAACTCCGCCCGCCCCTGATGTTCTTTCTAGTCTATTCCCCGCCCCTTTTTGATCTGCGCAGTGGGGGAAGAGCACATGGTGGATACACAGCAGGATTGTGCTAATTGTAGCAACGAGGAGGAGGAGGAGGACAGGCCGGATCCGGAAACGTCCCAATCCAGAAGGAGATTTAAGGCCTCAAATATGTCCTTTGGGGAGATGTTGGAGATGGACATCCTGAAGAAGGCCGACTATGATGGAAAGTATGGACCTTACCCCAACCCCAATGGCAGAAAGGCCAAGATCATGGCGAAAGTGGTAAAAAGTCTGCACCGGAAATTCGGGGTACGACGATCGAAAGATCAGCTCAGGAAGCGGTGGTCGGACCTCAGATTACGAGAACATGAGCAGTACAGAAAGATCCGGAGAGTGCTGCAAAAAAGTAAGTAGTTGTGCTGTGTTCCTATTCTTTTGATGTTTATTACGTTCGTGCTGCTCCATGTGCTTTTAGGAACTGTTGTACAGTTTAAAATGGCAACTTTCATGTTCATGGGCACATTATTCGTTTGTAGCAAACATTTTTCTTTCGGCCTATAAAACACAATTGTTTAGGCCATATGCATTTGGCCACCATTTTTACACCCTATACTTGTCTGAAACGAATTTGGTTGTGTAGATGGCTTTGTTACTAGAATGAAATGCAAACTAGATTCTGTGTAAGGAGAGGACACTCAGCAGCTGTTTTCACATCTGGACACTGGAGCACTAGTGTGGGACACAAGAACACCATTTTTATTAGGGGGCCACACAGGTGCTCCAGTGTATACTATAGGGGGGGCTACATCTGTGAAGCTTGTACCAAACAGGTAAAGTATTGAAGCTTGACAAAGGACACTGAAAATGCTACATTTTGGAACTCTGCTAAAATTGACAATTGTACCCCACTTCCAAGCAACGTTTACTATTTCTAGTTCTGCCATCAAATATCTGTGTGCTAATTATACCATTTTGTTTTACATAGGGGATAAAAGACACCCCTCATCCGAGGAGACCAGAGCCCACCCCCCTCTGGAAGAAGGGGAAATCCCCCCAACACAAGCTGAGCAGGAGGAAGAAGACGTGGTGGAACTAGTCACCACAACAGGTGAGTGTCTGCAACCACAGGCTCAGGTAAGAGATGGATGGCAGCATATTTTTGATACCTAATTTTTTGGGGGGTTCCTCTCTTTTTAGGTGATCGTGATGTTGTGGATCCAGATCCTTTCACATCCGAAAGTGCCCAGATCCTGATCGGGGAGATCACGGGGTGTAATTTACAATTGGAAAACCTCCAGAAAAACATCAATGATGTTATTCAAAAAAATATAAGCATCATTGATGTTTTGGGGCGAGTTTAAAGCCCCTCCAAATCCCTTTGTTTTTTGGTGTGCTACAATGTGAAAAATGTTTTTGTGATTTTTCCCAAAGCCAAATTTGGATGATGCACACAGTGTGTCAACATGTGCTATCTGCCATCACGGGAGATCAATGGACGTGTTTTGGGGGTGCAACCCCTTCCTCAATAATAAAGTAGCTGAGAGGAAGGAGTTTCTCACCCCAAACACGCCCCTTGATCCCCCGTGATGGCAGGTTGCACATGTTGACCTTCGTAAATTGGTGTGCATCTTCCAAATTTGGCTTTTCCTGGGGTGACTTTACCCCATCTGAACGCAATATCAAACACAGTTCCTAAATACTCATGTCTGATATTGCCTTCAAATTCTAGCAAATGTGAACTTTGTAAGTTTAAGATTTGTGTCTTTCTTGTTGGTTTTACACATGCCTGTTTTATCTTAAATGGACATTTCTATTTTTGATAATGCTACCCCAAAAATTGTTAGACAACAAACATGTTGGTTTGTTTGAAAAACCTTTGGTAAATGCACATGTGATTGTGCAGATATTAAAAAGTGTGTTAATCAAGAATGTGTGGATTATTGTGTCAACGCTAAAACACTTTGGTGGTGATGTAATTGGTGTTTTCAGTGAAAAGGGGGGTTATTTCCTAAGGGCAAATCCTCTTGGCACTACAAGTGCAGTTTCAGTGCAGTTGCAAGTGCACTTGTAGTGAAAAGTGTCTTTGCATTTCGTCAATAACACCCAACAGTGCTTTGTATAAGGTTACACAATCACGCCATTTTCTGGACTCAACACATTTCTGTCAGGGTCAGCTAAAACAAACACAAGCAGTAAATGTCCACAAAGAATTTCTTTGTTTTGCTTTTTTATTCAAAAAAGGCTTCACATATTTGCTGGCATATTGATGGCCCCCTACCCGCAAAGAACTCCAGGTATCGTAACCGGACATCATGGGCACTCAGGGAGGGCAAGCCAGGACGGCCGCTTTCAAGCACCGTCAGTGTTGTTTCAGGTATCACTCTGGTCTCAGGCCCAACAGAGCCAGCATAGTTGGCAGAATGTTTCCTTAAAAAGTTATGGAGAATACAGCACGCCATGATGATATGATTAAGTTTATACTCCGCCGTATGGATAGGTGTCAGAAATAGGCGGAACCGGCTGGCCAGGATTCCAAATGTGTTCTCCACCACTCTTCGGGTTCTGGCCAGCTGGTGATTAAAAACCCTCTGTTCTGGGGTGAGGGTCCTCATAGGGAATGGCCACATAAGGTGGTCCCCCAGCGCAAACGCTTCATCAGCAACTAACACAAATGGGAGTCCTTCCACATTGTCCTCTGGAGCTGGCAAGTCCAAGCTGCCATTCTGGAGACGCCTGTAGAACTCCGTCTGGGTGATGACTCCACCATCGGACATCCGGCCATTCTTCCCCACGTCCACATACAAGAAGTCGTAATTAGCCGACACCACCGCCAACATCACTATTCTATTGAACCCCTTATAGTTGAAATAGTATGACCCCGAGTTGGGTGGTGGGACGATGTGGACGTGTTTCCCATCAATTGCCCCTCCGCAGTTAGGAAAGTCCCACCGCTGGGCAAAGTGGGAGGTCACAGTCTGCCGTTCCTGTGGTGTGGAAGGAAACTGTTGAGGAAAACAAAAATAAATGAGTATTTTTGCACATAAACATGGCAAGCAGATTAGACACAAACATTCTTCGCCAACCTCCAGATAGCATTTAGTAAGGGGAATTTAACAACGCCAAAGTATAAGGTACACCTATCATATTCCCCCTCCCCCCCCTCTCATGGGCCATTTCTAACATTATGGGGGGTGTGGAAATCTTGGACAGGTAACCCTCTTCACTTCATTGAGAGATGAATGCCTAAATACAGGGTATTACTTGGAACAGCCCCTCCTTAGTTACACTATTGGCAGCCCACTGGACAGGTAAGAAGTGTCATAATACAAAGATATAAATACACACTGTACACATTTGAGGACATTTGGACATTCTACTATTACCTATCAAGATAATAATAGGATACAAAAACTTGAAACAATACCATTTGAAAGTATACAGGCAGGCCCTTGCACTAAATGCTTTGGGGAATTCATCCATAAATCTGAGCACAAAAGAGATGGGTATAGTGTGTAGGGGTTTGGCAAAGTCAGCAGGATAGATAGAGAATTGGGATCAGCTGACTTAGCAGTTGGGGGAGGGAGGGTTAAAAATGATTTGGGGACACCACAAAAAAAGCTTCTGCCACTCTGCCTGAATTTAAAGCTAAAATAACATTTCAAAACATTTTAGGGGGTGTTTGGGGTAAAGCACTACTATTGAGCTGATAAAATACATTGTTTTAAGTGACTACATGAGGTGAATATAGGGCCTGTAGAGCATTCTGGGGAGGTTAGTGAAGGACAATCTGTATGAAGGACCTAAAAAATTAATTACATAAAAATCCAGCATGCATGAGGACAAAGGGGACATTCACAGCATATTCCAAACATGGTAATTAGGGAATGAGGAAAGAAATACAATATATTAGCAAACATTAAATACAATGAAATGTGATATTAAAGGATAAAAATCTTACCTTCATATACTCCTTCTGCAGGACCTGGATGATGGTAGAACAGGTCTCTGGGATAATGATTCCCAGAGCCTGGGGGGAGATGCCTGTCGAGAACTTCAAGTCCTGCAGACTTCTCCCTGTCGCCAAGTATCACAGGGTAGCGACGAGCCTCTGCTCCGGAGTGATGGCTTGCCTCATGCAGGTATCCTGCCTGCTGATATAGGGGGTCAGCGAAGCCAACAAACGGTGAAACACGGGGTCCGTCATCCTGAGAAAGTTCCTGAAATCATCATCATCATTATTCTCACGGATCTCACGGAGCAAAGGCATGTGAGAGAACTGGTCACGCTGAAGCAACCAATTCTTGGTCCATGAACTCCTCCCCACCCTGTTCATGGACTGGACTTGTGTCAAGGTCAGGACCCCAACACCAAGCCCCCGCACAGCACGAACTCTACGAGGAGTACGCATACGCAACATGGCTAGAAAACGGTCAGCTGCTCAGAACGGAGTAACAGAACGCACTGAAGAACAGCAAGGCCTGTGAAGAGCGACCTGAAAAACAGTAACGAACGCACAAGAACACAATGACTAAGTCACGCGGAACTTGCTTGCACGCACTGAAGAGCAGATACAAACCCACAAGCACAAACTGAACGGCAGAAAACGATCTGAAAGCCACGAGTCTGAAAAAGCGCAAATCGTCTCTCACCAAACTTTTACTAACACGAGATTAGCAAAAGGAGCCCAAAGGGTGCCGCGCTTTGTTCTGAACTGGCCTTTTCTAGTCTCGTCATACGTGCTTGATGTCACCGCGTTCTTGGTGATCGGAAATTCTGACAATTTTGTGCGACCGTGTGTACGCAAAACAAGTTTGAGCCAACAACCGTCGTAAAAAATCCTAGGATTTTGTTGTCGGAATGTCCGATCAATGTCCGACCGTGTGTACGGGGCATAAGAGATCCAAAGAAAACTTACCGACATGATGAGCAAGCTACCCCAAGCGACTTTATCGCCTCACATGATTGGGGTGCATCCCCGGGTCTCCACTTCGGAGGTTAACCTCTGGGACTGACTTCTCCTGCCCGTTGACCCAGCAGGAATCCCTTCCTTTTTCCCATACAGATTTTGATCTAATAGGGTGACTGGGAACTTCTGTTCTGAGCTTTACTGAGGGATAAGGAGTTCACCCCTTGAGCCCCTGAGTGGGCTCCTTTTGACTGCTGACTGCCTTTATTAGATGGCATCCCACACCAACATAGTGTTTTGATACATATAGAGTTTTTTCAATTCTTAGAGAGGGAGTTCTTAACCTTTACCCACTGTTAGGTGGTAACAGTTATTTTACGGTTATTTTCTATATAGCATGTTTCTATTACCTGCTCCTCCAACTTGGCCTTTAAGATTGTTACTCCAGTGGAACAAGAGCTCATACCAACTATACTAGTGGGGTTCTACCCTGATATAGGCTAAAGGGTTTAATCATCCCCCAAACCGGGTCTGGGTATCCTCCTGGCTCCCCTGCCCCTCCGGCTAGGGGACCTGGATAGCAAGGGAGGGGGGATCCAGGTGTTCTTGTTTGTTTATTCTTAGCACCTGATATAGGGTGCTCTGTACAGTTTACATTATGAATGTTTAATACAAGCTTGTTTTTTATAGGTGGTGGGGCTGTGGTGGACCCAGTGCACCTACGATGGTTTCCATGGACATCTTTGGTGTCCCAGGAGGCATCCTCGGAATCCCTGTAGTCAGAGCGTTCCAGTCCCCTCAGGTTAAGGGGTAAGGGATGGCGAGTCCTCCCTTCCCTGGGGTGGGGTGGTCGGAGGACCCCCGGGTACTGTATTATTTAAGTTATGTTGTTTATATTAGCAGTTTGACACATGATTATTCTTACCACCTATCTCTCTTTTTTTCACCCCTTTCCTTCTCTGCTTTGCCTTCTCTTGTACGAGTTATTCCAGGCTCTCCAACCGCCTCTGGCCTACCTTACCAGGTTCCCAGGCATTGACTCAACTGTCAACTTGGCTTCCGCATGTCTACATTTCTCCAGGAGAAGGTAGGATACATGTATCTTCTGCGGGTCCCTCAATTCTGCTCCATGACTAACACAAATCTCACACCCCAAACTCTCAAAATTATCACTCATAACACTCAGGGACTCAACTCCCCCATCAAACGCAGAAAACTCTTCCAACTGTATCAGTCCATGCACACGGATGTCCTCTTACTACAAGAGACCCATTTTCCAGCTACATATAAACCTACGTTCCTACACCAGAGATACCCCCAATTTTTTATAGCCTCCGCAGATAACAAAACAAAGGGGTTGGCTATCTGCTGTGCTAAACATATCAACCTTTCTCAACCGGAAATTATAGCGGACCCCTCAAGCCGCTACCTTCTGGTGTCCGGCTCTATCGATGGGGAGACTTTTACTTATACTTATGTTACTTATTACACCCCCAACAAGGGCCAAAAACACTTCTTTGAAAATCTGCTTCTTAAATGCAGAAGCACTTTAAGGGGCTAGCATTCATTGGCGGAGATTCTAACACCACCTTTGATTTCTCCCTAAACAAATCTGCAGGTGGGAAACCGAAACCCAAACGCCCCTCCAAACAAAGCGCAAAGATTGCCCACTTGCTGCACTCAGCTGGGCTAGTGGATATCTGGAGAGAATTTAATCCGCATATGAAAGATTATACCCAATTTTCAGCTCCCCACAGCTCTTTTGCCAGAATAGACCACATAGACCACATCTTCGCACACTCCAAAACAATCCCGTTAATAATAGGATCCTCGATTTTAGATTCCCCCTTGTCAGATCACTCGATAGTAACCCTGATATCGCAAAGACCGTCGGGATTTAGGGGAACCTACCGTTGGCATCTGAATGAGTCCCTCCTGAGTGACCCGATACAATGCTCCTTACTAGAGCAAGCTATTAAAGAATACTTCCTTGACAATGATAACAATGAGATCTCTCCATCGACTGTTTGGGCGGCACACAAGTCGGTACTCAGGGGGAAATTAATTCAGCTTACATCTAAACTTAAAACAGAACACAGGGCGGATACCCAGAAATGTACAGAGGACTTCCGTCATCTAGCGAAGGTGCACAAACACAACCTTTCACTGGAATCACTGGTGAAATTAGACACAGCTCGCGCACTTCTCAATCTGTCCCTTACGACCGCGGCAGAGAAACACCTCAGATGGACTGGGGCGAAATACTATTCCCAAAAAGACAGGACTGGCTCCAGACTTGCTGTCAAGCTAAGCCCTAAACATCGCACACTAGCCTTTCCCACAATTCATTCCACTTCGGGCGAAAACGCAAAACCCAACAAAAATAATGGACGCATTTCTACAGTTCTACTCTGACCTGCATAAAACTATGCCAACTCACCCCCAGCCACTTCATAACACATTCCTGGATAACCTCCCTTTGCCATCACTGACTAGGGACCATAGGGAACTATTGGAGAGCTTGTTTATTCCCGAGGAGGTATCGGACACCATCATGTCCCTTAAATTAGGATCTTCACCTGGACCGGAAGGGTTCTCCACTGGATATTACATAAAATTTGGCCAAACTCTGGCCCCACACCTGGCCCAGTTCTTCAATTCTCTCAGGGATGGAGCCCCTCTAGGAACTGATCTCACCTCTGCTTATATATCGATCATCCCAAAAAACCGGGAAAGGACCCAAGTGAGGTCGGAAACTGTCGTCCAATCTCACTTATCAACAACGACATAAAAATAATGACCAAGATTCTTGCAAATAGAGTAGTGAGTTTTATATCTTTCTACATTCACAGAGATCAGGTGGGCTTTATCCCTGGAAGGCAGGGCCCGGACCAGATCCGGAGAGCAATAGATATTATCTCATTACACCAATCACAGTGGGATGGGGGGCTCCCCCAAAAGGGTTTTTTACTCTCAATAGACCTTCATAAAGCCTTTGACTCAGTGGACTGGGACTACATGTCTGGGATACTGAGTAGATTCGGCCCATACTTCCTGAACATAATAAACTTGCTTTATTCAACACCGCTCATCCAAGTACGCTTAATGGTCAGATACTCGGAACCTCTCCAATTGGCAGGGACACCAGGCGGGTATGCCCGCTCCCTCCCCCTCCTCTTTGCGATGGCCATAGAAACTTTGGCCATAGCAATCAGATAGAATCCTGATGTCAAGGGGGTACTCTGCAGAGACCAGGAACATAAGTGCGCACTGTACGCAGATGACCTTCTCCTTTTTCTCACCTCCCCACTGACATCTATGCCTACGGTATATAAAATACTGTAAAACTTTAGCAAGATCTCTGCGTTGCGGGTTAACATGGCTAAATCAATAGCACTAAATATATCTGTTCCCCCGGACCTGTTCAAACAACTTACACAATCTATTGTGGTATTACCAAGCTGCTCAACTGTCCCAAATATCTGCAGTTTTCTCTGTGGGTCCGAAGCCTGATTGGGTATCCATGCAAAGACCAGCCATTCCCTTAAATATCATAGATTACCTCCTCTGGTGTGAACCAAAATCCAGACCTACTATCATGTCACCTACCCTCTCCCACTCCATAGCTCTGTGATCCACACTCTGCACACAGAACTCACTGATCTCGCCCTTGAAGCCATTATCACACATCTTCCATAACACAAGATTCCCTCCGGGTCTGAATATTAAAGTCTTCCAATGGTGGCCAGACAAGGGCCTTTAACGAATAGGTCATTTTTTCTCCCAGGCTGGCCCTCTTACCTTAACTCACTGTAGGAAGAAATTGGAAATGCCCAATTCAGAACTATTACGATTCTCCCAAATATCTCGTTTCCTACACTCCATTTGGCCCAATAAAACAAATCCCCCCACAATCACCCCATATGAAAACTGGTGCTCAAACACTTTGGATCAGAGATGAGGGATCTTGCTGATTTACTCAGCCCTGGCGAAAAATGAGGACACACCGTCATATGCTCGGGCCTGGGAGGAGGACACATGCTGCCCCTGGACTACCTCGGACTGGTTTCGCACATTTTAGCGCTCATTTAAAGGTATTCTCAACATTTCTCTTATAGAAGCCAGCCTCAAAGTACTGACGAGGTGGTACTATGTCCCTTCCAGACTGGCAAGGATCTATCCAGGGACCTTTCCCTTATGCTTTAGGGGCTGCAAGATGAAGGGCTCAATGTTCCACGTATGGTGGACATGTCCCCGCATCAGATCCTTCTGGAAGAAGGTATTCCACACCATTAGGGTCCTAACAAATACCACGGTCACTCCAGACTCCAACATAGCACTGCATGACCACCTCATACTTGGGTTACCAAAATATCAGCAGGCACTGACTTACTACGATTTACTAGGTGCTATAATTACGCTAGCCAAAGCCTGGAAAAACCCCAAGGTATCCTTCCAGGGGTTCAAACGGAAAGTTTCTTGGATAATGGCACAAGAAAATATAGTAGCAAAACTTCACTAAACAGTAGGGAAATTTGGGAACCCTGGGCCTCCTATAGCAATATCTCGATCTGCCCAGGCATCCCACCTAGAGTCACAGCGAATTCTGGACAACCATGAATCCACTTTCTAACACTTTCTTTTCTTTCCTCTCTCACTTACACGTTTTCTTCTCTTATCTGTCTGGGACACTCTGTTCCTTCTCTCCTGTTACCTAAAGCAAGGCTTCTTGCAACCCCTAAGTTTAAATATAAGTTATTTTGAGGCTGGCATTCTCCCTTGTTATCTGTAATCAGAGGATACTCGGGTCCAGAGTAAACCCACAACCCGGGCAATGATACCCTAGTCACCCTTCCCTATGGACAGGTGGCTGAACAAGGGAGGGGAGGCTTGGGACCTGGGGGGGACCTAGGCACCACCACATATTTCCCAAAGGGGTGGGGTGCCTGGAGCTCCCTAGGGGGGGCAGCTGACGCCTTCGAGTAAATACCAGTCTTTAACTCTGATTACCTCCGGATTGCAGTATAACCAGCCTCAAATGGTGGCCCTTTTGGGTAGTTAGGATACTTTATGTTACAACCACTGGAATCAGGGTTGCCTACTGGCCAAAGCCACGCTTCAAGCGATTTCCACCGATTGTTACATGATCAGAAAATGTTTTTACTTGTTGATGATTTAATTGTCACTGCGTTAATTCTTCTGTCTTAGAACCATATGGTTCTATGATATACTCAGCACTGTACTGTTTGACACTTACTGTTTTGTCTTAAATTTTCAATAAATGTTTTAAACTTAAAAATCTGTTTTCTTGTATATATATGGATTCTGATTGTATAGTTGCATATCACCCTTTACAGTGGACGCTAGTGTGTCTCCCCATACTCTGCCACTAACTGGAAAGCCATTGTAAGTGCAACAAAAATGTATTCATTCTATTAGAATGTAATTTGCAGTTTTTTAACAAAAACATAATTTTGTGCAGATACAGTATCTCACAAAAGTGAGTACACCCCTCACATTTTTTGTAAATCTTTTCTTCTATCTTTTCATGTGACAACACTGAAGAAATGACACTTTGCTACAATGTAAAGTAGTGAGTGTTCAGCTTGTATAACAGTGTAAATTTGCTGTCCCCTCAAAATAACTCAACACACAGCCATTAATGTCTAAATGGCTGGCAACAAAAGTGAGTACACCCCTAAGTGAAAATGTCCAAATTGGGCCCAATTAGCCATTTTCCCTCCCCGGTGTCATGGGACTCATTAGTGTTACAAGGTCTCAGGTGTGAATGGGGAACAGGTGTGTTAAATTTGGTGTTATCGCTCTCACTCTCTCATACTGGTCACTGGACATTCAACATGTCACCTCATGGCAAAGAACTCTCTGAAAACCTGAAAAAAAGTATTGTTGCTCTACATAAAGATGGCCTAGACTAAAAGAAGATTGCCAAGACCCTGAAACTGAGATGCAGCACGGTGGCCAAGACCATACAGCGGTTTAACAGGACAGGTTCCACTCAGAACAGGCCTCGCCATGGTCCACCAAAGAAGTTGAGTGCACGTGCTCAGGATCATATCCAGAAGTTATGTTTGGGAAATAGATATATGAGTGCTGCCAGCATTGCTGCAGAGGTTGAAGGGGTGGGGGGTCAACCTGTCAGTGCTCATAACATACGCCGCACACTGCATCAAATTGGTCTGCATAGCTGTCCTGCCAGAAGGAAGCTTCTTCTAAAGATGATGCACAAGAAAGCCTGCAAACAGTTTGCTGAAGACAAGCAGACTAAGGACATGGATTACTGTAGCCATGAGGTTCTGATGAGACCAAGATAAATCTATTTGGCTCAGATGGTGTCAAGCGTGTGTGGCGGCAACCAGGTGAGAAGTACAAAGACAAGTGTGTCTTGCCTACAGTCAAGAATGGTGGTGGTAGTGTTAGGTGGTGGTAGTGTCATGGTCTGGGGCTGCATGAGTGCTGCCAGCACTGGGGAGCTACAGTTCATTGAGGGAACCATAAATGCCAACATGTACTGTGACATACTGAAGCAGAGCATGATCCCCTCCCTTCAGAGACTGGGCCATAGGGCAGTATTCCAACATGATAATGACCCCAAACACACCTCCAAGATGACCACTGCCTTGTTAAAGAAGCTGAGGGTAAAGGTGATGGACTGGCCAAGCATGTCTCCAGACCTAAACCCTATTGAGCATCTGTGGGGCATCCTCAAATGGAAGGTGGAGGAGCGCAAGTCTCTAACATCAACCAGCTCCGTGATGTCGTCATGGAGGAGTGGAAGAGGACTCCAGTGGCAACCTGTGAAGCTCTGGTGAACTCCATGCCCAAGAGGGTTAAGGCAGTGCTGGAAATAATGGTGGCCACACAAAATATTGACACTTTGGGCCCAATTTGGACATTTTCACTTAGGGGTGTACATACTTTTGTTGCCAACGGTTTAGACATTAATGGCTGTGTGTTGAGTTATTTTGAGCAGACAGCAAATTTACACTGGTATACAAGCTGTACACTCACTACTTTACATTGTAGCAACGTGTCATTTCTTCAGTGTTGTCACATGAAAAGATAGAAGAAAAGATTTACAAAAATGTGAGGGGTGTACTCACTTTTGTGAGATACTGTAAGTTCCATTATGTGAGTAAAGCCCCGTGATCACACACAATCAGAATATCATACAAAAATTACAGCTTTCGAAGCAATCGTATGATAATCTAACTCAGTGTTTCTCAACTCCAGTCCTCAAGGCGCCCCAGCAGGTCATGTTTTCAGGATTTCCCACAGATGAAACAGCTGTGATAATTACTAAGGCAGTGAAGTTGATCAAATCACCTGTGCAAAATAATGGAAATCCTGAAAACATGACCTGTTGGGGCGCCTTGAGGACTGGAGTTGAGAAACACTGATCTAACTGTTAGTACACAACTTTCATCCAAAAATTTCAGAAGGGCCGAACACAAAATATTTTCTTGTACGATACCAGGTCGTACATATTTCATTTAATCAGTATAGTTTTCATCCAAAAATACAATACAAATACATTACATCACTTCTGAATTTGTATTCTGTTGTATGAGAATTTTCAAACTTTATTAACCAATTTGTTTTCGATATGGAACTAGCGTGAAAAAAATAAATGGATGATCATTTGTCTGATAATCTCAGTGTACTAGGCTTTAGGCCTCATACACACTGGATGTTTTGCCAGCTCTTCTTCCTGGCAGCAGCATTTTGGCTTAAAAAACTAGACGCTTGTAAACACGTGTAACATGTTTAAGCACATCAAGTGTTTAGGTGGTAATTCATTTAATTGGTCAGAATAATAATTCAATCTGGCCATTGAAATTAATTGACTCTCAAGCACTAAACGCACTTATCGTTACATGCATGTAGACGCATCAAGCATTTTTTGTTGCAAAATGCCTGGATGCCCTGGCAGTGTGGGTTTTTCCTGACTCAAAATGCCCCTGCCCCTAAACTCCTCTTACCACTCATGTGTGCATGGGTACATGGGCTATCATACAGGGGCATTTAGAAGCAAAAAAGACGCACCTAGGAGTAACATTAAAAATGTCCAATGTTCATGAGGCCTAATAGTTGACGTCTTTAAATTTTGTTGAGCTCAAGTGCAGATTGTGATAGAAAGGCCTAAAGGATAGTGGAGCAAATACCATCTGAACCTTAAATGTATGATGTCTACTCTGGTGGAAATGTGAAGAACTCATTGGAAAATGATTGTTCAAAAAAAAAAAAAGTTGTATATTTTTTTTATGCCCAAAGAGTAATAAAAACACTGAGAAAAAAAATCATGTGACTTTCATAATTCATGCATGAAAGGGTTAATATTAGAAGGAGAAGAATTCATCAAACTATATTTGTTAAATGATTGTGAATACAGCTACTGTAAATGCACTTAGAGATTGCTGTTATTAATGTAAAGTATATGTTAAATTTATATGATATGTATACCTCTGTGAATAACCTGGACCCTGGTTAGATATGTTATCATATAAAAACAGACAGAGTGGATAATCTTGATTTCTGAATGTATGTGTACTTTATACACATATAATCTTCATATACATATCCCAACCTATTTAGTGTATTATTTTTTATGTATTATTTTTTATCCTTTGGAGCATGTTTTTTAATAAATTAGCTCTTTTTTATATATTTGTAAGTGTTGCACAACACATTTTATTGTGTTTGTAGATCCTTTGATCTGATTTAGGTGGATTTTTAAGTGGAGCTAGTATCAGTGTGCCTCCTGTCAGCGCTTTGCGGAAACTTCTGGTTTCTCATTTAGTGAATTTTCTAAGTACATGGTTACAATAGAGTAGTCTCTGGGTGAAACCTGCAGGTGGGCCTATAGTGGGCAGCGCACAAGTATCCATAGATGGATTACTGATGCTATCCGTATTTCCTGGTGTTTTTTTGTTTCCTTTTTTGCACCCAATTTTTTTCCTTTTAAGTTAATAATATTTTTTATGTTTAAATTTTAGCGGTATATATTTATCCACTATTTGCGTTATATGTTAATGTGGTCTAAGTTGAGCTAAAATATACAATATGAGAGGTGTCCAGTTTACCCTCATAGGGAGGCTTGCCCTGTATAACCGATAAGAGGCTTGGTCTCCATGGTGAGATCTCGGAACTCAAAACGAGCCTTGGTTTTATCCTTCTATGCTGGGATCTCGGAGCTCAAAGCGAGGCTTGGCTTATTTGCTTGTATACTTGAGGCGATGGCGCAGTATGTTGCCCATGCCCCAGGAGGACGTCAATCTGTGATGAAACTAGTCGGGCGGATGATGTGCTGAAGTCATCACGAAATACAAAGTCCCGGAAGTGCGGGTGAATGTTTTATGTACCGCCCAGTATTTTTTCTTGTATGCGATGGAGAGATGCTCTCATCTTTTAACATTTTAAACTTTGACAAAAATATCATTGGATCTTATGCTATGTAGAGCCTCCTTCTTCTCTTTTGAGTGAAACACCTGTGAGACACCTGTGGACAGCAGAGGTGAGAGGATAAGAGGGAACATCCATAGGACCACTGTGCACTGGAGTTATTGCAGTCCAAAGGCCCTGACAAGGTAATCAGCCACAGGCGTATTTGACCTTTTTATAGGTCTAACTATCTGGTAAGCAGGCATGACGGATGACGGTGACACATGGTGACAACGATATACAGATTTCTGAAAGTTGTGGACCTTGATTGGGATTAAGGAGTATGACGTTTCTATCCCTTCACCACCTTGGCTTTACATCTTTTTCTCCACTGCTTAAGACTTTATTGAATATACACACATGTATATATATATATATATATATATATATATATATATATATATATATATATATATATATATATCGGTCACATTTTTGATATATAAATTAATGTATGTTATAGCTTAGCATCTGGCGCCACCTAGCGGCCAAAATATGAAAGGACTGCATCTTTATTTTTCTTCGTTCAAGATGTTAACATGGAAGTCTTTGTTTACATTGGACATTAACTTGACCTTTCCATAATGCCCATTAACTCCCATGAACATCAGGAGAAGAGAACTGCATTGTTGGAAGGTTATAAAAGGGCTTGGCTGTGGCCATCTTAGGTCTCTTGGAAGTGCATGGCCGGCCTGGGAGGATCTGTGTGAGGTCTCCAGCGCAGTGCGGCCTACCTCCACGGAAGAGCAATCCGAACAGCGATACTGTGACACACCAGAGAGCTGGGCTGATAATGGGGCAAGACTGGGAAAGAGCCACAGGGGCCCGTCGGAGAGTGTCGGGGCGTCTCGTTGTGTGGAGCGGAACAGCACAGACGTGCAGTCTGGAGACAGGACCCTGTACACCAGAGCGGAACTTTCTAACAACACTGTCCTGGTTGGGTGAGAGGGCTGTTGCCCAAAAAGTTTCCTTGATGAGCTTTTACACATTCATCTGTACACTACAGGGTTGCTGGGATCCATAGTCCCACAAGCAAAGTCAAGAGAATTAGACTGAGCTAAAACTAGGCCCCGGGCCTGTGTCTCATTGAGGATTTGGTACTGTGTCATTGGCACCAGAGATAGCTGCAGTAGTGCTTTATCATAACTTTGATTTAATATCCAGCTTGCTTTTATCGGGAGTCATTAACCATTGGATTACAAATTCACTTTATTCATAGCTAGCAGAAGAAAGAAGAAAAGAAGGACTGTCTAATAAAACACAAGGCTTTGTGTTTCATTGCCATATTAAGTGTTACTGTGATATCAGATAATGGGAGCTCCCTAAATATTGTACTATACTTTATTAAATCAGCATTTGATTTTCTTATAGTTACAATGCGTGCAAAGAATAGGACAGTGCTCATAGTGAAATCAAGTCACTCTGTCATTTATCCTATTTTTCTTAGCACATTACTAGCAAGTTATTTCAAACACTTTACATCTGTATAATATCTTTGTAAGCTGAAGTCAGCTGACTGTCAGATTACGTTGGTCTGACAGTACAACTATTGTAGTGTTTTACTTTAAAGCAAATACAGTAAACAAAGTTTTTGTATAAGTAGAATCGTGTGAGTGTTGTTTTCCTTTGCATTATCGACCAAGTGGAGAAAAAAGGTAAAGATAAAAAGGTATATTACATTGTATATTGTGAAATTGTCTTTTGAGTCTTTACTGCACACTTTTACACCACAGCTGTATCAGGGGGACTGAGAGAAGACAAAAGGGGTAATGAAGCAGAGTACAGGCCCAATTAAAATACAGCAGCTCCTGTGGGGGTCAGTACTACTATATATATATATATATATATATATATATATATATATATATATATATCAGCTATTATAGCAGGGACCTCAATATTGTGAATATATATGTTGACATTTTATATGAACATTTTGTGGTTTGAAATGTTAAAGCGTGAATTTTTTTCTTGAACCTATGCTTTAAATCAGTGTATTTGCCTGACTCCTACAAGGGATAAGGACTCCCTCCTGTAGTAACTCCTCTACCACTGGCCTTATACCTTCCACTGATTCAGGAGACAAAAGGTATTGTGGAGGTCTGGCCACTGGTATTGCAGGATTCCTTTTCAGTCTCACTGGGGGAACTTTCATTAGTCCGGGAATGTTTGCTCCCATTACCCACAGTGAGGGGTTCATTTCCTGTTTAGCTCCCTCAGGGACTCTTCCCTACAGATCTGCTGGAAAATAGCAGGCATGAAGAGGAGATCTGCTGCCTCTTCCCCTACCCCATTAGGTATATCAATAATCATTGGAGATAATGCAATTGTTACTCCCATTTTGGGCAATATATCTCATCCTAGCAAATTACAGGGGGAATGTGGTGACAACACAAAAGAATGCGTAGTTGAATGCTTTCCCAGTGTAACAGACACTGGTTTGGTAACTTCAGCTGAAATTACTCTATTGCTCAGAGTCTATTTCAATGACAGCCAAGGTGGGGGACAAAATTTCTGGTTCCTCCGTGTTGTCATCACATCCCACCTCATCATAGTGTCACCTGCAATCCTGAGCCAGGTGACCCTCTGTTCCACATTTGAAATATGTGCGTGGCACTCATGGCTGCATGACAGGCAACCTAGCTTCTGATGTCAGGACTGAATTCTGGGATTCCTCCGTTGTCCCTTATTTGACTTCCAATTACCTTTTCTATTCTGGGGCAACATAATTAGAAATATACACGACCCCCGAGGGTGGATATGACAGGGCCACCATAGGCACCCCTTGAGGTGTTACCTGTACCGTTGAGACTGGCACTCCCAGGGACTCTGGATTTTTCTCCTGTGTTACTGGTGTCTGCAAATTCTTTATTTTAGTTCTCTCCTTCTTTTCTATTTTCTCTTTTTGTTTTTGCAAAACATCAAAAGCAATGTGAGCTATCTAACTATATCCACTAACTCAGGGGATGACTTTTTCCTCCATCCTACTGTACACAGTTTTATTTCTTTCCTAACATCTGGCAACATTCCCCTACTAACACATTCACCAAGTCCGGCCGTTTCATAGCAGCATCATCATCAACCATCCAATCAGTATGCTTCTGAATAGCTTTTTAAATCTACTCCAATAGTCTAACACATCCTCTCCTTTTTTCTGAATGACATCCATTAACACCTTCATGTCCTGCCCCTTGTCAAAGTAGTGCTTATCCAATCCTTTAAAATTTAATTTAATTGATCAAGTTTTGATTCATATACATCAGGATGTCCCTCTTCCCTCTTTAATACTCCTTGCTCATAAGGACTCTTATCTTTTGCAAACCCATTCCACACGTCTTCATACTTCTCTGGTATTGCACAATCAATCAAAATCCACATATCTCCATAGGTAGCCTGTGTCTTTTGTGCCCATGCTAACTTTTTGTACCACTTCTTTAGACACGTTTCAAGATTTGGTAAATCTGCTACAATTGCTCTAATCTCATGAGGTTTCCAGGGAATATAAACTTTGCTTATATGTGCTGTGTAATTTCCAGTGCCATCTGCCACTCCTAGAAGAGCAACCTCTCTCAGAAGAATTTGTTCCAGGGGTGCATCCCGTAACTGGAGGCAAAATAATCTCTATCTCTCTTCCTTCCTTCAGGAGTAACACTAACTCCTGCTTCTCGGAGGGCTTTTGCTTGGTTCCTGGTACGAACTGGTGAGGGACCCCGAGCCAATGGGATTGTAGGTTTATCTAATCTTCTGAACTTGGCTAAGGCATCTTAGATTGGTGAGCTGTATTGCCATGTGTCCCCATATTTATTAAAGAACAGCTTGCCGTCTCTATCTAGCAATGGTCCTATGCTATGTCTCCGCTCAGGCACAGCCCTAATTCTATCTGTCCTCTGAAGTGTTCTCTCCTGATCATTCTCTTGATGCATAGGGGTATCATGCATGTAAGAGATCTCAAGCCCCTTTCCACTGTCCCTGACTGTACTAACATTGGAGCAGAGGCTTCTACTGAAACAGCAGCTAACTCTCTTCTTAATGCAACATAAGTAGAAGCCCATGCATTTGGCAATTCTTCTTCCTTCTCAAATTGCAAAGAAGTTTTTTCAGAACACATTTTATAAGGAGGAGGCTTCTTATCTTTTCTAGATACCCTTTCCCATGCAGCCAGACATTCAATACCTCTGCAATCAGACATGTTAAAAAGTAAGCTAAATAAGGCATTTGTGGTTGGGGCATCTAGAGATCCTTCAGGTGGCCACCACCTAGCAGGACCTTTTTTTATATAATTTATGGGTGATTTTACACCATTTGACATGATGTTTAAGAGCCTCTGGCTCTCCACTTACCATTACTTTAACCATGGGGGCACTTGGGTGTAATTTAGCAATACTTAACCCTGGGGCTTTTGCTATTTTTACAAGGCGTTTAGCATTTTCCCTAGTTAACCCATAGCTTGCCATTATGGGTAAGACATTTTTGTTAAACAAATTTCCCATTTCTGTTTATGTATACTTTCATTAAAGGAATAATTTGTAATCTCTTGTTATCTTTTTTAGAAATTTTTTGTCACCTCTTTAAGAGATTACAACATTTGGAACTCCAGGACCAAAGGTTCCTCTGTTTATAACCCATGACTGTGTACTAGCAGTCAAATATATCTCACTTGTTCTATTGTCAGAGGGATGTCTCCTCTCTGAGTGGGAATAGGCTAGTCCCTGACTAGAATCCCTACTCCAAAGAACACACAGCAGGTCATATATTCACTGTGGCTATCCGCTGAGGACTACTCATCCATGTACAAAAAAATCATACAAAAATTCAACATTCAACAATTTCTATTCACCCTTAGTACCCTTAAAACCCCTTCAGTACATCCCTTAATCAAAGCATATATATTATATTGTCATTTCAAAGGGTAAGGAAAAATTAGTACTCTTATTATACATGCTACCTTCTGTAGCTGCACTCCTCCCCCGGCACCTCACTCCCAGACAGCAAAGACAATAATAATATGGGAGAAATATTTCACCTTAGGCCGCTGTGTTGTCCTTCCTGAAGTGGGCTGAGAGCCGGAGGTGGAGATGCAGACAAGAAGACACGATTCGGGGTCACCAACTGTTAAGTTCAACTATTAGGTTTGTTCTTTGAAATGAAAGACATCAACGATCCAGTAGCATTCTTTGCAAGTACAGGTTTACTTAAAAATAATACATACAGATACAGCGTACACTGGTCCACAGCTCAATGGGGTGTGGCCCCAATACAAATTTCACTTCAGCTTTTATAAAGAAATCACAAAATGATTGTCTATGCATGGCATGGTCCCACAGCACAAGTAATCCTTAACTAATTATTTCTACATTACATATGGTCATCTTGACCTCTGGGTTATGAGTAATTTTACTTGTCATACTATATCAATCCTATGATTACACAAGAGGGGTTCATCCAAAAGGGACTTTTTGTGATAATAGCTCTTTCCCAGAAAAGGAGCGATCTACAGCCAACTAGTACACACATCACTTGGCAGCACATTGCAATTCCTTCAACACAACAGAGTTGCCTAATACCTATGAAAAGAAGCATTATATTTAAAATATATATTTTTAGAAGCAAATAGTTCAATATAAGGGGTAACTCTGCAGGAGTATACTAGAAGATTTATAATTCCAGATTCTGGATATTCTGTATCTTAACACATGTGTTTAAAATGCACATCAAACACAGGTTAGCACCCCCATGATAGTGTTCAGAGACTGCAGCAGTTCCTATTTACATGCATTTTGGTTGCAGGCAAAGCAGATCAAACCTACAGATGCAAATGCAAAAGGCAGCAAATGACAACATGCCGATTGAAAGAAACTTTTAAGCAGTTATATTTTCCACTTCCCTACATACAACTGAGCTTTCTTTTTCTCTGCCACTTTTGCTACATGACAGCTTATATTTGAAGACTGACAATCCAATTTGCTTACTGTATGAATATTTCTGATGGAGTCTCAATTCTGTCACTTCATACATTTTGAAAACTGTCTGGTCTTTACTGCACTTGCCCCACCCAATGCCAAAAAGCTTGGAACTAGGTAGCTAAATAAATCTAAGCAATGGAACATTCCTGTTTAAGAACGGACTCTTAGAAGGATTATGGCCAATGGCCACATTTTAATTAACTCACTGAAGGGAGACCTTGTTAGTCTTTTAGGCATTTACTCTGTAGTACAACCAGAACAAAACATATCTGTCATGGATGCCATGATCTGAAATGCAAATGTCAGCTGGTACTATTAATGATACTTATCAATTAGTTGCAATTATAAATAGAACACCCAATAATCTTATTGATTCACTTTCAATGTATATATTTTACACAACTCTCCTTAGTAATATATATGTATATAGTATTATCTAACAGTCTTTGAAGGATAAAGTATAATGGAAAAATGTAGTAAGTAAAAGAACACTGGATAGAGACCTGACTGACTCCATGACAGTGATGGATGTTCTGAGTTAAAGCCTTTCTCTAGAATTATTGAATAGAATGCACAATAGTGCACATTGTTACACTGTAAACTGGTAGGTGCACATCTGGATTAATCAATATGACAGGGCCATTTGATTGATTCGCCTGAGCTGAACAAGCCTCCTAACAGCTGCAATGGGCTGTGTCCAGAGGGCTGAAGGTTGGCAAACTCTGACGGTACCATTCAGCGTCAAAATGCACTAATTACATTTAACATTGTTTGTCACTGCATTTAATTAAGAAGCATATGTACCTTTTTAAATTTTAGGCAACGGAAGGTATTGTGTATTAAACGTTTTAGAAATGTAAAGAAACAGGTATAAACAACATGTCACATTAACAAAGACAGGGTGATGTATTTTAGGTTGAAGTAGCCTATGTACTGTAGAGTGCAAGCAGGTTTAGCAGTAGACACCATTGGCTTTTGTCTATGGATGGTTGGAAGGTAGGTTATGTCTTCCCTTTTACAGCTGAACATATTAACACAAGAACTGCTGCATGAAAACTAATGTAAACTCAGATGTGCCACCATAAAATGATTGTACCTGACTGAATTGTTATAAAGCTAAAGGCTGTCCCTTGAAAGGAGGTGTCCTAATGCAACAAGACAGAGTGTATAACATCTCCAGCTCTGTACAGAAACATGGACTGACAACGTAGGAAAACAAAACTGCATAGAACTGTATAAAGTATATTACACTTTATTACACTATATTACACTTTGCAGAAGTTTTATAAATATATGAATTATGCCGCATACACACCTTTGGAATTTTCATCAGAAAAAACTTGGATGGTTTTTCAGACGGAATTCCACTCAAGCTTGCCTTGCATACACACGGTCACACAAAAGTTCTCTGAACTTTCGACCGTCAAGAGCACGGTGACGTACAACACTACGACGAGCCGAGAAAATGAAGTTCAATGCTTCGGAGCATGCGTCAAATTGTTTCCGAGCATGCGTGATTTTTTGTACATCCAAATTGCATACAGAAGAACACATTTTCAGATAGGAACTTTTCCTGACCAAAAAATAGAGAACATGCTCGCAATCTTTTGCTGGCTGGAATTTCACCAGCAAAAGACCGATGGAGCATACACACGGTTGCATTTTCCTACAAAAAGCTCTCATCAGAATTTTGCTGGTGGCATTTCCGATCATTTGTATGCGGCATTAGGCTAGAACAAAAGTGTAATAGGAAATGTGAAACTGTAATATGATTTTTAACAAAAAGACTTTATGAACACCTTATACAGTTAAACGAACTGCCTAATTTTGTTTTTTCGTGACTTAAAGTACATCTATAGACAAAACTTTGTATAGCCCAAACTTTTTTTTTGGATAGTATGGGGAAGGGTCAGAATACCTGTCAGGATTGTTAGATCAACTGTCTCTATTTGTCCTGGTGACCATAAAAAATCCCAAATTTTACATTTGTTACTACAACAAGATGTACAGGAATATCTTCCACTGTGAACTGTTATCTACTCCAGTATGCGTCATACAGTGTGCAGACCTTATGTCTGCAGAAGTGCAAAGCACATGTTTGTTAGCAAAAGGGAAAAGTTTTATTGGCATATGCATAAAACATTAACTCAGTATGCATAGATTACTATAGTTTTGGCCCACTTAGTGGCTGTCTCCTCATCCTTGCAACTTATTTTATGTACAAATACAGAAATAGAGAAGGAATATTGGAGCATTTTGGGTACATACAAATCTTCCACAAATCATCAAATCCAAATCAAATCATCAAACTTTCATTTTAATTGACAAATCATCATAAAAGTACAGGTGGTACATACTTCATTTTATATACATGTAGCACTAACTCTCGGTGGAGCTGCTGGTTTAAAGCGGGCTGTTACCTTCACTCTTGATACCTCTGTTTCACCGGCACCGGGTCTAGGGTCCTGTTGCGTTTACCTCTGGACGATGTAGACACTAACGCTTGAGTAGATTTTTCAACGCTTTAATGAACAAATAATAAAGGAAGTAGCAGGAAAGAGGCAGAAGGAAAGTTGCAGGGAAGCTCAAATACCTTTCCTTAGTATTCTTTGGAACATTCTTAATAATTGAACACTTGTAGTTGAATGCGCTCCCCTTGTGGGATTCAATCTTTGCCCGCCTGGATAGACCTCTCTCACTTGTCTAGCAGCCAGTACATAGCACAAACAAAAGTCTCTGCCACAGACTTGTTTGGAATAAAACCCATACAATCCTCTGCCACAGGATGTATTGGTTTGCAATGAATGTCAGACACAGTACTTGAACCTTTAAGCCAACCTGGCAGCACTATGCAGTAAGATTACTTTAGGATACGTCCTCCAACTGAGTCACCAGGCCCCTCTCCAGACCAGCACTCTGCATGATCCTTCCATCACAGGTCCTCCCCTGGGATCTCCTCGGTTGTCCAGCTTCTTCACTCAGGATAGACAGCTCAGGACCGTTCCTCTGCTGCTGTGGTAGACCCCAGACAGGCTTCTGGGCCCACACACCGCAGCGATGTAGGCCTCCGGAACGGAGGACCACAAGGTGGTACTCTTAACGCATACCTGTCGGCCAGGAGGGCCAGCAGGTGGCTGAAAACAAACCCCTAAACATGGCGTCTGCCGCATAAATACCCTCTCCCAGAATGCAACTCGGAGGACCACCTCCACCGAGTTGTCCCCGGGACAGAGGAGCACTCATATGCTTCAACACATTGCTTTTCTAACACCAGCCGATGGTGTGGAACTACATACAACTCAGCCAAGCTGGAACAGAGGCAAATCTAACTTCCTCTAACAAGTAACCCACAAGATTAACCTATCAGCGGTAGATTAAAAAATCTACCAGCGCTACATACTCCCCCCACAATAATAGACGTTGTCCTCAACGTCTGTCACAAAAATAATATCTCCCAAGCCTGAGAGCAGGTATTTGAGCTTGAAACTTGGATTTAGGCAAAGAAGAAGGAAAGACAGTAGAAAGACATTATAAGATTAACATTTGTAAAACAATATGTTCATATCCGCAAACAAAACCACCCTATGACTGTACATAACCCCACTATCTATCTAGCTGAAAATCCTAACAGCTTGATAAGAGATCAAATGATTCCTGAAAAGGAAAACATATTAAACACACATGCAACCTATACAGTTTCAGGAGCAAAGTCTCATTTGAAAAAATGAAACTCTCTTCCCATTATCTACATCAGAATAATCCTTAGGAGTCCATCCCTATATATACATTTTTTTTCTTAAATGAAAGAAATCAGGCTAGCAAAAAGAAGTCCGTGGATTTGAAACACTGAGATGAGTATTCATATCTTGACCACGAAGATCTCTATATACTGACACTAACTAACTAACTATCCCAAAGTTCTTTTGTCCATAATTACCAATAAAATCGGGAATCTGGCGATGTCAGTGTTTTTCCCAGTTTATCCACTGTAGTGATGAAATATACAACGTCATCTTTTCCGGGTCTGCAAATGACCACTTTGTCAGCATGAATGTGCTGACCATAGTTCCAGTGCATAAAACATCTACTGAAGCGTTCATCAATTGCAACAGAACATCCAGTTTTCCGGAAAGGCTTAGGCACAGACAAATAGTCCTAAACAGCTTCACTGTACCAAAGCCCCGGCTAGCTTCAATCACTTGCATTATGTCCTGAGGGACATAAGGGAACTCCAAACCATATTCTGTAGCTACACGCTTGTTCAACATTCTCTGCAAATGTGCAAGTTTCGGTAAGGATCTATTTTTTCCCATACCAGGAGGCACACATGAATCCAATGACTTACTCACCATAGACCCAGCCGGTGTTCGAAGCGAACTAGCAACTTTTAGCAATGTCTCATTTACAGTGCTGTGTGGCTCCACACAAGGTGATGTCTTCCCAGAACTCAGGGCTGTCCATTCAGGGAAAGTCATAGCAGAGGCGACATCCTCGCCTTGGGCTCACAACAGTTCTTGTGACATAGTCTCAAATAGGTCATCACCGGAGAGATCCGACATGGATTCTATCTCCGAATCTCCCAGCTCTTCTGCTGGCAGATATTTGTTTACAGTCCCAGATACATTCCCCATTAATTGCTCACCCGTTCCTGTCGTGAACTTTGTTGGATCCGGTTTGGGTAGTCTCTGGGGTAGGCCTCGACCACAGCCACGGGAAGCCTTCACATTTCCCACCTTCCTCTGGACAGGTACAACAGGGATAGGTGTAGTGGACGCGGAAATCAAAGCAATGTCCTCTGATGAATCGGTAACAGCAGTGTCTCTTTCCGGAACATTCTCGGCAACAACAGGCAAAGTCATGGCCTGCCGTTCTCTTTAAGCAGGAGTAGCAGCTTCTACTGTGGCGACACCTGTAGCCCAGTCCATACGATAAGCATGGGGTGACATGGTAGATTGCTCCACCACAAACAAATATTCTCCACATTGCGGGCAGCGACCAAATGGACGGAGATGTACGGCCAGTCCTTCACATTTGTGGCAAATCATGCCCAGCCCTTCGATATCTCAGACGGTATAGAGAACAAACCTCCCCTGCAGCTTCAGACGAATACCGATATCTGTAAGCAGGGTTCCAGTCAGCACAGTACTCGACACGGTGCTCGCAGGGAACATTATTGGTCCCATAATTGGCTGCATTGCTGGAAAAGACATGGCCACACTCTGATCTTCTCAGCACGATCACGAGGCCTCTCTTCTTCTCTGGCGCCAAACACATACACGCGTCCCACGCGGTATCAAGTAGGGTAGGCTCCTTCCACGTGTTCTTCTGATCACGTAGCTCCCAGGCTTTTACTGGTGCCCGCCGCCTACGCACTCAGAAATAAAGTCCTGCAACTTTTAACCTCTTCTTCTCCTGAGAAAATAACAAAGTCCATCTCTCACCGTAAACTCCCGGTGAAACACTTCTCCATGTTGCAAGAACTGATGGCTAACAAATCCCGGATGAACCCCCACATGTAGCACTAACTCTTGGTGGAGCTGCTGGTTTAAAGCGGGCTGTTACCTTCACTCTTGATACCTCTGTTTCACCTGCCCCGGGTCTAGGGTCCCATTGAGTTTACCTCTGGACGATGTAGACACTAACGCTTGAGTAGATTTTTCAATGCTTTAATGAACAAATAATAAAGGAAGTAGCAGGAAAGAGGCAGAAGGAAAGTTGCAGGGAAGCTTAAATACCTTTCCTTAGTATTCTTTGGAACATTCTTAGTAATTGAACACTTGTAGTTGAATGCGCTCCCCTTGTGGGATTCAATCTTTGCCCGCCTGGATAGACCTCTCTCACTTGTCTAGCAGCCAATACGTAGCACGAACAAAAGTCTCTGCCACAGACTTGTTTGGAATAAAACCCATACGTTCCTCTGCCACAGGATGTATTGGTTTGCAATGAACTTCAGACACAGTACTTGAACCTTTAAGCCAACCCGACAGTACTATGCAGTAAGATTACTTTAGGATACGTCCTCCAACCGAGTCACCAGGCCCCTCTCCAGACCAGCACTCTGCATGATCCTTCCATGACGGGTCCTCCCCTGGTATCTTCTCGGTGGTCCAGCTTCTTCACTCAGGATAGACAGCTCAGGACCATTCCTCTGCTGCTGTGGTAGACCCCAGATAGGCTTCTGGGCCCACCCGCACACCGCAGCGATGTGGGCCTCTGGAACGGAGGACCACGAGGTGGTAATCTTAACGCATACCTGTCGGGCCAGCAGGTGGCTGAAAATGAATCCCTAAACATGGCGTCTGTCCCATAAATACCCTCTCCCAGAATGCAACTCGGAGGACCACCTCCATTGAGTTGTCCCCGGGACAGAGGAGCACTCATACACTTCAACACGTTACTTTTCCAACACCAGCCGATGGTGACAACGACACCCACCAGCACAGTGTGAAACTACATGCAACTCAGACAAGCTGGAACAGAGGCAAATCTAACCTTCTCTAACAAGTAACCCACAAGATTAACCTATCAGCGGTAGATTAAAAAATCTACCAGCACTACATACAATATTATTAACACTCTCTCATAAGCCCCACCTTTTATATTAGATATGATTGTCAGTATTTTAAACAATGTTTGTATCATTTTCTGATGGGACTAAAGCTAAATCTCAACATGTTTAGTGAACCATTTCTTCAGAAGAGTGTGGAAAGTAAAGATCTAGAATATAAAAATATATGGTTAATGCCAAATTCCAATGTACAACATTAAAATAGAGTTGTATAAACAATATGAAGGTATAAAGTACCCTCACATAGTAACCCCAGATAATAATTAAAAGCATTTATGTCACTTATGTGATTTAGACTTCGGGTATCCAAAAGGAGAAGCTCACAAAGAATACATTTGTTCTACCCCAAAACAACCCTGTGGATTATTACTGTCATGGCCACTGGCATGTTAATAATCTCTTAATTGATTCATAGCAAGAAGGATCATCCCAACAAAACATAACTGGATGGAACAGGTTAATTTTTATTACAATTCTGTCTGTAGGAACCGATCAGGGGTTTGGCTTTATGTACAAGAAATGATAAAAGAGACACAAAACAGGTGTAAGTATAAATATAAAAGACCTACAGACATAGTAAAACCATATATGTTATAGGCTAGCCTAATTTAATTGAAAAAATTGGATTTATTCTGTAAAAGTAACCTACCCATGTATCACGCTATAATGCTATTACAAACTGCTCTCAACACTGCTCTGATCAGCACAAACTTAACAGAGGGAATAAGCTCCATTTTAGTTAGATCTGTAAATAATTATAACAGTCCTTTTAGAGGTCTAACAATAGCTTAACAAAGGTTTATGCCTAGTACACGCAATGATTAAATCTGGACGAAAAATCCCACTTTTGCAGAAATTATATGGTAATCTGATCGTTAGTACACAGCTTCCAAAAGCTGATCACAAAAGTTCATGCAAAATTATCTGAATGGAAAAACAAACATTTTTCTCATATGATACCAGAATGAACAATTTTCGTTTAACTAGTTATGGACTGCCCGCCAAAGTTGCACTGCGGCAAGTTGGCTCCCCTGCGCAATTCGCCGTCATTGTATGTCGGGTGCATACACAGAGATTTGTGGGCATGCGCGTACAGTCGGAGGCCATTCATGAGTGGGGGAGCCAACCAGTGGGTCTGGCGGACTCGATGTCTGCCGGCAACCTGAGATCACTCCAGAGACAGACAGAACGGGGATCTGTCAGTGTAAACAAACAGATACCCGTTCTGTCAGGGAAGGAGAGAGAGATCGTCTGTTCCTAGTGATTAGGAACAACGATCTCTCTCCTTCTCCAGTCAGCACACTGCCCCCATACGGTTAGCAACACCTCCCAGGGAACACACTTAATTCTTGCCAGTGACATTTTTACAGTAATTAGTGGCTATTTTTAACTCTGATCGCTGTATAAATGTCAATGGTCCAAAAAAGTGTCAAAGTGTCAAAAGTGTCGCAGATCACCGCCATTACTAGTAAAAAAAAAAAAAGAATAATAAAAATTCCATAAATATATTCCATATTTTGTAGATGCTATAACTTTTGTGCAAACCAATCGATATACACTTATTGCGATGTTTTTACCAAAAATATGTAGAAGAATACATATTGGCCTAAACTGATGAAGACATTTTTTTGGGGAGGGGGATATTTATTATAGCAAAAAATAAAAAATACTGTTTTTTTTCAAAACTGTCGCTCTTTTTTTGTTTATAGCGCAAAAAATATAAAACGCAGAGGTGATCAAATACCACCAAAAGAAGGCTCTATTTGTGGGAAAAAAAGGCCATTCATTTTGTTTGGATACAGCATCACATGACCATGCAATTGTCAGTTAAAGGGATGCAATGCTGTATTGCAAAAATGGCCTGGTCATTAAGGGGGGAAATCTTCTGGTCCTTAGGTAATTAATCAGTACAGTATTCATCCAAGAAAAATCAGAAGACCAAGACCACACATGTTTGGAAATGAAAAAATACATTACAATACAGTACAACACATTACATCACTTCTGAAGTTGTATTCTGTCATACGAGAATTTTCATATCTTTAGTAACCCATTGGGCAATTGTACCTACAATGCTTGTCTGGTAGACCTTATAACAGGTTGTAAAACAGATAAGGGAGCAAATTGAGACAGGTTTGAGTTTTCTAGTGAAATAAACAAGAGGTGATATGAGGACCTTAGCAGCCGACTAATCATAATGATTAAGGTTTGTAGGTGTTTGATGACCTGGACTATTGACGAATATATTGTGAAATGGCAGGTTGTATATAGGTAGGTTTTTCTTTCACAACAGAATTGACCTTTGTGAGCTAGCTAAAGAAATAATATTAAAGTGGACTTTATTATATCTACAGAGTGGAAAATTGACAGCTGATTTACAACCTGTTATAAGCTTTACCTGAGAGCACATTTGATTTTATCTATTATTATAACTATTTACAGATCTAAGTTGACGCTGATTTTTCAGATTCTAAAGTCAAATTTGCTTAGAATAGCATGTATATGTGATACGAAAAACTAGGCTTGTTTTTTTTTACAATTTTTTAGGCTAGTCTCTGCTCTGACATAGCTGTATCTGCAGGGCATTTATTTTTATCTATACAACTGTGGCTGTTTGGCCATTTCCTGTACTATAAAGCAAGACTTCTAACAAGTTCATACAGACAGTATCATAGCAAAAGGGATCCTGTCCTACCGAGGTACAGTATGTTTTGTTAGGATGATCATTCTTGCTATAAACCAATTATAATATTTTTAACATGCAGTGGCCAAGATCATAATAATCCACAGTGTTGATTTGAAGTGGAACAAACATATCTTTTGTGGGCTTTCTCTTTTGGACATCTGGAGTCCTAGACACTTTAGTCACATGAATGATTTTAATTAATGGGCTGGGTTTAATTATAAAGTTACTATGCAAGAGTATTTTATACCTTCATATTGGATCATATTGGATATACATTACTGTTTTATGCTGCATGTTGTCAGCAACCATATAGTTTTATATATATATATATATATATATATATATATATATACACACACACACACACACACAATAGCTCACAAAAGTGAGTACACCCCTCACATTTTTGTATATATTTTATTATATCTTTTCATGTGACAACACTGAAGAAATTACACTTTGCTACAATGTAAAGTATTGAATGCACAGCTTGAATAACAGTGTCAATTTGCTGTCCCCTCAAAATAACTCAGCACACAGCCATTAATGTCTAAACCGCTGTCAACAAAAGTGAGTACACCCCTAAGTGAAAATGTCCAAATTGGACACTCACCAGAACCTGCGAAGGGACCGAAAGTCTGTGCAAACTTTAGAACCCCATTAAAGTCTATGGGATTCGAACGTTCAAAATCAAAAGTGCTAATTTTAAAGGCTAATATGCAAGTTATTGTCCTAAAAAGGGTTTGGGGACTTGGGTCCTGCCCCAGGGGACATGTACCAATGCAAAAAAAAGCTTTAAAAGCGGCAGTTTTTTCAGGAGCAGTTATTTTAATGATGCTTAAAGTGAAAAAAAGTGAAATATTCCTTTAAATGTCGTACCTGGGGGGTGTCTATAGTATGCCTGTAAAGTGGTGCATGTTTTCCGTGCTTAGAACAGTCCCTGCCCTACACATAACCCTCTCACCAGAAATGAAAATGCAATGCAAAGACAACTTCCTGTTCCACTGGAAAAGTGACTCAATTACATATCTAGGCATTCAAATCCCTTCTGACCTCTCTGACCTATACACAAAGAATCACTTGCCTCTTCTAAATAGACTTACTACCGATCTTGGAAATTAGAACAAACCCATATTCTCATGGTTTGGTAGAGCAGCAATCTTAAAGATGAATGCCCTACCAAGACTGCTATACATATTACAAGCAATCCCAATCCATGTCCCGCCAGCCTTCTTTAAGGCACATAAAAGCATATGCTTTAGATTCCTCCAGGGAGATCGGAGGCCTAGAATCTACTTCCAACACCTTACTTGACCAAAACGCTTAGGGGGGACTGGTCTTCCTGACATCCACAACTACTTCATGGCTGCACACTTAACCAGAATAGTTGATTGGAATGTTCAATCCCCATATAAAGATCGGGTCCCCTTAGAAGCATCATTCACTACCCTCCCCTTAGCCTCTATCCCATGCATGTCCAGATGACTATCCGACAACATCCGCTCATAGGGCCTACCCTGCACTGCTTAGGTAAATTATGCACCCAAATGGTAATATCATCTATCCCAGGACCACTAACCTCGGTTAAACTAAACCCGGACTTCCCTCCAGGAATGTCCCACCACTTTCTCACAGATAACTGGTCGCAGGACCAAATCCGAGCCCTCCAATTCTTTAACGCAGGGAAACTTCTACCTGCCTCAAAAATTGCTGACCAAATAGACAGATTTGCATTTCCATTCCTCCCTGGACTTACCTGTTAATTACCCACTATCTTAAATTGTTGGACAAAGACTTAACCACCTCAATACAGTGCATTTATACCCCCTTCCTGCCCAGACCAATTTTCAGCTTTCAGCGCTCTCACACTTTGAATGACAATTACTCAGTCATGCAACACTGTACCCATATGAAATTTGCGTCCTTTTTTTCACACAAATAGAGCTTTCTTTTGGTGGTATTTAATCACTAGTGGGTTTTTTATTTTTTGTGCTATAAATAAAAAAGACCGTAAATTTTGTAAAAAAAACGCCTTTTTCTTTGTTTCTGTCATAAAATTTTGCAAATTAGTAATTTTTCTTCATAAATTTTGGCCAAAATTTATACTGCTACATATCTTTGGTAAAAATAACCCAAATTAGTGTAAATTATTTGATCTTTGTGAAAGTTATAGAGTCTACAAACTATGGTGCCAATCACTGAAAATTGATCACATCTGATCACACAGATGTACTGATGGTCTATCTCATTTCTTGGGACACTAAGCCCATTCACACAGGGGCAACACGACTTCCAGCACGACTTTGGGAGGCAACTTGGACACGACTTGAGTATGAATCACAGCACGACTTGGGGCAACTTACAACACAACTTGAAGTCGCCTCCAGGACAGGGAACTTTACAAGTGGCCAATCAGAGCTTATCAGCTGTGTGTGAGAAGGAGGGGGCTGGCTGTTTAGTGGAGGAAATTACTTTCTGTTTCTTTTCTGCTTCCTGTAAAGTTGCCTCAGTATGAACAGTGATCAGACTTGGAGGCAACTTCCATTGAAATCAATGGGTACAAGTTGCCTTCAAGTCGGATTGAAGTAGTACAGGAACCTTTTCTGAAGTCGGAGCGACTGCAGTAGTGTGCATTAAGACAGATCCATTCACTTACATTGATTTTTTCATGTAGCGCGACTTGAGGCGACTAGGGGCGACTTGAAGTCGGATCCAAAGTTGCCCCTGTGTGAATGGGCTCTAACAAGTCAGAAAAGTACAAATACCCCCTAAATGACCCCTTTTTAGAAAGTAGACATTCCAAGGTATTAAGTAAGTAGCATGGTGAATTTTATTAAGTTGTAATTTTTTCCCACAATTCTTTGCAAAATGAAGATTTTTTTTTTTTTTTTTTTTTTTACAAAATTGTCATATTAACAGGTTATTTCTCTCTCAGAGCATATGCATACAACAAATTACACCCCAAAATACATTCTGCTACTCTTCCTGAGTATGGCAATACCACATGTGTGAGACTTTTACACAGCCTGGCCACATACAAAGGCCGAACATTGAAGTAGCATCTTCATGCTTTCTACGAGCCTAAATGACACATCTCATTTCTCAACCACCATTTACACTTTTGAAGGCCCTAGAGCACCAGGACAATAGAATTGCCCCCAAACTGACCCCATTTTGGAAAGCAAACACCCCAACGTATAATCTATGAGGCATAATGAGTCTTTTGAATGGTTCATTTTTTTCCAGAAGTTTTTGGAAAATGTGGAAAAAAATGAAAACGCATTTTTTTTTACACAAAGTTGTCCATTTATCAGATATTTCCAACACATAGCATAGACGTAGCAAAGATGACACCCCAAAATACATTCTGCTACTCCTCCTGAGTATAGCGATACCACATGTGTGAGACTTTTACACAGCCTGGCCACATACAAAGGCCCAACATTGAAGTAGCATCTCCATGCGTTCTACGAGCATAAAGGACACATCTCAGTTCTCAACCACCTATTACACTTTTGAAGGCCCTGGAGCACCAGGACAATGGAATTGCCCCCAAAATGACCCCATTTTGGAAAGCAAACACCCCAACGTATAATCTATGAGGCATAATGAGTCTTTTGAACGGTTTATTTTTTTCCAGAAGTTTTTGGAAAATGTGGAAAAAAATGAAAACGCATTTTTTTTTACACAAAGTTGTCCATTTATCAGATATTTCCAACACATAGCATGTACATAGCAAAGATGACACCCCACAATACATTCTGCTACTCCTCCTGAGTATAGCGATACCACATGTGTGCGACTTTTACACAGTGTGGCCACATACAAAGACCCAACATTGAAGTAGCACCATCAGGCGATCTACGAGCATAAATGACACATCTCATTTCTCAACCGCCTATTGCATTTTTGAAGGCCCTGGAGCACCAGGACAATGGAATTGCCCCCAAAATGACCCCATTTTGGAAAGCAAACACCCCAACGTATAATCTATGAGGCATGATGAGTCTTTTGAATGGTTCATTTTTTTCCAAAAGTTTTTGGAAAATGTGGAAAAAAATGAAAACGCATTTTTTTTTTTACACAAAGTTGTCCATTTATCAGATATTTCCAACACATAGCATGTACGTAGCAAAGATGACACCCCAAAATACATTCTGCTACTCCTCCTGAGTATGGCGATACCACATGTGTGAGACTTTTACACAGCCTGGCCACATACAGAGGCCCAACATCCATGTAGCACCATCAGGCGTTCTAGGAGCATAAATGACATATATAATTTCCTGGCAACCTATCATTTTTGAAAACCCTTCATATTTCTAACACATAGCATGCACATACCAAGAATTACAATCCAAAATAAATTCTATTGCAGAAAGGGTAAAAAAAAAGCATTACCTGTGCTTTTAGTAGTATCCACAGAGGAGAGCACTGGTCCAGGCAGCAGGCAGGGAGGCGCTTAGCGACAGCAATATTAACTATCCAGGCAGCAGGCAGGAATATTGTCTATAGTCGGCACAGCACAGTCCATAGAAATTGTCCAGGCAGAGACAGCCAGCACAGCCATAATATTGGTCCTGGTACACTGTTAACTGCAGACACTCATTATTGTACCGCTCTCCAGCCCTTCATAAACATACTGCCTCCTGCTACAGCAAATTATTTGCATAGTCCAGGTAGCGGTGTGGTCCATTCATGCGACAGGCATGGGCATGGTGGCAGTAAGTCAGCAGCAGGCTGAGGGCCACAATCAGGTAAGACCTGTGCACAGGGGCACAGGGGTAGAGGCTTTGACCCACCCAAATCTCTATGAAGCCTCCGGACTCCAGACCCTAATTCCGAAACCCGGAGAAAACAAAAATAATTGTTTTCTCCAACCGGAAAAACAATTCTGGAGCCCCTCACATATGTGAGACCCCTGTGTACTACAGTAGCAGGGCAACAGATCAGTCCAAGCGGTAGGCAAAAGCATAGTCCATAAAACAGGCCAGGGTCGGTTCACATGTAAGCAGTCCAAGCGGTAGGCAGTAGAGCAGTTGATAAAACAGGTCAGGGTCAGTTCACGTGGAGGCAGTCCAAACAGTAGGCAGAGGCATAGTCACAAAACAGGCCAGGGTCAGTTCACATGAAAGCAGTCCAAACAGTAGGCAGAGGCATAGTCAAAAAACAGGCCAGGGTCAGTTCACATGGAAGGCAGTGGCATGGTTATTTGGGAAAGAATGGAAAATGGTCAGTACAGATGATGAAAATGGGGAAATTGTTAAAAATATGGGCTAATATTTTATGGATGTATGATAAAGTTGGAAGCATTCACCAATGCAAAGGCCAGGTTGGGAGGGACACTGGGGACAATGGTAGCTGGTATCTTTTCTAAATCCTCTTTTGGTGCACACGCAAAATTTTTTTTGCCGTCTTCGGCCTGCTTCAGATGGTGGAATGCTGAAGGGGAAGTGGCGCTCATGGAGTCGTCAAACAGCCTCAGAGCGAAGGTCTTCTGGGGGGGTCTTTGGTGATAGATGAGGGACGTGACAACTTCTTCTATGAATTTTAGGAAGGGGGCGGGGCTTTCAATGGATTTGGTGTAGACTACGTAGGAATTGTAAATGGCCAAATGGATGAGATAAATTGCTACCTTCTTATACCAGAATCGAGACCTCCTTATTGACAAATAGGGCTGAATCATTTGATCGTTAAAATCTACCCCCCCCCATGTTGAGATTATAATCTTGGACACATGTTGGCTTTTCAATGGGACCTTGTCTTCTTTGTACCTCAATTGCAGTGTCTTCATGGATGGTGGACATCATGTGCACGTCCCTCTTATCCTTCCACCTCAAGGCCAGCACTTTGTTGCATCTCAATGATGCTCTTTCCCCCCTTCGCAGCTTTTTGTTCACTAAAGATTGTGGGAAGCCCTTTCTATTTTTTCTGGAGGTTCCACAGGCCAGGGTTTTTGCAGTGTATAAGTGTTTGAAAAGGGGCAGGCTGGTGTAAAAGTTGTCAACGTAAATGTGATATCCTTTGTTTAGAAGTGGGTATGCCAGGTCCCATACAATCTTTCCAGTTGTGCCCATGTAGGCCGTGCACTCATGGGGCTGGAGCTGGGAATCTTTTCCTTCATATATGCGGAACGCATACAAATATCCCGTGGCTCTCTCACATAGCTTGTATAACTTTACTCCGTATCTGGCCCTTTTACTAGGAATATACTGCTTTATTCCTAGCCGGCCTGAAAAGGGTACCAGGGACTCATCAACGCAAATATTCTGATTGGGGACATAGAGTTCTGCAAATTGTTGAGAAAAGAAATTTATCAGTGGGCGAATCTTGTATAACTTGTCGTAATTTGGATGATTGTGGGGAGGGCACTGGGTGTTGTCGCTGAAGTGAAGAAAGCGCATTATCATCTTGTATCGGGACCTGGACATTAGGGCAGAATAAATGGGCATATTGTGGATAGGGTTGGTGGACCAATAGGCATGTCCTTCATTTTTTTTGTAATCCCCATGTTTAGGGTGAGGCCCATAAACACTTTGAACTCCTCCAAATTCAGATCTCTCCACTCAAAAGGACGGGCATAGGATGATTGGGGGTTGTTGGCAATATATTGCTGGGCATACAAATTTGTCTGGTCCACAATAAATTGCAGCATAGTGTCAGGCAAAAACATATGAAAGAAATCAATCTCTGAGAAATTTTGGGTGTTGGTCTGCACACCTGGCAGTGCTGTGAATGGGGGAATAATTGGCGATGCCGAGTTGGAAGGCAGCCATATTGGGTTGGCAAGACCATCTGGCATGTATGTAGAGGCCCTGGATCTTGGGTGGGTGTGACACTCCAGTAGTTGGATTGGAATTTCCTGTGCTGGTACTCAGGCGTGATGTGGCAGGACTGGTACTGGGTCTGGGCATATGTTCCTGGGGCCTATCGCCGGCAGCAGCGCTGGTACTGGGCATTTGTTCCCGGGGCCTAACGCTGGCGACAGCGCTGGTACTGGGCCTGGGAATTTGTTCCTGGGGCCTATTTGTGGTGGCAGTGCTGGTACTGGGCCTGGGAATATAATCCTGGTTTCCAGAGTGCCGTGCCCTTTTGGGAGGGACCCATTCTTCCTCCGAATCATTTGCCGATTCACTATTCGGTTCAAATGCCGAACTTGAATCAGAATCCGAATTGGAATCTGATGAGAACTCCCCGTTGCTCTCTTCGGTCATGGAGAGGATCTGGAACGCCTCCTCACTGCTGTATACTCTTTTGGACATGACGCGGTGTGACAGGTGGCAGGTGACGGTCACTGATGGGCTGTGCGATGGGTGGCAGCTGACGTTCACTGATCGGTGATGATGGTGTGACAGGCGATGGTCAATGATGGGTGACAGGCCACGGACAGTTACTGGTGATGGGTGACGGTCACTAAAAGGTAACAGGTGATCGGTTATGGCTGACGGTCACTGATGGGTGACAGGTGATGGGTAACGGGTGATGGTTGGCGGTCACTGATGGGTGACGGGTGATGGCTGGCGGTCACTGATGGGTGACGGGTGATGGCTGGCGGTCACTGGTGGGTGACGGGTGATGGCTGGCGGTCACTGATGGGTGACGGCTGGCGGTCACTGATGGGTGATGGGTGAAGGCTGGCGGTCACTGATGGGTGACGGGTGATGGCTGGCGGTCACTGATGGGTGACGGGTGATGGCTGGCGGTCACTGATGGGTGACGGGTGATGGCTGGCGGTCACTGATGGGTGACGGCTGGCGGTCACTGATGGGTGACAGGTGATGGCTGGCGGTCACTGATGGGTGATGGGTGACGGCTGGCGGTCACTGATGGGTGACAGGTGATGGCTGGCAGTCACTGATGGGTGACGGCTGGCGGTCACTGATGGGTGACGGCTGGCGGTCACTGATAGGTGACGGGTGATGGGTAATGGGTGATGGCTGGCGGTCACTGATGGGTGACGGGTGATAGCTGGCGGTCACTGATGGGTGACGGGTGATGGCCGGCGGTCACTGATGGGTGACGGGTGATGGCTGGCGGTCACTGATGGGTGACGGCTAGCGGTCACTGATGGGTGAAGGCTGGCGGTCACTGATGGGTGACGGGTGATGGCTGGCGGTCACTGATGGGTGACAGGTGATGGCTGGCGGTCACTGATGGGTGACGGGTAATGGCTGGCGGTCACTGATGGGTGATGGGTGATGGCTGGCGGTCACTGATGGGTGACGGGTGATGGCTGGCGGTCACTGATGGGTGACGGGTGATGGCTGGCGGTCACTGATGGGTGACAGCTGGCGGTCACTGATGGGTGACGGGTGATGGCTGGCGGTCACTGATGGGTGATGGGTGATGGCTGGCGGTCACTGATGGGTGATGGGTGATGGCTGATGGGTGACAGGTGCACCGCTGATGGTCACTGATTTGTGACGGGTGACAGGTGCACCGCTGATGGTCACTGATTTGTGACGGGTGCACCGCTGATGGTCACTGATTTGTGACGGGTGACAGGTGCACTGCTGACGGTCACTGATGGCAGTCCCTTATGTGACAGGTGCACTTTATTGGGTGACTGTGGTGACTGTTGGGTGACAGATGACAATTGGGGGGGGCGATGAGACAGGTGTGGTGTTGGTGCAGACGCTACAGAACACAGATCGGTAACTCATTGCTTCTGGCTCTTCTCTCCTCACACTGGAAATGGTGTGTGAGGAGAGAAGAGCTGGTAACAGCTAGTTACCGCTCTGTGTTTACATTTATGATCGGCTGTGAATGGATCACAGCCGATCACGTGGGTAAACAGCCAGCCAATGGCTGTTTACCGGCGTCGGTGACGAGTAGTGTTCCCGGGAACACTCCGCCACCGACGTGTGCCCACGCAGCGCGCTCGCGATCGCGTGCATGCGCCGTGCACTATGGGGTGGACCTATCTGTGATTGGCCGTGACTTCATCACGGCCGATCGCGTGATAAACAGCCATGTCCAATGGCTGTTCACCTCCCTCGGTGGCGAGCGGTGTCTCCGTGACACGCCGCCACCGAAGGAACAGGGATGCGCGCGCACGATCGCACGCATTCCCTGTTTAAATGGGAGGCCGTCATATGACGCCCTCCCGCAACGAGAGCCACGCCGCCTGGCCGTCAATTGACGGCCGGCGGTCGGCAAGCGGTTTAAGTGCCCTTGACAACTAACACCCTTTGAAAGGCTTTGCACCCAAAACTCCCCTCATGGGAGCCTACATGCACAGCCTCCTGTTTGCGGACGTGCATCCCAGTACAAGCAATATTTGCAAATGTTGGGAATAAGACTTGTCCCTCTCGCTCTCGGACGACCAATGGGAACGCATCTTCCTAAACATTCACAAAGGTTCACTAAACGTAAGCACACAAGAAAACGGTTATAAGATCCAATCTGGGTGGTACCGCACGCCAGCTCTTCTAAATAGACATTCACCCAGCCACTCCAGATACTTGCTGGAGATGCCACAATGACAAAGGAACCCTATTACATATCTGGTGGGCCTGCACTCAACTACAAACTTTTTGGAAGGAAGTATGTCAAATCACCTCCCAAGTAACCTGCTATGAACTAGACCTATCCCCAGCCCAATGGCTTCTCCATCACTCACCCCGATCACATAACGCATACCACAAATCACTGGCAATGCACATGATCAATGCAGCAAAGCAATGCATCCCCATTCACTGGGGCTCCCCTCAGGTCCCCACAATCAAAGAATGGTTCTACAGAATTGGTAAAACCGCCGAGATGGAAGAGTTGATCCACATCTCACGTGACACACCCTCGAAATTCAGCAACAAATGGGCTTGTTGGATACATTTCAAGACCACCCCAGCTTGCTCCAGAATTCTCGAATCACAATCATAAGCTAATAGTGATTATCTCTGCAAACCTTAGCTGATCCAATTCACAGGAGAGGGGTGGTGGTGGAGGAAGAGGAAACGACGTGGAGATGGAGGAGGGGTTGAGGGGTCCCAATAAAACACAAATACCGACACACAAGCACGATCACCCCTCGGTCTCACTGAGCGGATTTAGCCTGAAGGGACATTAAATCCTGGTAGGGAAGCTCCTACCCTTACCTGGGGGGAGGGGTGGGGGAGGGAGGAGGGGGGAAGGTCCCAAGAAGGAGATTAGAGAATGACTATCTGAACATCCCGTCCTCTCTTCCAAACTCCCCCCCTTCCACCTTTTTTCTTTTTTCATTTTTCATCCTTCCTCCCATCTCTCTCCCCTACTCCCCCCCACCCGCCTCCGTATTCTCCCCTTTCCTCCCTTCCTCCCCTCCTGCCCCTCCCTCCCTTTCGCCCCTGTCCCTCTCCCACCCTGGTCCCTCGTACCCCATACAATAATACACAACCTCAACCTGACTAGACACAGAATCTCTTATTCACCACACATCATTTTGCATATCCCACAACTAAATTCTAATAGGCCTTCCGTTAAACATAGGGCACATCATACCACTCGCCAAAGACATACATAACCCCCACATACTTAGCCCATAAGAAATCTACCCGTCTTCCCTTACTAGCACTCATCTCCCAATAGACAACAGGAGAACAAGGACGTTGTTAAAGGAAATCTCTGATCCCATCACTAAGATAGAGCGTAACTAAACAAGTCAAATCACTCAGACAGGACCAAGAGACTAAGAGATCCCGAAATGACATGAATGAGTTTATGTGGAAATGTCAGTTCCTGCACCTGTACTGCAGCTTTGTTGTTTAAAAATCTGTTTTTGTACAAACTGATTGAAATTTCTGTAGTTTTTCTCTCAACAAAATTGTTTATAAAAAAAAAAAAAAAAAAAAAAAGAGAACAGTTCCTGCACAAAATGACATTTTTAAAGGAATAAAAGTCATTTAAAACTGCTTGCAGCTTTAATGTAATGTCGGGTCCCGGCAATGTGGATGAAAATCAGTGAGACAAACAGCATGGGTACCCCCCAGTCCATTACCAGGCCTTTTGGGTCTTGTATGGATATTAAGGGGAACCCCACACCCATATTAAAAAAAGGAAAGGCGTGGGGCCCCCAGGCCTTATATACTCTGAACAGCAGTATAGAGGTGGTGCAAACAAGACAGGGACTGTAGGTTTGTTGTTAAGTAGAATCTGTTTGTAATTTTGAACTGGTACATTTTTAAAGTGTAGCTCCAACCAAAAAATCTATTTTTAAGTTTTTTGGAAAATATAGAGAAGGGTTATCACCCCTGTAACATTTGTTTTGCTGTCTGTGCACCTCTTCAGAAGATTTTACCTCACTTTCTGTCCCAATGACAAATATTTTTTGAAAATTTGGGGTTTTTTGGTTAAACAAGGATTGGTGATAAAGCATCAGTGAAGAGGTTTTCCCATATTAACTCTTACAGGAGAGAATTTCCCTTCCTAGGGGGAGATTTCATCTCACTTCCTGTTGTCTCTCTCCGTTTGCAAGTAGGAGTCGTTTGTAAGTTGGATGTTTGAAAGTAGGGGCCTGCCCTATATAGTCTGCAGAAATCGGGGCCTTAGGTGTTGGTGTTGCCACAACACTGTAAGCCCTCACAGTTACTCTTGGTGGGCGCAGTAATGGGCCCTCCTGTGAAATATTAGATCAAGAATTGTAATTACATGCACCTGTTGAACAGGGGCAGAAAAATTGGACCTTTGGTGGTGGTGGTGGTGGTGGTGGTGGTGTTGCCACAACACTGTAAGCCCTCACAGTTACTCTTGGTGGGCGCAGGAATGGGCCCTGCTGTGAAATATTAGATAAAGAATTGTAATTACATGTCCCTGTTGAACAGGGGCAGAAAAATTGGGCCTTAGGCACTGGTGCCACAACACTGCAACCCCTCACAGATGCTATAGTTGGAGCGCAGGAATGAGCCCTGCTGCAAAGTATTGCATCAAAAATTGTAATTATACACCCCTGTTAAACAGGGGCTGAAAATTTGGGCCTTGGGCACTGGTGCTGGTGCCACAACACTGCAACCCCTCACAGATACTCTAGTTGGAGCGCAGGAATGAGCCCTGCTGCAAAGTATTGCATCAAAAATTGTAATTACACGCCCCTATTAAACAGGGGTTGAAAAATTGGGCCTTGGGCATTGGTGCTGGTGCCAAAACACTGCAAACCCCTTACAGATACTCTAGTTGGAGTGCAGGAATGAGCCCTGCTGCAAAGTATTGCATCAAAAATTGTAATTACACGCCCCTGTTAAACAGGGGCAGAAAAATTGGGCCTTGGCCACTGGTGGTGGTGCCCAGAACCAAAAATGTTCTTACAAGCTATCAGCATGAAAATTAAGGAGGAAGAGGATTGTCACTCAGCATAACAGGATAGTCACTCAGCATCAGCAAAGGCAGTCTTGAAGGGTTCTCACATTAAAAAAAAAATCTAATCGGTTACATCAGCAACAGGTGCTTGGTAGCTGGTGATCCAAGACTGATTCATTTTTATGAAGGTCAGCCGATCAACCGATTCGGTGGACAGGCGCACCCTGTGATCGGTTACAAAGCCTCCAGCAGCACTGAATGTGCGTTCCGAAAGAACGCTGGATGCAGGACAGGCCAGTAGCTAAATTGCATACTGTGCAAGCTCTGGTAAGTGATCCATCCTCAAGACCCAGTAACCCAGAGGATTTTGGGAAAGGTGTCCAAGTCTGATCTTGCCCCTAGGTAATCCTGCACCATGTGAATCAGACGCTGGCAATGGTTGCTGGAACCGATCAGACCTTGGGGTTGCGGACTAAAAAATTGTCTGAACGCATTGGTCAGACAGCCACCTTCTCCACCGCTCCTTCTGTGACTGACTGAAACCTCAGCAACATGTTGTCCAGGAGGACCAAGAAATTGTAACCTCCCAGGCTCTGGAAACGTGTTGCACAAACCTTTCTGCAAGGCCTCCCGAAGATGTTTTATCCTCTGCTCCCTCTGCAACAGAAAGATAAGGTCTGCAACCTTACCCTTGTAACGTGCATCAAGGAGGGTTGCCAGCCAGTAATCATCCTTCCCCTTGATACCACGAATATGAGGATTCTTCCGCAGGCATGGCAGGATCAGGGAGGCCATGCAGCATAGATTTGCTGAGGCATTCGGTCCAGAGTCCTCTGGGTCACTAAGGACAACATGATCCACAGCCACCTCCTCCCAGCCACGTACAAGTCCATGGGTTTCTTTGGACTGTAAATGATCCCTTGAAGACTGCTGCTGATGCTGAGTGCAAGGCTCCACCTCCATGCTGAAACAATCCTCCTCCTCCTCCTCCTCCTCTTCCTGTGTGATTGGTGAGCATGCAGGAACATTGTCTGGATAAAGGGGGCCTTGAGAGGTAAGGAAGTCCTCCTCTTCCTCCCTCTGTTCTGCCTCAAGTGCCCTGTCCATTATTCTATGCAGCGTGTGCTCCAACAGGTGGACAAGAGGGACAGTGTCACTGATGCATGCACTGTCACTGCTCACCATCCTCGTGGCCTCCTCAAATGGTGACAGGACAGTACATGCATCCCTGATCATAGCCCAGTGGCGTAGGGAAAAAAAACAAGGTCCCCTGACCCTGTCCTGGTGCCATAGTCACATAGAGTAGGTACTCATTGATGGCCCTCTGCTGTGTGTGCAGCCGCTGCAGCATGGCCAACGTTGAGTTCCACCTGGTAGGCATGTCACAGATTAGGCAGTTCTTGGGCAGGTTAAATTCCTTTTGGAGGTCAGCCAGCCAAGCACTGGCATTATATGACCTGCGGAAATGCACACAGACTTTCCTGGCCTCCCTCAGGACATCCTGTAAGCCAGGGTACTTGCCCAAGAACCACCAAGTTAAGGACGTGAGCCAAACAGGGCATATGGGTCAGTTGTCCCTGTCGGAGGGTGGAGAGGAGGTTGGTTCCATTGTCGCAAACCACCATACCTGGCTTAAGCTGGCGTGGCGTCAATCACCTCTGAACCTGCCCCTGCAGAGCTGACAGAATCTCTGCCCCAGTGTGGCTCCTGTCCCCCAAGCACACCAGCTCAAGCACCGCATGGAATCTTTTTGTCTGCGTACTTGCGTAGCCCCTTGAACGCCTACGAAGCACCGCTGGTTCTGAGGACAAATCAGCACAGGAAGAGGCCATGGAGGAAGAAGAAGAGGAGGGGGTGGAGGAGAGAGGTGTGGCAGAATCATCACTAGTAGAATTTTGGAGGCGTGTTGGCGGAGCAACCTCCAACACTACTGCACCCTGTCATGCATCCTTCCCAGCTGCCAGAAGAGTCACCCAGTGCGCGGTAAAATCCCTGTCCATGCCTGCTGGACCATGAGTCAGCGGTAATATGCACCTTACCGCTGACTGCCCTGTCCAGCGAGGCCAAGACATTGCCTTCCACATGTCGGTAGAGAGCCGGAATCGCCTTCCCTGAGAAAAAGTGGTGTTTGGGAACCTGTCACTGAGGAACCGCACATTCCACAAACTCACAGAAGGGGGCAGAGTCTACCAACTGAAAAGGCAGCAGTTCAAGTGCTAGCAATTTAGCCAAGCTAGCATTCAACCGCTGGGCATGTGGATGGCTGGGAGCAAACTTCTTTCAGCGGTGCAGCAGCTGGGGCAGGGAAATTTGTCTGGTACAATCTGACGTCGGTGTACCGATAGCAGATTGCCCGCAAGTACTTGGCTGTGACACACCTAATTCTACACTTTCATTCCTCTCAGTGCAGGTTTTGGAGAGGACTGAAGGTATAGTGGGGTTGAGGATCCCAGCTGATGAGGCGCAAGGAGAGGTCTGCTTTGTTCTTTGGTGTGGGTCTTTTAGGTACGCTTGCTAACGAACTGCATGGCAGGTCGACATACAGCCAGGTCCATAAATATTGAGACATCGACACAATTCTGATATTTTACTTTCAGCTTTAATTTGAGGGTATTTACATCCAATTCAGATGAACAGTGTAGGAATTACAACAGTTTTATAAGTGCCTCACACTTTTTAAGGGACCAAAAGTACTGGGACAGATTATCATCCATCAAACTTTCACTTTTTAATACTTGGTTGCAAATCCTTTGCAGTCAATTACAGCCTGAAGTCTGGAACACATAGACATCACCAGACATTGGGTTTCATCCCTGGTGATACTCAGCCAGGCCTCTACTGCAATTGTCTTCAGTTCCTGCTTGTTCTTGAGGCATTTTCCCTTCAGTTTTGTCTTCAGCAAGTGAAACGCATGCTCAATCAGATTCAGGTCAGGTGATTGACTTGGCCATTGCATAACAATCCACTTCTTTCCCTTAAAAATCTCTTTGGTTGCTTTTGCAGCATGCTTCGGGTCATTGTCCATCTGCACTGTGAAGCGCCGTCCAACAAGTTCTGAAGCATTTTGCAGAATATGAGCAGATAATATTGCCTGAAACACTTCAGAATTCATCCTGCTGCTGTTGTCAGCAGTCACATCATCAATAAATACAAGAGAACCAGTTCCATTAGCAGCCATACATGCCCACACCATGGCACTACCACCGCCATGCTTCACTGATGAGGTGGTATGCTTTGGATCATGAGCAGCTCCTTTCCTTCTCCATACTCTTCTCATCACTCTGGTACAAGTTGATCTTGGTCTCATCTGTCCATAGGATGTTGTTCCAGAACTGTGAAGGCTTTTTTAGATGTTGTTTGGCAAACTCTAATCTAGCCTTCCTGTTTTTGAGGCTCACCAAGGGTTTACATCTTGTGGTGAACCCTCTGTATTCACTCTGGTGAAGTCTTCTCTTGATTGTTGACTTTGACACACATACACCTACCACCTGGAGAGTGTTCTTGATCTGGCCAACTGTTGTGAAGGGTGTTTTCTTCAACAGGGAAAGAATTCTTCGGTCATCCACCACAGTTGTTTTCTATGGTCTTCTGGGTCTTTTGGTGTTGCTGAGCTCACCAGTGCCTTCTTTCTTTTTAAGGATGTTCCAAGCAGTTGATTTGGCCACAACTAATGTTTTTGCTATCTCTCTGATGTGTTTGTTTTGTTATTTCAGCCTAATAATGGCTTGCTTCACTGATAGTGACAGCTCTTTGGATCTCATATTGAGAGTTGACAGCAACAGATTCCAAATGCAAATAGCACACTTGAAATGAACTCTGGACCTTTTATCTGCTCCTTGTAAATGGGATAATGAGGGAATAACACACACCTGGCCATGGAACAGCTGAGCAGCCAACTGTCCAATTACTTTTGGTCCCTTAAAAACTGTGAGGCACATATACAAACTGTTGTAATTCCTACAACAGTTGGGCTGGTTGGTCAAACACTGGGTACACTCACCTCGGTCATTGGTTGCAGTTTATTCCTGCTTTTTTACACCCTTACTGCTGGGCTTTATGTCTCTCTAGGGCAACCATTGTACATATATATTTTTTACCCATTTTCTCATCTGGGTTGGGGGCTTTTTGTTCACTCCCAGTCAACCCACTTGGTCACTAATGTCACTCATCATTTATTTAGATTGGAGCCCCTTCCTCTTCCACCTGTTAGGTGTACACCTACCTACTTGGGAATATGTCCATGGTCACTGCTTCCCACTGGCCCCACTTCAGCTCCCGGTTTGCAGACTATCTGGCGGCCCATGTGTTTCAACTCGCACGCACACTCTCGCATGCTGCAAATGAGTAAGTTGGTTGGAGATGGACTATTTTCATCTCTATGTTAGTTTCTCCCAGTTTTTAGGTGGTATGCCTAAATTTACACATCACATTTATGTCCTTCTGCAGATTTTACTCTATCATGCATCCGCCCCTGAAGATTGGCAAGTACGCCATGAAACGCGTCGGACATACACAGATGCAATATGATTCAACTCTAGGACCCACCTTGGTTTTAATGTTTCCACTAGTGAGAGGATTTTTCAGCAGTGAGATTAAGTAGTCTTGCATCGTGCTTTTTTTATATATGTTTACTATTATGTATGCCTACTATTATGTATATAATTATGGGTGTTTTATACTAATAAACACATCCGTATTACATTGTCTTATCCTTGGGTCCTTTCATGCACTCCTCATTTAAAGCCTCAAACCCCCTCTCTCTTCTTAATTCCTACATCGTTCACCTGATTTGGATGTAAATACCCTCAAATTAAAGCTGAAAGTCTGCAGTTAAAGCACATCTTGTTTGTTTCATTTCAAATTCATTGTAGTGGTGTATAGAGCCAAAAAGACTAGAATTGTGTCGATGTCCCAATATTTATGGACCTGACTGTATGTCTGGTCAAGCATGTGGTGCCCAAGCGGGTGATGTTGTGGCCACGCGAGATACGCTTGAGACATATGTAGGCCAATAGCAGCGGTGGGATCTGATGCACTTGTCTCAAAAAAGGCCCACACCAAAGAACTTTTGAAATAACACGCAGAGACAGCGGTGTGATGCAGTCGGTGAGCTGCCCTTTAGCTGGGCCCCTGGATAGCATCCTGCCTCATTGGAGATGTGCCTCCTCCTCCTTTCTCCTATCAGGCACCCACGTGGAGTCAGTGACCTCATCATCCCCTCCCTCCTCATCACTGGAACGAACCTGGCAGTATGCTGCAGCTGGGGGAACATGACTGCCAGATTGCTGTCCTTCTTGGGCACCCCCTCTCTCTGAGCTCACTTTACTGCCTTCCTCTAGCTGGGTACCATCATCAGAGCCTTCAAAACGCTGGGCATCCTCCTGGAGCATGTACCCAACACTATGGTCAAACAGTTCGGGGGATTCCTCAGGAGGACATGGTGGGGCTAGGGAAGGAGTGACTGATGCCATTGAGCCGAGGGAAGAGGCGGCGTTGGCAGCTGCTTTGCCAGACAAAGTACCCTGAGCCTGGGTGAGAGAGGATGAGGAGGATGAGGACGGCTTGGTCATCCACTCTACCAAGTCTTCGGCATGTTGCGGCTCAACACGGCCAGCTTCCAAAAAAAAGACAAGCGTGTCCCACGGCCACGTGCTGATGAGGATGCACCATGCCCACGACCAGCACTGTTGCCTCTAGACACAGAGCCTGCTTGCCATCTTTTATTGGCTTGTGACTGTCTGCCTCTCCTTGTTGGCCTTCCAGACATACTAATGGCCTGCAGTGAGATGTAGCTGCACAAAGGTGGGATGTATATATATACTGATACTGCAGCTAGCAAAATCAACTGCCTGCCTGTAGTATTATTAGTTGAGAACACCAGCAATTGTCTTCAGGTAGCTTTAGGTGCACACTGTGCAGAGGACACAGTAAACTAACTGTAAATACTGCAGCTGCCTGCCTGTGGTATTAATAGGATCAGAACAACAGCAATTGTCTTCGGGTCACTTTAGGTGCACACTGTGCAGAGGACACAGTACACTAACTGTAAATACTGCAGCTGCCTGCCTGTGGTACTAATAGGATCAGAAGAACACCACCAATTTTCTTCAGGTAGCTTTAGGCGCACACTGTGCAGAGGACACAGTACACTAACTGTAAATACTGCAGCTGCCTGCCTGTGGTATTAATAAGATCAGAACAACAGCAATTGTCTTCAGGTAGCTTTAGGTGCACACTGTGCAAAGGACACGGTACACTAACTGTAAATACTGCAGCTGCCTGCCTGTGGTATTAATAGAATCAGAGTAACAGCAATTGTCTTCAGGTAGCTTTAGATGCACACTGTGCAGAGGACGTACTACACTAACTGTAAATACTGCAGCTGCCTGCCTGTGGTATTAATAGGATCAGAAGAACACCAGCAATTGTCTTCAGGTAGCTTTAGGTGCACACACTGTGCAGAGGACACGGTATACTAACTGTAAATACTGCAGCTGCCTGCCTGTGGTATTAATAGAATCAGAACAACAGCAATTGTCTTCAGGTACCTTTAGATGCACACTGTGCAGAGGACGCACTACACTAACTGTAAATACTGCAGCTGCCTGTCTGTGGTACTAATATGATCAGGACAACAGCAATTGTCTTCAGGTAGCTTTAGGTGCACACTGTGCAGATGACACAGTACACTAACTGTAAATACTGCAGCTGCCTGCCTGTGGTATTAATAGGATCAGAACAACAGCAATTGTCTTCAGGTAGCTTTAGGTGCACACTGTGCAGAGGACACAGTACACTAACTGTAAATACTGCAGCTGCCTGCCTGTGGTATTAATAGGATCAGAAGAACACCAGCAATTGTCTTCAGGTAGCTTTAGGTGCACACTGTGCAGAGGACACGGTACACTAACTGTAAATACTGCAGCTGCCTGCCTGTGGTATTAATAGAATCAGAACAACAGCAATTGTCTTCAGGTAGCTTTAGATGCACACTGTGCATAGGATGCACTACACTAACTGTAAATACTGCAGCTGCCTGCCTGTGGTACTATTATGATCAGGACAACAGCAATTGTCTTCAGGTAGCTTTAGGTGCACACTGTGCAGATGACACAGTACACTAACTGTAAATACTGCAGCTGCCTGCCTGTGGTACTAATAGGATCAGAACAACAGCAATTGCCTTCAGGTAGCTTTAGGTGCACACTGTGCAGAGGGCACAGTACACTAACTGTAAATACTGCAGCTCCCTGCCTGTGGTATTAATAGGATCAGAAGAACACCACCAATTGTCTTCAGGTAGCTTTAGGTGCACACTGTGCAGAGGACACAGTACACTAACTGTAAATACTGCAGCTGCCTGCCTGTGGTTTTAATAAGATCATAACAACAGCAATTGTCTTCAGGTAGCTTTAGGTGCACACTGTGCAGAGGATGCACTACACTAACTGTAAATACTGCAGCTGCCTGCCTGTGGTACTAATAGGATCAGAAGAACACCACCAACTTTCTTCAGGTAGCTTTAGGTGCACACTGTGCAGAGGACATAGTACACTAACTGTAAATACTGCAGCTGCCTGCCTGTGGTATTAATAAGATCAGAACAACAGCAATTGTCTTCAGGTACCTTTAGGTGCACACTGTGCAGAGGACACACTACACTAACTGTAAATACTGCAGCTGCCTTCCTGTGGTATTAATAAGATCAGAACAACAGCAATTGTCTTCAGGTAGCTTTAGGTGCACTCTCTGCAGAGGATGCACTACACTAACTGTAAGTACTGTAGCTGCCTGCCTGTGGTACTAATAGGATCAGAAGAACACCAGCAATTTTCTTCAGGTAGCTGTAAATACTGTAAAAACACCTGCCTGCCTGTCAGTAGGAAGAGAATAACAGGAACGGATCCAGCTAAACTGAATACAGTATATATATATATATATATATATATATATATATATATATATATATATATATACACAACACCTAGGATGCATTTATATACACAATACACTGTAAGTGCAGCTAACTGACTCGCCTGCCTACTCTATCTAACTTAAATCAAATGACACTGTCTCTCTGTCTATCTCTCCACCGCCGCCGCAACACACTACAGCAGGCGGCATTATATAGTGTGGGGCGTGTACTAAACCCCCTGAGCCATAATTGGCCAAAGCCACCCTGGCTTTGGCCAATTACAGCTCTCTGTACAGATGGCGCTGTGATTGGCCAAGCATGCAGGTCATAGTGCATGCTTAGCCAATCATCAGCTAGAAATGCACTGCGATGCCGCAATGAATTATGGGCCGTGACACGCCGCTCGGATTTGGCGCAAACGGCCCATGACGTTTGCAATTTGACGAACGGTCGAACAGGCGATATTCAAGTTGAACATAGTTTTGTCTCGAACTCGAAGCTCATCCCTAATCATGGTATACCAGTGACAATGTGCACTTCTGGGTCTTTCAAAGTGGACACCTGTTCCAGTGGTCACTGTAAGTGCTCTCACTTTGTTGTGATTTTGGTTTATCTCCAGAACAATAATTAAAGGTTTTTCTGTACATACATTTTAACTGTAGACTCCAGCTGCCTGGTGTAAAAAAAAACATTTTTAGGCATGAACACAATGTGCATAAGGGTTGGATGGAGAATAAACAATCACAATATTAGAAGAAACTACTAAAAAAATGGTTATTACAGATTTAAGTAACTCTTAACAGTCAATTATTAACTTTTGCTTGCATCCTATCTAGGGATGGGCCAAACACCCCCCCCGGGTTCAGTTAGCACCAGAACATGCGAACAGGCAAAAAATTTGTTCAAACATGCAAACCCTATTAAAGTCTTTGGGACACAAACATGAAAAATCAAAAGTGCTAAATTTAAAGGTTTATTTTCAAGTTATTGGCATAAAAAGTGTATGGGGATCTGGTTACTGCCCCAGGGGACATGTATCAATGTAAAAAAGTTTTTGAAACAACCGTTTTTTTCAGGCGCAGTGATTTTAAGAATGTTTAAAGTAAAACAATAAAAATGACATATTCCTTTAAATATCGTGCCTGGGGAGTCCCCTTGGTCTGCCTGCAAAGTGGCGCATTTGTCTGATGTGTTTTACAGTCCCACAGCAAAATTACATTTCTAAAGGAAAAAATGTCATTTAAACTTGCTTGCGGCTGTAATGTATTGCCGGATCCCGGTAATATAGATAAAAATCAAGAAAAACAACATTGTGGGTTGCCCCCAGTCCATACCAGGCCCTTTGGGCCACATGCCCTCAACATAGGGAGGATGTTTTTGGGTCCCCCCTAAAGCACCTTGTGCCCATGTTGATGGGGACAAGGGCCTCATCCCCACCGCCCTTGCCCTGTGGTTGTGGGGGTCTGGGGGTGGGGGGATTAACGGAATCTGGAAGCCCCCTTTAACAAGGGTACATTGGGTATGAGGTACCCCTACCCATTCACCAAAAAAAGTGTCAAAAATTAAAAGACACCAAAGACAGTTTTGAAAGTTCATCTATTAAAAAAATAAATTAAAAAAAGTGTCCCGTGATGTACATCCATCGTCAATCACGCCACCCGATGGACCCGAAAAAGAGAAAAAAAAACTGCCTCCATGGGAGGCCTCCCAGCGACTGCTGTCTCTTGGCTGTGACTGTTATAATAAAGGCAAGGGTGGGGCCACTCACTGATGTAACCAGATGGCCCGGCCCCCCTCTGATGGTACATGATGTTAGAAGAGACGGGTCACTTGGTTATGTCACCGGGTAGCCCCGCCCTTGCCTATATAACAGCTGTCACCGCAAAAAAGATAGCAGTCGATGGGATGCCTCCTATTGAGGGGGCCCTTTTTTTTTCTATTTTTTGGAACCATCGGGGGGCGCGATTGAAGATTGATGGACATTGCCGTACACTTTTTTAATAAAGGAATCTTCAAAAACTATCTTGTGGTTTTTACTATTTGACACTTCTTTGGTGAATGGGTAGAGGTACAATGTACCCCTACCCATTCACATGGGGGGGGCAGGATCTGTGCACCCCCTTGTTAAAGGGGGCTTCCAAATTCTGATAAGCCCCCCACCCACAGACCCCCACAACCACCGGGCAAGGGCTGTGGGGATGAGGCCCTTGTCCCCATCAACATGGGGACAAGGTGCTTTGGGTGGACCCCAAAACACCCTCCCCATGTTGAGGGCAAATGGCCTTTCCAGGCCTGCCAGGCTGCTTGCTTGGATAAGGGTCTGGTATGGATTTTGGGGGGATCCCACGTCAATTTAAAAAAAAATGGCTTGGAGTTCCCTGTAAAATCTATGCCAGACCAAAAGGGCCTGGTATAAATTTTGGGGGGGTCCCCACGCTGTTTTTTTTTTTTTAAATTTAGTGTGGAGTTTCCCTTAAAATTTATACCAGACCCAAGGGGCCTGGTATGGACTGGGGGGGGCCTATGCCGTTTTTTTTCTTAATCCTGTCATAGTGTTCCCCTTAACCCCTTCAATACACTGTATTATATACTGTACACTGACTGCACTGTATATATATATATATATATATATATATATATATATATATATAAATTACATGCTATATAACACTGCCTGCACTGTATATATAATCTTCACTACACTGACTACACTGTGTGTGTGTGTATATATATATATATATATATATATATATATATATATATATATATATATATATACACATACACAATATCTCACAAAGTGAGTCATTTTTGTAAATATTTTATTATATCTTTTTATGTGACAACACTGAAGAAATTACACTTTGCTATGATGTAAAGTAGTGAGGATGGGGGGCGTGTCCGGACGAGCTACAGGGAAGACGTGTAGGAGCTGAGCTCCGCTTAAGGGATATTAATCCACGGCCATCCTAGCTGGTTCCCGATCTCCAGAGCTCCATCCTTCCCTCTACCACACCGACCTCCCTCCTGCTACTGCTGCCGAGGTGTATTGGCAGATTTCGCCGAGTTTCGCAGTCCCGGGCCTTTGGACGGTCTTAGGCCTGGTGTGCCCACCGCCATATTGGGCCTGACAGACGCCCGACATAAGCTGCCTTCCTCCCCCTTGCATCGGTGGAACAACGGAGCCCTCACCTCTACTCCCTAACCGGGTCGCCATCGGAGATTTCGCTGGCTCCTCCGAGCGCTGTGGTGATGCCGGCTGCTCCCCTCTCCTGCCTCAGGCCTGTCTTCAGTGGGCGCCATCTTGCAGCCTGCTACTCTGGTTTCTCCCAGTAAAGGCACAGTGAGTACAGTGACATCCCCATCCTCTTCCCTCACTAAGTATTCTTGGCAGTGCCAGTACTCTGCAGCCCCACTAAGATGCTGAAATTAGACCTGTACAGTGCCGTTCTGGACCTCCGAGAAGTGGCACACGCCAGGCCGGACACTAATCTCAGGAAAGTCCGCGGCTTCGGCCTACCACTGGAAGTCGGCGGCCATCTTGGTACTCCACAGTGTTCTCCCTGTCCTCAGCCTGCTCTACTGTCTTACCCATCAACGTTTTTTGTTTTGTTTTTTTGGATAGAGGTTTACAAGCAGGCTCCTCTATACAGTGTTGATGCAAGCAACCACCACCACGAGGAAAATCTAAAAATCTAACCCATCTTTGGGGACCGTCGGCCATATTGATACACCAAGTGCTGCTACTGCCTCTACCCAAGGTAAAAAATTTTTTTTTTTTTTTTTGCTCCTACCTTTTAAAGTGACCTTATACCAGTACCTGCATCTACACCTTTCCACATGATTGTGGCATCTTAATGCATGTCTGACTTTAAACAGATGTGATTAAGGAGTGCTCCCTACAGCTAGCGGCCGTATAGGTTCAGTGATGCCCGCCAAAATGCCTAAACTTCGTGCTGCCTCAGGTAAACATCCAGGCAAGAGATCACTGTCCGTTCCAGTCTCTACAGGCTCCATCCAACAGTATTTGGCTAACGCACGTGACGAACAGGTGCGAACCTCGCGCACAAGTGCCTCTCCATCGTCTCACGCGGCCTCGGTGCGAGAAAGCTCTCCTGCCTCCTCATACTGCTCTGACCTTATGGACGATCCAGGATCCCCAGCTGGTTCTGAGATGACTACACTAATGAGCGGCCTTAAAAGAGAACTTGCAGGTATGTTTCGCAGTTTGGAGAAATCCATCAAAAAAGAAATAACTGCTGTTAGATCTGATATGTCGCATATCCTGGTCAGAGTTGAGGAAACAGAACAACGGCAAGATGCACACGCTGTAGCCATTAAAGAACTACAGGACACTGTTACTCAGCTGGCCTTCGCCCATCGAGCCTCTCTTTATAAGCTTGAGGACCTCGAGAACCGCAACCATAGAAACAATATTCGTATCAGAGGTCTGCCGGAAGCCACTGGGGATAATGATCTAGAACCATCTATAAGAGGCATTTTTGATACCATCTTGGGTAGATCTGTCACTGAACTGCTGCGTTTCGACCGTGTGCATTGGGCTCTAAGGCCTAGCAATGCTAACTCAGATCAACCTAGAGACGTTATCTGCCTCCTGCATTACTTTGAGGATAAAAACGCTATCATGTTGAAGATGCGGGGTCTGCCTAATGTTGACTTTGACAGAGCAGCCATTACCATCTTCCCAGATCTTTCCATGGATACGCTAGATCGTCGTAAAGCTCCGAAACCGCTTCTTGACCAGTTGCGCTCTGATGGGATCATATACAGATGGGGATTCCCAGCCTGCCTGATTGCCACAAAACATGGTCGCTCCTACATATTAAGATTCCCAGAGGAACTTTCAACTTCTCTACATGATCTTAACCTCCCACCAATGTAGCTCCCAGGCTGGCAAGACGCAATTCCTAAATTTCTGAGCCATCTGGACCCACCATGGAGAAAGACTCCCTCAAAGAAGCAACGTACCTCACTTCCAGGCTCTGCACAAAAGCATGGTTGAAAAGTGGCCTTTCCCTTTTTTGTTTTTTTGTTCATCCATGTAGACCACCAATTATTCACAGGATTATATTCTGAGTCGTATTTTGGTCACAAGTTTTTTCTACTTTTACACATACATATATGGCCAAAACCGATGTACTATTGCATTGACCAATGTTTTTTGGTATTTTAATTTTTTTTTTTGTTGTTTTTTGTGTTTACATTAATCTTTTGTTCTATAACTCAGGTACCAAGCTGGTCTACAGTTATATATTACTTTTTCAGGTTATGTGTTGTTTACAATGATCCTGGTCCGTTATAGGTAATCTCTACATTACTAACTGGAACTTATTCTGTTCCTACAGTTGTAGGTTATATGTTTTTTATAGGCCGTGCACTATTGGTGCATACTCCTCCCTTTACCCCGTCTTAAACACAGTAAACCCGCCCCCCCTTTCCTTCTAGGGTTGGAGACTGCGATTGGCCTTACAACTGTTCTATTTGATCCCTGCCCAGGGATTGAGATGGCCTCTCGTTTTCTCTCTCCCCAATGGGAACACTGCAGATTCCTGCATGATGCTCATATGTTTCCCACAAGATGTTTAATTTACATATGTGATTTCTATATATGCTCTTTTCTCCTCTTTTTTTTCTGTCTCTCTCTCCAAAACTCTCCCTCTTCTCCCCCACCCCCCTCCCCCCTTTCTGTTGGCATGCATGGATAGATTGGCTGAGGGACCGAGCTCTGCTTTAGCTATGGCTACCTTAAAATGTGTATCATACAATGTTAGGGGTCTTAATGTCGCTGTTAAGCGTCACCAATTAGCTCATGAACTAAAACAAGCCGTGTGTTCAATTGCTTTTCTCCATGAAACGCATCTTACTCACACAACTCCTGTTAAGCTAACTTCACCCCATTTTCCACAGTGGTACTATAGCTTATCAGATACTAACAAAGCTAAAGGTGTGGCCATTGGATTCGGCAGAGGTGTGTCCTTCAGGCTATCTGATATGTTAGCAGATGAACATGGTCGCTTTCTTTTCCTTCGAGGCTTCATAGGAAACACTCAATGCACTTTAGCAAATGTATATTGTCCAAACCACAATCAACCAACCTTTTTCTCACAAATCATTACTAAACTCTCACAGTTTGCCAAGGGTCTTACTATCTTAGCTGGTGACATAAATATGCCCCTAAACCCTACCCTGGATACCTCCCAAGGTCGTTCCAGTGTTTCTTTCAAACGTTTGAAATTTGTTAAAAAGAAACTTTTGAGCCTCCAACTAATGGTTGTCTGGCGTCTCCTCCATCCTAAGGAAAAGGACTTCTCCCATTTTTCTACAACACAATAATCCTATTCCAGAATAGATAACATGTTTTTAGATCATTATCATCTTCCCCTCCTGCAATCCGCTCATATAGGGACTGCTTCTATATCTGACCATGCACCTGTATCGATGATATTAACCATGCCCTCCCTACCAAGACGTACTAATAACTGGAAACTTAATGACTCCCTTCTTTCCAAGGAAGCTGATGTCTCCATATTAGCCTCTCATTTATCACAGTACTTTAAGGAAAATAAGCCTGCTGACACATCTCCCTCCATTGTATGGGAGGCTCATAAGGCTTCTATAAGGGGTCGTCTCATTGAGCTTGGCACTAGGAAAAAAG